>NC_072013.1:12578600-13178600 GCF_027791375.1 Indicator indicator | reverse complement strand
GTGTTGTACCAAGTGGCCCTCCACCGGTAGAGAGCGCAGGAGGCAGGAAGCCTTCCCAGTTTGCCCCTTGGAGCTCACCCAGAGGATGCAGAAGTGGCAGTTAAGAAAGCATTTTCCATTTCTAAGCTCTACATCATTTGTGTGGGCATTGTCAAAAAGCCTGGAGAAAAGAAGGCTCCAGGCAGACCTAAGAGCAGCCTGCCAGGACCTGAAGGGGGCTACAAGAAGGCTGCAGAGGGACTGTTTGCAAAGGGCTGCAGGGACAGGATCAGGGGCAATGGTTTGAAATGAGAGCAGAGCAGATTTAGATTGGATGTGAGCAACAAGATTTGCACCAGGAGGGTGCTGGAACACTGCAATAGGTTGCCCAGGGAGGGCAACCCCAGTCCTGGAGATATTCAAGGTGAGGCTCAACAGGGCTCTGAGCAACCTGCTCTAGCGCTGACTGTAGGGGGGTTGAACTGGGTGGCCTTTGGAGGACCCTTCCAGCCCAGGCCGTTCTGTGATTCTGTGAAAATAAATGCCTTCTGAGGGAAACTGCTTTCCCTGTATTCATAAGCAGAGGAAGGTAATTCTGAGTGACTCTGCAGGCAGAAATTCTGTGTGAGGATGGGGCAGAGGCACAGATTTCTTGCAATGAGTGAGACAGAACCTGGAGATTCGCACGTTTCCACGCTGCTGAGCTGCAGGTAGAGATCTAGGTGAGGGAGGAGCTGAACACTATTGCAACACAGCCCCTGGTTATCTCAGACCTGGGGATTGTCACACTAGACCACACAGCCCTTGCCTACCTCACAACTTGGATTAAGGAACAATGGGAGGCAATAATTCAGAAATGAAAAAAATAAACACTCCTTAGGGATATTACCACAGAGCTGGTGAGAGCTCAGCTGTGTCTTGAGGTTTATTCCTTTCACTGCATACCTAGAGTAACACAGCTGTGTTTGAGCTCCTGTGTTTCCCACTGACCAAAAGCTGATACTTGTGGTGCTTCTGATTTGCCTTTTCTTTAGCAATATTGAGGAGCAATAACTCAGTGAAATTAAGAAAAAATAAAAACAAACCCAAACCCAACCCTTACACCTTGAATATGATTTTGAGGATGTGCTTACATTCACTTGCAGTCCCTTTGGGTTATTTTGTTGGGTGGATGTTTGAGGTGACAGGATCTAGCAGCAAGAGATATTAGCCAGACAGAAACCTTATGCAGAAAATCAAATCAAATCATATATAAAAAAAATTTCTAAAACCCAAAAAAGTAAAAAAAAAAACCCAAACAGTAATAAAGTAAAAAAAAAAATTAGAAAATAAAATGTAAAAAAAGTTTAAAAAAGTTAAAGATAAAAATGCAAAAATATATAAAATGCAGCAAAAATATATCAAAATGAAGCACCAATAAAAAAAACATCAAAATGAAGCACAAAATCAAAATAAAGTAAACTAAACTAAAGTAAACTAAAGTAAACTAAAGTAAAATAAAGTAAAATAAAGGTTTTATGTAATTGTAAACTACAAAATTTGCTGTAGATTGGTGATTTCTGTAAACACACTCATCATGAACTGCCACAGTATCATAGGATCATTGATGCTTACCCAACCCCCTACAGGTTTTTGCTTCCACTATACCAATTTTCCAGTCACTCCTGATTCAGTTATAAAGAAAACATTTGTTCAGGAATTTCCCAGATGCTTCTGAACGTCTAAAAACATTTGCCATGTGGCCACTAAAATTTTGATCATAGATTTATACATCCACAGAATGGATTGGGTTGGAAGGGACCTGAAAGATCATCCAGTTCCAACCCCCTGCCACGGGCAGGGATGCCTCCCACCAGCCCAGGTTGCTCAAGGTCTCATCCAGCCTGGTCCTGAACACCTCCAAGCAGGGGGGCAGCCACAGCCTCCCTGGGCAACCTGTCCCAGCCTCTCCCCACCCTCACTGTCAAGCCTTTCTTCCTCATCTCCAGTCTCACCCTGCCCTCTTCCAGCTCAAAGCCATTTGCAGCCATGTTCAGCTGGCAATAAATGAAGTGCTGGGAGTTCTTTGTTCACCTCTGAAACATTACTCAGATATGCTAAATACTTCAGTGAAACGTTGGAAGGATTAAGCAGGCCGTGTCTGAACAGCATTTTGAACAAGTCAGATCTGGAAAGCTATTAAGGCTCCTGGAGATGGTGAAGCCTCAGCCAGCTTGCACTGAACTGACAAGAAACTCTCTGTGTGTGACTCATGTGAGATTTCAAAGATAGGAAAGCAAAGCTCCTGATAGACAAATGGACCTGAGAAGCAGCAGTGGAGCCTGCAGGCGATCTGCTGTCCATTGTACCTGGGAGTCCCATCAGTAAAAGGCCCTCTTCCTTCCTTTCCATGGAAATAAAGAAGTTCCTGGACAGAATTATTTCACCAGAGTTTGCACTCTGCCCAGGTTGCTCTCTGTGCCCAACAATTCTTTAACTGTTAGGAGAATTTAATGAATAATTTCCCCAGGGGAATGAGTAGGAGAAGCAGGAGGTAGTAGAAGGAAGAGCAAACTCTCCTGTTTGTTTGATGCTAGCTCTGGGGCTGCGGAAAAAAAAAAAAAGAAAAAAAGAAAAAAAAAAAAAACAACAACACAAAACTCTGCACACACCACTCTCTAGCAATCAGGAGCTACTAGGCAACACCACAGGAAAAAACATCATTCTGGATATCAGGAAGAAGTTCCTCAATATGAGGGTGGTGGAACACTGGAACAGGTTGCCCAGGGAGGTGGTTGAGGCTCCTTACCTGGAGATATTCAAGGTGAGGCTCAATGAAGCCTTGGGCAACCTGCTCTAGTTGGGGATGCCCCTGCTGACTGTGGGGAGGTCAGACTGGATGAGCTTTGGAGATCCCTTCCAACCCAGACCATTCTCTGAACAGCTTTTTGAGAGTCTGGGAACCACATGGAACGTGCTGAGGGCACTCCTGCAAAGCTTCTCTCCCTGGTCCAGGAGGAGTGTCCCTGTTTGGTATTAGCTAGCCCAGGCAGGACAGGTCCACATCCTCACCAGTGATACCCTCCAGGCATATCACTGCCTAAGTGAGGAGTGATCTACATCTCTTATGGGGGCACAGATGTGAGATAGACAGGCTATGAATGTTCAGCAGGCTACTTCATGTAGAGATGTAAGGATGCTAGAGCTTATCTCAACTAGTTAAGGATTCCTTTCCAACTTCTCCCTCCCCGATGCAAATTCAGTTCTTCAGTCCCAGCCTAGCTAGTTTTTCCTCTCTCCTTAATCACACATTTCTCTGCAAACAGACATCTGACACCCAGTTCACATGGCCCAAGCTTTGCTGAGGTTTAGCAACTCCAGAATACTCTGCTCTTTTGGTTTGTTTGTTTTTTTCCCTAGCTTAGTCCATTAGAGATCTAATGGAAGCATGCACAGAGAATGGAGAAATAAAAAGGTAAAAATACCCTATAGGCTGCCAGTCACATGCAGCCAGGAACTCTTACTAAATGTCTGAGGAGGCTCAGATTGCATCTCCCAGGAGGTTACTCATTTCCTGCCATGATGTGTGTGCATCACGCAGAGGGCACACAGCAGAGCCTTTTGCACAATGTTGCTAAGGATGAGGGTTCCAGAGAACAGAAATAATTTTTTTTTTTTTTTTTTTACTCCATCTGCAATTGTGGGCTGCAGTCCTGATAATTCAGGCTGTGATTCCCTGAATTAGAATGCAGCTGAGACTACCAAACCCAACACACACCTGGGAAGGAGGAAGCTCAGAGAACTAGATTGTGCTGGGGTTTTGCCTGGGATGTGAGAGATAGGGATTTAAGTTCATTGCCTACTATGACCACAGCCACCCTCCCAGGAGTGTGTGCTAGCCAGAAGACAGTTTGGTCCCCTTGAGCTGGCTGTCTCCTAAGCACCATGTTGAAGATGCTCCATTTTGCTTAGAAAGGTAGGGAAATATTAGGCCAGAGAAAGAATCTGGAACTATGGCTGGATGGCTTTGTCTCCAGTTTTGTAGGAGAACTGAGGTCCTCTCACACCCTCAGGGAGCAGGCAGTTTAGCATGGATTTGCACAGCTGCACAGCAAAGGAAGATCTATCCTGCTGTCATAGAATCACAGAATTGTTAGAGTAGGAAGGGACCTCAAGGATCAGCTACTTCCAACCCCCCTGCCATGGCCAGGGACACCTCACACTACAGCAGGTTGCTCACAGCCACATCCAGCCTGGCTGCAAAAACCTCCAGGCATGAGGCTTCCACCACCTCCCTGGGCAACCTCTGCCAGTCTCTCACCACCCTCATGGGGAACAACTTCTTCCTAACATCCAATCTGAATCTCCCCATTTCTAGTTTTGCTCCATTCCCCCCAGTCCTATCACTCCCTGACACCCTAAAAACTGCCCCCCCCCCAGCTTTCTTGTAGCCCCCTTTAAATCCTGGAAGGCCACAAGAAGGTCTCCTGAGAGCCTTTTCTTCTCCAGACTGAACAGCCCCAACTCTCTCAGTCTGTCTTCATAGGAGAGTCTGAAAGAGTCTGTCAGCAGAGCCTGCTTCAGAGCTGATAACAGAGCCACAGTTGTGTGGCATTGCAGAGGAGCTAATCAGCCTTGCAGATAAACCTAACTAGCCAGGGCCAGCTGCCTTCTGGTAGTGATGTACAGATTCCAGAAACTCGTTCCTTGACAAGGCTTGGAAGTACCAGCTGGGGACAGCTCTTCCCCCTCTTCTTCTACTGTATGCTGAAGCAATGCCCCCAACTCCCCTGAGGTGTGCTTGCCTAAAGAACAGCAGACACTGCAGATGGAGTCAGAGATCATCAGTAACACTGCTCATGGCCTTTCAGATGGGAAAGGGGATACCTCCCACTGGAGGCTGGGGCAGGCTGTGCTTCCCCCACCTCCCTTCTCTCTTTCTTTTTTTCTTCACAGGGCTTTCCAGGATTTCTGATTTTGCTGCTATGGCTTTAGGGTGAAGCAGTAGCCGTGCTCAGTTACAGATTTTGGCCTTGCCAAAAAATAATTTCTCTGCCAAGCAGGAAACGTGGCCAAGCAGAAATAGGAAAAATTCCTCCTGAGACTCAAGTGGAGTAAGTGATAAAATTCAGACAGCAAATAAAAAAAAAAAGAAAGAAAAACAAACAACTGAGCTGAACAATAGGAAAGTCCTCTTCTGACACCATCTACTCCTGTAGTGGAATAGTTCCTGAGAACATCCTCATCCTTGCTGAGTGGTGGAGCAGATGACTGCACCTTCTTAACTGTGAGCCTGTGATTCACTTGAAAGGATCTCACATCTCAAGTGCTATACTTGAGACATCTGAACAGTCATTGAAACCAGCACTAGAAATGAATCACATCGTGGTGGGATTTGTCACTCCTCAGAGAGTTTGCTGCAGACAAAGGCTGCTTTTGCTTACACACCTTTCAGGCTGGCACTCAGCTAGGAGCTTGTTTGTTTGTTTTTTTTTTTCCCCTAGGTCATGGGTTAGCTCCTTCACAGGAAAGGACTTTGGTATTTTAACCTGTCTCATCTGCGTTCATGTTCTTGATTTTACATTTCTCAAGACTTCATTTCATCATTCCTGATGATCACAGGCTCACAGGATGTTAGGGGCTGGAAGGGACCTCTGGAGATCATCCAGTCCAACCCACCTGCCAGAGCAGGACCAGAGAATCCAGCACAGATCACACAGGAACACATCCAGATGGGGCTTGAAAGGCTCCAGAGAAGGAGACTCCACAACCTCTCTGGGCAGCCTGTTCCAGTGCTCTGGGACCCTCACAGTGAAGAAGTTCCTCCTCATGCTGAGGTGGAACCTCCTGTGCTGGAGTTTCCATCCATTGCCCCTTGTCCTATCCCAAGGTGCAAGTGAGCAGAGCCTGTCCCCTCCCTCTTGACCCCCAGCCCTCAGACATTTATAAACATTTATTAAATCCCCTCTCAGTCTTCTCCCCAGACTGAACAGCCCCAGGGCTCTCAGCCTTTCCTCCCCAGGCAGTGCTCCAGGCCCTTCAGCATCCTTGTAGCTCTTCCTTTGACTTTCTTGATCCCTGTCCCTCTTGAACTGGGGAGCTCAGAACTGGATGCAATATTCCAGGTGAGGTCTCACTGGGGCAGAGTAGAGAGGGAGGAAAATCTCCCTGGCTCTGCTGGACACACTCCTCTAAATGCACTCCAGGACCCCATTGGCCTTCTTGGCCCCCAGGGCACATTGCTGTCCCATGCAGAACTTGTTGGCCACCAGCACTGCCAGGTCCTTCTCCTTGGGGCTGCTCTCCAGCAGATCCCCTCCCAACCTGTCCTGCTGCAGTTTATTCTTCCTTCCCAGGTGCAGGGCTCTGCACTTATCCTTGTTGACCCTCATGAGGTCCTTCCTTGCCCAGCTCTCAGTCTGTCCAGGTCTCGCTGAAGAATGAGAGATAATCAGTAAGTAGCAAATTACTAGGTGAAAAATGAGCAACTCTGAGTAGCAATTTATGACACCAATTTTTAATGGCCTCTTACTTTGTCCTCCAAAAGAAACACCAGCTGAGGTACACTTTCTACACTATCCACTCAGTGCCTTTGCCATGGAGAGGCAGCACCACAATCTGGGCTGTGCAATGCAGTTAGAATCTCAGAGGATCATTTCCAGCATCCCACAGACTCAGCAATTGCTTTTCATAGAATCATAGAATTGTCAGGGTTGGAAGGGACCTCAAGGATCAGCCAGTTCCAACCCCCCTCCTATGGGCAGGGACACCTCACACTACAGCAGGTTGCTCACAGCCACATCCAGCCTGGCTGCAAAAACCTCCAGGAATGAGGCTTCCATCACCTCCCTGGGCAACCTCTGCCAGTGTCTCACCACCCTCATGGGGAAGAATTTCTTCCTAACATCCAAACTGAATCTACCCATTTCTAGTTTTGTTTCCATCCCCCCAGTCCTATCACTCCCTGACACCCTCAAAAGTCCCTCCCCAGCTTGTTTGCTGCCTGACTGAACTGAGAATACAAGCCACAGGCGCAGTGAAGAAACAAACCTGAGTAGAAAGAGTTCCCCCAAAGGCACACACAGAGAAACTTCTAGGTTAAGCACACTCTTACTGCCATGTCGTGCACTCTCCAGTTTTTTCCACACTGAGCTGTTTGCAAATAGTGGTCACCTTTGAGAAGGGGAGGCAATGCTAAGGAGCATTGGCAATAACAACTGTGGAGCTCTGACTTCTTCCATAAATTCTTATGAGTGGTGCAGAAGGAAAGAAATCGAAGAAGAAAGAAAAAAAAAAAAAAAAAAAAGGAGGGGCACAGGATTTGAAACATGTAGTCCAGGACTGGGCTAAACACCTTCTTTTCTAGCTGGCGTGAGTTTAATGCAGTCAGTGAATGGTTTCTGAGCTGCAGCTTGGAAACATGAAATGCATAACAGCTTCCTCCTACGAAGAGGATGGTAGAGTGAGGATCGAGTACGAAGATCTGTCAGGAGATGTGCTCTTTCTCATCAAACATCACAACCTTAGAGAGAGAGTGATCTCAACCAAAATGCACTTACATACCATCCTTTGGGGGACTCTTTGCAACACTCCTCCATGTCCATGGTGTCTGCCACGCGACAAGAAAAATCCTTCGTTAAGTCTGAGAGCCACGAGAGAAGTTACAGAGAGCTGGGGGAAAAGAGGGGACTCCCAGGGAAGGTTAACATCATGGTAGCTCCTTTTCCTTTCTAGGGCAGAAGTGAATGAGATAAGCACGTGAGGCAACTCAGCAACACCAGCCTCAGCTGTTCTTTAAGTAGGGATTAAGTTCATCAGAAGCTTTGGCCTCAGCTGAACCTTCCCCACTGCTATGCAGTTCTACAATGAAGCTATGCAAGGAGCATGAGCCACAGTTTGATACTCTCTCTAAATTATTTTCTGGCCCTTTGTGCTCAATGTAAAAACTCCAAGATGGAGTTACCTTTTCCATATCAGTGTCAAAATAACCTTTTCCCCAGACAAACATCATTGCTGACAGTTTGAACCCTTTCAGCCTTTTGAGAGCTGAGCATTAGCTCAGAGAGCTCAGACCTGAGCTATCAGCCACTCTGCAGCAAGTTTGTGTGGGAAGCAATCTGAATCCAGATGTCCAGCCTGTCTTCAGAAGAGTTATGACCAACATGCAACCCCAATGACACTCAGGTGTCCCTCTCAAAGACCCCAAACTTAACAGTGTAAAAGGGGAATGAGATACAAAATAAAGTCCTAGAGATTGGGTCTGTTCCATGCTCGAAGTATTCAAATCAAGGAGCTTGATTTCCCCCATGTCATTTGTAAAGTATAGCTGTGGTTAGGAATCAAAGTCTCTCCCTAAGGCTGAACACTTAAAAGTGCAGGGCTTCCCAATCCTCACTTGGTCAAATATTCTGTTGGGCTGGGGGTTGGTGCTTTTTTTGTCATTTTGTTGTTGTTGTTGGTGGTGGTGGTGGTGGTTTGTTGGGTTTTGTTTGCGATTTTGTTTTGGGTTTTGTTTGGGGTTTGTTTTGGTTTGGGTTTTGTTTTGGTTTGTTTTTTTTTTTTTTTTTCTCCCTATGTATCCCTTAAAACCTAACAGAATTTAGAGGGCAAAAAAGACCTCCAAAGCATCACGAATTGCTACAAAGCTCAGCTTGCCTTCTCTGTTAAACCAACGCTACGGTTTGCATCTCTGATGATTCCTGTGAGGTGGAAAGAGGTGCAAACAGCAAAGAAAAAAATTAGCCTGGAAAGAATTCAGGCATCTGCTTTAAGCCATAATATCACAGTATCACAGTAGGTTGGAAGAGACCTCAAGAGATCATCAGGTCCAACCTCCCTGCCAGAGCAGGAGGGCTTCTGCACCAAGTTCTGCACCAGGAGGGTGCTAGGACACTGCAACAGGTTGCCCAGGGAGGTGGTTGGGGCCCCATCCATGGAGATAATCAAGGTGAAGCTCCACAGGGCTCTGGGCAACCTGCTCTAGTTGAGGATGCCCTTGCTGACTGCAGAGGGGGTTGGACTGGATTATCCCTTAGGAGATGCCTTCCAACCCAGACCATTCTATGATTCTATGAAATCAGACACAAACCTGAGAAAGGAGGTATAAGCCATGATACAAGCAGAGAACTCATTCCACCCAGCAATTAAAACCACATTGTCTCAATCACCAATCATTTGCATATAACCACCACCTCCTCACACCCATTCTGGAGAAACAGAAATTCACATCTTTTTTTTTTATTTTATTTTTTTTTCCCCTTCTTTGTTTGGTTTTGACTACAGCATCAAACACATCTGTTTAATTAATTTCAAAAGGGAATCAGAAGCCATCTGTGGGGTTTATAAATAAACTCCAGTTTCCAAATGAACAAACACATTTTTTTCCTGACATCCACCTTAGCCCAATCATCTCTTTCCTCTGCATGTGGTTACATGATGGGTGAAGGAAAAGACAGAAATAACCATGCCAGGTATTTGGCAATGAACTTGCTCTTATTGTAGGCAAGAAGGTGCACATCAGATGGGAAGCTGGAGAAGTTAATTAAAAGGAAACAGAGTTACACAATTTGGTACAGCAGGGGGTTTTGGGTGGTGTTTTTCTGTTGTTGTTCTTGGTTTGGTTTGGGCTTTTTCTTGAGTTTTGGTTGGGTTTTTGTTTTGGTTTTTTTTTGTTTTTTTTGCTGTTGTTTTTGTTTGGGTTTTTTGTGGAGTTTTGTTTTGCTTTGGTTTGTTGTTGTTTGGGGTTTTTTTCTTAGTTACAATTTATTTTAAAGTTCATAGAGTCACAGAATTGTCAGGGTTGGAAAGGACCACAAGGATCAGCCAGGTCCAACCCCCCTGCCATGGGCAGGGACACCTCACACTCCAGCAGGTTGCTCACAGCCACATCCAGCCTGGCTGCAAAAACCTCCAGGCATGAGGCTTCCACCACCTCCCTGGGCAACCTCTGCCAGTCTCTCACCACCCTCATGGGGAACAACTTCTTCCTAACATCTAATCTGAATCTCCCCATTTCTAGTTTTGCTCCATTCCCCCCAGTCCTATCACTCCCTGACACCCTCAAAAGTCCCTCCCCAGCTTTCTTGGAGCCCCCTTCAGATCCTGGAAGGCCACAAGAAGGTCTCCTGGGAGCCTTCTCTTCTCCAGACTGAACAGCCCCAACTCTCTCAGTCTGTCTCCAGAGCAGAGCAGCTCCAGCCCTCTGCTCATCCTCATGGCCCTTCTATGGACACCTTCCAGCACCTCCAGATCCTTCCTGTAATAGGGGCTCCAGAACTGGATGCAGTGCTCCTGGTGGGGTCTCACAAGAGAGTGAAGAAATCCTCAGCATCCTCTTACAATAAATAAAGGCCTCAGCTATGCAAGCTGATTACAGAAAAGCAGCCAAATGGCATTCAAGAATTGCTTGGTTTAAATATTCCTCTGTGTTACTGCTGTTTGGATCCTCATGGTGTTAACTCTTCATGGTGTTAGCTCCCTTTGTTTTAAATGATAGGAACTGTAGCACCAATAAAAGTTCTGGTTGGGCTGCAAATGTTCATCATGTTAGGTTCCCTCAATCATGCTTTCAAGAAGGACAAAAAACCAGAGCTGTGTGGGCAGGCTGCTTTGGATCTATTTTCATTCTGACATGCAAATGAAGACTGAAACCTCCACAAGAGCATCACTTTGGTTGGAAAAGACCTTGAAGATCATGGAGACCAACCAGTATTTAACTCTGCCAAGTCAGGTGCTGAACCATGTCCCTCAGCACCACGTCTGTTTAATGTTACAGTCTTGTGTGTGGGGAAACCAAGAAGTGTTATGAATCACCTGGCATTTGGTTAAAGAACAAAACTACAGGAACAGGTGAGAAGGAGATTCCTGAAGGACTTCACCTATGACATTGACCCATTGCACTTCCCAGTATCTCTCTGTGACAGATTGCTTCTGACTTTTGTGATTTGCTTGAGGTTCTTAATCCTGACCAGGTTTAATTGGGATAGGTACTAAAAGGGATCTTACTGAAGGACTTAATCATGAGGGTGTCCAAAGACAGGACAAGGGGAAATGGTTTGAAGCTGAGGGAGAGCAGGGTTAGACTGGAACTGAGGAAGAAGTTCTTCAGGATGAGGGTGGTGAGACTCTGGAACAGGCTGCCCCAGGAGGCTGTGGATGCCTCCTTGCTGGGGCTGTTCAAAGCCAGGCTGAATGAGGCTTTGAGCAGCTGAGTCTAGTTGAGAGGTGTCCCTCCTCATGGCAGGAGGTTGGAATGGATGAGCTCTGTGGTCCCTTCCAACCTGAGTCATTCAAGGATTCCATGATGAACTCTTTAAAGACAACAGAAATCCCAGTGCAAGCCACTACAGCTACTACTCACCATGTTTTAAAAGAGAGCAACTCAGTTTTCTCTCTCTGGTGTGGGAGAGTAGGAATTTACTCTTTCCTATTGCTTTGTATAGGCAAGCACCTATACAGTTTTGATGCTAGACTGATGGAATGGTTTCAGTTGGAAGAGATCTTCAAGATCATCCAGTTCCAACCCCCTGCCATGGGCAGGGACACCTCCCACAGCCCAGGTTGCTCAAAGCTTCATCCAGCCTGTTCTTGAACAGCTCCAGGGAGGGCACATCCACAACCTCCTTGGGCAACCTTTTCCAGTGTCTCCCCACCCTCACTGTCCAGAATTTCTTCCTCATCTCCAGTCTCTATCTCCCAATTCAAGCAGTTGTTCAGAGTTGTGATGCTGTGTGAATGGAAACATTTCCTTAAAAGCCTGAGAAATCTGCCTAAAGCTCAGAGGAAGGTGAGATTTTAGAAACAGACCTACTCCTCTCAACATTTCCTGCCACAGCTCTAGGAAATACTTTCACAGATCCCATTCAGAGATACTTGACTTGGCTTGTCCACTCTACAGGGAACTCTGGGTGAGGTTCTGGCTTCTCTCTGGGGAGGCATAGGGCTGACACACCTAATTATTAGGCATTCAAGTGCTTTATTGGATCTAACCTAAAAAAAGTACATTCCTCAGCCCTGATGTCAGTGGTTCTGGTGGGTTCAGTGGGACTGTTCTGCTGCTCAGTGGTTTGAGTTTCCACCTTTTGCAGAAGGAGAGACCTTGTGCTGCTGAGTGGCCACTCAGTGTCACTGAGTGAGGTTGTTCCATGACAGCTTTCTTCTCTAACTTACAGCCAAGCAGAATGGATTTGAACTGCTGCTGTTGTCTTGGCTTTATCACTGCATCCTGCTTTAAATCCCTCCAGCTGGCTACTTAGGATGTGAGGAATGGGAAAATATTTGCTGTGGTTTCCCCCCACCCCCTGCTCTCTAGTCTAAATTCTGCCAGGGTAACTCACACTTTTAACTAATAAGATTTGGAAGACTGATACCTAAGAGAGGAAATTATGAATCTCAACAAGATCCCTTTGATGTTTTGCTGGATCATCTTCCTTTTGTCTTGTTGTTGTTTGATTTTTTTTTTTTCCTTACCAAACAACCCTCAGGAAAGACATGAATATGTTTATTACAGGGAACAGCAAGCAAGGAAACTTCAAACCTACATGTTTAGGGCATTGGGAAAAAAAAAAAAAAGTGAAACCTTTTATCATGTTTAATGTGCCTTTTAATTGCTTTATGTTATCCTAAACTATCCTCAGGGGACCTGCAGTGTGTTTTGAAGTGTGGAGTTCTGTGACCAAACCACTGAACTCTTCTTGGAGTGCTGGTATGTTGTGAATGGAGCAAGGAGGTCATGCCTTCAGCCCCTTTCAAATCTCTGTGGCTCTAAACTGTAGACAAGTAATTACAACAATGAAGTCATTATGACATCTCCCCTCCAGTCAGATGCTGTGGGAAGTGTAGAGAACACCCTGGTTTGATTGGGTGGTATCTAGATAGGCAAAGAGGTGGGGGGCAGCTGGGCTGGGAGGGAGCAAAGCAAAACTGGAAAGGAGCAGGGCAAGGGGGGGAAAGGAGCAGGGCAAGGGGGGGAAAGGAGCAGGACACGGGGGGAATGGTTTGAAGATGAGGGAGAGCAGGATTAGACTGGAACTGAGGAAGAAGTTCTTCAGGATGGGGGTGGTGAAACTGGAACAGGCTGCCCAGAGAGGCTGTGGATGCTTCCTCCCTGGGGGTGTTCAAGGCCAGGCTGGATGAGGCCTTGAGCAGCTGAGTCTAGGTGAGAGGTGTCCCTGCCCAGGGCCGGAGGTTGGAGGAGATGAGCTCTGAGGTCCCTTCCAACCTGAGCCATTCTGTGATCCTATGACTCTCTAACCACAAGCAGGTTCAGCCTCAGTCTTACACTGCCCCACATTAGCCAGCCTTCAATGGCTACACTTCTGCACTTCTGCAGCTAGACATTGCTTTAAAGGCATAAAATAAGCTATTTGGTCTAAAGCCTAACTGTCCCAGCGAAGAACATGCTGGAATGTTCTGGCATCAGATCAGATTTGCTTTGCCACAGCTGCATTAAACAACAAAAAAAATTCCCTTATGTCCAAACACCCAGCCAGACAAAGCAGAGGGCTGAGTGCTGAGTTGTCAGCACGCAATAACTGCTCACCAAATCCAAGAGACCAGGGGGAATGCTCAAAACTCAGCCCTGCTTTGTAAAGAAGCATCAGTGGTCACTTGAAGTACCTTAACAAGTGTTAAAGTGCTTCAGGCTCAGTGGTAGGTCAGAGGGAGAGGTCTTCAGATCCCAGCCAGACAACCTGCCCCAGCTGACCTTCCTTGAGCAAGAGGCATGGACCAGGTGCTCTCAAGTGGTCCCTGCCAACCCCATCCAATTTTCTGAAAGGACTGGAAGTGCCAAGGCTTGTAGGATGCCAAGTCACAGACAAGTCCAAATGTGGATTGTTCCTGGTTGTCCTAGGTTGAATGACCTGGAGCTGGGGTGGTTTAGCCTGGAGAAGAGGAAGCTCAGGGGAGACCTCATTGCTCTCTACAGCTACCTGAAGGGAGGTTGTAGCCAGGTGGGGGTTGGTCTCCTCTCCCAGGCAACCAGCAACAGAACAAGAGGACACAGTCTCAAGCTGTGCAGGGGCAAGTTTAGGTTTGATCTTAGAAAGAAGTTCTTCCCAGACAGAGAGATTGGCCATTGGAATGGGCTGCCCAGGGAGGTGGTGGGGTCAACATCCCTGGAGGTGTTTAAGAGACTGGATGAGGCACTCAGTGCCATGGTCTGGTTGATTAATTAGGGTTAGGTGATCAGTTGGACTTGATGATCTTGGGGATCTCTTTCAACCTGGTTGATTCTGTCATTCTGTAACAGGTGCTGTCCATAGCCAAAGATACAGACAGAACCCCTCGTCAGGTAGAATCTAACCAAGGCAAGCTTAGAATCACAGAATCAATAAGGTTGGAAAAAACCTCAAGGATCATCAAGTCCAACCTGTCACCCAAGACCTCATGACCACTAAACCATGTCACCAAGTGCCACATCCAATCCCCTCTTGAACACCCCCAGGGATGGTGACTCCAGCAACAGGTTCATGTGGCATAAACAAGCCAGAAAGGATACGAGTTAACTCCACCAGAATCTCTTCTCCATCAACTCTTCTCCTTGACCTAGGGAAGTGGCTGAAGGGCGATTTTTAAACCACAACTTTTGACTTGTGCTGCAGAGAACTAAAGCAGTCACTCTTCAAAGGACCCCAACAGCCAATTCTCTTGTCTCAGTGCAGCAGCTGTGGGGATGACCCAAGCCTCCTGCTATGCAGATGCATGCAAAGAGTTTAAGCACTCTTTCTAAACATAACCCCCTTGGAATTCCCTCTGCGGGAACTTGAATGTTCACCAGAAGATGGTTTCATTTATTTTTGCATCCCTCTCACTCAGTGCAGTCCAACTGCTTCCTCTCAATGAAACCAACGTGCAGGAAGCATTAAAAGCAGCAGAGCTGAGGAGGGTTTCCAGAAAGGGAACTGAAATTTGTCATGAAGAGTAATACAAAATGAAGAGGCAGGAAATTTTCCTTACTGCATCAAGTCTTCTCCATTCAGAAGCCTCTGAAAGGATCAGATGCACACATCTGTAAGCTCTTCATTTCTTTGTTGCCACACCTCTGCAGCATCATCCTCTAGTCCTGCCACTAGAATACTTACTAGAATGGCAACCAGAGAGTAAAAAAGATGGAAGGGCTCTTTTTTTGTCTCTGCTGGAGCTGCTACTTCTGCTTCTTCCACTCGAGTTCATTCATCACTGGTGAGGCAGACAGACTACCACAGAGTTCTTTGTGTCTACCAAAGCAAAGCTCCACGTGCAAAAGCACTTTCTGGGTGTTACATGTGGATGTTGGAATGTGCTGCCCAGGGGGTGGAGGAGTCACCATCCCTGGGGGTGTTCAAGAGGGGATTGGACGTGGCACTTGGTGACATGGTTTAGTGGTCATGAGGTCTTGAGAGAAATCCCAGTGGCAAGTCACTACTGCTACTGCTCACCATGTTTTAAAAGAAAGCAACTCAGTTTTCTCTCTCCTTGGTGTGGGACAGTAGGAATTTACTCTTTCCTATCACTTTGTATAGGTAACCACCTATACAGTTTTGACTCATAGAATGGTTTGGGTTGGAAGGGACCTTCGAGATCATCCAGTTCCAACCCCATCATCCAGTCACCATCCCTGGAGGTGTTCAAGAGGGGATTGGACGTGGCACTTGGTGCCATGGTTTAGTGGTCATGAGGTCTTGGCTGACAGGTTGGACTTTGATGATCCTTGAGGTCTTTTCCAACCTTATTGATTCTGTGTGAGCTGGATGTGCTGCTTCTGGAGAAGAATGACATCACTTCAGCTAACAGTATGCATGCTTCCTGTGGGAAAGTTTCCTGCAGGCAGAAATGGATGGGTTAGATGTGGACAGTCCTGGAATTGTGGGGAACTGTTTAGGTTGAAAAAGAACCTTAAATCCACCAGCTCCAACCATGCCTTGGGCCCAGCCATCAGCCAGCCACGAGTGTCTCCATCCAAGCCATGAGCAGCCAGTTTCTCCAGAAGGATGCTACAGTAGACAGTGTCAAAGGCTTCACTGACACATCCACAGCCTTTATCCCTCATCCACTCAGTGGGACACCTTGTCATAGAAGGAGATGAGACCAGTCAAGGAGGACCTGCCTTTCATAAACCCATGTTGACTGGGCCTGATCACTTGGTTGTCCTGCTGTATATGGTGTGTGTGGTGGCACTGAAGATGATTTGCTCCATGACCTTCCCCAGCACTGATGTCAGACTGACAGCCTGCAGTTCCCCTGATCTTCCTTCCAGCCCTTCTTGTAGATGGGCTTCACATTTGCCAGCTTCCAGTGAGCTGAGCCCTCCCCAGGTAGCCAGGAGTGCTGGTGACTGATTGGAAGTCCTCATTCAAAGCCTCCCAAAGGGTTGTGTTCTGTGAAGGGTCTCCAGCTTTGCCAAAAAAAAAAAAAAAAAAAAAAAAAGCCAGCATTTACCACGGGCTTTCCTGCACAGCTTGGCTCTGTTCAAACAGGAACATTTCATTCCTCCTCCTGTATGAAAGCCACCACACTGACACCTGAAGGGGCTCAGGGTTTGCACCCTCACTGAGGAAAAAAAAAAAAAAAAGTCCTTTTTTTTTTTTTTTTTGGTGGCAATTCATCCTGTTTCTGGAGCAGTCAAAGAGAGAAACTGCAAAAGCCCTTGAGAGGGATGTCCTGTGCTTCTGCAGCCCTGCAGCGCCTTGTGACAGGGAAGCTCCTTCCTCTTTCTATTTTTTGACTGCCTTGGGGTTTGAACACCGAGCTGAGGACATCAGCAGTGAGTGGGAACAGTCTGTGCCTGTACCAGAAGACACCAAGAGCCTGGGCAGAGCAGGTGTGCACCAGCAGTGCTCTGCTCCCCACCTTGTTTGCCTGCCCTCCTCACAACCGCCTGGGGAGCGTTTCCCCTGGGTTGTGTTGTCCCACACTGAAGGTACCAGCACCAGGCAGTTCTACTCCTTGCTCATTTTACGTCACACACAACTCCCTCCCCTGCCCAGCATCCCCCACAGCAAACCTCAGCTTGTAAAGCATATCCCCTTTCTGGCAGAGTAGTGCCCAGGTATCCACAGAGTCACAGAATGGCAGGGCTTGGGAGGCACCTCCAGAGGTCATCCAGTCCAGCCCTCCTGCTAGAGCAGGAGCACCCAGGGCAGGTCACACAGGAACACAGCCAGGTGGGGCTGGAAAGGGTCCAGAGAAGGAGACTCCACAACCTCTCTGGGCAGCCTGCTCCAGGGCTCCAGCACCCTCACCCCACAGAAGTGTCTCCTCGTGTTGAGGTAGAACCTCCTGGGTTCCAGCTTGTATCCTGTTGTTCTTGTCCTGTCACTGAGCACCACCACACAGAGCCTGGCCCCTTCATCCTGACACCCACCCTTCTGAGCATTCTAGAACAAATCAATGCAACTTGGCCCTGCAAACGTTTGCTTAGAATCACAGAACTATAGAGTGGGCTGGCTTGGAAGAGACCTTTAAAGGTCATCTAGTTGAACTTCCCTGCAGTGAGCAGGGATATCTTCAGCTAGAGCAGGTTGCTCAGAGCCCCATCCAATATGACCTGGAATGGTTCCAGGGATGGGGCATCTCCCACCTCTCTGGGCAACCTGAGCCAGTGTTTCATCGTTCTGACTGTAAAAAGAAAAAAAAAAGGCAATCTATTTTCTATCCAGTCTGAATCTCCCCTCTTTTACCTTAAAACCACAGAATCACAGAAACATTCAGGTTGGAAGAGACCCTCAGGATCACCAAGGCCAACCCAGAACCCTACTCTACAAGGCTCACCCCTAAACCAGAGCCCCAAGCACCACATCCAAACCACCTTGAAACACCTCCAGGCTTGGGGACTCCACCACCTCCCTGGGCAGCACATTCCAATCCCTGACCACTCTTTCCATGAAAAAGCTTTTTCCTACTGTCCAGCACTGGTCCCTGTACAGACCCCTGAGGGATACTACTTGTCACCCATCTTCACCTGGACACCAAGCCATTGAACACCACCTTCTTGATGTGACTAAGGAACCAATGCCACTACCACTGAACAGTTCATCCATCAAATCCATACCTCTCCAACGTAGAGAGAAGGACATTGTGGGTGCCCAAGTCAAAGGCTTTTCAGGAGTCCAGTTGGACAACATCCATAGCTCTTCCCTTGTCCACTTGCCAAGTCTGAGGGCTGGGTCAGCCTCTACATGCTCTCTGTTAACCCCTCTCCTCACCTAAAGGGAAAGGCAATAAGGGAGAGAAACTTATGGAGTGGAAAAGTGAAAGAGCTTCCATGAAAATCCTAATAATGAAATAGACACAAATGGACACATAGCCAGTATGCAATCCAAGCCCCACATGGCAATGACATCTCTGTCACCATTGATGCCAAGGACAGGCACCAGGGAAATCCCAGGCCATATTCAGGGACCAGACTCAGGAACATCTCCAGAATCCACAGAATCAACCAGGTTGGAAAAGACCTCAGAGATCATCAAGTCCAACCAATCACCCAACACCTCCTGACAACTAAACCATGGCAGTGAGTGCCTCAGCCAGGCTGTTTTTAAACACCTCCAGGGATGGTGACTCCACCACCTCCCTGGGCAGCACATCCCAATGGCAATTTACTCTTTCTGGGAAGAACTTTCTCCTCACCTCCAGCCTAAACCTCCCCTGGCACAGCTTGAGACTGTGTCCTCTCCTTCTGTCCCTGCTTGCCTGGGAGAAGAGCCCAACCCCCACCTGGCTACAACCTCCCTTCAGGCAGTTGTAGAGAGCAATGAGGTCTGCCCTGAGCCTCCTCTTCTCCAGGCTAAACACCCCCAGCTCCCTCAGCCTCTCCTCACAGGGCTGTGCTCCAGACCCCTCCCCAGCCTTGTTGCCCTTCTCTGGACACTTTCCAGCATCTCAAATTCTTTCTTAAACTGAGGAGCCCAGAACTGGACACAGCACTCAAGGTGTGGTCTAACCAGAGCTGAGCACAGGGCAGAATGACTTCCCTGCTCCTGCTGGCCACACTCTTGCTGATGCAGGCCAGGATGCCATTGGCCTTCTTGGCCACCTGGGCACAGTGCTGGCTCCTCTTCAGCTGCTGTCCCCCAGCACCCCCAGGTCCCTTTCAGCCTGGCTGCTCTCCAGCCACTCTGACCCCAGCCTGTAGCACTGCCTGGGGTTGTTGTGGCCAAAGTACAGCACCCAGCACTCAGACTTGTTGAATGCCATCCTCTGCCCACCTGTCCTGCCTAGCAAGGTCCCTCTGCAGAGCTCTCCTCTAACAGATCAACACCTGCTCCCTACTTGGTGTTGGGACTTTGCAGGAACACTTAGAGGTCAAAGGCAGAATGGAGAGAGCCCTGCTCAGATGCTGGCCATGGAAGAAAAGAGCTTACTCTGGTGGTCCCTCAGCTTCATCCCAAATATGAGGCCCCCAGGCTGAGTGTGCTGCATTGTCTGTGTGCCCTAGCAGCAGCTAACCACAGAGTGGGTTTGCACTTGCCATACCTCTCAGTACCTACAGGCCAGCCACCATTCCTCTTGTCCCCACCCAGTCTAGTTTCATTTCCTCTGCCATCTCAGCCTCCTCCACCACGTTACCAGGCTGCAGCCTTGGTGTACAAACATTTGGTTTCCCACTGACCACACCCAGTCTGAGATGAGGCAGAAGTTCCTCCAGTACCTGCACTGCCCCTCTGCTCATCTGCATCACAGAATCAGCCAGGTTGGAAAAGACCTCAGAGATCATCAAGTCCAACCTAATACCTAACACCTCCTTCCATTTGCTCTGTTTCTGCTCGCTGAGGGTGTTCCTTCCTGTTTTGCTGTATCCTTACTGGGTTTATGCTCTTGGTGAGCAATCAGTAAGCCTCAAACCCATGCAGGTTTCTTCCCACCTTCTTCCCCTGTTCCATAGTTTAAAACTCATAGGTCTCACTAGCATGGTGGACACTGAGTTCTCCAGGAGACAGCAAGGTGCCCCTGTGGCCAAGAAGGCCAATGGGATCCTGGGGTGCATTAAGAGGAGTGTGCCCATCAGATCAAGGGAGGTTCTCCTCCCCTTCTACTCCACCCTGGTGAGGTCCCACCTGGAGCCCATACAGTTCTGGGCTCCCCAGTTCAAGAGGGACAGGGATCTGCTGGAGAGAGTCCAGGGGAGGGCTCCAAGGATGCTGAAGGGACTGGAGCACTGCCTGGTGAGGAGAGGCTGAGAGCCCTGGGGCTGTTCAGTCTGGAGAGGAGAAGACTGAGAGGGGATCTGATCAATGTCTATCAATAGCTGAGGGGTGGGGGTCAGGAAGGAAGGGACAGGGACAGGCTCTGCTCACTTGTGCCTGTGACAGGACAAGGGGTAAACTACAGCACAGGAAGTTCCACCTCAACCTGAGGAGGAACTTCTTTCCTCTAAGGGTCCCAGAGCACTGGAACAGGCTGCCCAGAGAGGTTGTGGAGTCTCCTTCTCTGGTGCCTTTCCAGCCCCATCTGGATGTGTTCCTGTGTGACCTGTGCTGGATTCTCTGGTCCTGCTCTGGCAGCGGGGGTGGACCTGAAGATCTCCAGAGGTCCCTTCCAACCCCTAAAGTCCTGTGATTAGCATTGCAGAGGCTTCTCCAGCTAATTGGATGGAAGCTGACTGGAAGGAGGGCAGAGGTTAGGCCTTTGCTTTTGCAGGTGATGTGTCCCAGCCCAGCTGAGAGCCAGCACTGCAACAGTCAGTGGAGCAGCTCGGAGCGCTGGCCTTGCTGGCAGGCAGACAGCAGCAGAGGCAGGGCTAGCAGGAGCAGGCACCACAGCAGGTTACCCAGCTCCAGGGCTCAGCACAGTTCCTACACTGTGTTTTGTAGACATTTTGGGCACTCTTGGGTTTTGAGAGTGCTGTAAAATGTTCTGGAGCCTCACAGTTACACTTCTCCACGTTTTGCAGTTTATTAATCCCGGCAGCATCACAGCAGATTCCACTCCTGTGGCATGCAGCTTTTGCAGGCTGCTATCAGGATAACCTCCAAGTTATCATCTCACCTTTTCCTCCCAAGTCAATCTTTCCAGACCATAATTACTTTGCTGCTAATGCCTTGCTCTAGAATGCTTCCAGTTTATCAGCAGCTCTGTGAGCTCTCCACTGAACATTCATCATCTAAAAACAGCACTGAGGCTTTTTCCACGCTCTGTGATTTCTGACCTCATTACTGACTGAAGATATAGAACTGGAATATTCCTCATGCTGACCCCTGAGTAAACCACCACCTGATTGTTTCCCCTGGTTTCAGTCATGGTTTCTCTCTTACTGTCCCCCACCTTTGGGGGATGAGCAAACACCTTTTTCTCCAACATCTCGGTGCAGTAAATCACCAACTGATGCCTTGTGGCAGGAGGTGGAGCACAAAGAGTAACCACAAAGGAGAAGAGAGAGAGCAGAGCACAGTATCTTGTATCAGTGTAGGGCTTCAGACACTGGGGTTTGTTCTTGGCTTTGCTTGTTATTTTTCTTTCTGACTCCTTGAAGTGCACAGAGGTAGCAGAGTGGATTTGTTATCTGCAGAAACCGAGAAAAAGTCAGCACTGCTGACTGCTCCTAGCACAGGTGTTTCATCTGAGGGCAGGTCCAACCACTACTTACTACACCCAATTGTAACCACCCCTCTCTAAAACTGAGAATGGGGAATGGCTGCTGTGGGTGTTTGAAGTCTTTTCCCCTTCATTAGCACCCAGTTAAAGGCAGAGCAGTTGATTAACAGCCCACTCAAAACATGAGTTAGCAAAGACTCGGGTGGTTCAGACTTACAAACATCAAATCATTTCAGCTGGAAAAGCCCTTTAAGACCATGGAGCCCAACTCTCAACCCAACATCACCATGGCCATTAAACTATACCCCAAAATGCCAGGTCCAGATGTTTCTTGAACAGCTCGGGGGGGGGACTGCCCAGGGAGTTGGTGGAGTCACCATAGAATTGTCAGGGTTGGAAGGGACCTCAAGGATCAGCCAGTTCCAACCCCCCTGCCATGGCCAGGGACACCTCACACTACAGCAGGTTGCTCACAGCCACATCCAGCCTGGCTGAAAAAACCTCCAGGGATGAGGCTTCCACCACCTCCCTGAGCAACCTGCTCCCATGTCTCACCACCCTCATGGGGAAGAATTTCCTCCTAACATCCAATCTGAATCTACCCATTTCTAGTTTTGCTCCATTCCCCCCAGTTCTATCACTCCCTGACACCCTCAAAACTCCCTCCCCAGCTTTCTTGGAGCCCCCTTCAGATCCTGGAAGGCCACAAGAAGGTCTCCTGGGAGCCTTCTCCTCTCCAGACTGAACAGTCCCAACTCTCTCAGTCTGTCTCCAGAGCAGAGCAGCTCCAGCCCTCTGCTCATCCTCATGGCCCTTCCCTGGACACCTTCCAGCACCTCCAGATCCTTCTTGTAATAGAGGCTCCAGAACTGGATGCAGTAGTCCAGGTGGGGTCTCAGCAGAGTGGACAGAGGAGGAGAATCCCCTCCCTCACCCTGCTGGCTATGCTTCTCTTGATGCATCCCAGGGTGTGATTGGCTGTCCAGACCTCCCTCTCTGGAGGTGTTCAGAAAACTTGTGGCCATGGCACTCTGGGACATGGCTTAGTGGCCATGGTGGTTGTGTAAGGGTCTGAACAGTGGACTTGTGATGGTTTGTTACTGTGATCTCAAAATACTCAGGTGACTCATGCCAGGGGCTTCACTTCAATCAGCAGTAAAACTTTATGGTTTGCCCATAGGAAGTATGGAAAAGTGAGAGGAGAAAGGGGAAAGGTAAAGTGAAGAGGGGAAAGGGAAAGAGGTCTATAGCTACCAATAATGCAAGGGTCCAATGACATCCTTCTGGTCCCAGGTCCAGTGCTGCTGGTCCTTTTTGATCTTAGTGGGGAAAGCTTTCCTTCAAAGTCTTCTTCTTGTCACTACTTCTTCTCCTTGATGTAAACCTGTTCCTTCTTCAGAACCTCTTCAAAACCAACTCCTGTTGCTAGAGAAACATCTTTCAATCTCCAAACTCTGCCTCTCTCTGCCCCTTCTGCTTCCAGGCATGCCCAAGGAGGAGTGACCAAGGTGTGGTCTGCCTTGGAGTTGGGTAGCCTCAGGCCAGGTGTGGTTGTGTATTCTAATGACATTATAATGAGCAGAGTTCACTAAGGTTCATGGTTCACAGGCTCACAGGATGTTTGGGGTTGGAAGGGACCTCTGGAGATCTTCCAGTCCAACCCCCCTGCCAGAGCAGGACCAGAGAATCCAGCACAGGTCACACAGGAACACATCCAGAAAGGGCTGCAAAGGCTCCAGAGAAGGAGACTCCACAACCTCTCTGGGCAGCCTGTTCCAGTGCTCTGTGACCCTCACAGTGAAGAAGTTCCTCCTCATGTTGAGGTGGAACCTCCTGTGCTGGAGTTTCTATCCATTGCCCCTTGTCCTATCCCAGGGTGCAACTGAGCAGAGCCTGTCCCTGTCCCCTCCCTCTTGACCCCCAGCCCTCAGATATTTATAAACATTGATTAGATCCCCTCTCAGCCTTCTCCTCTGCAGATTGAACAGCCCCAGGGCTCTCAGCCTCTCCTCACCAGGCAGTGCTCCAGTCCCTTCAGCATTCTCATAGCTCTCCCTTGGACTCTCTCCACCAGACCCCTGTCCCTCTTGAACTGGGGAGCCCAGAACTGGATGCAATATTCCAGGTGGGACCTCACCAAGGTAGAGTAGAGGGGGAGGAGAACCACCCTTGCTCTCCTCTGAATGCACCCCAGGACCCCATTGGCCTTCTTGGCCCCCAGGGCACATTGCTGTCCCATGCAGAACTTGTTGGCCACCAGCACTCCCAGCTCCTTCTCCTTGGGGCTGCTCTCCAGCAGATCCCCTCCCAGCCTGTCCTGCTGCAGTTTATTCTTCCTTCCCAGGTGCAGGACTCTGCACTTATCCTTGCTGACCCTCATGAGGTTCCTCTCTGCCCAGCTCTCAGCCTGTCACAGTCTCACTGAATGGCTGCACAGCCTTCAGGTATCTCAGCCAAGCCTCCCAGTTTGGTATCATTGGCAACTTGCTGAGCAGACTCTCTCTGTCTGTCTGTTCCCTCATCAATGTCATTGATGAAGATGTTGAACAGGACTGGACCCAGCACTGATCCCTGGGGGACTCCACTCCTAGTCACAGCTCTCCAGCTGGACTTGGCACCACTGACCACCACTCTGTGGACTCTGTTTTGCAACCAGTTCCTGTTGGTTCCCTTGGCAACACCAGGGCACCAGTCTCTCTTGAGTGCAGTTCTGTTCTGAAGTGATAATCACAAACATTAGGGTTGTCCATCATACTTGGCAGGCACAGACTGCTGGTACTATCCAGGACTCTCCCACAGAACCTGCACCTGGAAAACCATGGAGACCACACTCCAATGTACAGGCTCAGTCACTTCATCAGTAACAACTTATGGAGTAGACTGCTGCAAAAACTCATGCTAAGAAGTTAGACTGAGTTTTGCTCCTCTTCCAGGGAGGTGGGAGAGTCACCATCCCTGGAGGTGTTCAAAAACAGATTGGATGTGGCACTTGGAGCCATGGTTGAGTTGTCAGGAGGTATTAGGTAATAGGTTGGAGTTGATGACCTCTGAGGTCTTTTCCAACCTGGTTGGTTCTGCGATTGCTTGGTGCAAGGGGCTCCTGATTCCTGATGACAATGATGAGATAGAGGGTGCTCTTCCCACCACTCCTTACATGGTGTTAGGCTGTGTGACAGTTCCAGGCTGATGCCTAGGAAAATCTTCCACAGACCGGGTAGGAAAGGGGTAGAATGTAAATAAATTACCATTGGATGCAAAAGGGAAACTAATGATAAGGTCTAAATTAATCACATTGGTCTGGTAACTAACATAAAGTTAGTTGTATAAACTAATTCTCTTTTTGGCTTCTTTGCTCTGGCAGATACCTGCTGGTTGCTTTTGCTTGGCTGTTGTGACCTTGGCTGAGTTTCTTTGTTGTGGCTAAACACTAACAAGAGGCTCTCTGCTTTTCTTCTCTTTCTCTTTCCCTTGTCCTGGGGAGGGGGAGAGGGGGAAGCTATTGGTAGCCCTCCCCTCCTGGTTTTGTCCAGGGGGGTTCTTGTGTTGTTTATCAATTATAAATACATGCAAATATTGTATATTTGGTTCATATTCATTGCATGCCCTGTTTCTAGATTGTAGTTGTGCTTGTAAATAGAGCTTCATTTGCTTTCCATCTGAGCTAGTCTGGCAATTTTATTTTGGGGGGGTGATAATTTCAACCCAGCATGGTTGAACTGGATGATCTTAGAGGTCTCTGCCAACCCAACCAATTCTCTGATTGTGTGATTTTGTTTGCTGTTATCTTTTGACTGGCATGAAACAACTGATCTTCTGGTGCTGTTTGGCACCAGCTATGCTGTACAAATTACACCTCAGCTTGAAACCTACCACGTAAAGTACAAAACACATCCATTGTACTTTTCCCCACCCAGCAATTTGGGCAATAGCTGGTTTAGCAATCTCTAGTCAATATTTATTTTTGTGGGTGCTTCAGATGGACAGAATTTGCTATTTCTTTAGCATCCACCATCAATGGATCCATTAGGCCATCAGCCTCAATGGGCTCTAACTGCAGGCTACATTTCAGGATAAATTTTTCTGTCGCTGCAGCACAGCAGCTGATTGAATTTATCCTCTTTTGACAGCTGCTTATTTCAGGTGAACATCTGTGAGAATTTAAGGAAAAAGAAAGGATGATCAGAGGGCTGGAGCACCTCTGCTATAGAGACAGACTGAGAGAGTTGGGGCTGTTCAGTCTGGAGAAGAGAAGGCTCCCAGGAGACCACCTTGTGGCCTTCCAGGATCTGAAGGGGGCTCCAAGAAAGCTGGGGAGGGACTTTTGAGGGTGTCAGGGAGTGGTAGGACTGGGGTGAATGGAGCAAAACTAGAAATGGGTATATTCAGATTGGATGTTAGGAGGAAATTCTTCCCTGGAACAGGTTGCCCAGGGAGGTGGTGGAAGCCTCATCCCTGGAGGTTTTTGCAGCCAGGCTGGATGTGGCTGTGAGCAACCTGCTGTAGTGTGAGGTGTCCCTGCCCATGGCAGGGGAGTTGGAACTGGCTGATCCTTGAGGTCTCTTCCAACCCTAACAGTTGTATGATTCTATCACAGAGTGGCTTGGAGCCTGAGCAGAATTCTGGGTCCTGTTCTCAAACACAAAGGAATGTTCAGAGGCATAGTTACAGTGAGGTGGTCATCAGCTGATTTAACCCTAAAGCCAAAGCTGATGCAGAACCCTTCTCAGAGTCATGGGCAGGATATAGGGAATGAAATTATGTCCCCTGTTAGTCATCTGCACCCCAAAACTTTGCTGCCTATTAGATTCTCTTTCATGGATGGCCATTCCTACATTTCTGTCACATAATCCTCCTCTTCCCACTCCCAGCCAGAACTCTTTCTCTCACTCAGGAAGGAAGCCACAAGCAGGTTGCTTTCTGGATTTTCTGGTTCCAACAGTACCTTATTTTGTAATGTGCTATTATAATTACTGCTTGTTTCTTGCTGCTTCTGTAATAATTTTCCAGCTAAGACAATTTTCCAAAATGAGTTTATGGTGCACTGAAAGGCAACCTGAGGAAGCAGAAAACAAGGGATTATTCCCTCCATCCTAACTGGTCCTTACCTGCTGCAGAATACTTCACAACAAAGCCTGTTTTGCAGAAATGCAAACACCCCAAGCAAAGGCTTGTACAGCTTTTTGGTTTGGGGGCTTGCATCAGCAGGATTAAAACATGTGGTACCCTCCTGAGAACAAACCCCACGGTGATCACAGGCTCACAGGATGTTAGGAGTTGGAAGGGACCTCTGGAGATCATCAAGTCCAACCCTCCTGCCAGAGCAGGACCAGAGAATCCAGCAAGAAGGCTTCAGTAGGAGGTGGTCTGCAGTGCACTGGAAGGAACTAGGTAGAGAAGGCACTGGGGTGCCATGGCAGAACCTCATCACCAGACAAAGGCTGCCCAGTAACATGGAGGAGCACCAATAGAGATGGGGAGCTGGGCATGTCTAAGCCTACACAGCCTGCTCTCAAAACACCATCCAGACTAGGATCACAGAATGACAGCATCACAGGATGTTAGGGGTTGGAAGGGACCTCCAGAGATCATCGAGTCCAACCCCCCTGCCAGAGCAGGAGCAGAGAATCCAGCACAGGGCACACAGGAATGCGTCCAGATGGGACTTGAAAGTCTCCAGAGAAGGAGACTCCACAACCTCTCTGGGCAGCCTGTTCCAGTGCTCTGTGACTCTCACGTGGAAGAAGTTCCTTCTTATGTTGAGGTGGAACCTCCTGTGCTGTAGTTTATATCCCTTGCCCCTTGTCCTATCCCAGGGTGCAACTAAGCAGATCCTGTCCCCTCCCTCTTGACACGCAGCCCTCAGTGATGTTACTCTTGCTTTGTTCTTTCAATTGCTCTGTGTCCAAACACCAGCCAAAAGGAATCCATCACTGCCCATAAAAAAAAAAAGAATCCTAGATGATGATTTGCATGCAAACATCTCTGGAGAGAGAGGCATAGTGCATGCTAAAGCAAAGTGAGTAAGCGCGGAAGACAGATTGCAGCTGTGTCTTCCACATACAGCTGGAGTACAGAGGAGACAAGACTTAAGAGATCCAGTGAACTCCTATTTCCAAAGCTGCTGGTTGCCCAAACAGGGTGCCTGTGTCAATTAGCAGCTCTATGCTGGTATTTTGAACCCTGACACACCTGCAGTGCAATGTCAGGTGTGTAAACATCTAACTGTGATGCTGCAGTTTGCACAGGCCTTTGGTTCATCTCATTTGGCCTGGCAGCAACCAGAGAATGGTGCTCATGAAAATAGCAAGGTCCTAGGAAATAGGAAGAGCTGGAAAGGCTGAAAAATCTCTGTGTGACTGTCTGCTGAATCATGCCATTACAAAAGGCATGGGTTTGTGACTAACCCCAAGCCCAGAAGGCTGCCCTTGGCTGCAGCAAGAGCTGCCCTTAGCAGGCAGGAAAAGCAAAGGCAATCCAGGGAGCTGAGGCTCACTACTCCTCATGAGCTGCCTGTGGGGATCCCATCAGAGTAGAATGAAGAGCCAAGAAGTGATTAATTTGGCTGCCTCTGCCTGCTGTGACATTGAGTTTGCAGCTCCTACTCTGTAACCCTCCACTCATGACACAGGAATGTGTCCAGAACAGGCAGTACAGCAGACTACACCTAAAGACAGCAGTGGTCTGCCAGCCTTCAGACTTGCCTGTCTTGGATTTCCAGAGGTGGGAGAGATGTTTTAAAGCAATTTAAATGAAGAGATTTGTTGTTTCTCAGTTAAGAAGCATCAAGCCTGAAGATTCCCTGATGTTTGCTTTCCATCCAGTAACTCTCACAGCCTGGAGAAGAGAAGGCTCCAGGCAGACCTAGGAGCAGCCTGCCAGGACCTGAAGGGGGCTGCAAGAAGGCTGCAGAGGGACTGTTTGCAAAGGGCTGCAGGGACAGGACCAGGGGCAATGGTTTGAAATGAGAGGAGAGCAGATTTGGATTGGATGTGAGGAACAAGTTGTCCACCAGGAGGGTGCTGGGACACCGCAACAGGTTGCCCAAGGAGGTGGTTGAGATCCCATTCTTGGAGATATCCAAGGTGAGGCTGGAGAAGGCTGTGAGCAACCTGCTCTAGTGGAGGATGTCCCTGCTGACTGCAGGGGGTTGGACTGGATGCCCTTTGGAGGTCCCTCCAAACCCAACCCATTCTGTGATTGTGTGTCTTGTATCTCTGGCTGTACTGAGCTGCAAAGAGTTCTCAGTTCCCAGCCACCCTTCTCTGCATCCCTCCTGCTGTTAGAAGGTAGCACAGGAAGTTTTCTGTGTGAATTTTTAGCCAGGCTTTGGTACCAGCAGTTCACTTCCTCCTGTGTCATTCAGCCTTCTGTCCCTAGTGCAGGCATCTTCAGCCAATTCTCCACACCCTCTGATGCATTCCTGAAAATAGAGCTTGCTTTACAGTAAGGTGAACTGAAGTGGCTGGCTGGCTGAAGCAGCTGCTGTAAATTCTGCCTGCTGAAATTCTGGCAGGTTCACGCTAAACAACACTCTCTGGGAACAGCCTGGAAAGCCTCAACTCTTTCCAAAGCTCCAGACAGAATGATGGATACTCCACTGGAGCTGGATCATGCCACCTCAGGGATGACATACCACAACATGTATTTAGTTACTATAGAGAAACCCTTCCCTTCTTGAGCACCCACCCTGCTCTCTGTAATCCTGGAACCACTGGCTTCTGTGGAAAGCCAAAATACCTTCTTGCCTCCAGCTAAAGAGCAACAGCAGTTTCAGGAAAGAATCTGTCCTGCAGGGCTTGGATGTCAGCAGATTTGACTTCCTGAAGCACAGTGTTCTCCTGGTGAACACATGAGCACAGCCAACAGCTTTTCATCAAGTCCACTGGGGCAGGTATCATTTCATCAAGTCCACTGGGGCAGGTATCATTTCTGGCACCTGGAACTCAGGTTAGATGGGTTGCTAGCATTCAGCATTGGCATCAACACAGAATCATGGACTGGTTTGGGTTGGAAGGGACCTCAGAGATCATCTATTCTGACCTCCTGCCATGGGCAGGGACACCTCTCAACTAGACTCAGCTGCTCAAGGCCTCATCCAACCTGGCCTTGAACACCCCCAGCAAGGAGGCAGCCACAGCCTCCCAGGGCAGCCTGTTCCAGAGTCTCACCACCCTCATACCTGAAGAACTTCTTCCTCAGCTCCAGTCTAACCCTGCCCTCCCTCAGCTTCAAACCATTCCCCCTTCTCCTGTCTCTGGACACCCTCATGAAAAGTCCCTCTGCAGCCTTTCTGTAGGATCCCTTCAGCTATTGGAAGGCAGCTCTAAGGTCCTCCCAGAGTCTTCTCCTCTCCAAGCTCCCTCAACCTGTCCTCATAGCAGAGGTGCTACAGCATCCACAACCTCCCTGGGCAGCTTGTCCAGTCTCATAACCTCACTCCGCAGTCTCAATCTTCCTGAAGTTTCAATCCATGGCCCCTCGTCCTGTCACTGCAAGCCCTTGTAAGAAGTCCTCTCCTGGCTCTCTCCATTGCCTTCCCAGCATCTCCATTTCCACTACCCATTCTCCAGCCAGACCTTGGCTCCTCACTGTGTCAGTCCCTGGCCAGCTGCTTTCTTATCTTCTTGTGAGCAGTTCTCTGCCTTTGGAGGTCCCTTCCAACCCAAACCACTCCATGATTCTGTGATCATCTCCTCCAACCTCCTGCCATGGTCAAGGATGCCTCTCAGCTGGGCTGTGCTGCTGGAGGCCTCATCCAGAGGTCTAAAGGCACCCTGCTGAGCTGGGCACAGAATCAGCCTGGTTGGAAAAGACCTCCAAGATCATCAAGTCCAACCAATCACCCAACCCTAACTAATCAACCAGACCATGGCACTGAGTGCCTCATTCAGTCTCTTCTTAAACACCTCCAGGGATGTTGACCCCACCACCTCCCTGGGCAGCACATTCCAATGGCCAATCTCTCTGTCTGGGAAGAACTTCTAAGACCAAGCCTAAACTTCCCCCTGCACAGCTTGAGACTGTGTCCTCTCCTTCTGTCCCTGCTTGCCTGGGAGAAGAGCCCAACCCCCACCTGGCTACAACCTCCCTTCAGGCAGTTGTAGAGAGCAATGAGGTCTGCCCTGAGCCTCCTCTTCTCCAGGCTAAACACCCCCAGCTCCCTCAGCCTCTCCTCACAGGGCTGTGCTCCAGACCCCTCCCCAGCCTTGTTGCCCTTCTCTAGACACCTTCCAGCATCTCATCATCTTTCTTGAACTGAGGAGCCCAGAACTGGACACAGCACTCAAGGTGTGGTCTAACCAGAGCTGAGCACAGGGCAGGATGACTTCCCTGCTCCTGCTGGCCACACTCTTGCTGATGCAGGCCAGGATGCCATTGGCCTTCTTGGCCACCTGGGCACAGTGCTGGCTCCTCTTCAGCTGCTGTCACCCAGTCCCCCCAGGTCCCTCTCCGCCTGGCTGCTCTCCAGCCACTCTGCCGCCACCCTGTAGTGCTGCATGGGGTTCACCACCATAAGCAGCTGCAAGATTAAACAGGATTCAGGGTTAGAAAAGCACAGAGAAAACCATGGGCTGGGCTATGCCTAAAGCAGTGGTTGCTAGAATATTCCTTCCCTGTTTTTACAGCGATCAGCCACCTGCACAAAGCACTGTGCAGCAGTTGCAGGTCTCTCTTGGTGAGCTGATTGCCTTTCACACCAAGAAGCTTTCCAAGCCTCTCCAAGAGGGCTGGGTGTGCTGTCCTCACGCAGGACAACTCTTCCCACATCCCAGAACTCTGTGATGAGGCACACAGGAGGGAAAGTTGCTTTCTCACACCGAGATTGCTTCACAGCTTCTCCAGGGTATCTCTTAGCCAAGAGTACTTGCTCCCAGCTATCACTCCAAGTACCTCACCACCTGTGTTTGAGCAACAGATGCCATGTTGCAATTACTTCCTTCAAATGCAATCAGGGCAGGTTTCTCCCAGGCCTCCCTCAATGTTGTACCTGTACACAGACACACACACACACACACCTTGAAGCAGGGATCTGGAAGTCCCAGCAGGGCAATTCAGAAACCTGCCCCTCTTTTCATCCTGTAGCCTGAATCTGAAAGGGTTTCACAAAGATAGTTGAAAGAGCAGCTGGTCCTCTTCAGCAGCCCACCCCAGCACACATGCAGACACACATGTGCAAAGGATGCACACAGCCCTATGAGCAGCTACAGAACTGGGGATGTGTGGCTGGAAAGCTGCAACTCAGAGAGGGTCCTGGGGGTATTGGTTGACAGTCGATTAAATAGGAGTCAGAGGTGCCCAGGTGGCCAGGAAAGCCAAAGGCATCCTGGATTGGATTAGAAACAGGGTGGACAGCAGGGACAGGGAGGTGATCACCCCACTGTGCTCAGCACTGCTGAGGCCCCTCATTACAAGGGGGACACTGAGGGGTGGGAGAATGTCCAGAGAAGGGCAATGAGGCTGAGGAAGGGCCTGGAGCAGCTGGTTTATGAGGAGGGGCTGAGGGAGCTGGGGGTGTTCAGCCTGGAGAGAAGGATGATGAGAGGAGACTTCATTGCTCTCTACAGCTCCCTGAAGGGAGGTTGGAGTGAGGGGGGGGTAACCTCCTCTCACTGCTGTCAAGTGACAGGACCAGAGGAATTGATTTCAAGCTGTGCCAGGGCAGGTTCAGGCTGGATGCTAGGAAATGTTTCTTCACAGAGAGAGTTCTCAAACATTGGAATGGTGACACTTTGGTATGGTGAGGGTGCTGGAGCCCCGCGGCAGGCTGCCCAGAGAGGTTGCGGAGTCTCCTTCTCTGGAGACTTTCCAAACCCACCTGGATGTGTTCCTGTGTGACCTGTCCTGGGGTGCTCCTGCTCTGGCAGGGTGGTGGGACTGGATGATCTCTCGAGGGCCCTTCCAACCCCTGTGATTCTATGCCACCCAATGGTTCAAGTACCCTGAATCATAGAATTGTTAGGGTGGGAAGGGACCTCAAGGACCAGCCAGTTCCAACCCCCCTGCCATGGCCAGGGACACCTCACACTACAGCAGGTTGCTCACAGCCACATCCAGCCTGGCTGCAAAAACCTCCAGGGATGAGGCTTCCACCACCTCCCTGGGCAATCTGTTCCAGTCTCTCACCATCCTCATGGGGAAGAATTTCCTCCTAACATCCAATCTGAATCTCCCCACTTCTAGTTTTGCTCCATTCCCCCCAGTCCTATCACTCCCTGACACCCTCAAAACTCCCTCCCCAGCTTTCTTGGAGCCCCCTTCAGATCCTGGAAGGCCACAAGAAGGTCTCCTGGGAGCCTTCTCTTCTCCAGACTGAACAGCCCCAACTCTCTCAGTCTGTCTCCAGAGCAGAGCAGCTCCAGCCCTCTGCTCATCCTCATGGCCCTTCTCTGGACACCTTCCAGCACCTCCAGATCTTTCTTGTAATAGAGGCTCCAGAACTGGACACAGTGCTCCAGGAGGGGTCACACCAGAGTGGAGCAGAGGTGGAGAATCCCCTCCCTGGCCCTGCTGGCTCTGTAGCTACGCTGGCTCTGAGGCAGAGCCGACACCATCACATCTGAATTCCAGAGATGCCCTTACCAGGACTTGCAACTGACTTGCAGATGACATCCATCTATCTTTCAATCAAAGCTGGCAAGCAGAGAGCTGGGTGTAAAGAAACTGGAATTAAAGCTTGCATGAGCCTTGGGGAGATCTGCATAGGTCAAGAGTTGCAGAGGTTGATTTAGCTGCAGTCTTCCCCTGTCTGGTGAGCAGGAGCAGCTGTACTGGCACCCCCATGAGTGAGATGTGGCCAAGGTCCCATTCTTACAGCCAACAGCACCTTCCAGTGGCTTCAGCAGCAAACACAGAGCACTCTGACACTGCAGGAGCACAGACAGAGGGACCTGCAGCTCAGCACAGCAGCCATGCAGCCCTCAGCTCTGGCCAGCTCCAGGCCATGACATACAAATGCTGGGCAGCAAACACCACGAGAGCATCGTGTACAGAGGACCAGATCTTAAACCAGCCTGCAGGCTTGCTTGGGCAGAGCAGATGGAGCTATGCAAGAAACAGAATGGATCAGCTTGGAAGGGACCTCAGAGATCTCCTCCTCCAACCTCCTACCATAAGCAGGGACACCTCTCCACTAGACTCAGCTGCTCAAGGCCTCATCCAGCTTGGCCTTGAACAGCCCCAGCAAGGAGGCAGCCACAGTCTCCCTGGTCAGCCTATCCCAGAGTCTCACCACCCTCATCCTGAAGAACTTCTTCCTCAGCTCCAGTCTAACCCTGCTCCCCCTCACCTTCAAACCACTCCCCCTCAACCTGTCTCTAGACACCCTTATGGAAAGTCCTTCTGCAGCCTTCCTGTAGGAGCCCTTCAGGTAGTGGAAGGCAGCTCTAAGGTTTTTTTTACTCCTCTGCAAGGCAGTAGAGTTATCTTCAGAGAGTAGGACAAAGAGATGCAGCTACAGTTCAAAAGGGTGTTGATGAGTTCCAATTATCTGAATGAAGCTGTGGATTTCTCCAGATGACTTCAATATTCTGGAGAAATTGCCTTATCTGTGACCCAATTTAGTCTCCCAGACTTTTCTGTCACATCTTTTCCCCATTCATCTCTACAAGCCACCTTGGAGCTTATAGTAAAGGCTAAGATGAAGAACAGTTAAACCTCTGACAAATTCAATTAAAGCAGAGCTTTCCCTTTTATTTATTTATTTGTTGTTTTGGGTTTTTTTCTCCTTTGCTCTTATGCAAGAAGATCTTCTTCAAGATCTTCTAAATCTTAATTTGGTCTAAATGTGGATGGCACAATCTGCCAGAAAAGGTTCTGAACACTCAAAAGCTCTCTACTGCAGCAATATGATTTAGCTACTGCATCATCTTGGCATGGACCAGGACTCCTGGCAGCACTTGGCTCAGTTTCCTCCCTCTGGAAGCTGGATATTTAGCCCTTCAACAAAGCATCCCCTCTCTCAGCACAGGAAAGACCCCACTGGAGCACAGCAGGTAGCTCTGCAGTGCTCAAATACAAGACAAGCTGTGGGAGCAGCTTCAGAGGAGGCCACAAAAATGACCAGAGGGCTGGAGCACCTCTGCTGTGAAGGCAGGCTGGGAGTTGAGGTTATTCAGCCTGGAGAAGAGAGGGCTCTGGGGAGACCTTCCTGATACTTCAGAACATAAAGGGGCCTCTAAGAAAACTGGGGACAGACTTTTGAGCAGGGCCTGACAGGACAAGGGGGGATGGTTTGAAAGTAAAGGAGGGAGATTCAGCCTGGGGAGAAAGAAACATTTTCTTTATTTTTTTTCATGCTGAGGGTGGCAAGACCCTGGCTCAGGTTGCCTTAGAAATGTGACTGATGTCCCATCCCTGGAACCATTCCAGGCCAAGGTGTTTGGGGCTCCGAGCTACCTGCTCTAGTTGAAGATATCCCTGCTGACTGCAGGGGGGTTGGACTGAATGACTTTTCCAGGCTCCTTCCAGCACAAACTATCTTGTGACTTCCCTTTACATTTCATCAAGTTGTTCTTTTCCAGAGGAGAGAGATTCCTCTCTGGCCATCTGCTGTGCCACCAGTCCCAGGTGCTTAAGGAACCGCAGCAGGCGAGCTCGAAAGCTTTAACAGCACAAAACCTGCTCGTTGCCAGAGACTCACAGCATGAAAGCTCCTCCTTTTTTTGACATCAATTCAATAAATAAAGTGTTTGAGCAGCCCATCTCCAGGCAGATATTTATTCCTCTCTACAGAACACCTATCGGAAGGACATAATACTGATCTCTGCTCTGCAAGCCAGGCCCAGCGCCCCCAGCTCAACACAAGGCGAGACGTATTGGGTTCTCTATGTTGGCCTTCAGGGTCTCCAGAAACTTGGAAGCCAGTTCATCATCTACCACACGACCATCACTTGAAAGAGTCACTGTCATAAGCTGCTGCTGCTCCAGGGTCTCATTCCCTTCTTCATCCTCCACGACCTTGAGCTCCGTTCTCGCCCGGCCCACGGCCAGGATGCAGGCCTGGGGCGGGTTTATGACTGCAGTGAAACCAGTGATGCCAAACATGCCCAGGTTGGAGATGCTAAAGGGAAGAGAAAAAAAAAAAACAAAAACCAAACAAGAGAGTTGCCAGTAAGGCCAGAATAGAATCATAGAATTGTCAGGGTTGGAAGGGACCTCAAGGCTCATCCGGCTCCAACCCCCCTGCCATGGGCAGGGACACCTCACACTACAGCAGGTTGCTCACAGCCACATCCAGCCTGGCTGCAAAAACCTCCAGGGATGAGGCTTCCACCACCTCCCTGGGCAACCTCTGCCAGTCTCTCACCATCCTCATGGGGAAGAATTTCTTCTAACATCCAATCTGAATCTCCCCACTTCTAGTTTTACTCCATTCCCCCCAGTCCTGTCACTCCCTGACACCCTCAAAAGTCCCTCCCCAGCTTTCTTGGAGCCCCCTTCAGATCCTGGAAGGCCACAAGAAGGTCTCCTGGGAGCCTTCTCTTCTCCAGACTGAACAGCCCCAACTCTCTCAGTCTGTCTCCAGAGCAGAGCAGCTCCAGCCCTCTGCTCATCCTCATGGCCCTTCTCTGGACACCTTCCAGCACCTCCAGATCCTTCCTGGAACAGAGGCTCCAGAACTGGACCCAGAGCTCCAAGTGGGGTCTCAGCAGAGCAGTGACTGCTGTGACCCAGTCCTCCCCCAAGGCCAAACTCATCAGCTTCAAAACAGACCCAACCTGGATTTCAGAGGCTTGGGATTTCTGCAATTGCAACCAAGAGATGCTTTTAAAAGTCCTATTTCTTTACAGCTCTGAACAAAGCAAGCAGAAAGTAGGACAGGAAAATAAACTTTGCCTGTCTCTGTTCCCAGCCACACTTTCTTTCAGATTGAACCAAGCAATACCATTGGGGCATACAGAGATCCCTCAGGCACAGAAAGCCTGATGAGGCCTCTCTCCCTTCAGCATTTCTGTGTAACCACACAGAGTACTAGGAAAGGCTTGGACTCTATGGTGAGAGATGGTCTAGAGAGAAAGCTGACTCAGCACCAACTGCTTTCTCTTATAGCTGCTGGGCTGCATCCAAAGCAGCATGGCCAGAGATGCAGAGAGAGGATTCTGCTCCTTTGCTCTGCTGAGACCTCACCTGCAGTGCTGTGTCCAGCTCTGGAGCCCTCCACACAGCAAGGACATGGACCTGATGGAGAGGCTCCAGAGGAGGCCACAAAGATGATCAGGGGCTGGAGCAGCTCTGCCAGGAGGACAGGCTGAGGGAGCTGGGGGTGTTCAGCCTGGAGAAGGCTGCAGGCAGACCTAAGAGCAGCCTGCCAGGACCTGAAGGGGGCTACAAGAAGGCTGCAGAGGGACTGTTTGCAAAGGGCTGCAGGGACAGGACCAGGGCCAATGGTTTGAAATGAGAGCAGAGCAGATTGAGATTGGATGTGAGGAACAAGTTCTGCACCAGGAGGGTGCTGGAACACTGCAACAAGTTGCTGAGAGAGGGAGTTGAAGCCCCATGCCTGGAGAGGTCAGGCTGGAGAAGGCTGTGAGCAACCTGCTGTAGTGGAGGATGTCCCTGCTGACTGCAGGGGGTTGGACTGGATGCCCTCTGGAGGTCCCTTCCAACCCACACCATCCTGTGATTCTATTCCATTAGGTTTCTCTGCTGAGAAGCTCACAGATTTCTGAGCCACTCCTCCAGCAGCAGACACACTCCAGTTGCAACCCTGGCACATCAGTGCCCACAGCAGCAATGTTTCTGCAGAAGTTCTGGGGTGTCACTCACCACACACTATCTGTTCTAGAAGACAGGATAAGCATTCAGAATTACCTTTTAAAAACTGACTAAAAGTCAGTTCAGCTACAGTTTGTTTCACCAGAAATGTTGCCTGGTGACAACTGTGCCACTGTGCCCATCTGGAGACACTGCTCCAAAGAGCAAACTGAAACCAAACGGGAGTATTCAGGGTATTTAAGCTGTCAGGAAAAGGGCTGTCTGGCTACACAATGCAATTTTAAAACAAACCCCAGCATTCTTCTGCAGCTGGGAAAAATAAGGTGAGGGAAAAAAATCCAAGTCCCATCAGTCTCAGCATGAAAATCATTGAATTTTACACCCCAGCCTCAGCTGAAAGAAACCTGTACCACGAGATTCACAGAGTCACAGGGTGTCAGGGGTTGGAAGGGGCCTCCAGAGATCCTCCAGTCCAACCCCCCTGCCACAGCAGGAGCACCCAGGACAGGTCACACAGGAACACATCCAGGTGGGGTTGGAAAGTCCCCAGAGGAGACTCCCCAACCTCTCTGGGTAGCCTGCTCCAGGGCTCCAGCACCCTCACAGTCACAAAGTTTTCCCTTCTGTTCCTGTGGCACCTCCTCTGCTCCAGCTTGCCCCCAGTGCCCCTTGTGCTGTCCTTGGACATCCCTGAGCAGAGCCTGGCTCTGTCCTCCCCTCACTGCCCTGCACATCTTCATCCCCAGCAATGAGGGCAGCCCTCAGGCTCCTCTGCTCCAAGCTCCAGAGCCCCAAGCTCCCTCAGCCTGTCCTCACAGGGAGATGTTCCACTGCCTGCAGCAGCTTTGTGCCTCTGGGCTGGACTCTCTCAAGCTGTTCCCTGAGGTCCTTCTTGGACTGCTGGGACCAGAACTGGACACAACATTCCAAATATAGACTCAGCAGGGCAGAGTAGAGGGGCAGGAAAACCTCTCTGGACCTACTCACCACAGCCCTTCTAAATCCAGCCCAGGATGCTCTTGGCCTTAATGGCCTCAAGGGCACATTGCTGGCTCACAGTCATCCTGTTGCCCACTATCATTTTCCCCCAGATACCAGACATTCAACCTAGGTTTGGCCCTCAGAATCATCCCTTGGAATTTCATGCTAAATGGAGCAGGATATTCCCAAGGTAAAGAATTAGGACACGATGGAACAGCTGAGATGGAAACAGTTCTGAACCCATGCTGCACAGATCAAGTGCCAGAGAGTGTTACCTGAAAGATCCTCCCTGGTACTCTTCTGGTAACAGTTTTCCATCTCTTGCTTTCTTCGCTAGGGCCTGAGGAATATGAAAAACAGGAGAGAAAATAGAAATTGAAGTGTGGTAACAGACAAGTTCATTTACATACAGCCATTAAAAGTCATAGATTCACAGAATGGCTTGGGCTGGAAGGGACCTTAAAAGATGATCCAGTTCCAACTCCCTGCCACGGGCAGAGACACCTTTCACCAGCCCAGGTTGCTCAAGGCTTCATCCAACCTGGCCTTGAACATCTCCAGGGAGGGAGCATCCACAACCTCCTTGGGCAACCTGTTCCAGTGTCTCCCCACCCTCACTGTCAAGAATTTCTCTTTCTCATCTCCAGTCTCAATCTCCCCTCTCCCAGCTCAAAGCCATTGTCCCTCATCCTGTCACTCCCAGCCCTTATCAAAAGTCCCTCCCCAGCTCTCCTGAAGCCCCTTCAGGTACTGGAAGGCTGCTCTAAGGTCTCCTGGAGCCTTCTCTTCTCCAGGCTCAACAGCCCCAACTCCCAGAAGAGAGATTCTCCAGCCATCTGATCATCTTCATGGCCTTCCTCTGGACCTGTTCTAGCACCTGCTTTCAGGAGTTACCAGTGGGCTCTGGGGGGATTTTGTGTGTGTGTCCCCTGTGGCTATCCTGTCAAGCACTCAACTTGAGCTGTAAGCCCTGAATAAAGAGCCTTGGGTGTGCTGGTTGCTGAGAAGCTCGCCATGAGCCAGCAGTGCCCTCATGCAGCAGGGCTGCAGCAGAGCAGTATGGCTTGTGTTCAGCCCTGGGGGTCCATCTGCACCCCTCAGGTGACCTTCTTGGCCACCTGGGCACATGCTGGCTCACACCCAGCCAGCTGTCTACCAGCACCCCGAGGACCTTTTCTGACAGGCAGTTTGCAGCCACTCTGGCCCAAGCCTGGAGCTTTCATGGGGTTGTTGTGACCCAAGTGCAGAACCCAGCCTTGTTAAAGCTCACTGTGTTGGCCTCAGCCCATGGATTGAAGCTGTGCAGATGTCTCTGCAGAGCCTTCCTACCCTGCAGCAGATCAACACTGCTGCTCAGTTCAGCGTGGTGCAAACTTGCTGACAGTCTCCCCCATCCCCTCATCCCAATCATTAATGAAGAGATGAAACAGAAGTGGCCCCACTCAGTACCAAGCCCTAGTAGGTACCACCAGTGACTAGCTGGACTGAACTCCTTTTGAACAGAGTTCCAAAATTCCTATTAATTTGGGAGCTGAAGAAAGGCTGGAGCTGCTGCCAACCCCTTTGGAAGCTGCCTTTGTTACTACTGACGTGTACCTGGCTCACTCTGCATTCCCTGCTGCACCAACCATGCACTGCTCAGCCTGCTGTGGGTTTCAGCCCTACCTTTGCAGAGGCAGCAATCTCCTTTATCCCCTTGGCAGCAACATCTTTTATGATGGGGGTAATGAGGCCTCGCTCGGTTGCCACAGCGATGGAGATGTCAATGGAGTGCAGCTGCCTGCAGGCTTCTCCATCCCAGGTAACATTCACATCTGGCATTTGCTACAGGAAAGAGAGAGCAAACAAAAGGCAGCTGTGAAAAGAACAGCAGTGCAGTCAATTAGCAAGGGCACACAGCTGTGTGCAGGCATTCCCCACGTTAATTAGTGCCTCACAGACTGCTGGCTGTAAATGAAGGCAGAAGAAGAGGGCACAGCTGTCAGCAGGACTGCCATGAGCAGGACAAAATGAAACCCACAAAGGAGCTCACTGAGACAGGCAGTGAGCAGATGCCCTTGATCAGCTTGCATTGCTCCTATTCAAGCTTGCTTTGGGAGACAGCAGCAAGGTGAGTGCCAGGAACTGAAAACAGCAGGGCAGGCAAAAGGGGTTTTGTGGTGCTGGGAAAAAAAAATAACAAAAGCTTACAAAGTCATAGGATGGAACCTCAGCTCCCTCCCTGGGCTACCTGTTACAGTGTCCCAGCACCCTCCTGGTGCAGAATTTGTTCCTCACATCCAATCTCCATCTGCTCTGCTTTCATTTCAAACTACTGCCCCTGGTCCTGTCCCTGCAGGCCTTTGCAAACAGTCTCTCTGCAGCCTTCTTGGAGCCCCCTTCAGCTCCTGCTCTTAGGTCTGCCTGGAGCATTCTCTTCTCCAGGCTGAACACCCCCAGCTCCCTCAGCCTGTCCTCCTAGCAGAGCTGCTCCAGCCCCCTGATCATCTTGGTGGCCTCCTCTGGAGCCTCTCCATCAGGTCCATGTCCTTGCTGTGTGGAGGGCTCCAGAGCTGGACACAGCACTGCAGGTGAGGGCTCAGCAGCGCAGAGCAGAGGGGCAGAGTCCTCTCTCCCCATCTCTGGCCACACTGCTCTTGGTGCAGTCCAGGCTGCCATTGGCCTTCTGGGAAGTTTCTTCTGCACTGCCCAGAACTTCTCACAGGCACTTCCTTATGAAGCTGCCCAGAAACCTGTTTATTTTTTCTGTCCAAATCTCCAGTTGGGGGACTGGAACATCTCTCCTATGAAGGAAGAGTGAGAGACCTGGGGCTGTTCAGTCTGGAAAAGGTGTAGAGGGGATCTGATCAATGTCTATGAATATCTGAGGAGTGGGTGTCAAGATGAAGGCACTGGGTTGGAAAGGACCCTCAAAGGTCATCTTGTCCTCCACCTGATTCCAGGCAGAGGTCACTGAGTAGGCCAGCAGAACACATCTGTGGCAATGCAGGCTGGTGTGAAAACTGGGCACTTATTTGTTTAGAAGAAGACATTATTTGATACTGGAGACCAAGACATTGCCCAGAGACCGAGACAGAGACACACCCTAGAGAATGAGATATTTGATAATTAGGTATTTGCATATTAGATGCAACAGTATCTTACCAACAGCTTCAGTCTGCTGACAAGGCAGCCCCTGATAGCTGCAGCTGTTACCTGCAGAAGTGGATCTTTACTAAGAGGATCACAGGATGTTGGGGGTTGGAAGGGACCTCTAGAGATCATTGAGTCCAACTCCCCTGCCAGAGCAGGACCAGAGAATCCAGCACAGGTCACACAGGAACACTTTCAGACAGGCCTTGAAAGTCTCCAGAGAAGGAGACTTCACAACCTGTGCAGCCTGTTCCAGTGCTCCGGGACCCTTTCAGTGAAGAAGTTCCTCCTCATGCTGAGGTGGAACCTCCTGTGCTGGAGTTTATATCCATTGCCCCTTGTCCTATCACAGGGCACAACTGAGCAGAGCCTGTCTCTTCCTTCCTGACCCCCAGCCCTCAGACATTGATAGATATTTATTAAATCCCCTCTCAGCCTTCTCCTCTCCAGACTGAGCACAGTCCCAGGGCTCTCAGCCTCTCCTCCCCAGGCACTGCTCCAGTCCCTTCAGCATCCTTGGAGCCGTCCCTTGGACTCTCTCCAGCAGATCCCTGTCCCTCCTGAACTGGAGAGCCCAGAACTGGATGCAATATTCCAGGTGAGGTCTCATCAGGGCAGAGTAGAGGGGGAGGAGAACCTCCCTCGATCTGCCTTCATTTCACAGTCCAGAGCACAGCCAGTGCAGAGAATGTTACCTTGAGAGCTCAGCCAGCCCCTGACAGTGAGTGGCAAAGCTCTGCTGTGCTCACTTCCCTATCTCCACACAGGCCCACAGAATGCTGCCATTGTCTCTGGCAGTTTACAGTCAAACAGGTATCTTTAAAAGTCCATTATACACTTACCTTCAGAGTAACTGCAGTGGCCTTGATAATAAAATCATTGACAGACACTCTAATGTCATCTGCAAAAGACACAAACAGAGAATCACTGCTCCTGGGCTGATGATCAGCACTAGAGAACAAGATTCCAGTGCTCCAGCAGAAATGCTTCTCTGCCAGCAACAACTCAGCTCCAAACTCCAACTGCAGCAGCAAGGAAACTTCTCTCTCTTTTGGGAGTATTACTGAGGAGAAGTCTCCTGAGCAGAGACATCTTGCTAGATACTACTAGTTTGCAGACAAGCTGCAAACTCCTCCTTATAAAGAGGAGCAGATATGTTTCACAGCTTTCCTGTCCACTGGAGGATCTAAAGACACAGAGACAACAGTGCAGACTGCTGTTGGCAATGGAGGGTGATGCACTAACTGCAATGATTGCACAGATGAGCTTGCATGCAGCCAGACAGCAGCAGCCTCCTGTTCTCTAGGGGCCTTTGAATGTAAAAATTAGCAAGGTGAAGGCATCTGCCAATAATCCTTAAAGCGGGCTGACAATCTGTTCTCAAGCAGGCTGCAAAGCCAGTGACAGAGTTGTTAAGTTCAAAGCAAAGCAGCACACACAAAAGGCAGCATTAGAATCATAGGATGGCTCAGGTTGGAAGGCACCTCAGAGATCATCTCCTCCAACCTCCCCACCACAGGCAGGGACACATCACAACTAGACTTGGCTGCTCAAGGCCTCATCCAGCCTGGCTTTGAACACCCCCAGGGAAGAGGCATCCACAGCCTCCCTGGGCAGCCTGTTCCAGAGTCTCACCAGCCTCACCCCGAAGGTCTTCCTCAGCTCCAGTCTAACCCTGCTCTCCCTCAGCTTCAAACCATTCCCCTTTCTCCTGTCTCTGGACACCCTCATGAAAAGTCCCTCTGCAGCCTTCCTGTAGGATCCCTTCAGGTGTTGGAAGGCAGCTCTAAGGTCCCCCTGGAGCCTTCTCTTCTCCAGGCTGAACACCCCCAGCTCCCTCTGCCTGTCCTCATAGCAGAGGTGCTCCAGCACTTGGATCATCTTTGTGACCCTTCCTTGGACTTGTGCCAGCATCTTTGTGACCTTCTGAAGCCATAACCAAATACAATGACCTGTACAGGACTGGATCTTCCTGAGGTGAGCCAATTAAATCCTGAGCAGCAGCATCTTTGCTTCCTTATCCCAAAAGCTCAAGAGAAATTAGGGAGAGAAACAAAGTCTGGATTTGCTGTGCTGTTTGCCTTTTTTTCCCCCCACCAGGGGTTGAGAAGCACAAAAGTGCCAATTAAAATCAAATCTAGAAGCAAAGCCTACAGGTTACAGTGTAGAATGTAAAGTCACAGCTGCTGCAAGATCACCCTGAAGATGCAAGGTATTTAGATGATATTAAATGCCCCTTCCTCACATGAAAAAAAGTTACACTACTACCATCACCACTGCTGTCAGCAGAACAGAGGGAGAAACAAAGCCTCTTCACTTTCAGGTCTGGTTTCTGGCATACACCTACTTTTGGAAATGCTTCTGGAAAGGGCAGCCTAGAGATGGTAGAACCACAGAGTGGGTTGGTTGGAAAAGCCCTTCCAGATCATCCACTCCAACCATTCCCTAACTCTCCCCAGGCTGGTGCTAAGCCATGGCCCTCAGCACCACATCCATGCCTCCTTGAAACACCTCCAGGGATAGGGATTCAGCCACTTCCCTGAGCAGCCTGTGCCAGGCTTTGAGAACCCTTTTAGTAAAGAAGTTTCTTCTAATGTGTGATAGTTCATTTGCTTGCAAACTGAGTTAGCCTGGTTATTGTTAATGTGGGAGGGGGACTTCAGCCTACCACACTGTAACAAATATCCAACCTGAACCTCCCCTGGCACAATTTCAGGCCAATTCCTCTCCTCCTGTCACCTGTTACTAGGGAGAAGAGACCAACCCCCACCTCACTGCAATCTCCTTTCAGGGAGCTGTAGAGAGCAAGGAGGTTTCCCCCCATTTTCCTCTTCTCCAGACTAAACAACCACAGTTCCTCAACTGCTTCTCACCAGACCTTCACCAGCTTCATGGTCCTTCTCTGAACATGTTCCAGCCCCTCAATGCCCTTCTTGGAGTGAGGACCCAAAACTGAACCCAAGACTCAAGGGGGGTGGCCTCACCAGTGCCCAGTACAGGGGGACAATCACTGCCCAGGCCCTGCTGCTGGCCACACTGTTGCCAATCCAGGCCTGGATGGACTTTTTTGCCACTTGGGCACACATTGGCTCATTTTATGCAGCTGTTACAGGCTCACAGGATGTTAGGGGTTGGAAGGGACCTCTGGAGATCATCCAGTCCAACTCCCCTGCCAGAGCAGGACCAGAGAATCCAGCACAGGTTACACAGGAACACATCCAGACAGGGCTGGAAAGGCTCCAGAGAAGGAGACTCCACAACCTCTCTGGGCAGCCTGTTCCAGTGCTCTGGGACCCTCACAGAGAAGAAGTTCCTCCTCATGTCCATTATGGTTCTATCTTGGCAAGTTGTCCCATGCAGTGATCAGAGGGAACTGCAGCTCAAGTCCAGTATCAGAGAACACCAAAAAAAGATTTCAGCACACAGTGCCTGTTCACCTGGGCAAGCTGGCGTAAGGCAGACAAGCATCAGGAGCAGGGGTTCCAGCCAGCTAGCTTCATCACTAACCTTTGGCCAGCTCTTTTCTCAATCTCAAAACAGCACCAATGTCACAGTCAGCAGCAGCATAGGCATGGGGGATGGTTGTCTTAGACTCTGTCAGCCTCTTGGCAATAACTCTTCGGATGTTGCTAGCTGGGATTTCAGTGAAGGTGCCCTGCAAGGAATCACAGACTGCACAGGAAACAGCAGGAGAGCAAAGGTGCTCTCCCCGTGCTGAGAAAGGGCTGCAGCACTGGCAGGTCCTCATCAGTGGCTCCTGCTCAATTCAAGTGTGTCTAGATACCAAGAACCCACCCCTGCAATCAGTATGGGCGAGGCCAACCAGTGCTCTGGTCTGTCCCACGTCACTGGGATGAACACAGCAGGGTGTGCAGAGCAAATACAGGCTCAAAGCACAGAGCTAACCCCAAGCTTCCAGCAGGCTGCTTAGAAAAAGTCTTGCACACCATGGACCCAGGGCCAGAGCATAGCAGCATTGCTCCATTGGCCAGAGCTGGCGTGTCCAACACAACAGGGCTTGGTGCCAGTTAAACCACAGCAGAGGGCTTCCCCAGTACAACCACAGAGCAGCAGGGGCTGGAAGAGACCTCCAGAGATCATCCAGTCCAACCCCCCCTCCAGAGCAGGGTCACCCAGGGCCGGTCACACAGGAATACCTCCACATGGGGTTGGAAAGGCTCCAGAGGAAGAGACCTCCACAAACTCTCTGGCCAGCCTGCTGCAGGGCTCCGGCACCCTCACCATACAGAAGTGTCTCCTTGTGTTGAGGTGGAACCTCCTGGGCTCCAGCTTGTACCCTGTTGTTCCTGGGCACCACCAAACAGAGCCTGGCACCCACCCCTCAGCTATTGATAGACATTGATCAGATCCCTCTCAGCCTTCTCTTCTCCACACTAAACAGCCCCAGGGCTCTCAGGCTCTCTTCCCAGGGGAGATGCTCAAGTCCCCTAAGCATCCTCCTGCCTCTCCCTTGGACTCTCTCCAGCAGGTCTCTGTCTCTCTTGACCTGGGGAGCCCAGAACAGGACACAGGATTGCAGCTGTGGTCTCAGTAGGGCAGAGGGGCAGGAGAACCTTCCTAGCCCTGTGGCCACACTATTCTTGATGCACCCCAGGATGCCATTGTCCCTCTGGGCCACCAGGACACATCAGTACTGCTTTTTCAGTTCCCTGAGTGGTTCCTTAAGAGAAGCTTCACTGTCTCTTTTGTTACTCTTCTGTCTCCTTCCAGACACCCTGTGTCATGCTTCAAGGCAGAAGTTTTTCCCAACTGTCAGTCACCTGTCAGGGAATCTCTTGGAGTACAAGTGACTGCAGCAAGCAAGGAAATAAGTCTCTCCTGTCAGGAAGGAGCTGGAGTATCCCTGTGCACTACACCCTGAGCAGTGCTCAGCACACAGCCCCCTGCTGCTGCAGTTACACAAAGGAGCTTTTCTCTGTCAAGGAAAATTATCCAAGTTTGAGTTTTCTGTGCTCTGGTTGGTTGTTTGTATAGGGAAAAAAAAGTAGCACAGGAAGTGTACTGCGGTGCTAGAGTTTGAAAAACTACTCTTCAAGGGAACCACCAAGACCTTTCCAACTGATCAATGGCCATTTGCCTATACTTTTAGATCCCAGGAAAGCAAAGAATGAAGGACAGTAAAAATAAAGCAGGATTTAAGTCTCTTCCAGTCTAGAAATCCCACCTGACATATTGATCCTGCAGGGGCCAAGAGGAGGGATGTATTGGGTATTTCTAAACTAGTGGCATCTTGTTTGGGGACTGAAATAAAACTGCTGCCTCCCTGACTTCCCCTTTCCAAGGCCTGCAATGTGAATTTGTAGATGGCTTCAGCTTGCAGCTGTACACAAAGCAGCGTGCAGCAGAGCATCACTTCCAGGGCTCTGCAGTTCCACTGCTTTAGAAGCACCCAGACCAAAAGCTGGCAAACAGAACTAACCACTGAGCTTGCAGTCTGGGTGCTCTTGGTTTCCTTCATCCATCCAGTTCCAGCAATTTCACAGGTTCATAGAATTACTTGGGTTGGAAGGGACCCTAAAGATCATCTAGTTCCCAGCCCCCTGCCATGGCAACATTTAGCTGTAGCCATGCTGAGGACTTAACAGAAGCATTACCAGTGCAGCAGGTTCTCCTGGGGTGGAAATTGGTGGAATTGCTGGCCTTGGGTAAGCAGAAGTCACAGCTGTTGCTTGCACAGCAGAAGGCACTGCAGCAGGCTGGGGAGGAGCTGGGGAAACCTCAGGTTTCAGTTCAGTGGGTTTGCCCTTCTGCTTCTGCAGAAGTTTGAGAGCATCCCTGGTAATTAAAAGACAGTGAAATACAGACAAAGAAATGATCTCCCAACTGCCCAAAGAAGCACTGCTCCAGCACTTGCTTCAGCTCCTTTGCCAATTCTGTGCTCTTCCATCTCTGTTGTCAAACCAATCCCCACCCCCCCACAACATGATTGTTGTTGACTGACAGCAATGTTGTGTCTTTTGTGATGTCTTCAGGCAATTCCCATTAAATTCTGTGACTAAAAGGGCAGAAAACATTTCTGTTAGAGAAGCAGAACATTCATCATCACTAATGGTGAGTGGAGAAGGTAATCTGTGAGGCACTGTGTTAAGTCAGAGTGCACTTACTAGGGCTAGAAAGTCTCAGATGAAAGCTGTTCCACCTGCAGTTGATGTGATTAGGGCTGACAGACAATTGGTACATTGATCACTGAGTTCTCTGCAGCTTTCTGACAAAAACAGACAAGTGTAGACAGCAGCTTGTGCTTCACAAGCAGTCAGAAAGACAGCACCAGACTGAAGAACCAAAGCCCAAAACTGAGCAACATCTCACAGTCCCACGTGTGTGTGAACCTCATCTACTCCAGTTAAGATCTTCCCAGGGGCTTCATAATGATATAGCTGCCACCACCACAGGTCCCTCTTGTGGGCAGAGCGTGACATCAGTAGGTTCCCCACCTGGAAACTACACCAGCACATCCTCTCCAGCAGCAGCACACCAAGGATTAGCACCTAGCAGGCTAAACAGAAACGACTGCAGTGCCACCACCACTGCCAACTGCCAGGACAATCAACTAGAGAACAAGCTCTGGTTTGCAACTGTAACTGTACCTCCACCAAATGCTTGGTAGAGAAGCTGTACCACTTATAGATCTCATCTCTTTATCTTAGAATGGCTCAGGTTGGAAGGGACCTCAGAGCTCACCTCCTCCAACCTCCTGCCATGGGCAGGGACACTTCTCAACTAGACTCAGCTGCTCAAGGCCTCATCCAACCTGGCCTTGAACACCATCAGCAAGGAGGCATCCACAACCTCCCTGGGCAGCCTGTTCCAGAGTCTCACCACCCTCATCCTGAAGAACTTCTTCCTCAGCTCCTGTCTAACCCTGCTCTCCCTCAGCTTCCAACCATTCCCCCTTGTCCTGTGCTCCAGAGGTGAACACAGAAGTCTGTACCACACACCCCAGGTAAAGATCACTTCAGGAAGACATCAGCACAGCCTGAACACAAAGGTTTATGTACACAAAGGTTTGTTACAGAAACTGAAGGAAGAAATTGAAAGTAAATGCAAAAAAAAAAAAAAAAAAAAATGAGGCCTGCAACCACAGCAGGGCTTCAAGACACAAGGTATTAATAGTGAATAACAAAGCCATCTGATGGAGCCAGGGGCCCTTCTGGAGTGAGAGTCAGCAGTGCTCCAGGAGCCAGCCCTGACAGCTGGAAAGCTGTGCTCTGCCCAATGTCTTTTACTGATTGCTGACTTGCTTCAATTTCTTTCTGGCTTCAGTACACAGTTCAGCAAATGATGTTAAAAATACTGCAGCCTGAGCTCGGGATGCCAACCTGTCACTGCTGTTCCTCGTCTTTCCCAAACCAACATCTGAGCCAGGAGTTGTTCCAAAAGGAAGGGTTTCCTCTTTAACAGAGCCACTGCACTGGGGGAGAATCATAGAACTGTTAGGGTTGGAAGGGACCTCAAGGATCATTCAGTTCCAACCCCCCTGCCATGGGCAGGGACACCTCACACTACAGCAGGTTGCTCACAGCCACATCCAGCCTGGCTGCAAAAACCTCCAGGGATGAGGCTTCCACCACCTCCCTGGGCAACTCCATTGAAGGAAAATGATCTCCCAGCACTGCAACCTGAAACAAAAGGAGGTAACTGCATGACTTCATGCAACCTTCCCACTTAACATACTAGAAGCTACCAAAAATTACTGCAGAGTTTTAACTTGGCAGTCATAAGAGAGCATCTGCTCATCAAATAAAGCTTTGAGAAATTCTGATATATTCTAAAGCTAAGGAAGTGCTTTAAAATTACTTCCACTTATGGTCACAGAATGGTATGGGCTGGAAGGGACCTCCAGAGATTATGGAGTACAACCCCCCTGCCAGAGCAGGGGCACCCAGGGCAGGTCACACAGGAACACATCCTGGTGGGGTTGGAAAGGCTCCAGAGAAGGAGATTCCTGGGCAGCCTGCTCCAGGGCTCCAGCACCTTCACCATACAGAATTGTCTCCTCGTGTTGAGGTGGAACCTCCTGGGCTCCAGCTTGCACCTGTGGTGGTGCTCTGTTGGGCACCACCAAACAGAGCCTGGCCCCTTCATCCTGACACCCACCCCTCAGCTATTGATAGACATTGATCAGATCCCTCTCAGCCTTCTCTTCTCCAGACTAAACAGCCCCAGGGCTCACAGTCTCTCTTCACAGCAGGTGTTCAAGTCCCTTCATCATCCTCATAGCCCCTGTTGGGACTCTGTCCATTGGATCCCTGTCTCTCTTAAACTGGGGAGCCCAGAACTAGACACAGTATTTCAGGCATGGTCTCAGCAGGGCAGATTAGAGGGGCAGGAGAACCTCCCCAGACCTGCTGGCCACACTCTTTCCTTGACCATCTACAGCAGCTTCCTACAAAAGCCTGCAAACATTTCAAGCTGAACACAGGAGCAGAGCCTGCATGCATCTGAGAGATCAACACCACTTCAAAAGAAGGGTTACAAGTCCCCAGCCCAGATCTTACCAGAACATTTCAAAGTCAGACCTTTGCATGGAAGGAAGGAGCTTGGAAAAAAATGAGGATTTTGTTATTTAATTCTCATAGCTACAGCTAATCACAGGCTCACAGGGTGTTAGGGGTTGGAAAGGACCTCTGCAGATCTTCCAGTCCAAACCCCTGCCAGAGCAGGACCAGAGAATCCAGCACAGGTCACACAGGAGCACATCCACACAGGGCTGGAAAGGCTCCACAGAAGGAGACTCCACAACCTCTCTGGGCAGCCTGCTCCAGTGCTCTGGGACCTTTAGAGGAAAGAAATTCCTCCTCATGTTGAGGTGGAAACTCCTGTTCTGCAACTTATATCCATTGCCCCTTGTCCTATCATAGGGCACAAGTGAGCAGAGCCTGTCCCTTCCTTCCTGACCCCCAGCCCTCAGATATCTATAGACATTTATTAAATGCCCTCTCAGTCTTCTCCTCTCCAGACTGAATAGCCTCAGGTCTCTCAGCCTTTCCTCACCAGGCAGTGCTCCAGTCCCTTCAGCATCCTTGGAGCCTCTGTTGGACTCTCTCCAACAAATCCCTGTCCCTCTTGAACTGGGGAGCCCAGAACTGGATGCAATATTCCAGGTGGAGCCTCACCAGGGCAGAGTAGAAGGGGATGAAAACCTCCCTTGATCTGATGGGCACACTCCTCTTAATGCACCCCAGGATCTCATTGTCCCTTTTGGCCACCAGGGCACATTGCTGTCCTGTGAAGAACTTGTTGGCCACCAGCACTCCCAGGTCCTTCTTCTCCACAGGGCTGCTCTCCAGCAGATCCACTCCCAGCCTATAGGGTGAAGTTTATTCTTCCTTCCCAGATATAAGACTCTGCACTTATCCTTGCTGACCCTCCTTAGGTTCCTCTCTGCCTGTCCAAGTCTCACTGAATGGCTGCACAGCCTTCAGGAGTCTCAGCCAAGCCTCCCAGTTGGTATCAACAGCGAAATGTTTTGCTGCATCTCCCTGACAGCCAGGCAACATTAATTAGTTAGCTCCAAGTCCTAGAGGGGTTCCACCTGCCATAGCCTATCAGCATACCATAAATTACCACTGCACTTCCATAATTAAGGCAAAATAATGGCTGATCATTTGATGTTCCATTGGATATCACATCTTTTATTTCATCTCAACTCAGCCACTGACTGTAGGAAAGAAAGAGCTGTAAAGATTCCTGCCCAAAATGCTCACGAGTTCCTCACTCCAAGGCTTGAGTGAAATCATTAGGTCAAAATCAAAGAACACAGTCAACTACTACCAATCTGATCAGAGCAAACCACAGGTTTGTAAACAAGCATTCTTAAAATCAAAGATGGGGAAACCCCCCCCCCCCCAAAAAAAAATAAAATGAGAGGAAAACAAGCCCCTGGATATCTTACCATCACACCTCACTGCTCTACCCAGGCTACTGAAAAAAGCAGAACAAGTTAAACCCTGCCAGGCCTTAACTGAACCTCAGTGAAAGAAGCAGAAGCTCTGAAAGGAGATGAAGAGAAGTGGCCACTGGGATTTTATTTTGGCTCTGAAGACATCTCTGAGCAGTAAACTCCTGAGATTCACCGTGGTGGTTAACCAACCTTACCTAGGTGCTGACAAGCCACCACCAGGCTCAGCTGCAGAAGTGTGACAGCAGCACCATATCAGATGGGCTTGATTTAAAAACAAACAAACAAACCAACCCCAAGTTTGCTGCTGTGTTTGGTTTTGTTTGCTTCCCCCTCTTACAACATTTCCTAACCTATTCTCTGCATCTTCTCAACAGCTGTGGTAAATTTAACCAAGTGATTTCCACCCCCTCCCGGAACAAAAAATTGGCTCTCAAAAGAAATGGACTTTCCAAGCTGATGGAGATTGCTCCAGCTTCCAAGGAAAAAGAAGGTAATAGGAGGTGGCAGCTTTACTGAAATGTCTACATACTCTTTGGTGAAGATCCCTCGAGGCCCAGAAGGTACCAGGTTGCTTGCATCTAGCCCATGTGTCTCCAGAATGTGGCGAGCAGCAGGACTTAGGCGAATCCTAAAGAGAGGAGGAGAAAAAAGAGAAACTCTTGAAGCAGTGAGAGTGACTTACTGCACCTGATGGGCATGGAGAGAAACCACACAGCTGTGCTCTACACAGCTCTGCTCAAAGGCTCTGGTCCTAACACTGACCTTAGGCTGTGTCCCTTCAGCAGGCTTTAATTCCCAGAATGGTTTGGGTTGGAAGGGATTGTAGTTACTAGGATGTCACAGAGGTGCAGTGGTCTGCTCTTAAAGCCCTGCTTTTTAGGCTGCTTAATATACAATCCAAGTGTGCACTGAATGTCCTCATGGAGGAGGAAGGAGGCAGGAATGCTGTGCCCAGCTCCAACTCCACTCTTCAGCGGTGTCCCCAAGAACAAGTGCTCTTGGATACACAGAGGGTTTCCTTTAAAGCAGCAGCTGCTGCCTATGTGGAGGGGGTTTAAGGCTTCCTCCTTTTGTCCTTTGTTCAGATAATTCATAAGAGTCCTAGAATGGGTTTGGTTGGAAGGGAACTTGAAGGTCATCGAGTTCCAACACCACTGCCATGGGCAGGGACACCTCCCACCAGCCCAGGTTGCTCAGGGCCTCATCCAGCCTAGCCTTGAACACCTCCAAGAGGGGGCATCCTGGGCAACCTGTTCCAGTGTCTCCCCACCCTCACTGGAAAGAATTTCTTCCTACTCTCCAGTCTCAATCCCCTCTGTCTCAGCTTAAAGCCATTGTCCCTCATCCTGTCACTCCCAGCCCTTGTCAGAAGTCCCTTCCCAGCTCTCCTGTAGCCCCCTTCAGGTACTGGAAGGTTGCTCTAAGGTCTCCCCAGAGTCTTATACACAAAACCCCCCAAATAAATTCCCACTAAATCCCCACCCCCAACCAGGAAACAACCACAACCCCACCAAAACAACCAGCCCACATGCTGCCTAAAGTAGTTTCCTATCCTTTTCTTTAGCAGGCTGTCATTTACCAGATTTGGATTAGCACAATTCACTCCAAAGGAGGAACAAGACCCCCAGAGAGAGTGCACCCTGCAACACAGGCTTACAGACTTCTGATGCATGATTAACACTCTGGGGCTCATTTGAGATGTCTGCACTGCTTAGGGTACCCTAACAGATAAAAATCAAAACTAACAAAAAGGACCTAAGCTACAGTTTGGAGTTGTTTGCATTGCACTTGTGGAAGTAAGAAGAAATTTTTATCTAATACCAAAACTGCAAGAGCATGGGAGGGGTTTGTAGTGTGCCATTTGTTTGTGGCCTTCCTATCCTAAATAATAAGCAGAAACCAAGGAATAAGCAAAGAGAGCAGCTGGTGCATTAGCATCCAGTGTACAGGAACACAGCTTCTTCCTAAACCCAGCCTGGCCTCCTTCACAAAGCAGCTGTCTGCTGGAACAAAAGCACAGCCACAGAAGGGGTTCCCGTAAGGTTACATTGTCCAGACTGATTTATTGGGCTCACAAGCAAAAGCCAGGCAAGCTTTCTTACCTGATCAGGAGAGCATCTCAGTGTACAGCAGCCTAACAGCAGGTGAACAGGGACAAAGGATTCCTCTTGCTTCAGCCTCACTAATCTAGGTAAGAGCTGTACCTCCAAACAAACACACAAACTTACTGCAGCTTTCCAGGCTGCTGCTCCAGTTTAGGAGAGGCTGAAACTGAAGGGGCTGCAGGAGCTGAGGGAAGCTGAGGAGCTGGTGGAGCCAGAGAAGATGGATCACCAGCATCAGCTGGTATTTCAACTTGCTTCCAGTCCTGCCCTTCCTCTACCAGCAGAGCAATCAGCGAGCCCAGGCGTACGTTTTTGCTTCCTTCTTGCAGCTGCATGGAAGGAAGGGAGAACATCGAGTTACACACTGTGCTGGCCAGACAAGAGGACCACAAATGGAAAGCTGGACACTTCAGACACATGGATGGCACTTCACCAAGAAGAGAGAGCCCAATGGATCCTGCTGTTAGCAAGCTGACTCATGACTGAAGTCAAGGACAGCTGCTATGATAAGGTGCAGAATATTACCCAGTGCCCCCCAAATCCCACACATCTACAGGCAGCCTGCAGAACTCAGAGCCAACGGGTCACAGACTACCAAGAACCCCCAAAATGGACTGGCTCCTGCAAACAAACATGGCAATGGCCCCCAGCATGGTCACAGCTAAGCTGAGGAAGTGTGGGTCTGGAGGATCAAGGAGTGAGGTGGAGGGGAACTGGTTGAAAGAATGGAGTCAGAGAGTTGTGGTCAATGGGACAGGGTCTAGCTGGAGGCCTGTGCCCAGTGGAGGCCCTCAGAGGTTGGTACTGGGATCAGTGCTGTTCAATATATTCATCAATGACCTGGATGAGGGCACTGCCAGCCAGTTTTCTGACAACATCAAAGTGGGAACAGTGGTGACACTCCTCAGGCTGTGCCATTCAGCCAGACCTGGACAGGCTGGAGAGCTGGGTGGGGAGGAATGGAATGAAATCCAACAAGGCCAAGGGCAAAATCCTGCACCTGGGAAAGAACAACCCCATGGACCATGGGGACTGGCTGGGGACTGACCTGCTGCAGAGCAGCTCTAGGGAAAGGGAGCTGGGGATCCTGATAGACAGAAGGATGCCCATGAGCCAGCAATGGGCACTTGTGGCCCAGAAGGGCATCCTGGGCTGCATCAAAAGCAGAATGGCCAGAAATGGGGAGAGAGGATTCTGCCCCTCTGCTCTGTGAGACCTCACCTGCAGTGCTGTGTCCAGCCCTGGAGCCCTCCACACAGCAAGGACATGGACCTGATGGGAGAAGATCCAGAGGAGGCCAGCAAGATGATCAGGGGGCTGAGGCACCTATGCTAGGACAGGCTGAGGGAGCTGGGGGTGTTCAGCCTGGAGAAGAGAAGGCTCCAGGCAGACCTAAGAGCAGCCTGCCAGGACCTGAAGGGGGCTCCAAGAAGGCTGCAGAGGGACTGTTTGCAAAGGGCTGCAGGGACAGGACCTGGGGCAGTAGTTTGAAATGAGAGCAGAGCAGATTTACACTGGATATGAGGAACAAGTTGTGCACCAGGAGGCTGCTGGGACACTGCAACAGGTTGCCCAGGGAGGTGGTTAGGGCCTCCCCAACCACCCTGTCAAGTGAGGCTTGACAGGGCTGTGGGCAACTTGCCCTAGTTGAGGATGCCCCTGATTACTGCACAGAGGGTTGTGCTAGATGACCTTCAGAGGTCTCCTCCAACCCAGACCATTCTATGATAAGCTGTAGATGTGGTGCTTCAGGACATGGTTTAGTGGTCATGGTAGCTGGGTTACAGCTGGGCTTGATAACCTGAAAGGTCTTTTCCAACCTTTGTGATCCTGTGATTCTAAGAAATGCCATGAGGCGTGACATTGCACAGGCCTCCTTCCTAAGGTGCAACACAACATCAGTCAGGGGAGTTCAAAGTCCACTAAACACACTTAGGGTCAGGTACCACAAGTCTGCTACTTGGAGGAACCAGCAACCACTTCTCACCAGGAATGCAAGCAAAGGCAGGCTCTAGTCTGAGCTGAGCAGAAGGAAATCCAGCTCCCTAAAGTCATTTCTGAGGCAGTGTGCTGAGTGAGGGTGTGAAGGCAGAACAGCAGAAGCCCTACCAGTATCTTAGCCAGCACCCCATCATCACTGGACTCCATGGTGACCACCGCTTTGTCCGTCTCGATTTCGCACAGCGCGTCCCCGGCGCTCACTGCCTCTCCTGCAAAACACAACAGCAGCACGCTTCAGCCTGCCCTGCCCAGCTCCTGAGCCAGGGCAGGGAGCTACTGAGCCATCTGACACACCCTAACCTCTCCACAGCCAGGGCATTCCCCCTGACTGTATTCCAGACTGACCATGCTGCAGCTTTCGTTTCCAAGTGCAAACTGGACAGGTTCAATCCACAGGCTGAGGTCAGCGGGATGAGCTTTAACAAGGTCAAGTGCTGGGTCCTGCACTTTGGTCACAACAACCCCAGGAAGGCTCCAGGCTTGGGGCAGAGTGGCTGGAAAGCAGCCCAGTGGAAAAGGATCCTGGGGGGGCTGGTTGAGAGCTGGCTGAAGGTGAGCACGCAGTGTGCACAAGTGGCCAAGGTGGCCACCAGCATCCTGGTCTGGATCAAAACCAGTGTGGCCAGCAGGAGCAGGGCAGTAATGGTGGCCCTGTACTCAGCTCTGATGAGGCCACACCTTGAGTACTGGGTTCAGTTCTGGGTGTCACAGGATAGGAAAGACACTGAGGTGCTGGAGGGTGTCCAGAGAAGAGCAGCGAGGCTGGTGAGGAGTTTGGAGGGCATCATACAAAGAGCAGCTGAGGCAGTTGGGGTTGTTCAGTCTGGAGAAGAGAAGGCTGAGAGACCTCATTGCTCCCTACAGGTCCCTGAAAGCAGGTCAGAGTGAGGCTGGTACTGCTCTCTTCTCCCAAGTAACCAGGTCCAGGGAGACCTTCGAGCTGCATTTCAATATCTGAAGGGGGGCTATGGGTAGGCTGGGGAGGGACAGTTTAGAAGGGCCTGTGGTGATAGGATGAGGTGCAATGGTTTAACCACAATGAGAGTGGTGAAATACTGGAACAGGCTGCCCAAGAATGTGGTTGAAGCCCTACCCTTGGAGACATTCAAGATCAGACTCCATGTGGCCTTGGGCAGCCTGATCTAGCAGAGGTATCTCTGATGAATGCAGGGGAGTTGGACAGGATGACCTCTGAGGGTCCCATCTGGCCTGATGCAACCTGTGAAGCTGTGCCTTTGGTCTCCTGGTCTGCCAGTCAATCATCTTTCATCAAAGTGAAATCCATACACAATAAAGAGAAGGGATTAGAACCACAGCTATTAGAATGACTTCATTGCCCAGAGGAATCCGTAAGAAACGTCATGAACAAAGAGAAGGAAATGGAAAAGCTGTCAGCTGGAATCAGCATTTCTCCTTCTGCTGTTCTGCACTCATCTGTTCATCCTGGGGAACCCTGAAGTCAAAACATTTCACATTTACACAAAGAGCAGGGAAAAACCTCAAGACAGCATCCTGCCGACCTCTGGTGGTTGTGCACTGGAAACAACATCTCATCCAAGGATGGAATGGCCCAGGCTGGAAGGGCCTCAGAACTCACCTCCTCCAACCTCCCCACCATGGGCAGGGACACCTCTCAACTAGACTCAGCTGCTCAAAGCCTCATCCAACCTGACCTTGAACACCTCCAGTGAGGAGGCATCCATGGCCTCCTTAGGGAGCCTGTTCCAGAGCCTCACCACCCTTGTACTGTTCTCCCTCAGCTCCAGTCTAACCCTGCTCTCCCTCATCTTCAAACCATTCCCTCTTGGGCTGTCTCTCAACACCCTCATATAAAGTCCCTCTGCAGCCTCCCAGTAGGATCCCTTCAGGCACTGGAAGGCAGAACAATGACACAGAGGCCTCAGAGGGTCTCAGCCTTCCAAACCTGCTGATCAACATAACAGAGGGAATTGCAAACAACACCCTCACCTCCTCTAACAGCAGAAAGGAAAGCTCCCAAAAATAGGATTAATTGTTGGAGAGCAGCTCTGGGGAAAGGGATAGCAGGATGCCCACGAGCCAGCAATGGGCACTTGTGGCCAAGAAGGCCAAGGGCATCCTGGGCTGGATGAGGAGGACTGTGGTGCACAGGTCAAGGGAGGTTCTCCTCCCACTCTACTCTGCCCTGCTGAGGCCACATCTGGAATATTGTATCCAGTTCTGGGCTCCTCAGGTCAAGAAGGACCTCAGGGAACTGCTCAAGAGAGTCCAGCCCAGAGGCACAAAGCTGCTGCAGGCAGTGGAACATCTCCCTGTGAGGACAGGCTGAGGGAGCTTGGGGCTCTGGAGCTTGGAGCAGAGGAGCCTGAGGGCTGCCCTCATTGCTGGGGAAGAAGATGTCCAGGGCAGTGAGGGGAGGACAGAGCCAGGCTCTGCTCAGGGATGTCCAAGGACAGCACAAGGGGCACTGGGGGCAAGCTGGAGCAGAGGAGGTGCCACAGGAACAGAAGGGAAAACTTTGTGACTGTGAGGGTGCTGGAGCCCTGGAGCAGGCTGCCCAGAGAGGTTGGGGAGTCTCCTTCTCTGGGGACTTTCCAACCCCACCTGGATGTGTGTGCTGGTTTGGGGCCAGACAGATCGTCTCTTGCCCCGAAAGGGACAAAAGAATGAGACTCACACAAGTGGATTGGAGAGTAATGGAAAGTTTAAATGGAAAAGCAATTGGTGAAGCTACAGAGAACTACAAGCTACAAAGCATAGTGACAAAGAGTATCCCAAAGCGTACAGAACCCCTCACAGAATTCCCAAAGCTTCCCAATCCTTCCCTTCTTCCCACCTGAGGGTAAACCCAAACCCCCCAGGGCTCTTTCTTCCCCCTCCCACTGCTAGGCAAGTCTCAGGCTGGCCAGGTCTGAGACTGCCCCCCCCTCCATTCTCCTCCTGGCATTAGGCCTAGACAGGCCTAAGAGGCCTTGAGGATACTCCCCCGGCATTACCCGATAAGAGAGGACATCTCCCGTGGGAGCAGAGGGAAGAAAGAGGAAGAGAATGACTTTGCAGATGGCCTTATAGGGTGCAGGATTTATGGGTAGAAATACGTCGTTTCCTGTGTCCACCCCTATGGGTGGGCACCCAGGACACCAGAGGTGTATCTCATGCGGCAGTGGCAGGGGGCACCCAGCCTAAACTGCCACAATGTGTTCTGTATGACCTGTGCTGGGTGCTCCTGCTCTGGCAGGGGGGTTGGACTGGAGGATCTCTGGAGGTGCCTTCCAACCACTAACATTCTGTGAGTTTGTGTAATGCAACCTTTTGGAAGACAGGTGAAGTAGAAATGTTTCAAGAACCAGTAATTTCAAAGCAGTAGTATTGAAGAAGGCAGCATCCACAGACCAAATATTTTGCTTCAAAAGACTGAAGCACAACCAGAAATAATTCTTAATAGTACAGAATAAATTCATACAGCTGAGGAACTGCAACAATTCAGCCACAGAAAATGCTCTCTTACCTTCCTTTTTTAACCATTTCACAATGTTTCCTTCTTCCATTGTAGGAGAAAGCGCAGGCATGAGAACTTTAATACCAGGTGTACCTGGAAAAGAAGCACAGACATTTTTAGACCAAAGAAGAGTTCTTTAGACCAAAGACTTTTCCAGTATGATCATTGTCTCAGTTTACAGCTGAACAGAAATCAAACTGGGAGGCAGGAAGCTGAAAGTTAAACAAGAGATGCATGATGAGGTTCTTTTTTAAGTTTCCCCATAAGCCCTGTACTCAGCACTTAAGAAATCACACCTTGAGTCCTGGGCTCAGTTTTGGGCCCCTCACTCCAAGATGGACATTAAAGGGCTGGAGCAGGTCTAGAGAAGGGCAACAAAGCTGGGCAAGGGTCTGGAGAACAGGGCTGGTGAGGAGCAGCTGAGGGTGTGTTTAGTGTGGATAAGAGGAAGATGAGGGGAGACCTCATTGCTCCCTGAACGGAGGTTGGAGCCAGGTGAGGGTTGGACTCTTCTTCCTAGTAACAACTGATAGGAGGAGAGGAAATAGCCTGAAATTGTGCCAAGGGAGGTTCAGGTTGGACATTAGAAGAAACTTCTTCACTGAAAGGGTTCTCAAAGCCTGGCACAGGCTGCCCAGGGAGGTGGTTGAATCCCTGTCCCTGGAGGCATTTCAAAGAGGCACAGATGTGGTGCTGAGGGCCATGGGTTAGCACCAGCCTGGGTAGAGTTAGAGAATGGTTGGACTGGATGATCTGGAAGGGCTTTTCCAACCCAACCCATTCTATGGTTCTACCATTTCTAGGTTGCCTTTTCCAGAAGCATTTTCAAATGTTTATTCTGGAGAGAAGACTGAGGGGAGAGAAGGCAGTGGCACTGCAGGGCAGCAAGCTGGGTGCCATCTAAGTGGGATTCTTCTGAGGACAGGGCTCACAATACACCACATTGCTCAGCTTCCCAGCACATCACACCTCCTGTCATCTGAATCAGCAGCACCCTGACACACCTCTGGTCACACAAGAGACAGCACCTTGCTGAAATCTGAAGGACAGTTATGAGCCCAAAGTGAAAATAATACCTAAAAAGAGGTATTTAAGGGGAGTTTTTCCCAGCACCTGACTGAATTTTGAGGCTCTTCAACTATGATACTGCATCTGTATTCAAGCAGAGCACAGAGCAGATGTGTCAGCCTGGACTGGGATCTAGGACTGGCCCAACCTAGGTGTAGAACCTTGCACTAAAGAAAAGACCTTTGCAGGTGGTTGGTAACAAAGTTTACCAGACCCTAGGAGGCTCAGGGGTCGGTACTGGGACCAGCATTGTTCAATCTATCCATCAGCAACCTGGATGAGGGTGCAGAGGGCACTGTCAGCAAGGTTGCTGACCACACAGAACTGGGAGCAGTGGCTGACACCCCCTCAGGCTGTGCTGCCATTCAGCCAGACTTAGACAGGCTGAGAGTTGGGCAGGGAGAAATTGAATGAAATCCAACAAGGGCAAGGGAAGAGTCTTGCACCTGGGAAAGAACAACCCCATGGAGCAGGAGAGGTTGGGGACTGACTTGTTGGAGATCAGTGAAGGGGAAAAGGACCTGGGGGTCCTGGTGAACAGCAGGATGCCTATAACCCAGCAATGTGCCCTTGTGGCCAAGAAGGCCAATGGCATCCTGGGCTGGATTAGAAGGGCTGTGGTGAGTAGGTCCAGAGAGGTTCTCCTGCCCCTCTACTCTGCCCTGCTGAGGCCACATCTGGAATATTGTGTCCAGTTCTGGACCACTCAGTTCAAGAAGGACCTCAGGGAACTGCTTGAGAGTCCAGCAGACAGGCACAAAGCTGCTGAAGGCAATGGATTATCTCCCTGTGAGGACAGGCTGAGGGAGCCTGGGGCTCTTCAACTTGGAGAGGAGACGACTGAGGGAGATCTCATTCATGTTGATAAAGATGTGCAGGGTGAGTGCCCAGAGGCTGGAGCCAGGCTCTGCTGGGTGATGCTCAATGCCAGCACAAGGGGCACTGGGTGGAAGCTGAGGCAGAGGAAGTTCCACGGAAACATGAGGAAATATTTTGTCAATGTGAGGGTGCTGGAGCCCTGGCGCAGGCTGTGGAGTCTCCTTCTCTGGAGATACTCAAAATCCACCTGGATGTGTTCCTGTGTGATCTACTCCAGGTGATCCTGCTGTGGCAGGGGGGTTGGACTGGATGATTTCTGGAGGTCCCTAGCAACCCCTCACACTCCTCCTGCAGAACAAACCCCCACACAACAGGACACCTTCTCTGTGCCCATTTCATTCAGAAGAGCTCTCTGGCTCTAACAGTCCATGGGCTGGCCCTGCAGGAACATCTAGCACCCTAACCCCTGATGTCACAGATGTTTTCCATTCAAGCATTCACTGCAAGGTCACCACACTGCTCAAATTACAGAATAGTTTGCATATGGAAACAAAGAAACCCAGCACTGAGCTGCTAGCAGTTGGAATTCTGCATCTCCCAGCTGGGATTTGCAGACAGGTCCCAATCCCTGTTGTTGTCTGTGGCAATTACAGCTCAACATTGATCACTAAATAGAAACTAAGGTGTGTGGCATAAAGCTGACAGCAAGTAGTTAAGGAACCACTGACAGCTCCTAGTCACCTGCAGACAGCAGGTTGTGCAGGAAAAACAAAAAAAGAGAGAAAAAAAGAGGAAAACCAGATGAAAAATAAATTAAGAAATAAAAATAGGAAATTAAAAAAGTAAAAATATAAACCATACCTAAAAACAACAAAATAAAATTTAAATAAAAATTAAACAACAAAATAAAATTTAAATAAAATTTAAAAAATAAAATAAAATTTAAATAAAATTAAAAAAATAAAATAAAATTTAAATAAAATTTAAAAAATAAAATAAAATTTAAATAAAAATTTAAAAATAAAATAAAATTTAAATAAAATTTAAATAAAATTTAAAAAATAAAATAAAATTTAAATAAAAATTTAAAAATAAAATAAAATTTAAATAAAATTTTAAAAATAAAATAAAATTTAAATAAAAATAAATATAAAAAAATAAAATTTAAATAAAAAATAAAAAATAAAAATAAAATAAAACCCAAATTGAATAAATAACCAATAAGACAAGTAAAATACATTTTAAATACATTAAATGTAAAAATTAATTTAAAAAATAAATTAAATAAGCAATACATTAAATAAATTAACACTAAATGAAGAAGTAAATTAAATATATTTTAATATTAAAAATAAAATAAATAAAAATTAAAGGAAATAAAAATAAATTAAATAAATTTTTAAAATAAATTAAAGAAATATAAATAAGTAAAGTTGAGGCTTTACCCCTACCCTGAGAACCACATGGAGGTTGGCTTTGCTGGGCTTGGAGCGGGCTGCTTTTGCTGCCATATCAAAGAAAAAAAACAAGAAAAGAAAAGTAATAGCAATTAAAAAAAACAAAGGAAATATAAATTCCTGACAGTCAGAACATTTTAGGGATGGAAGACTTGAGATCTCTGATAAATCAATCAATCAATCAATCAGCTGAAGAAATTTTGAAATGGGGCTCCAAAGGAAAGAACTTTCCCTGCAGAAATAACCCTGGGAGCACTGGTAAGCCATGGATCAAGGACACCAGGAAACTGCTTTACTTCACTTGGCACAGAGCTCCCCCTCCTGCAGCCTGATCTGAACTGTGCAGAATGAAATGAAGTGGTAGCAGCTCCAGCATCTATTCCAGTGAGGCACCAGAAAAGACTTGAACAACAGACTTGGCAACCCTGTGGCACTGATTGAAACAAAAAACAAAAAAAAAAATCAATTTCTAATTGCATTCAGCTGCAGTCAGCAAACTCACTGAAGAGATTCCCAGAGAGCACAGTTGTTAACGTGACTTGGAGTTTTCCAAATCTTTTCATAGCTCCAAAACCCAAGTCCTTTTGAAACATAAAAAGCATTTCTTCTCTCCCTGCCTGCTAACAAAGTCCTGGGGGTTAATACGGTTTTCCAATTGGTTTGCATATTGCTTTTGAAACTGGGAGCCCTACAGGGCAGTGCAGAGGCTGCATTCTGAACATGCCCACTTCAGGGAAGATGTTTGAAGCCATGCACAGCTGCCTTCTGTTCCACATGTGTGTCAAACCATGCTGCAAGCAGCCTTCTGCCCCAAGTGTTGCTGTTCACACTTTTAATCACACCAGCAGCAGGCTGCCCAGAGAGGTTGTGGAGTCTCCTTCTCTGGAGACTTTCCAAACCCACCTGGATGCATTCCTGTGTGGACTACTCTAAGTGGTCCTGCTTTTGGCAGGGGGGTTGGACTCTTTCAACCTCCAATGTACTGTGATACTGTGAACTAATACCCATGCTGCTGCCCAGGTGTGCAGCCTGGGGAAGGCATTCTGCTGGAAGTGAAGCTGATCCCCAACCCAGACAGCTGCAGTCAGCTTAGCTTCCTGATCTGGCTCCTCGTGTAGCAGTGTGAACACATCAGGATCCAAAGTGGACCATGGGAACTGGCATAGAACTTGGGCTAAAGCAGCTGTGGAACTACAATCCCAGTGGTTCTGCAAGGGAAAGAATGAGGTGCACTTCAGCTCCATTTCCTCCACTCCTTCCTCACCCCCTGAGCTCACCAACCTCATCTCTTCATTTAGGGCTCATACATGGGGGTGTCCACGGTCACGGAACTGCAGCAGTGCTGCAGTTTAGAGCCTTGTTCTGCAGCAGATACACAACCAGATACAGAGCTACAACCATGGCATTCTTTCAAAGTACTTCAGTGACTTTTCAGCAAGTGACCACACACATTCAAAAACCAGCCCTAAACTTGTCTCTAAAAACAACACAAAAGGGCAATCTGAAATTCACTTAATTCCCTTCCCCCAATAACTGTTAGAGAGAAGAGCTAAGAAAAGGAGTCCTTGCATCCCTGCAGGTTGGTTTCACTGTCCAGGCAGTGCATACAGGCACTCCAGGAGGTTGCTTTTTTGTGATGGGTAAGTGAAAAGTGATGGCAGCTGACACAGGACCTCCAAGGGGAGCTTGTTGGCATTATGGACCAGAGAGCCATGAGCACAGGAAAACTGAACCCCAGCCACCAGCCACCACTGCTGTCAGGATGAGCTGTGTTATTACTGATCAGCTGTTTGTGCCCCATCTAAGAGGGACACAGAGCAACTGGAGCAGGCCATGAAGATGATCAGAGGGCTGGAGAACCTCTCCTATGGGGACAGGCTGAGAGAGTTGAGGCTGTTCAGCCTGGAGAAGAGAAGGCTCCAGGGAGACCTTAGAGCAGCTTTCAGTACCTGAAGGGGGCTACAGGAGAGCTGGGAAGGGACTTCTGACAAGGGCTGGGAGTGACAGGATGAGGGACAATGGCTTTAAGCTGAGAGAGAGGGGATTGGGACTGGAGAGTAGGAAGAAATTATTGACAGTGAGGGTGGGGAGACAGTGGAACAGGTTGCCCAGGGGGATTGTGAATGCCCCCTCCTTGGAGGTGTTCAAGGCCAGGCTGGATGAGGCCCTGAGCAACCTGGGCTGGTGGGAGGTGTCCCTACCCGTGGCAGTGGTGTTGGAACTCAATGACCTTCAAGTTCCCTTCCAACCAAACCCATTCTAGGACTCTTATGAATTATCTGAACAAAGGACAAAAGGAGGAAGCCTTAAACCCCCTCCACATAGGCAGCAGCTGCTGCTTTAAAGGAAACCCTCTGTGTATCCAAGAGCACTTGTTCTTGGGGTTCACCGCTGAAGAGTGGAGTTGGAGCTGGGCACAGCATTCCTGCCTCCTTCCTCCTCTATGAGGACATTCAGTGCACACTTGGATTGTATATTAAGCAGCCTAAAAAGCAGGGCTTTAAGAGCAGACCACTGCACCTCTGTGACATCTTAGTAACTACAATCCCAGAAACCCAGCAACAGTGAATGCTGCACTCAAAGCTGTTCAAGGTCATGGCCTCTTTCTGACCTCCTTTGATACACAAACAGCTACAGCCTGGTCACGACAAAGAGCCTGCAATTAACTGGACAGGGATGCTTTAACTTGCCCCACCAGAGAGCAATTTCATAACTTCCTAAGACAGACTCTACAGTAGAGAACTAAAAGATTTACTCCAAGCAGGCATCAACCTGAAGACTACAATTGTTTAAAACAAACCAAAAACAAAAAACAGAAATTGACAGACCTTGAACATAGGGACATGGTTCAGTGTTGACCCTTCAGTGATGAGTAGAAGGTTGGACTGGATGAGCTTGGAGGTCTCTTCCAATCAGATGTTTTCTGAGATTCTGCGATAAAGGCTGAATCTATTTTTCTCTTTCCCCATAACCAAAAAACAAACCCAAAACCTAACCAACCAAAAAACTAAACACAAACCCAACAACAAAACCTAAACACAGACAATAGCTTCCATGCCCTTCTCCACCTGAAACAGTACTTGCAGAACAATGACAGAAAACGGTGGGATTGCCAAACAGTGGGTAAAAGCAACCCCCAAAACTTTAAGTAATTATCCCTACACCTAGAAAATACTTTCCCACCCCCCGTTTTCTTATCCATAACAGAATATTTACATATTGAAAGGCTGGGCCTCTCATCAGTGTGGTTTCCTCTCTAGACTCCAAATCCTTCCGTTTTTCCCCTCAGCTACCACATTCTCCAGACGTTTAATAATTCTCATGGCTCCTCCCGAATTCTCTGCCTGCAGGCCACGCTCTTCCTGAGGTGCTTTTAGTTTCCCTCCAGAGACCAAACCACACCGCAGCCTGCTAACCTAACTCATCTGCAAAGCCTCTCAGCCACGTCCCAAGCAGGCACTTCGCTGCTCGGTGACACCGGAGCTCTTGCACGGCGACACCAGGGCTCCGGCTGGGCCCTGCCGCCCTGTGCATCCAGCTGAAAGGCGCCGTCACCTCCCCATCACGGAGCACACCGAGCCTCCCACCCCGCCTGCGGCAGGTCAACCGCACAGGCACACCTCTAGCGAACAGCGCAGGACCCAGCCCGCCACTCACCCAGTAGCTCCGGGCTCCCGTGCAGACACCTCCAGCCTCCCCGAGCGGGGAAGCGCACGGCGGCGTCCAGAGCCGGCCGCCGTGCGAGCAGCAGCCTGGCCACCCCCTTGGCGCCGCAGCTCCACCACCAGGAAGCCGCCATCTTGCCTCTGGGCGCCTCCCTGCGCCGGGGCTGTCTCACTCACTGCCTGAGCAGGGGAAAAAAAAGGGCTGCGCACCCGCCTGCGCCTGGGCAAGCCCTCCCCCTGCACCAGCCGTGGCTTCTCGGTTACCCTCCCGCTCGGCTCTGAGTGCTTCTATCCCCGCCAGTACAAGCAAACGCCCACCGCAGACGCACTCGCGCCTCAGCCCTCTTTGCTTGTTCCACCTTCCCTGAGGTACGCCCGTAGTTCCTTTCCATCTACTGGCCCTCTCCTGCCTTTCCGACCCGAGGGGAGGTAGCAAGTCTCTCCATCCCACCCCCGCCACTCCGCCGCCCAGAGCATCGGTCGAGTCCACGTCCTCTATCGGGGACAGGCAGGCAGTAGGGCGCACCTGCGCGGTAGCCGAGAGAAGCCCCCGGGCAGGACCCCGGCGTCATGGCGGCACCCACCGCCAACGACTGCGGCACCGCGCAGGTAATGAGGCTTCGCACAGCCCCTCAGGCTGTGTGCGCTCCAAAGGGCAAGTGCTGAATTCTGCCCGTGGGGAGGCATAATCCCTGCACCAGTATGGGTTAGGGGCTAACCTGCTGGAGAGCAGCGCTGCGGAGAAGGACTTGGGAGTGCTGGTGGGGATCCCGTGAGCCGGCAATGTGTCCTGGGGGGCGTCAAAAAGAGTGTGGCCAGCAGGTCGAGGGACGATCTCCTGCCCTTGTGCCCTAGTGAGGCCACATACGGAGTTCTGGGTCCAGCTGTGGGCTTCTCAGTTCAAAAGAGACAGGAAACTACTGGAGAGAGTCCACTGGAGGCTGCTAAGATGCTGAAGGAGCTGAAGCGTCTCTTTGATGTGGAAAGGTTGAGAGCTTTGGGGCTGTTTAGCCTGGAGAAGAGCAGCCTGATCAATGCTGATCGATAGCTAAAGGGTGGAGATCAAGAGGATGGGGCTAGGTTCTTTTCAGTAGTGCCCAGTGGCAGGACCAGGGCCAGTGGGCACAAACTTGAGCACAGGTGGTTTTATGTAGGCATAAGGAAAAACTTCTTTGCTGTGAGGGTGCTGGAGCCCTGGAGAGGAGCAAAAGGAGTTGTGTTACTGTGTAAAATGTCACAGAGGTAAAAGGGAAGAATGTCTTCTTTCTGTCCTTAAGTTTTTGGTAAATCACGAGTTTCAGCAAGCAAGGCTTAGGTTAGGCATTAAGAAAATATTTGTAATCAGGGACAGTTGAACAGATTGCCAAAGGAGTTGGTGACTGGCATTGGAGCTTTTAAAGATCAGGTTAAAGTAGGAGATTCCAAACCTGGTCAAACTTGCTCCAGGATGCCTTCCTTCTCCATCACTTCACCCTGCCTCCCACACAACCACTGCCACTGCTCATGCTTCTTTCTCCCATGTTTCTGCCACTGCATCCCCACACCTGCTTCTGCAAGTCCAGCACCAAGTGGAAGCATTTTCCTGTGGTGTGCAACTCCCTGTGGCAGCTGCAATAAGCTGCCAGTGGTCTGTTTGCTGCATTTAACAAAACCTCTGCTTGCTGGCATTGAGAGCCAGGAGACAGTCTTGAGGAAGTCCTAATACCACTTGGCTTATGTCTTATAGTCCTCAGACCATCAAGGTCTGAAGTGTTCAACTTTAGCCTTTCAGTCCTCTTGGAAGGGTTCTTTCCTGGGCATCAATGCCTGATCTGAGCAGCAGAGCCACTGATTACTTGCCATTTTTTAAAAACTATTAAAGCTTCAAATTGCTGCAAATTTGTCAGTGTTAGATCCATTTATCTTTTTTTTTTTTTTTTCTTGTGCTGACTTAATCTCACTGCTGTAACACCTGTGGGCCACTGCACTTGAATTACTCGGGGGTGAGACCTTCCCTGTGAAGGACAATCAGATCTGCATTTGACTGGGGAGTGTTCTTTGTTCCTTTCAAGGTGTGAATGGCCCCGGCAGAGTGCAGTGGGCATTGTGCAAACATGCAGGCACTGTGTAACTGGGGTGGATGAGCAGAGATCAGACTGCCACACTGCAGGCTGGAAGTGCTGCTCCTCTGAACCCTGCTGCAGAACTGAAACTCGGGTCTTATCATGTTTGGGATGGGTTTAAATTGCTTGCTTTTATTTCTTTCTAGGACAAGTTACATCCAAGGAATCTTATCCCAGAGCTTTGCAGACTATTTTATGGCTTAGGCTGGGTAACAGGAACTGGTGGAGGAATCAGCTTAAAACATGGGTGAGTAAAGATGGAACAGAATTAATGTGGTGGTGAGAGACAGGGTGGCTGTGTGTAGGGGTGGGAGAGGGCAATTCCATGAGAAGAGTTAGAAAGGCAGGAACAAGTAAGAAGCTGGAAGAGGAAATGAACAGTACCCAAAAGGTAACCTGCAGAAGGGAGGTGGTGGTCTGAGTTAATTACTGCAGTAGTCCAGTGGAGAGAGAGAGCTGCAGAGGGACTTGTCCTGTGGAGAGAGAGCTGCAGAGGGACTTGTCCTGTGGAGAGAGAGCTGCAGAGGGACTTGTCCTGTGGAGAGAGAGCTGCAGAGGGACTTGTCCAGTGGAGAGAGAGCTGCAGAGGGACTTGTCCTGTGGAGAGAGAGCTGCAGAGGGACTTGTCCAGTGGAGAGGGAGCTGCAGAGGGACTTGTCCTGTGGAGAGAGAGAGCTGCAGAGGGACTTGTCCAGTGGAGAGAGAGCTGCAGAGGGACTTGTCCTGTGGAGAGAGAGCTGCAGAGGGACTTGTCCTGTGGAGAGAGAGCTGCAGAGGGACTTGTCCGGTGGAGAGAGAGCTGCAGAGGGACTTGTCCTGTGGAGAGAGAGCTGCAGAGGGACTTGTCCAGTGGAGAGAGAGCTGCAGAGGGACTTGTCCAGTGGAGAGAGAGCTGCAGAGGGACTTGTCCTGTGGAGAGAGAGCTGCAGAGGGACTTGTCCAGTGGAGAGAGAGCTGCAGAGGGACTTGTCCTGTGGAGAGAGAGCTGCAGAGGGACTTGTCCAGTGGAGAGAGAGCTGCAGAGGGACTTGTCCTGTGGAGAGAGAGCTGCAGAGGGACTTGTCCTGTGGAGAGAGAGCTGCAGAGGGACTTGTCCTGTGGAGAGAGAGCTGCAGAGGGACTTGTCCAGTGGAGAGAGAGCTGCAGAGGGACTTGTCCTGTGGAGAGAGAGCTGCAGAGGGACTTGTCCAGTGGAGAGAGAGCTGCAGAGGGACTTGTCCAGTGGAGAGAGAGCTGCAGAGGGACTTGTCCAGTGGAGAGAGAGCTGCAGAGGGACTTGTCCAGTGGAGAGAGAGCTGCAGAGGGACTTGTCCAGTGGAGAGAGAGCTGCAGAGGGACTTGTCCAGTGGAGAGAGAGCTGCAGAGGGACTTGTCCAGTGGAGAGAGAGCTGCAGAGGGACTTGTCCAGTGGAGAGAGAGCTGCAGAGGGACTTGTCCTGTGGAGAGAGAGCTGCAGAGGGACTTGTCCTGTGGAGAGAGAGCTGCAGAGGGACTTGTCCTGTGGAGAGAGAGCTGCAGAGGGACTTGTCCAGTGGAGAGGGAGCTGCAGAGGGACTTGTCCAGTGGAGAGGGAGCTGCAGAGGGACTTGTCCAGTGGAGAGGGAGCTGCAGAGGGACTTGTCCAGTGGAGAGGGAGCTGCAGAGGGACTTGTCCAGTGGAGAGGGAGCTGCAGAGGGACTTGTCCAGTGGAGAGAGAGCTGCAGAGGGACTTCCTCCTGTCTATTTCCTGTCCTCAGCTAAGGTAAATAAAGTTGCATTTAAAGAACAGTGCAGTCCTCCTGGTTCAGTTCACTGACAGTGGAATTTAGAAGGCCTTTCACCAGGCACCACCTTTCATATGCTCTGCTTAGAGCAGAGGAGTCCCACCCTTAACCATATGCAGGCAAGAAAGGATCTGCTGGAGAGAATCCAGAAGAGAGCTACTACAGTGACTGGGGGACTGGAACATCTCTGCTGTGAAGAGAGACTGAGAGCCCTGGGGCTGTTTAGTCTGGAGAAGAGAAGGCTGAGAGGGATCTGATCAATGCCTATCAATAGCTGAGGGGTGGGGGTCAGGATGAAGGAGCCAGGCTCTGTTTGGTGGTGCCCAGTGACAGGACAAGGAACCACAGGGTACAAGCTGGAACCCAGGAGGTTCCACCTCAACACGAGGAGACACTTCTGTATGGGGAGGGTACAGGAGCCCTGCAGCAGGCTGCCCAGAGAGGTTGTGGAGTCTCCTTCTCTGGAGACCTTCCAAGCCCACCTGGCTGTGTTCCTGTGTGACCTGCCCTGGGGGCTCCTGCTCTGGCAGGGGGGCTGGACTGGATGATCTGTAACTGGGCTCGTTGTTCACTAGATGTCTCTGTGCTCCTGGATTTAGTGTGTTCCTCTTGACACTACAGAGTGATTTACAATTGGCTAAGATAATCTGAGTCTGGGTTTGTTGTTTGCTTTGGTTTTTTTTTCTTTTTTTTTTTCTATTTTTGCTATTGCTGAAAAGACTTCAGAAAATACCTTAAAGTCATTTTAATTTAAAGCCATTTTTGGAAGCCTTTGTTCATGTAAACCTGGCAAGGTTTACATGAAGAAGATGCTCTTCTACTTGGATTTCAGTCCTTTAATTGCATTGACTTCAGTGTTGTGCTTTTCTCAATAGAAATAAATAGAGAAATGCATTAAACCCCTAAAGTGCACAGTTCAACCCCAAGAGTACTTGCACTGGAGAACAGCACAGATAATTAATTAATTTGATTATAGGTGCTGACTGGATTTTTAACTCAGGGGTTTGTTACATCTTTTGTCAGAGCTCAACACCTGCTTGCAGTTTCTCGTTGTTCCCTTTTTATTTGGAATTCCAGGGACCTGGGATTCTTGCAGGGGGAAGCTGAGTGTTGTTCTTTGTAGGAGAAGTAAGGCTGTGTTTCACTGAGCCATAAAACAGTTCAGGTTGGAAGGGACCTCAGAAATCATCCACTCCAGCTTCCTGCTGTGTGCAGGGACACCTCTCAACCAGACTCAGCTGCTCAAGGCCTCATCCAGCCTGGCTTTGAACACCCCCAGGGAAGAGGCATCCCCAGCCTTCCTGGGCAGCCTGTTCCAGAGTCTCACCACCCTCACCCTGAAGAACTCAGCTCCAGTCTAACCCTGCACTTCCTCAGCTTCCAACCATTCCCCTTTGTCCTGTCTCTAGACACCTTCATAGAAAATGGAAACTCCCTCTGCAGCTTTCCTGTAGGATCCCTTCAGGTGTTAGAAGGCAGCTCTAAGGTCCTCTTGGAGCCTTCTCTTCTCCAGGCTGAACACCCCCAGCTCCCTCAGCCTGTCCTCAGAGCAGAGGTGCTCCAGCCCTTGGATCATCTTTGTGGCCTCCTCTGCACTCTCTCCAACGTCTCTATGTCCTTCTTATGCTGGGGACACCAGAACTGGAGGCAGGATTGGTGGTGGGGTGTCAGCAGAGCAGAGTTAAGGAGCAGAATCCCCTCTCTTGCCCTGCTTGGCCCAGGACAGGGTTTGCCCTGTGGGCTGTATGAGAGCAGTGGCAGCTCCTGTTCCTGTGAGTATTTCAGCTCTCTGGTCAAGTTGAAGGTTGGTTGTGTAGCCCCCCAAGTCTGAGGCCTCATCTGCCTTGGTTGTGATTTGTCTCTCCTTTGGGAACCATCCAGAGTGCCAGGCTGTGGGAGGTGCTGAAGCTGCTGTTTGCTGTTGGTGGGTGCAGAGCTCTCCTGCCTGTGCAGCAGCCTTCCTGTTCATCCATGTTCCCTCTTTGTGTCTTTCCTCAGGAATGAAATCTACATCGCTCCCTCAGGGGTCCAGAAGGAAAGGATACAGGTATGTCCAGCTGCATTTCTGCCTGGGAGCTCAGCCTGGCATGGATCCAAGTGCTTAGAGTCTCATTTCTCCTTGGGCCAAGTCAGCAGCTTGCTCTGCTGTTGGCTGCCTTACTGAAAACACAGAGGATTTTGCCACAGCTAACCAAGGTGCTGCAGTGCCCAGTGTGGATGGAGCCTCGATGGTTTCTTTGCTCTCACACAGCAGGCTCTGAGGTTTGGACCTGACTGAAATCCAGCTTTGTTCTTCACTAACCTTGAGTGGCTTTAGAGCTGTCTGGCTGCAGCTTCAAGTCACTGTGGCACGACACTCAGCTCTGAACTGGTCTTCATTGGAGTGATTACAAATCTTGGTCTTGATATTCTCAGTAAATGGGTGGGTTCTCCCCGTGAGAAGGTGACCTTCTCCCCAGGAGGTGACCTTCTCCCCATGAGGAGGTGACCTTCTCCCCAGGAGGTGACCTTCTCCCCAGGAGGTGACCTTCTCCCCATGAGAAGGTGACCTTCTCCCCAGGAGGTGACCTTCTCCCCAGGAGGTGACCTTCTCCCCATGAGAAGGTGACCTTCTCCCCAGGAGGTGACCTTCTCCCCATGAGAAGGTGATCTTGTCCATCTGTCTCCTTTCCAAAAAAAGCTCCAAAATGTTAGTGGAGGAGAGAATCATCACAGGATGGTTTGGATTGGAAGGGACCTTAAAGATCATCCAGTTCCAAACCCCCCCTGCCATGGGTAGGGACCCTTCCTACTATACCAGGTTGCTTAAAGCCCCATCCAACTGGGCTTTGAACACTTCCAGGCTTGGAGTCTCCACAGTTTCTCTGGGCAACCTGTTCCACTGTCTCACCACTCCCATCACAGGCAACAATTTCTTCCTGATGTCTAATCTAAATCCAGCTTCTTCCAGCTGGAAGCCATCACCCCTGTCACTGTGAGCCTCTGTAAAACACCCCTCCTGCAGACCTCCTTCACATACTGGAAGGCTTTTCCAGAGCCTTCTCTTCCCCAGGCCGAACAGCCCCAGCTCTAGACCTGAAGATCAGCATCAGCCATGGGGAGCACTGTGGGAAGGGGGAGCACAACCCCAGGGAGGCTCAGCAGGTAGAGTCAAGGTCTCCTCTGCCAGTTCCAGCTGCCTTAGCAGCAAGATTTGTTTCTGTCAGTTAAATCCCAGGGGCTGCTGATGCCCCCAGGGTGCTGTAACCCAACCATGCCTGCACATTATTGAACTCAAGATGAGCCCCCAGCTCTGTAGGGCAGAGGTGTATTCCCTTCAGGCACCTCAGGAGTTAAGTGTGCCAAGTTTGTTCACAGTCCTTGAGGAAGAAGGCAAATATCTGAAGGGTGGGTGTCAAGAAGAAGGGGCCAGGTTCTTTTCAGATAGGGCAAGGGGCAGTGGACACACACTGGAACCTGGGAAGTTCCAGCTCAACATGAGAAGAAACTTTTCACTGTGAGGATGCTGGAGCCCTGGAGCAGGCTGCCCAGAGAGGTTGTGGAGTCTCCTTCTCTGGAGACTTTCAACACCCAGCTGGATGTGTTTCTGTGTGACCTTCCCTGGGTGCTCCTGCTCTGGCAGTGGCTTGGACTCAATGATCTCCAGAGGTCCCTTCCAACCCCTAACATTCTGTGAGACACAACTCTTCAGGTGCTCACAGGTGACTCTCTCCTTTCTTACAGCCAGAAGATATGTTTGTGTGTGACTTGAGTGGACAGGACATCAGTGGTCCTCCCCTGCACAAGAAGCTGAAGAAGAGCCAGTGTACTCCTCTCTTCATGAATGCCTACAGGATGAGAGGTGCAGAGCAAGTGCCTCTAACAGGCCCTGCACAACTTCATATTCAATAGCACAGCCTTCAGGCAGGGGATCTCCAATGAAACAGACAGGGCTCTATTGATTTATTGAGGTGCAAATGAAATCTCTGTCCAGGGTCAGCCATGGTAACCTCCTCTGAGTCTCATTCACCTCCTAATTTTTGTAGGCAGCTCTAGCTGTGATCATAAAAGCACAGAATCACTGAGGCAGGAAAAGGCCTTTAAGATCATGGAGCCTAACCATAACCCAGCTACTATGACCACTAAAACCATGTCCTGAAGCATCACATCTACAGCTTCATGAACACATCCAGGGATGGTGACTCCACCACCTTCCTGGGCAGCCTGTTCCAACCCCTCACCACTGTCCAACCTAAACCTTCCCTGGCGCAACCTAAACCCATTTCCTATCATCATTAGAAGGGCACAGAGCTGTTGGAGAGAGTCCAGAGGAGGGAACAAAGATGATCCAAGGTCTGGAGCAGCTCTGCTCTGAGGACAGGCTGAGGGAGCTGGGGGTGTTCAGCCTGGAGAAGAGAAGGCTCCAGGGGGACCTTAGAGCTGCCTTCCAATACCTGAAGGGATTCTACAGGAAAGCTGCAGAGGGACTTCTCATGAGGGTGTCCAAGAGACAAGACAAGGGGGAACAGTTTGAAGCTGAGGGAGAGCAGGGTTAGACTGGAGCTGAGGAAGAAGTTCTTCAGGGTGAGGCTGGTGAGACTCTGGAACAGGCTGCCCAGGGAGGTTGTGGATGCCTCTTCCCTGGGGGTGTTCAAAGCCAGGCTGGATGAGGCCTTGAGCAGCAGAGTTCAGTTGAGAGCAGCAGAGTCCCTGCTGGAGCAGATGATCTCTAAGGTCCCATTCAGGCTGGGCCCTTCCATGATGCTATAAGATGAGTCAGGTCTGTCACTGACAGTTCCTTCACGAACACATTTCCAGATTAATTCAAAAGATACTTTTTGGTTTCTTGCTGTGTTCTCAGGGGCAGGTGCAGTGATCCATACTCACTCCAAGGCTGCTGTCATGGCTACCCTTCTGTACCCAGGGAGTGAGTTCATCATTACCCACCAGGAGATGATCAAAGGAATCCAGAAGTGTACCTCAGGAGGCTACCACCGGTACTGTCTCTGACACTGTGCTTGCTGTTGTCATCTTGCTTGGTCACTTGTTTTTTTCCAGTCAGAAATCACTGGAGTTGACTCTTAAAGTCTGTAAATGGTCTGCTGGAGAGCAGCTCTGGCAAAAGGGTCCTGGTAGATGGAAGGTTAACCATGAGCCAGCAATGTGCCCTTGTGTCCAACAAGGCCAAGGGCATCCTGGGCTGGATGAGAAGGGCTGTGGTGAGTAGGTCCAGAAAGATTCTCCTGCCCCTCTACTTTGCCCTGGTCAGGCCACATCTGGAATATTGCATCCAGTTCTGGGCTCCTCAGTTCAAGAACTGCTCAGTTCAGGGAACTGCTTGAAAGAGTCCAGCCCAGAGGCACAAAGCTGCTGCAGGCAGTGGAACATCTCCCTGTGAGGACAGGCTGAGGGAGCTTGGGGCTCTGGAGCTTGGAGCAGAGGAGCCTGAGGGCTGCCCTCATTGCTGGGGATGAAGATGTGCAGGGCAGTGAGGGGAGGACAGAGCCAGGCTCTGCTCAGGGATGTCCAAGGACAGCACAAGGGGCACTGGGGGCAAGCTGGAGCAGAGGAGGTGCCACAGGAACAGAAGGGAAAACTTTTTGACTGTGAGGGTGCTGGAGCCCTGGAGCAGGCTGCCCAGAGAGGTTGTGGAGTCTCCTTCTCTGGAGACTTTCCAACCTCACCTGGATGTGTTCCTGTGTGACCTGTGCTGGGTGCTCCTGCTCTGGCAGAGGGGTTGGACTGGATGAGCTCTGGAGGTGCTTTCCAACCTTCACATTCTGTGATCCTGTCAAACTATTAGGAATAAGAAGTAAGAAGACCTCTGAGCTAATCAGTCATTGGCTTTCCCTAAGAGGGTCTTTAAGCCTGTGGAAGAGTTCTGAGATAAAATCTTGCCATGTCAAGGGTGTTGTGGCCTGTTGAGCTTCAGAAGCCAATGAGCCCTGCCCTGACAGATCTCTCAGTAGCAGAGATGTTGCACAGCCCTACAATGTTCCACTGAAAGCAGAGCCAGCCAGCACTGGCTTGGATTGATAAGGTACAAACTACCTTTGGGTGGACTTCGTGTGGCATTGCCTGTGCTAGTTCAGGGCATGTTAAGAGAGTGGAGGATTTGAGCTTTGACTTGACAGCCTTTGAAAGCAAACTCAAATAAGCAGCTCATTAAAGCTCCTGTTATTACTGTTCAAGGGTGAGCTCTGAGCTAAGTGCTGAGTTATTCCAGAATATGTGTGATGGCTTGTTTGGAGGGCTCCACCCACGGAGTGTTGAGCTGGGATCTGCAAACAACATTTATGTAATACCTGACAGGTAGAGGAGAAATTGAAATGCTAAATTCTTTCCAGTTTTTGATGTTAATTTTTTTTTTTTTTTGGTAGCTCTCTGTTGCCCTTTGGCAAGGGAGCCTGCAGCATGTCTGCTGTGGGATTGTGTGCCTCGATTCACTTCTGGCTGACTTGCCAGCTCTGCCTTCTTGTCAGCAGCAGCATTTTGATTGTGAATGTGGTAAAAGGCACCCCTGATGCTGACTTGTCTAACAGCACTGCTTTAAAAAGAAAACACCCAGCAATGTTGTTTGGTGGACATGTGGTTTGAATTCTTAACCACTCCTCAGAGTTAGTCAGGAGACTTAGCACTGGTTTGGTTTCATAGCTCTCAGTTGTCCTGTGCCATCCTCTTCATGCTGCAGAAAAGCAAAAGCAATGGAAGCTGCAGATTGTATTCCTTAGGAAGCCTGCAGAATATTAAGAGTCACAGAATCCTTTAGACCTTCAAGATCATTGAGTCAAACCATTAACCCTACTCTACCAAGGGCACCACTAAGCCATACTCCCAAGTGCCACATCTGCACAGCTCTGAAACCCCTCCAGGGGTGGGGACTCCACCACCTCCCTGGGCAGCCTGTGCCAGTGCCTGACAACCCCTTCTGTGAAAAAATGCTTCCTAATGTCCAACCTAAACCTCCTTTGCTGCAGCTTGATGTCTTCCATGTTCCTCTAAAGTATCAGTTGGGTGGTTGATCCATGGGATCTGCCTGATGTAAGAACCATATCCTGGCTTTTCACTAATCTCAAGCTCTGCAAGGAGCCAAAGCTGTGCTCAGAGCCACCCCAGGCTGGTTCCACTGCCTTGCCTTGCACAAGGTGCCCTGAATTCAAAAGAAATTCAGGAGATTCTTTGCCTCAGTCTTTACTGCTCAGAGCAGCCCTCAGGAATCTCAGACACTGGAAGTAAGGGAGCAGAAGAGGAAGAAGGAATTGGTCAGTGAGGACTGGGTTAGAGATGGCTTTGGATGGAATGAAAATGCACACATCCCTGGGCCCTGCTGGGTGCACCCACAAGTGCTGAGGGAGCTGCTGCTGATGGTGCTGAGCCACTCCATCATTTCTGAGAGGTCATGGAGAACAGGGGAGGAGGTGTCTAAGGAACGGGAGAGGGCCAGTGGCACCGTAGGCTCCAAAAAGGGCAAGAAAAAAGATCCAGAAAACTCCAGACCAGTCAGCCTCACCTCCATCCCTGGAAAGGTGATGGAGCAGCTCATTCTGGAGGCCATCTCTAAGCACATGAAAAAAAAGAAGGTTATCAGGAGTAGCCAGCATGAATTCACTAAGGGATCACTTTGCCTGACCAATCTGATAGCCCTCTGTGAAGGCATGACAAAATGGGTAGATGAGGGGAGAGCAGTGGATGGTGTCTGCTGTGACTTCAGCAAGGCTTTGGAGACTTTCTCCCATCACACCCTCAGAGGTGAACTCAAGGAAAGTGGGTTAGATGAATGGCCCATGAGACAGGAGGTTCTACCTCAACATGAGGAGACACTTCTGTATAGTGAGGGTGGCAGAGCCCTGCAGCAGGCTGCCCAGAGAGGTTGTGGAGTCTCCTTCTCTGGAAACGAAATTTCCAAACCTACCTGGATGCATTCCTGTATGACCTGCCCTGGGTGACCCTGCTCTGGCAGTGGGGTTGGACTGGATGATCTCTGGAGATCCCTTCCAGCTCCTACTCTTCTGGGGTTCTGTGAGTAGAGAATGGGATCTTTAAAGAAAAGAGGCCGCTGATGTGTTGGATTTAATTCCAGAAGCCTTCTCTGGGAGTTTTCCAGGAGAGTGCTACAGATGGGATAATGACAAGTGTCTGTTGGCCTAAAGAGGAACCCAGTGAGGCCAGAACAGGTTCACCTTTAACTTCAGCAGAAGGAGAACAGATCTGTGGCAAATAGCTTTGAAAGTGCCACTCTGTCACAGGATATTTTTTGTATGAAGGTTTGGCTAAATGTGGGCTACTTATATTTCCATCAGACTAAAGAAAGAGCAAGTCTTCAGCTGGTCCAGAGTCCTCTTGGGGGTTCACAAGTATCAGTCCTTGATGAAAACCTCAGGGTGATGATTAGGAGTCAGCATCTACACCTGCCTCCAGGCTCAAGTAGAAAGCAGAACCCATGAAGTCCATCTCTCAGCTCCTTTGGCCTCACTAGTAGCAAAGAGTCCAGTTCTGGTTTGGGTGATCAGAACAGGTCAGAGTCAAAGCAAACTAGGGCACTGCAGTGTTTTTATGCAAGCTGCCAGGGGTGAGACCTTTTGGGTTTTCAGGATCTGCTCTGCTGGATTATTTTTAGCACCACTTTGCTCTCTTTGTTTCATTAAAGTGCTACTAGCACCCACTCCTGAAATATCTGTGTGATCTCAGTGATGGATTTCAGCCTGGACTGAGGATTTATTACATCTATTTAAACAAGTTTCTGCCAGTGTTAATTAAGGTTCAGCCAATGCCAAATATCCCAGTCCTCCTTCAGAAGAAACTCTTAGGCAAGTTGCTCTGAGGAACATGCATCATCTTGTCTTTGGAACTGGGGTTCTCAGGCTTGCTGAAGATCACATGTAGCCCACCAATGACTCCATCACAGACTGTTTTTCATCTCTTGACTCTGCTTTCTATTTATATGTCTTAGCAGGACAATCTTATTTCCAGGGGCTTTTTGGACTACCCAAAGGATTTTTTTCCCCTGCTCTCCAGCAGACAGCTTCATTTCCTCCTTCGCCGTGTGGTTCTTTGAAACGCTGTAATCTGAGATGCAGCTTGTAGGTGATGCCAGTGCATGATGAAGGGAGCCTGGGAAGGCTGTCAAGGGACCCAACAGCAAAGTGATGTGTGAACAAACAGCTACACCCAACACATGAAAGTGCTGTTTTGCTGTGCCCCAGATGGAGCGCAAGTGTTGCCAGCGCAGCAAAACGTATGGGTGTGAGAGGAGTTCCTGAGAGCTCCTCTGATACAGAGTGAACCTGATGAGAGAATGCGCTGAGAACCTGCTAACACCTTGGTGCAGAATGGGATCATGGAATCACAGAGTGGGAGGGATTGGAAGGGACCTCCAGAGATCATCCAGTCCAACCCCCCTGCCAGAGCAGGAGCACCCAGGGCAGGTCACACAGGAACACATCCAGGTGGGTTTGGAAAGCCTCCAGCAAAGAAGGCTCCACAGCCTCTCTGGGCAGCCTGCTCCAGGGCTCCAGCACCCTCAGAGAGGTGTCTCCTCATGTTGAGGTGGAATTTCCCGTGACTGAGTTTACGTCCATTGCCCCTCCTCCTATCACTGGGTACCACTGAAAAGAGCCTGGCTCCATCCTCCTGACAGCCACCCTGCAAAGAGTTACAGACATTGATCAGATCCCCTCCCAGCCTTCTTTTCTCCAGACTAAACAGCCCCAGGGCTCTCAGTCTTTCCTTGTAAGAGAGATGCTCCAGGCCCTTCATCATCCTCATAGTCTCCATTGGACTCTCTCCAGCGGATCCCTGTCTGTCTTGAATTGAGGAGCCCAGAACTGGAAACAGCATTCCAGGTGTGGTCTCAGCAGGGCAGGGCAGAGGTAGAGGAGCACTTCCCTAGACCTGCTGGACACACTTTTCTTGATACACCTGAGTATTGCCTTGGCCGCCTTGGCCACCAGGACACATTGCTGTCCCATGGACAACTTGCTATCAACCAGCTCTGCCAGCTTCTTCTCTGTGGAGCTGCTCTCCAGCAGGTCCCCCCCTCACCTGTCCTGATGCAGGGTGTTGTTCCTTCCCAGGTGCAGATCCTACTCTTATCCTTGTTGAACATCATGAGGTTCCCCTCTGCCCAGCTCTCCAGCCTGGCCAGGTCTGGCTGAATGGCAGCATGGCCTGATGGGTATCAGCCACCCCTCCCAGTTTGGTACCATCAGCAAACTGGCTTAGGGGACACTTCACCCTTCTAGGGGACACTTCACCCCTTCATCCAGGTTGTTGGTGAAGATACTGAACAAGGCTGGACCCAGCACTGACCCCTGGGGAACACCACTAGATAGGGGCCTCCAACTGGACTCTGCAACTGTTGGTCACGACCCTCCGGGCTCTGTTGGTTAGCCAGTTCTTGGTCCATCTCACTGTCTGCTCTTCTAAGCCACGCTTGCTGAGCTTTCCCATGAGGGTGTTATGGGAGACAGTGTCAAAAGCCTTGCTGAAGTCAAGGCAGACAACGTCCACTGCTCTCCCCACATCCGCCCGTTCGGTCGTTCCTCCTGAAGGAGAAGTTTCCTATGTCCGCAGACAGCACTGGTTTGAAATCCCTCATCCATTTCTCTTTCAGCTATGATGATACGCTGGTGGTTCCCATTGTGGAGAACACCCCAGAAGAGCAGGATCTGAAGGAGAGGATGGCTCGTGCCATGGAAGAGTACCCAGACTCCTGCGCTGTGCTGGTCCGGCGGCACGGAGTCTACGTGTGGGGAGAGACGTGGGAGAAAGCCAAGACGATGTGAGTAGCGGTTGGGCATGGAGCAGCTTTTGCTGTCACACCTCACAGGTTCAGTGGCCTTCGAGGTAGGTGCATTTCCAACCCATGGGACAAGGGATTAGAAAACAGTAAGTTCTGGTCACACTGAATGTCTAGGGATTCTACCCCTGATTCTGCCACCATCAGCAGGGTGCAGAACTCTTCTCCTCTCGTTCCAGGTGTGAGTGTTATGACTACTTGTTCGATATCGCAGTGCAGATGAAGCAGCATGGCCTAGATCCTTCCAAGCATCCAGCAGGAGAAAATGGGATCGTGTAAATGACAACATCCACGTCCAGGTGTGGATTCTCTCTCTCACGGTGTGTTTGCAGGGAGAGGCTGCAGCTAACACTAACATAGAATCATGGAATTGTCAGGGTTGGAAGGGACCTCGAGGATCAGCCAGATCCAACCCCCCTGCCATGGACAGGGACACCTCACACTACAGCAGGTTGCTCACAGCCACATCCAGCCTGGCTGCAAAAACCTCCAGGGATGAGGCTTCCACCACCTCCCTGGGCAACCTGTTCCAGTGTCTCATCACCTTCATGGGGAAGAACTTCCTCTAACATCCAATCTGAATCTCCCCATTTCTAGTTTTACTCCATTCCCCCCAGTCCTATCACTCCCTGACATCCTAAGAAGTCCCTCCCCAGCTTTCTTCTAGCCTTCTTCAGATCCTGGAAGGCCACAAGAAGGTCTCCTGGGAGCCTTCTCTTCTCCAGACTGCACAGCCCCAACTCTCTCAGTCTGTCTCCATAGCAGAGTAGCTCCAGCCCTCTGCTCATCCTCATGGCCCTTCCCTGGACACATTCCACCACGTCCATATTCTTCTTGTAATAGGGGCTCCAGAACTAGCACCCCAGCCTGCTTTCCCACCCAAGAAACTTCAGTGTTGCACATCTCCCCCACCCCTCTCCCTTGGCACCACAAGTGTATCTATGCCTGAAACTATCCTCCCGTGCCACAGAGTGCAGCAAAAGGCTCTGCATTAAGAGTGAAGTATGTCCTGTGCATGCCTCAGCACCTGTGGGCAGCGTGGGGTGTAGCTGCCTCTGCAAACTAAACTCTTACCAGGGAAGGGGCAGTGGAGAAAATAGACCCAGGCTTTGCAAGCTCACCTATACAAAGATGCTCAACCACCACCTTTGAGCAGCTTTGAGTTCAGTCTGTCTCAGTGGTTATTACTTAGATGGTGGGTTGGGGTTTGTTGTTTCCTTCAGCAAAAACATTTGGTTGCAAGTTGATTTAGCTTTGTTGATTCCTGGCCCCATGTGTCCAGTCTGCTAATGCAGCTGGGCTCAAAGGTGTGCAGGTTTCCATAACTAGTGTTTTACAGTGAAAGCACAGAGGTAATGTGATCAGAATCCCAAAAAGGTAGGGGTTGGAAGGGCCCTCCAGAGATCATCCAGTCCAGACCAGCAGGTCAGCATAGAGCTGGTCACACAGGATTGTGTCTCCACAGAAGGAGACTCCACAACTGCTTGGGGTGGCTTTTCTTCCTAGCCTGATGTGAGGCTAGGAAGATGTGTTTGCACAGTGCAGCAGTAACTTAATAAAAACCTTCTAGACCCAGATCTTCATCCTTCCCTGCTCCATACATCAGTACTCCTAACACACCTGGCCTGATTGCTCCATCTTGTAGTCTTACAGGACTTGTGAAAAAGTCAGGGCCTAGACTTTGCCATCCCAGGGCATAAAACTGAGACATTCACAGATTCACAGAATGGTAGGGGTTGGAAGGGACTGCCCTCTGTTCCAACCCCATTGCCAGAGCAGGATCACCCAGGGCAGGTCACACAGGAATGCATCCAGGTATGTTTGGAAAGTCTCCAGAGAAGGAGACTTCACAGCCTCTCTGCACAGCCTGCTCCTGGGCTCCAGCACCCTCACGCTAAGGAATTGTTTCCTGATGTCTAAGTGAAACTTCCTAGGTTCCAGTTTGCACCCATCACCCTTTGTCCTGTCACTGGGCACCACTGAGAAGAGTCTGGCCCCATTCTCTTGCCCCCCACCCTTTAGCTCCTGCTGAGCATTGATCAGATCCCCTCTCAGGCTGCTTTTCTCCAGGGTAAACAGCCCCAGAGCTCTCAGCCTCTCCTTGTCAGAGATGCTTCAGCCCCCTCAGCATCTTTGTGGCCTTCCACTGGACTGTCTCAAGTAGTTCCCTGTCACTCTTGAACTGAGCAGCCCAAAACAGGACCAAGTACTGTGGCCTCACCAGAGCAGAGTAGAGAGGGAGGAGAACTTCCCTAGACCTGTTGCTCATACTCTTAATGAACCCTGGGATCCCATTAGTCTTCTTGTCCCCAGGGGCACATTCCTGGCCTATGGTGAGCTTGATTCCCACCAGCACTCCCAGGTCCTTCTCCACAGAGCTGCTTTCAAGGAGGTCATCCCCCAGAGTGGTTCAGGCAGGACTTCTGATGAAGGAGCTCACAGAAGCAACACACAGCTTGGCATGGCAGGACACAGTGGTGGAGTCACGTGTCAGGGGCTGGGAGCCTGGAAGTCTCAGCAAGCTTAAAGGTAGCAGTCCTGGCGTTGTCAGGAAGATGCTAGGCCAAGTGCAGGGCTGATTGCACAGAACAGAGTAACTCACTGCACACATGTGGCCCACCAGGTGATTGCCTCCAGCCTCCCAGAAGAGCTGACAAATGGCAGCTCAGGCAGCATGAGCCTAGAGCAAACAGGGCCCTGGGTCCTTGTGCCCACAGTGGAGCAGGAAGCAGCAGGACAGGAGGCTTGCTGTCAAGTGAGTGTCTGTGTGAGCAGCTGTTTGGAGTCACCACTTCTGCACAGAGCTACCTCATGGACTGCAAGAACCACGAGGGTGCCCAGTGACAGGACAAGGACCAACAGGAACAAGCTGGAGCCCAGGAGGTTCCACCTCAACACAAGGAGACACTTCTGTATGGTGAGGGTGCTGGAGCCCTGCAGCAGGCTGCCCAGAGAGGTTGTGGAGTCTCCTCCTCTGGGGACATTCCAAACCCAGCTGGATGTGTCCCTGTGTGACCTGCCCTGGGTGCTCCTGCTCTGGCAGGGGGGTTGGACTGGATGATCTCTGGAAGTCCCTTCCAGCCCCTGACATTCTGTGATCCATGTCTAAAATTGCTCCTCAGACCCTGCAGTTCAACAGGCAGGGCTTAGAGAGTGGCATTAATATTTATTCCTCTGCCTGTTTCCTATGACTAAATCCCTGGGTTTAGAAGAGTTTCACTTTGCTCTTGTCTCTCTTCACAGGTTTCTTAGCTGCTGGTGGCAGCTCCAGACTCTCCCTCATGCTGTCAGCACCAGAAGGTGGTGCTGATTGACAGATGTGAGCAGTCTGGTAAAACACAGCCAAGAAAAGGAGACTTAAACAAAACAAGAACTGAACCATGCCTTGCTACTTCTGAATCCTGTCAAATGCCACAAGAGGAGGGATGAAAATTCAGGTGCAAAACCAAGATTTTGGGAAAAAGCTACAGGGAACTAATGTGACATTTTGTTGATGGGCTTTAAAAATCCACATTTCAGCAACCTGCACTTCAGCTGCTGCATCATTTGACATGTTCTAGCTCCCAGCTGCTGAGGCATATGGTGGCCTTTATTTTTCAGGGGAGAAACAGAGAGGATCACCCTTTAATTAGAAGTTAGATATAAAGCTTAAAACCTGACTTCAAGAGCTGGTTCATTCATGCCACAGGGAGGGGGTTTAAATCCAGCCTGCTGCATATGTGCTTTGAAATGTTCTTCAATGTCGTCGTCATGAATAGGAAACAGAATTTCACAGCTTGCACTTGGAAGCCCTTGATGAGAGGCTGCTCTTGCCTTGTCTGCCTTTTAACCTTCACTGTCAATGAGATTTTGTTGGTGGCCACTCTGAACAAGCTGTTGGTGATGGTTTAGCTCATGTCCTGGTGTTAGCTCATAGGCTGGACTTGATGATCTCAGAGGTCTTTTCCAGCCTCAATAATTCTGTGATTCTGTGATTCTGTGATGTGTGCTCAGCCAGCCTGAGGGAGAGTTCATCAAACTGCTGATTAAATCATGATCTCACCTATTTATGTGCCTTAGTGTCTTCTTTCCAAATCTCCTGCAGTGCCCCCCAGTAGCACCAGCCTGAGCCTTGACTGACCAACTTCCTGACTGAATATGGAGAGCCAAGACAGGATGAGCACCAACTGACCTTATTTGCTAGGGGCTATGCATTCCCACATCTTCACCTTGCATCATCTCTGGCTCTTTCTTGAGCTGCTGTGAGGTGAAGTAAGTTTCAAAGTAAGAGAAGAGTGCTGTGGGACTGGGGGGAAGAACATTATCCTATTGTTTCCTAAGGAAAGCCACTGGTAAAAACTTGAATCAGTTCAGAGGTGAGCCAAAAGAGAAGCAGAGCTGGGGCAGAAGAGTTGAAGCCAGAGCTGGCAGACAGCACTTGCCCCATTTCATTGGGACTGTTCAGACTTACTTAGCTACTTGTTCACAGGCATCTCCTGAAGGGTTCAGGGAGAACTGAAATCTGTGGAAAGTATTCTGCTGAACCAAGAGATCCTGACGAAGCAGCTTCTTCTATTTTCCCCCACTGCTGAGCACTGACCTCTCTGTGGTTTATGTCTGAACACTGATTGTAGCACAACATGGGAGCAGTGCTGTTCAATGTCTTCATCAGTGACACAGAGAGTGAGACTGAGGCACCCTCAGCACGTCTGCAGATGACACCAAGCTGAGTGCTGTGGTTGCTAAGTCTGAAGGACAGAGGCACCTGGACAGGATGAGGAGAACCTCCTGAGGTTCAACAAGGCAAAGTGCAAGGTCCTGCACCTAGGTCAGAGCAATCCTGGAGATCAGTCCAGGCTGGGGGATGATAAGAATGAGAGCAGCCCTGCAGAGAAGGACTTGGGGTGCTGGGGGGGGAGAAGCTGGACATGAGGCAGCAATGGGCACTTGCAACACAGAAGGCAAATGGTAGCCTGGGCTGCATCCAAAGCAGTGTGGCCAGAGAAGGGGAGAGAGGATTCTGCCCCTCTGCTCTGCTGAGACCTCACCTGCAGTGCTGTGTCCAGCTCTGGAGCCCTCAATATAGGAAGGACATGGACCTGATGGAGAGGCCCCAGAGGAGGCCACCAAGATGATCAGGGGCTGGAGCAGCTCTGCTGTGAGGACAGGCTGAGGGAGCTGGGGGTGTTCAGCCTGGAGAAGAGAAGGCTCCAGGCAGACCTAAGAGCAGCCTGCCAGGACCTGAAGGGGGCTCCAAGAAGGCTGCAGAGGGACTGCTTGCAAAGGCCTGCAGGGACAGGACAAGGGACAACGGTTTGAAATGAGAGCAGAGCAGATTTAGGTTGGATGTGAGGAACAAGTTTTGCACCAGGAGGGTGTAGGGACACTGCAAGAGGTTGCTGAGAGAGGGAGTTGAGGCCCCATGCCTGGAGAGGTCAGGCCGGAGAAGGCTGTGAGCAACCTGCTGTAGTGGAGGATGTCCCTGCTGACTGCAGGGGGGTTGGACTGGATGACCTTTGGAGGTCACTTCCAACCCAAACCATTCTGTGAGTCTCTGTGCCCTGGGTCTCTAGCTGGTGGTAATTGCATTGTGCTGAGCTTGTGCCACAAACAGCCTCTTTGGCTCGCTGGGTGTTCATTCCCCATGGACAGTCTGGCCCTAGGCTCTGACAAAACTCTTCTGCAGTAAAGCATTGTGGTACCTTCCAACCCTGACAATTCTATGATTCCATGAATAAAGCTTCCAAACTCCCATCACTTCTAACTCTGCCTTGTTTTCTGATACGAGCTGTAGGCTCACCAAAGCTAGCTCAGTCTTTTACACATTGGCAGCAGAGACTTGATCTCCACTGAAGGCAATTATCTAGGCTGAGCATCACCAGGTAGGCTTATGCAAAAATGACATAATTCCCATTTCAAGTGGGTCATCCAGCAAACTAATTAAGTTCCAGTATTTCCCAATAAAAGTATTTTCCTAGGAAACATCTGACTTGCTTTCCAAGAAGGAAATGAAACTGCAGCATACAGCACCTTGAAACATGAAGAGAGAGATTTCTAACTCACAGAAAGCAGCTATGATGCCAGTCCAAGTCCTCCAGTGAATGCTGGAATGCCTCAGCCACTGGCATTGGGGTTTCCTTTCTCTCTGAAATCCTCAGGTAAAAAAATAACATCTCACAAAGCCCCCTGACTAGTGGGACCAAGCAAAACAACCAGCAGCCTTTCTCTAAATGATTTTTTTGTTTTTTTTTTGTTTTAAGCACAGTTTTTGGTAAATATGTTTGTAACTTTTTTTTTTTTTGGCCACTTTACAGCAGATGGCAAATTCTTAAAAAAAAAACCAAACCAAACCCAAAACCAACCCCCCAAAAAACAACCCAAAACGCCAAACAACACCAAAACCAAACAAAAAATAAAACCAAACCAAACCAAAAAAACCTCACCAGACCTGGAGCACTTCAGGTGGCTTCCTTCTGTATCAAGGAACAGAAGAAATGTGGTTTAATAGTCAGGCTTCCTAATTACAAAATGCTTTCAAACCCTCTGAGTGATGAAGTTCAGCTATCCCCAATGCAGGGGGCTGGCAGTGATGCTCTTCACAGAGGACACTGGGAAGAAGCTTCATTTCTAAAGCCACTTTGGGTTTGTAGTTCCCTTTTGTTCTAAGGGGAGGGGAACCCCTGCAGACTTCGTTCTTATTTTCTTTCTCTGTGTGTAAGGTGAGAGAAAAGTTGTTCCTGACAGACCCAGGTGGTGTCCAAGGACACCTCTCTGAGCTGAGGTAGGCTTTTGTAGCAGAGAATACAGAATCACAGAACATTAGGGGTTTGAAGGGACTTCCAGAGGTCATCCAGTCCAGCACCCCTGCCAGAGCAGAATCACACAAGGCAGGTCACACAGGAACACGTCCTGGTGGGGCTGGAAAGTCTCCAGAGAAGGAGACTCCACAACCTCTCTGGGCAGCCTGCTCCAGGGCTCCAGCACCCTCCCCATACAGAAGTGTCTCCTCATGTTGAGCTGGAACCTTCTAGGTTCCAGCCTGTACCTCTTGTTTGTTGTCCTATCACTGGGCACCACCAAACAGAGCCTGGCTCCTTCATCCTGACCCCCACCCCTCACATATTGACAGACATTGATCAGATCCCCTCTTAGCCTTCTCTTCTCCAGACTAAAAAGCCCCAGGGCTCTCAGTCTTTCTACACAGCAGAGATGTTCCAGTCTCCCAGTCACCCTTGTAGCTGTCCCTGGGACTCTCTCCAGCACCTCTCTCTCTTGAACTGGGGAGCCCAGAACTGGACACAGGATTGCAGCTGTGGTCTCAGCAGGGCAGAGTAGAGGGGCAGGAGAACTTCCCTAGCGCTGCTGGCCACACTTTTCTTGATGCACCCCAGGATGCCATTGGCTCTCTTGGCCACAAGGGCACATTGCTGTCCCATGCAGAACTAACTGTGCACCAGGGCTCCAAAGTCCTTCCCCATGGAGCAGCTTTCCAGCAGGACAACCCCTGGTCTGTACTGCTGCCTGCTGTTGTTCCTCCCCTGGTGCAGGTTCCTGCACTTGTCCTTGTTGAACTTCATAAGGTTCCCCTCTGCCCAGCTCTCCAGCCTGGCAGCACACCCTGAGGGGGTGTCAGCCACCCCTGCCTCTGGCTGTGCTTTGCTGCCATCTAATCAAGGCTTTCACAGGAGTCAGTTAAACTATCTGTAGCTTTGGGTCAATTTTAAGTCCACTGAATGTTTCAGGCTTGTTGCACCACAAAGATGCTCCCTGAGATGAGCCCCAAGCCTCAAACAGAGGTCTCAGGCACTGATCCTGGTACTACCCAAGGGCTCCCTGCACAAGTCAGAGGGTTAGTAAAAAGCTTAGTGGTGTTTGGCTGACATGAGCACAGGGACCTGTCTCCACTAAGTTTCTCTGCTAGTGCTTCATCTTAACAAGGGCACCACTGCAAAACTGTTGTGGAAGGGAAACCTCTGGTGGAACCACAGCCGTTGGCTGCTTCTGAGGGTTTTAATCTCTTGAACAAAACAAAGTCAACTGGAAGCAGTCATTTTTGGTTTGTTTCTTTCTTTTTCCTGTGTATCCTCAGAGTTAATCTAGTGTCTGCTAGATGTTGCTAGAGCAGTCAGCAAGGGCTACTGAGCAGCTGGTGCTGGGTAACAAAAATAGGCTGAGCACCTTTGACTGGATGGGATTTAATGGGGGGCTCATGGAAAATCATGTTGCAAACACCTACTCACCCTCCACTTGGCTTTTCTGGTCTCTAAAGATCCTCTCCTATTATACCAGCAAGTTTGTCCTACCTATGACAGAAAAGAAAAGGAAAACAAAAAATAATACAGAGTTAAATCTCCAGAAACTAGATCAACAAGAATTTATTTAAATAGTTAAGCATAAATTCTTGCTTCTTAATGAGCCCTAGCTTGGCTCCCATTGCTTTACTGGTAATTTCTGGTAATTACAAACAGAATACACTGGATGTAGAAGAAAGAGCAGGGCTTACATTTTAAAGCTGAGAGCTGGAAGTCTAGATTCTGTGGCTGATTCAAGTGTTACCTTAAGGTCATGCCTTGAACAGTTCACTTTGATAGGAGTTTCAAAAGAGCTGGGATGAATCAGATGCTGCCCTAAATCCCACTGGAAAGTTGGGTTCCCTTCAGCTCCCCTGTAACAGGACTGAGCTGTCTGTGGTTCAGTTGGGGTTAAAAAGGAAAAAGGGGGGGGGGGGGGGAGGGCACCCCACTGCTAGCTGCCAGCTTATCTCTAGCAATTGATAGCATGTGCCTAAGTGGTACTTTTTTAACCCTAAAAAGAGAGATGTGCTCTTATACTGGAGACCCTTAGACCAGAGCCTGGAGAATAAATTTGATGAAGAGTGACTGAAGGATCTGGGGCTGTTTAGTTTGAAAAAATAGGAGGCTGAGGGGAGACCTCATTGCTCTCTACAGCTCCCTGAAAGGAGGTTGTGGAGAGGTTGGTGCTGGTCTCTTCTCACAGGTAATTAGTGATAGAACAAGAGGGAATGGCCTCAGGCTGCCACTGGGCAGGTTTAGACTGGACATTAAGAAAAATTTTTTCCCAGCAAGAGTGGTCAGGGATTGGAATGTGCTGCCCAGGGAGGTGGTGGAGTCACCAAGCCTGGATATGTTTAAAGGAGGTTTGGATGTGGTGCTTGGGGATATGGTTTAGGACTGAACCTTATAGAGCAGGGTTAATGATTGGACTTCGTGATCCTGAGAGTCTTTTCCAGCCTGAATGTTTCTGTGATTCTGTGATAAGGAAGAGGTTCCCTGAGATCGTTTTGCCTAGCCGAGATTTGTCAAAAGCAACCATCGAGAGCTGAGCTTTCCTGCTTGCTCCGAGATGAGCACGAATGCCAACACAACTTTGTGACTTCAGTCCCACCCCTCCCAAGGGCTACCAGCCGTCTGTCACTGCTGATGAAGCAATTCAAGTTCCTGTTCTCCAAACAAAGCAGCTTACCCTCAGAGTCCTGCAAACAAAACTCGCTCAATGGCTGGCTGTAGGCAGCAGCGCTGACGGCCGTGTCCCGGGGCCGGCAGGCTGCTGTGCGTTTAGCGCTCATGATTGCATCGCTTTTGTTCTCTAGACTGTGTCTCGATTCCCTCTTTCCTTCAGCTCTAATCCTGCTTTTCTGCAAGGTTTTTCCTCCCTCCCTGTTTTCCTTACGCTCTTTAAAATCAAATGTAAACTTCAATGCAGTCTGCATTCAGCATAAACTTGGAGATCATTCCTATGGAGAAGAAGGAGCTGGGAGTGCTGGTGGACAACAAGTTCTGCATGGGACAGCAATGTGCCCTGGTGACCAAGAGGGTGCATTAAGAAGAGTGTGTCCAGAAGATCGAAGGAGGTTCTCTTGCCCTTCTACTCCACCCTACTGAGACCTCACCTGGAGTATTGCATCCAGTTTGGGGCTCCCCAGTTCAAAAGGGACAGGGATCTGCTGGACAGAGTCCAACGGAAGGCTACAAGGATGATGAAGGGACTGGAGCACTGCCTTGTGACGAGAGGATGAGAGTCCTGGGGCTTTTTAGTCTGGAGAAGGGGGTTTTTAGTCTGAGAGGGGATTTAATAAATGTTTATAAATGTCTGAGGGCTGGGGGTCAAGAGGGAGAGGACAGGCTCTGCTCAGCTGCATCCTGTGATAGGACAAGGGGCAGTGGGTATAAACTGCAACGCCTCAACATGAGGAGGAACTTCTTTACTGTGAGGGTCACAGAGCACTGGAACAGGCTGCCCAGAGAAGTTGTGGAGTGTCCTTTTCTGGAGACTTTCAAGCCCCATGTAGATGTGTTCCTGTGTGACCTGCACTGGCAGAGGGGTTGGACTCGAAGATCTCCAGAGGTCCCTTCCAATCCCTAAAATCCTGTGAGCCTGTGAACTTTCAAACCCAGGAATACTTTTGTGTTAGGAAATCTACCTCCTTCCTGCTTCGGCTGCTACATCCCTGACATATCCCAGCATGTCCTGGTTAATTTGCATTTTTGCAGTGTGCTGGGGCTGCAAGGGTTAATGTGCCTTTTGCACCTCAGACACGCAGGGCTTTTGCAAGCAAATGGCTGTCGGTTGCAAGAGCTTACCAGCAAGTCTAAGGCTAATTTCCTGTTAAGGAGTCGCTACATTAAAAGGAAATTTGCATAATCATAGACTAAGATAATGCAGGGAAAACCCCAGGCTTGGTTCTGATGCCAGGGTGAAGCCAAGCCCAACATGTAATTTATTTGAATGCATGAAAGGTGCTGCTTATCTCTCTCCTCTATCTCGAGTCCCCAAGCACTGTAGTTGGCAGCAGCAGGCTCTGACTCCTCCTGGCTAATTCATTATCCTCAACAACTTTTAAAAGGGTTATTTTAAGTTTAACTTAACAGTCCCTTCAACTTAATTCATACAATTAACAAAAAAAAAAAAAAAAAGATTCCTTTTATGGCTTGTGTCACGTTCAGAATCCAGCTCCCACATCCTCATTGGTCACTGCTTTTGTTTTGAACACCCTCGCCTTCAGGTTATGGAAACTCCTGAAATATCCACAAGGACCACAAGAAGAAAGGTCCAGGGCTGCACCCAGGGTGAAAACACAGCCAAAGCCAATGAGATTTCATCATCCAGGGAGTTTGTGCAGCTTGTATATAAGTGTGTGGCCATGCAGGAGTTTAGCAGAAGAGCCTCAAGAGAAAGTGCAGAAGCAATGAACAGTCCTAGAATGGCTCAGATTGGAAGGGATGTCAGAGCTCATCTCCTCCAGTCTCCCCACCATGGGCAAGGAGGCCTCTCAACTAGACTCAGCTGCTCAAGGCCTCATTCAACCTGGCCCCCCAGCAAGGAGGCAGCCACAGCCTCCCTGGGCAGCCTGTTCCAGAGTCTCACCACCCTCATCCTGAAGAACTTCTTCCTCAGCTCCAGTCTAACCCTGCTCTCCCTCACCTTCAAACCATTCCCCTTTCTCCTGTCTCTAGATACCTTCATGAAATGTCCCTCTGGAGCCTTCCTGTAGGATCCCTTCAGGTGTTGTAAGGCAGCTCTAAGGTCCCCCTGGAGCCTTCTCTTCTCCAGGCTGAACACCCCCAGCTCCCTCAGCCTGTCCTCAGAGCAGAGCTGCTCCAGCCCTTGGATCATCTTTGTGGCCTCCTTTGGACTCCCTCAAGAAATTTAAATGTTTCTGAACAGATTAATACTTGGTCAAGGCTGGTGGTCCCTGATTTCCATTGTAAGTCCAATTGCATGCTTTAAATTTTTCTGTGGAGACTCCCACTGCCAAACTGAAGAATTTGTCACCTTGTCACCACGTAACGTACTTAGAGGCTTACAGCTGAGCTTCTGTGGAGGTGTCTGAAAGGTTATTTATTTTTTACTCAACATGGGTAAGGAAGTTACTGAAACCTGAAAGTTCAGTTGCCAGGGAAAGAAAGAAAAGGAAGAAAGGAGGAAAGAAAGGAAGAAATGAAGGGAGGAAGGAAGGAAAGAAAGAGAGAAGGAGAGAGAGAAGGAGAGAGAGAAGGAGAGAGAGAAGGAGAGAGAGAAAGAGAAGGAAGGAAGGAAGGAAGGAAGGAAGGAAGGAAGGAAGGAAGGAAGGAAGGAAGGAAGGAAGGAAGGAAGGAAGGAAGGAAGGAAGGAAGGAAGGAAGGAAGGAAGGAAGGAAGGAAGGAAGGGAGGGAGGGAGGGAGGGAGGGAGGGAGGGAGGGAGGGAGGGAGGGAGGGAGGAAGGAAGGAAGGAAGGAAGGAAGGAAGGAAGGAAGGAAGGAAGGAAGGAAGGAAGGAAGGAAGGAAGGAAGGAAGGAAGGAAGGAAGGAAGGAAGGAAGGAAGGAAGGAAGGAAGGAAGGAAGGAAGGAAGGAAGGAAGGAAGAAGGAAGGAAGGAAGGAAGGAAGGAAGGAAGGAAGGAAGGAAGGAAGGAAGGAAGGAAGGAAGGAAGGAAGGAAGGAAGGAAGGAAGGAAGGAAGGAAGGAAGGAAGGAAGGAAGGAAGGAAGGAAGGAAGGAAGGAAGAAGAAAGAAGAAGAAAGAAAGAAAGAAAAGAAAGAAAGAAAGAAAGAAAGAAAGAAAGAAAGAAAGAAAGAAAGAAAGAAAGAAAGAAAGAAAGAAAGAAAGAAAGAAAGAAAGAAAGAAAGAAAGAAAGAAAGAAGAAAGAAAGAAAGAAAGAAAGAAAGAAAGAAAGAAGAAAGGAAGAAAGGAAGAAAGAAAGAAAGAAAGAAAGAAGAAAGAAGAAAGAAAGAAAGAAAGAAAGAAAGAAAGAAAGAAAGAAAGAAAGAAAGAAAGAAAGAAAGAAAGAAAGAAAGAAAGAAAGAAAGAAAGAAAGAAAGAAAGAAAGAAAGAAAGAAAGAAAGAAAGAAAGAAAGAAAGAAAGAAAGAAAGAAAGAAAGAAAGAGAAAGAAAGAAAGAAAGAAAGAGAAAGAAAGAAAGAAAGAAAGAAAGAAAGAAAGAAAGAAAGAAAGAAAGAAAGAAAGAAAGAAAGAAAGAAAGAAAGAAAGAAAGAAAGAAAGAAAGAAAGAAAGAAAGAAAGAAAGAAAGAAAGAAAGAAAGAAAGAAAGAAAGAAAGAAAGAAAGAAAGAAAGAAAGAAAGAAAGGAAAACTCCAAAAAAATCTAACAGTGATAACAAAAGGAAAAACCCCCAAAACAAACCCAAAACAAACCCAAAACAAACCCAAAACAAACCCAAGGCTACTGTGGTGCTTGCTTAAGTCACATGGGGACACAAGGAGATGTGTGGAAGAGGACCGCTGCTGCTTCTGAAAAGCACCAGGGGCAGCAGAAGCTGTTTAGCAGTGTTTCAATGACAGCTCAGTCTGTCAAGCCTGAAGCCAAAGCATGAGAGGGGAATAAATTTTCAGGTGAGGGAAGGGCAAACATCATGAGAACAAATTATTTAATTGTAGTGAGGACGAGAAGATAGAATATGACAGAATGTGATTAATGTCTGAAACACCTCAACAAGAAAGTGTTTATTGCTTCATGGGCTGCAGCAGGAGAAGTGTGACCAGCAGATCAGGGAGGGGATTCTGCCCCTCTGCTCTGCTCTGCTGAGACCTCACCTGCAGCACTGCCTCCAGTTCTGGGGCCCCCAGCATAAGAGGGACATGGAGCTGCTGGAGAGGGTCCAGAGAAGACCACAAAGATGATCAGAGGGGTGCAGAACCTCCCCTATGGGGTCAGCCTGAGGGTTGGTGCTGTTCATCCTGGAGAAGAGAAGGCTCCAGGGAGACCTTAGGGCAGCCTTCCAGGGGGCTCCTCCAGACTGACTCCAACAGCTCTCTTTGCTTATGATGGGGACAGCAGAACTGGACACAGGATTCAAGGTCAGCTCTCATCAGAGCAGAGTTAATCCAACAGGGATTCCTCCTAAACTCTGGAAATGTTCAAACCAAACCCATCAGCTCCCAAAGCTGAGGAGCTCACTCTGACAAGACCAGAGGAGAACACTGATCAAACAGACAATGCTCGACAACTGAACGTGACCCAAAGCTCCCTTGGCACAAAATTAATTACCCAATGGAATGGAATAATGACAGTGGAGCACAAGCCTTTCCCACAGGGAGACAAGAGAAGGTGGGAGAGTGTCCTCCTAGCTGGATTTCAGCTGAAGGTCTCTCGGTGAGGAACAGCCTCCATCCAAGGTTAACCTGCTGTGGTTCCCAGGGCTGCAGCACCCAGAGCAAAGCTGTGGCACCGTGCCACAAAGCAGCATTGTGCAAGGCATCAGCTCCCCCTCATCAGCTCTCTCTCTGTGCCAGGAGCCCTGCAGAAACCTGTGTGAAGAAATTGATCACAAGGCTTCACCTCTGGGAAACGGAATGAAAAAAGATTTCCCCAAACTCCTTTGCTTCCTTCCTTCCTTATTAATGAGAGACAAGGGCCAGTGGATATAGACTCCAGCACAGGAGGTTCCACCTCAACTTGAGGAGGAACTTCTTCACTGTCAGGGTCTCAGAGCACTGGAACAGGCTGCCCAGAGAGGTTATGGAGTCTCCTTCTCTGGAGCCTTTCCAGCCCTGTCTGGATGTGTTCCTGTGTGACCTGTGCTGGGTTCTCTGGTGCTGCTCTGGCAGGGAGGTTGGACTTGATGATCTCTTGAGGTCACTTCCAACCCCTAACATCCTGTGAGCCTATGAGGGGTCACTCACAGCTTCCCTTCCAGAAATCCTCCAATGTCCTGGCAATCTCTGCACTGTTCCTCTTTGCCTTCTCTATCTTTATAGGTCTCATTTTTTCCCCCTTCCTACCATATTCAAGATTCCCTTAACAACACAAGGGAGAGTTTGGAACAGATTCCTCTGTGGAAGAAGTGTCCACACCATGAGAACTGCTTCAGGATGTAAAAGAGAATACAGAATACTCATATGCAGTAAAAAGTTTCTATCGTGAGCATAAGGAATAAGCACAGGGTTCCTGCACAGAGTAATACAGTGGAGATGAACAGGATAGGAGAAAGCTAAAAATCCTAAGGAATGGGTGCTAAAATCCCAGAAATTCAAAGTAATACACCAGAGAACAGAACATAAAAATCACATACAACATCTGGTTGGAAGAGACCTCCAAGTTCATTCAATCCAACCCTCCACCCAGCACTTAAGAGTCAACACTAAGCCATGTCCCTCAGCACCAGGTCCACACACTGCTTGAGCACCTCCAGGGATGCTGGCTCCAGCACTGCCCAGGACAGATCATTCCAAAGTTTGAGAACCCTCTCTGTGAAGAAATATTTCCTGAGATCCAGCCTGAACCTGCCCTGGTGCAGCTTGGAACCATCCCCTCTGGTCCTGTCACTTGCCATCAAGGAGCAGAGGCTGCCCCCTCCTCACTCCAACCTCCTTCAGGGAGCTGTAGAGAGCAATGAGGTCTCCCCTCAGCCTCCTCTTCTCCAGCCTGAACACCCCCAGCTCCCTCAGACACTCCTCATAGCCCAGGTGCTCCAGGCCCTTCTCCAGCCTCGTTACCCTTCTCTGGACGCTCTCCAGCCCCTCAATGTCCTTCCTACAGTGAGGGGCCCAGACCTGAACACAACACTTGAGGTGTGACCTCACCAGTGCTGAGCACAGGGAGATGATCATGTCCCTGCTGGCCACAGTGTCTCTAACACAAGCCAGGATGCCTTTGGCTTTCTTGGCCACCTGGGCACCTCTGACTCATATTGAATCAACAGCCAGCCAATACCCCCAGGTCCCTCTCTGAGTTGCAGCTTTCCAAGCACACATCCCCAGGTCTGTAGCTCGCCATGGGGTTGTTGTGATCCAGATGTAGGACCTGGCACTTGGCCTCGTTGAACTTTGTGCAATTAGCTTTGGCCTGTGGCTCTCACCTGTCCAGGTCCTGCTGTAAAGCTTCCCTGCCCTCTAGCAGATTGATGCAGCCACCCAGCTTGGTGTCATCTGCAAACTCACTGAGAAGCACTCAGTGCCCTCATCCAGATCATGATAAAGATATTAAAGAGGAAAGGTCTCAGTGCTGAGCCCTGGGGGACCACTGGTGACTGGGTGCCAGCCAGACTTAACTCCATTCACCACCACTCCTTGGGCTCACCCATCAGCCAGTTTTTTATCCAGTGCAAAGTGCACTTAGCCAAGCCCTGTGCCAGGAGTTTCTGATGGAGAATGCTGTGGGAGACAGTGTCAAAGGCTTTACTAAAGTCCAGGTGGACAATAGGCTTTAGTGAAGCCTTTGGCACTGCCTTGCATGTGAAAACAAGAAAAAAAAAAAAAAAGAGAGAAAACACATTACAGAAAAGCACCTCAAGAGAAGTGTCAGAGTTCAGTAGCTAAGTGGCCAGACCTAGCCTGGTGCTGCTGATCTCAGCTAGGTCAGCAGATTTCCCACTGCAGCATTTGTCACACCATAAGCTGTAAGACGCAGATGCAAATTGAATGTGCTCAGAGGCTGATAGTGAGATTAAGAACTTTATGATTCATCCCATGAGCAGCAGCTTAGATACAGCTGTAAATATCTTCTCCTTCCAAAACAAAGGTGCTGGATATTTCTCATCTACATACTTCCTACAATCCCAAAGTACCTTTTTCAAGTGCAGTTGACTGAGGTTCACTTTTCTTTTTCTGTGTTATTGGGTTTTTTTTTTTTTTAGAGTCAGAAGGATCTTGACAGGCTTGAGAAGTGAGCCAGTGCCAACTGCCAAGGTTCAACAACCCACAGTGCAAGGTCCTGCAGCTGGGTCAGCCACAAATCCAGGCTGGGTGCAGAGTGGGTTGAGAGCAGCTCTGAAGAAAGAGACTTGGGGGTGCTGGCTGCTGAGCAGCTCCCCAGGAGCCAGCAGTGCCCTCATGCAGCCCAGCAGGCAGCTGTGTGCTGGGCTGCAGCCAGAGGAGTGTGGCCAGCAGGGCAAGAGAAGGGATTCTGCTCCTTTGCTCTGCTCTGCTGAGCCCCCACCTTGAATATTGCATCCAGTTCCAGCGTCCACAGCATAAGAAGGACACAGAGCTGTGGGAGTGAGTCCAGAGGAGAGCCACAAAGAAGATTCAAGGGCACCTCTGCTATAAGGAGAGGCTGAGGGAGCTGGGGGTGTTCAGCCTGGAGAAGAGTCGAGCTGGGAGAGGTCCCTGCCCATAGCAGGGAGGTTGGAGTAGATGATCTCTGAGGTCCCTTCCAACCTGAACCATTCTGTGGTTCTGTGTTTTCATCCTACTTCATCCTGAAGAACCAATCCAGCTGCAGTGTCAGTATTCACATTCTGCAAAGAGAAGCAGCTCCTCACAGGAAGCAGCAGAAGGCAGACAGCTGGAGGGCCGCAGAGATGATTAGCTGCTGTTAGCCAGGAGAGCTGCAGGAGGTGGAATTCACCCTTGCCCAGCTGGGCACTCAGGCTGCAGTTTTTAACATTGCTGCCGTCTGTCCACAGAGGAATTTTTCACTGTCTTCTATGTTCTTTATGTTGGGCAGAAAGAGTAAAACATCAGAAAGGCTAAGGTCAGGCCAGAGATCATCTCACCAAGGGGAAGAACAATGTAAGCAGATGAAGCCTTCCTGGCAGAACTTCTGCAAGCTCTCTATTAGAGGCTGAGCACAGGGCAGGGATTGCAGGAGCAGACAGGACAACACCAGCTCAGGATTCTCTTGGAAATGAATTTCTGTGACCCAAACAGTCTCTTGGGACTATCTCTGAAATATCTTATTTGGTTATTTGGTCAGGCTGCCCAGGAGTCTCCTTCTCTGGAGACTTTCCAAACCCACCTGGATGTGCTCCTCTGTGACCTGCCCTGGGTGGCCCTGCTCTGGCAGGGGGATTGGATTCAATCTCTGGAGGTGCCTTCCAACCCCTAACATTCTGTAAGTCTGTGAGTTCAGCTTCCAAGGAGCACAACAGCAGTATAAAATCACAGTGTCCTGCCAGGCTTGGGTTTGTAGAAGATGAAGGTGGAAGTTCCCAGCTGGGTAGAAATAAGTTTGTATTCAGATAACTAATATCAGGCCTTTGCCTCATCTGTGATCCACCTCAGCTCTGTAAAGGTTTTGTACTTCATTATGCACCTGTCAAGCAGGAATAGCTTGAAAGTGCTGTCCAAGAAAAGAAAGAAAAAAGTACATTTGTGATGCTCTAATCAGCTTCCTCATAAAACTCTCTCTTCTGAGGTATAAAGAGACTGACACTTTTAAAATGCAAGCTGTGTGTGCAGGAGAATGAGCAACCACTTACAAGCAACACAAACAGCAGCAGGTTTTTAATCCCACACAACCACAGAAACATTCAGGTTGGAAAAGACCCTTGGGACCACCAAATCCAACCATTAACCCTACTCTACAAGGTTCACCCCTAAACCATATCCCCAAGCACCACATCCAAACAACCTTGAAACACCTCCAGGCTTGGTGACTCCACCACCTCCCTGGGCAGCACATTCCAATCCACGACCACTCTTGCTGGGAAAAAAAAATCTTCCTAATGTCCAGTTTAAAGCTCCCCTGGTGCAGCTGGAGACCATTCCCTCACTAATTATGTGTGGGAAGACACCAGCACCAACCTCTCCACAACCTCCTTTCAGTTAGCTGTAGACAGCCAGGAGGTCTCCCCTCAGCCTCCTCTGTTTCACACTAACCATCCCCAGCTCCTTCAGTCTCTCTCCATCAGATTTATTCTCCAGGCCCTTCACAGCTTCTTCACCCTTCTCTGCACTGGCTCCAGCACTTCCACATCTCTCTTGTACTGAGGTGCCCAAAACTGAAGCCATTGCTGGGTGTTAGACTGAACACAGCAGAAAGCAACCTTCACCTGTCAGAGAAATCTCAGGCTAGGATCTGTTCTTCAAGATGAATGCTGAAGCATTCATAGAACCACAGGACTGCCTTTGAACGAAAGGTAACCAGGGATTACCAATTTATCCCTGAGGAGAAGGACCTATCATCTCCTTCAGATTGTAGCCAGGCAATTAATGGCCCCATTCAGTGTGATCAACACCTCGTACCTTTAGGTGCTCATAGAATCATAGAATGGTCTGAGTTGGAAGTGACCTCCAAAGGTCATCTAGTCCAACCCCCCCGCAGTAAGCAGGGACATCCTCAACTAGATCAGGTAACGAGGAGGTGCAACCAAGTTTCTCCCATTTCCATGAAGAGAGCTAAAACTTTGGTTATCCTAATTTTGGAAGGAGTACTCCCGTTCCTTCTGGCTGAAGATGCTGTGAAACTGCTCACTGGCTCAGGAAGAGATAGCAGTGGGCACCTATGAATCCTCAAGCAACCAACAGATCATTTGTATGGGGAAGCAGAGTCTTCAGTCTTTATCTGTGTTTAATTTACTTGGATAATTGGAGACTTGGATCTGCATCCCACTTTTTTTTTTCTCTTTAGCTTGAACTAGAGAAAGATGAGTCAGCAGAAGGAAGTTAAAGCACTATCACCTAGCAAAGCTTTTGTCATGGGAGATCACAGGACGTTAGGGGTTGGAAGAGATCCTCCAGTCCAACCCCTCTGCCAGAGCAGGAGCACCCAGGGCAGGTCACACAGAACACAGCCAGGTGGGGCTGGAAAGTCCCCAGAGAAGGAGACTCCACAACCTCTCTGGGCAGCCTGCTCCAGGGCTCCAGCACCCTCACAGTCACAAAGTTTTCCCTTCTGTTCCTGTGGCACCTCCTCTGCTCCAGCTTGCCCCCAGTGCCCCTTGTGCTGTCCTTGGACATCCCTGAGCAGAGCCTGGCTCTGTCCTCCCCTCACTGCCCTGCACATCTTCATCCCCAGCAATGAGGGCAGCCCTCAGGCTCCTCTGCTCCAAGCTCCAGAGCCCCAAGCTCCCTCAGCCTGTCCTCACAGGGAGATGTTCCACTGCCTGCAGCAGCTTTGTGCCTCTGGGCTGGACTCTCTTGAGCAGTTCCCTGAGGTCCTTCCTGAACTGAGGGGCCCAGAACTGGACACAATATTGCAGAAATATCCAGAAATACCCAGAGATTCAACTATGAAGACCCCAAGCAGAAGCAATTCCAGTGTCTCAGAGATTTTTGAATGAGTGCCCTTTATAAAACATGGGATACAAAAATCTTCCTTTCTGTGTCCCTCAGTTGTGAGAAAGGTTTTCCTGAGAGCCTAACCCAGATGTGACTGGTGACTGCCCACAGATGTAGGAGAAATTTGGGTGACAAGGGAAAATCCTATGGCTTAGGTGAGAAGGAGAAGTCACAGAATCACAGAATGCTCTGGTTGGAAAGGACCTCCAAAGGTCATCCAATCCAACCCCCCTGCAGTCAGCAGGGACATCCTCCACTACAGCAGGTTGCTCACAGCCTTCTCCAGCATCACCTTGAACAGCTCCAGGCATGAGGCCTCAACCACCTCCCTGGGCAACCTGTTGCAGTGTTCCAGCACCCTCCTGGTGCAGAACTTGTTCCTCACATCCAATCTCAATCTGCTCTGCTCTCATTTCAAACCATTGTCCCTCATCCTGTCCCTGCAGCCCTTTGCAAACAGTCCCTCTGCAGCCTTCTTGGAGCCCCCTTCAGGTCCTGGCAGGCTGCTCTTAGGTCTGCCTGGAGCCTTCTCTTCTCCAGGCTGAACACCCCCAGCTCCCTCAGCCTGTCCTCCTAGCAGAGCTGCTCCAGCCCCTGATCATCTTGGTGGCCTCCTCTAGAACCTCTCCATAAGGTCCATGTCCTTCCAGTTTGGAGGGTTCCAGAGCTGGACACAGCACTGCAGGTGAGGTCTGCATGCTATGGATTAGATGAGAAGGGGAAGTCCTAAGAGAAATACTTCAGAGAATCTGCAAAATGCTCAATCACAGTTTCCATGCCTTGTTTTTAACAAAATCCTCCCTTTTGCTTTCCATGGTTCTTACAATCTCCTCCTGGTCCTGAAGGTGATGACAAATGCTTTTAGCAATCATTCATCTCAGCAAATGTTTCATTTTCCCAATTAGTAGCCTTTAATAACCACACCCCTGTAATTTGCATTGGTAATCCTTTTCCCTGGAAGAGTAGGTGCTGCTGCAGGAACATGTCCAAAGGTTGCTCTCCAACCAGTGACTACTGAAAGAAGCACCATGCCAGTATCTAGGATGACTCAAGAACAGATTGAAATCTCTTGTTCTGGGATAACAAATCTCATAATAATGTAATAATGAATAGTGTAGTAGCAATAATGAAACATCTTAACAAAATACAGACAGGACAGGGGAATTTCTGGTGTCCCCAGGATAAGGAAGACACAGAGCTGTTGGAAAGAGTCCAGAGGAGGCCACAAAGATGATCCAATGGCTGGAACACCTCTGCTATGAGGATAGGCTGAGGGAGCTGGGGGTGTTCAGCCTGGAGAAGAGAAGGCTCCAAGGGGACCTTAGAGCTGCCTTCCAATACCTGAAGGGATCCTGCAGGAAGGCTGCAGAGGGACTTTTCATGAGAATGTCTGGAGACAGAAGAAGGGGGAATGGTTTGAAGCTGAGGGAGCTGAGGAAGAAGTTTCTTCAGTACAAGGGTGGTGAGACTCTGGAACAGGCTGCCCAGGGAGTTGTGGATGCCTCCTCCCTGAGGGTGTTCGAGTCCAGGTTGGATGAGGCCTTGAGCAGCAAAGTCCAGTTGAGAGGTGATCTTGCCCATGGCAGGAGGTTGGAATGGATGATCTCTGAGGTCCCTTCCATCCTGAGGAGTCATTCTATGATCTCTGCCACATGAGCACCTGAAACTCTGCACCCCAGCCACCCAGAGAAAGGCTGACAATTCAGATGCTGGCACACAGCGATGCCATTTCAAGACTAAGCAGGGACAGACAGGTTGTGCCTTTCTGAATGCTGTCATGGTACTGTCTTAGTCACTGTAGCCTTCTGATTGGAAAGGGGTTCAGTTCACCTGGAATCAAAGCAAACAAAGTCCCTCAGAGTGTGTCCTATCAGAGGGGGTTTGTGGTATCCATGTAGTGGTATCATCATAGCTGGTGGAGTCTTGTAGTCTAAAGTGGCTTACCACTGGGTAGGTTTTATCTTGGAATAGGAGTACCACCTTAGGACTTGATTAAACCACCTCTTATGCATGTCCTACTTAATTTTTATACTGATCCTTATGCAGACTGACTGTGATTCTTTCTCTCCACAGGCAAGCATGGAACATGAGAAGTTCCACCTCAGCACAAGGAGACACTTCTGTACGGTGAGGGTGGTGGAGCCCTGGAGCAGGCAGCCCAGAGAGGTTGTGGAGTCTCCTTCTCTGGGGACTTTCCAAACCCACCTGGATGTGTTCCTGTGTGACCTGCCCTGGGCAGCCTTGCTTTGGAAGGGGGATTGAACTCAAAGGCCATTGGAAGTCTCTTCTGACCTTACCAATCTATGACTCTATGAAGCTAAGATCTATTAGGAAAACTTAGTGATTCAAAACTACTTTCAAGAACACTGAGAAAAAAAAATGGTTCTTATATTCAGTTTTAAAAACCCTAAAATTCAGGGTTGATTTGTTTTGTTTTTCTTTTTTTCTTTTATCAAACAAATATTCATTCAGAGTCACAGACTCACAGATTGCATTAGGTTGGAAGGGACCCTCAAAGGTCATCTTGTCCAACCCCCTTGCAGTCAGCAGGGACACCTCCAACTAGGTCAGGCTGCCCACATTGAGTCTGATCTTGAAGGAGAAAGAAAAGTGGAAAGGGAAAAGAGAAAAGGAAAAAAAAGAGAGAACACAGAGGGGAAAGCTATGTAAATAAGCCACAACAACAACAACAAAACCCCAATAATAATAACCTCCAGGTTCAATTCTAGGGACACTGAGATACTTGAACATGTCCAGAGAAGAGCAATGAGGCTGGGGAGAGATCTCCAGCACAAGCCCTATGAGGAGAGGCTGAGGGAGCTGGGGGTGTTTAGCCTGGAGAAGAGGAGGCTCGAGGGAGACCTTATTGCTCTCTACTGCTACCTGAAGGGAGGTTGTAGCCAGGTGGGGGTTGGGCTCTTCTCCCAGACAACCAGTGGTAGAACAAGAGGACGCAGTCTCAGGCTGCACCAGGGGAAGTTTAGGCTGGAGGTGAGGAGAAAGTTCTTCCCAGAAAGAGTAATTGGCCAGTGCAATGTCCTGCCCAGGGAGGGTGGTGTTCAAAAACAGATTGGATGTGGCCCTTGGAGCCCTGGTTTAGTTGCCAGGATGTGTTAGGTATCAGGTAATAGGTTGGACTTGATGATCTCTGAGGTCTTTTCCACCCTGGGTGATTCTGTGATTCTGTGATCATGGCCCTTCTCTGGACACCTGCCAGCACCACCCCTGCCCTCCTTTCCCCACTCCTCCTCTCCCCTCTCTTTTCCCTTCTCTTATTCTACTCTATTCCTATCCTATCCTATCCTATCCCATCCCATCCTATCCTATCCTCTATTCTTATTCTTAATCTATTCTTATTCTTAATCTATTCTTATTCTATTCTATTCTATTCCAATTCCAATTCCATTCCATTGCAAATGGTCTCACACTTGAAAGTATCTGGCTTCCTTACATGGGTAAGGCACCACCTGGCCAGAGACTTGTTTCCCTTATCCATGGAAGGAGGACAAAATTCCTTTCTGCTATGCTTTGCAGATTGTGACCAGCATGATAGGACCCCATGCTCAACTGAGACTGCTTAAGTGCAATTAATAAATAAGTCTGACCCTAGGGAAAAGGGAAAGGAATATGAAGGAAAGGAAAGGGAAAAGGGAAAAGGGAAAAGGGAAAAGGGAAGGAAAAGGAAAAGGAAAAGGAAAAGGAAAAGGAAAAGGAAAAGGAAAAGGAAAAGGAAAAGGAAAAGGAAAAGGAAAAGGAAAAGGAAAAGGAAAAGGAAAAGGAAAAGGAAAAGGAAAAGGAAAAGGAAAAGGAAAAGGAAAAGGAAAAGGAAAAGGAAAAGGAAAAGGAAAAGAAAGGAAAAGGCAAGTCCAGAGAAAAAGTCAAATGTGACAAAGACCTGGTGATATCGAAGAGACTTTAAGACATACACAGAAAAGGAAACAATGGGGGGAAAAAACAGAGGATGAAGGACTTGGAACAAGAGTATCTAAAGGTCAGGAAAGTAGCAGCACTTAGGTAAATATTTACTTCCTAAACATGGCTGATAACAGAATAAACAGTGGCTGTGTCCTGAAACAATGAGTACCCTGTGGCAGACCATCCACCACTTTCCCCGTGCTGGAAAAACAAGTTTCTTCCCTCTGCAATTGCTTTCAGTTCTCTGTGGTGTAGCCAAGTGTCCTGGACCCTTCTGAGATAATGAGAGAGCTCCACAGGGCTGAGATCCCCAAAGAGCAAAGCAGGTGCAAGTCTCCTTGAGGGCTGCTATGGTTAGCAACAATCAGAGAGGCTGATTAGCAGCTTTGAAAAAGAGTGGTTTCAGTCTTCCACATGATGGTTGGAGATGGCTTTTACTGCTGGTGTATGTTGGTGCAGTTAGCACATCACTGCTGATCCTCTGGACCAAAGGTAATCCCTTTTCTTCCTTTTCTCTCTCTCTGGAAACTTTTAAAAGTCAGCAGTTCAATGGAGTTTAGGCTTTTGAAGTCTTCTCTTATTCGCCGGCCAGCAATGACTGAAGCAATTGGGTTTGACTTCCAGTTTTGACCTTGGTGTTGATGTTGATTCAGCTCATCCATCCTCCCTCGTGCACTGTGAGCTTCAGGCAATTCTTAAAAAACAAAACAAAACAAAAAAAAAACCACCACCAAAATCCAGAATAAGCAGAGGGAGATGGTCACCAGCTCTTGAGGCAGGGAATAGCCGGGGCTTCCAGGTGAGAGCTGTAGGGAGAACAAATGGAAGAGCCAGCTTGGAGAGGATCTGCAGGGAGCAACCTGCTGGAAGAAGTCTTTCATGCATGGCTGGGGATTAACTACAACTCTGGTGTTGAATCATCTCAGTCTCAACAGGTTTCTGATGGGTTTGACAGAAACCCAGCAGCAATTCAAGGAACCTTTCAGAGGGTTGTTGGGAAGGAGACTGAGGGGTGCGGGGAGCTTAGGGTGCTTTTTTCTCAGGGTGACACAATGAAATAAAAAGAAGAATCCCTTTTTGCAGAAGAATAAGCAAAATCCTTGAGGATTAGCTGTCACTCCACTTTTCTCAGGATGCTTCATTGTTTTGTAAAATTAACACTGGTGTTTCCCAAAGTGAATTCTACTCTTGTCTGACCATGCCTCACTCCACATGTCCAGTGCCCCTATTAAATCACACAGACTCCTTGGAGCACCAACTCCACATGTGAAGCACATACAAAAATATGTGTTTTGGTTCCAAAACGTGGTCCAGTGAGGTCCAGACTTGAAGACAGAACACCAGCTTCAGTCAGCTGGTGTTCAGTAGGAATGTCCTGAGAAGAGAAGGATGAGAGGGATCTGATCAATGTCTATCAATATCTGAGGGGTGGGCGTCAGGATGAAGGAGCCAGGCTCTTTCTGGTGGTGCCCAGTGATGGGACAAGGAACAACAGGTCCAAGCTGGAACCCAGGAGGTTCCACCTCAACACGAGGAGACACTTCTGTATAGTGAGGGTGCTGGAGCCCTGCAGCAGGCTGCCCAGAGAGGTTGTGGAGTCTCCTTCTCTGGAGACTTTCCAAACCTACCTGGATGCATTCCTGTGTGACCTGCCCTGAGTGATCCTGCTCTGGCAGAGGGGTTAGACTGGATTATCTCTGGAGATCCCTTCCAAACGCTACCATTCTGTGAATCTGTGAATGTCTCGGTTTCATGCCTGGGGATGGCTGATCAACAACCTGGAAGCAAAGTCTAGGCCCAGACTTTTTCACAAGTCCTGTAAGACTACAAGATGGAGCAATCAGGCCAGGTGTGTTAGGAGTACTGATGTATGGAGCAGGGAAGGATGAAGATCTAGGCTGGGTCTAGAAGGTTTTTATTAAGTTATTGCTGCACTGTGCAAGCACATCTGTCTCTTGCTCCCTCACATCAGGCTGGGAAGAAAAGCCACCCCCAAGCAGTGAGAAAGTGCCTGCCCTCAGCTTGTGCAAACAAGTGGTGGGAAGAGCCCTATAAAGAGGCACCTTGATGTGGAGCATGCATGTGATGCTGTGATGCTGTGTGTCCTCATCCAGGGCAGGAACAAATTGCTGCGTGACCTGGGGAGCTGCACCCACTCTGCACGCAATGACATCTCCTGCGCTCTGCATGAAAGGGCAGGTGGGAAATGAATCTGAGTACAAAGTTTAAATAAAGAATTGCCAAGTAATAATTAACCCAGCCTCTCATTTGTTGTGATTAGACCCAAGGTAAGGTCAGTTTCTTTGAATGCTGCTCAAAGAACGTGCTCATTTGAGAACAGGTATGACCAGTTGCACAGGGGTTTCAAAAGGCACAGGGTTCTCCTCCTAGCTTAGTGATGTGCTCCACAGCCATTATTACTTCTGGTTTTGACCCAATTATTGATATCACAGCCAAGGTGTCAGGCTAACAGCCAAGTCATGCTCAGGTTATGACCCAGGACTTTCACCTGTAACTTCCCCTGTAAGGTTTAACTAAGGATCTCGTTAACTTCTGAGATGAGACACCGCACAACAAGATTTATTACTGTGGTTTAAACACAAGGACTCTGAGGTTACATTAATGTGGGAAGCTTTTCAATCACAGCATGGCTCAGGTTGGAAGGGACCTCAGAGCTCATCTCCTCCAACCTCCCCACCATGGGCAAGGAGGCCTCTCAACTAGACTCAGCTGCTCAAGGCCTCATTCAACCTGGCCCCCTAGCAAGGAGGCATCCACAGCCTCCCTGGGCAGCCTGTTCCAGAGTCTCACCACCCCCATCCTGAAGAACCTCTTCCTCAGCTCCAGTCTAACCCTGCTCTCCCTCACTTTCAAACCATTCCCCCTTCTCCTGCCTCTGGACACCCTCAGGAAAAGTCCCTCTGCAGCCTTCCTGTAGGATCCCTTCAGGTATTGGAAGGCAGCTCTAAGGTCCCCCTGGAGCCTTCTCTTCTCCAGGCTGAACACCCCCAGCTCCCTCAGCCTGTCCTCATAGCAGAGGTGCTCTAGCCTTTGGATTATCTTTGTGGCCTCCTAAGGACTTGCTTTTTGTGTGCAGGTGGTCAGCCAGAAGTTAGTAACAACCAGTAAGTCAGGCCTAAGTATGCAGAAATTAATTTGCTATATACTAAAATCCATCTTCATCTGGAAATACTTCTTGTTCTAAGGCTGAGAGCCCTGGGGCTTTTCAGTCTAGAGAAGACTGAAAGGGGATTTAATAAATGTTTATAAATATCTGAGGCTTGGGTGTCAAGGGGGAGGGGCCAGGCTCTGCTCAGTTGCACCCTGGGATGGACAAGCAGCAACGGATGTAAACTACAGCACAGGAGGTTCCACCTCAACGTGAGGAGGAACTTCTTCACTGTGAGGGTCACAGAGCACTGGAACAGGCTGCCCAGAGAGGTTGTGGAGTCTCCTTCTCTGGAGACTTTCAAGTCCCATCTGGATGCATTCCTGTGTGCCCTGTGCTGGATTCTATGCTCCTGCTCTGGCAGGGGGGTTGGACTCAATGATCTCTGGAGGTCCCTTCCAACCCCTAACATCCTGTGATGCTGTCATTCTGTGATTCTAGTCTGGATGGTGTTTTGAGAGCAGGCTGTGTAGGCTTAGACATGCCCAGCTCCCCATCTCTATTGGTGCTCCTCCATGTTACTGGGCAGCCTTTGTCTGGTGATGAGGTTCTGCCATGGCACCCCAGTGCCTTCTCTACCTAGTTCCTTCCAGTGCACTGCAGACCACCTCCTACTGAAGCTTTCTTGTCAGGTTTTTGAGTTAGAGGTAATCACAGAATCAACCAGATTGGAAGATCCTCCAAGATCATCAAGTCCAACTGATCACCCAACCCTAACATATCAACCAGACCATGGTCATGAGTGTCTCATTCAGTCTCTTCTTAAACACCTCCAGGGACATCGACTCCACCACCTCCCTGGGCAGCACATACCAATGGCCAATCTCTCCCTCTGGGAAGAACTTCTTTCTAAGATTAAGCCTAAATTCCCCCTGCACAGCTTGAGACTGTGTCCTCTTGTTCTGGTGCTGGTTGCCTGGGAGAAGAGCCCAACCCCCACCTGGCTACAGCCTCCCTTCAGGTAGTTGTAGAGAGCAATGAGGTCTCCCCTGAGCTTTCTCTTCTCCAGGCTAAACACCCCCAGCTCACAGGGCTATGCTCCGGACCCTCTTGCAAAGTCATTGTTTGCTTTCATTACAGTTTCACCTAGAAACCCCGAAGGAAAGGATTTGCCTTAATGACGTGTTCTGCAAGCAATCACAAGAAAGAGCTCCTGCCCGAGAGCTCTCGCAGCCTGCTGATCGGCGGGGCTGGAAGTGACAGAGGGAGCAGATAAAGCACAGGGTGGAGCGGACGGGGAAGGCTGTAAAGCAAACAGGCTGCGCTGCAGCTCCCTGCTTGCCTAGCCCAGGGGAGTGGTGCTTGAGCACCGCGGCACAGAAGGGTTTGGAGGAGGGATTCAGAGGAGGGTTAAGGCATCATCCCCGTGGGTTTTGGCAAGGGCTGGCTTCCACTGCTCTAGCTGCTGCAGGAGAGGAAAGGTTTAGGACTGCTGCTGCGGTGGGTTGAAGTTAACACTCACCCACCCCCAATAAAATTGCCAGCTCAGCTCAGCTCAGATGGAAAGCAAACGAAGCAGGAGACTACAATCTAGAAACATGAAATGCAAGGAATATGCACAGAAGATACAATATTGACGTGGATATACAATTTATAGACAACACAAACACCCCCCTGGACAAAACCAGGGGGTTACCAACAGCTTCCCCTTCCCTACTCCCTTCCCATCCCCTCTTGCACATGGGAAAAGAGAGATAGAAGGGCAGAGAGTAGCTTGTTAGTACTTAGCCACAACAAAGAAACACAGCCAAGGTCAGCAAGACAGCAGAAGCAACCAGCTACTATCAGCTAGAGTGAAGAAGCCAAGAAAGAGAAAAAAATACTTTATACAACTGACTTTATGGTAGTTATCAGACCAATGGGATTATTTACACCTTAGTTTTATTTTCTTTTGCATCCAATGGTAGGTTATTTACATTCTACCACTTTTCTACTCGAGATCAGTGGAGAATTTCCTAGGCATCAGCCTAAAACTACCACAGCTGCCTACCACTGAAAGAAGCTTAAGAAGCTGCACTGGGAGACCACCCCTCACTTTACTAAATTAATTGCTCTTTCAGCCTGTGCTGAAAGATGATTTTGCTGGTTGACTCAAGCCTGTTTGACATCTACAAACTGGCAATCAGCTCTAGTTTTCATCTCCTGTGAGTGCATGTAATCGTGTCCTCTCTTTGTTGTTTATCCTGAAGTTGACTGTGCTCCAGCAGGGCTGGAGTCCAGAAAGCAGAGCTGTGTGTTGAAATGTAAATTGCACAATAACCCTCATCAGAGAGACTTACAGGAAAAGTAAGGAGATTTGTTATAATCTCCTATGGCTTTACAGCGTATTTGGAATGAAAAATAAATTAAAAAAAACCCCCAACATTATGTGAAATAGAAAATACAACTGCATTTCACACACATTAAAAAAAAACCCTCAAGTCTTCTCTGCTGTGGGTTGAACCACCTCCAATACTGTGTCCAGTTCTGGTGTTCCCAGAATAAGGACACAGAGCTGTTGGAATGAGTCCAGAGGAGGCCACAAAGACAATCCAAGGGTTGGAGCAGCTCTGCTGTGAGGACAGGCTGAGGCAGCTGGGGGTGTTCAGCCTGGAGAAGACTCGACTCTGGGGGGATCTTAGAGCTGCCTTCCAACACCTGAAGGGATCCTACAGGAAAGTTGCAGAGGGACTTTTCCTGAGGGTGTCCAGAGACAGAAGAAGGGGGAATGGTCTGAAGGTGAGGGAGAGCAGGGTTAGACTGGAGCTGAGGAAGAAGTTCTTCAGTACAAAGGTGGTGAGACTCTGGAACAGGCTACCCAGGGAGGCTGTGGATGCCTCCTTGCTGGGGGTGTTCAAAGCCATGTTGGATGAGAACTTGAGCAGCTGAATCTAGTTGAGAGGCCTCCTTGCCCGTGGTGGGGAGGTTGGAGGAGGTGAGCTCTGAAGTCCCTTCCAACCTGAGCCATTATAACAGTCTCTGAACAAGTTTGTTTCTTTCCCACTTGTATGGTTGCAGTGGAGCCAATTGCAGCCTGTATTATAACAGTTATTTAAGAGCTAATACCACCATATTGTTATTACTGTTATCTGAGCTATGTTGCACTAAAATAAACATCTAAATTTGAATGAAGTCAAACTCCTAAGAATATCATAACTAAGCTCCTCCAAACTGATAGCTGTGCCTACTCTCAGCTGCAAATCCTTCCTCCCGCTCCATGCCCCTCTCCCATGGACTCTCCAGGGTCCCTGGATGCTACTCTACGATTCATTCACTGGCCCCCCACTCCTGGCAGAAGCCTCCCTCTCCCCCCAGTCAAGAGCTGTCACTGACCTAGTCTCCTTTAACCACACATTTAAATCCAAGCCAGGGTTGTTGCTCAGGCTCCCTCTGTTCTTAGCACAGTAAGCAGCAAAGCATGATGCCGGTCACGCTTCCAAGCAGCTGAGTCCAAAAAATTGCAGGCAAATCCCTCCTCTCCCTCCTTTATTTACATCTGATCTGTTCCTTGTACATTTTGCCATGCATTTCCTTCAGCTCAGCTTCTGTCATCAATCTGCAGCACACTTGCCAAGCGATCAATGGCTTACCCATACAAGGTGCACACATGCTAGCTCCCAGCACTGTCTGCACCACGTCTTCATGCCAGAAGCCTTCAAAGGCTCTGTTCAGGCATTTTCTGGCTTTTAAGTTTTCAATAAAAGTCTCATACAGACCCTTGGGTGGACTACAAATACCCTGCTCAATCGCTCCTCCCTGCCTGCCTATCCAGCCAAGCTCTCAAGCACCCCAGCACTTCAGTTCCACAGTTCCAGGAATTAAGTCTCCTGTATTTTCCAGGCCTCAGTTCCATTGTTTTCCCTGACACCTATAAAGTCTTATTTCAGGAAACAGGGAAACTAACCACAATCTGTATTTATTTACATCCACACGAAATAAAACTCAGCTCGAGCTGTTAAAGCACCTGGCACAGGGTAAGAAAGACGATTAGAATATCACAGAGTCAGTCAAAACACCAGCTGCTTTCTCTCCTCTATCTCTTCCATCAGCTACATATCATCCACTGTGTACTGAGAAGATGCAGTGAAGATTAAAACTCATCCCAAACCGTATCTGTTATGCAATCACGTCTTCACCTTGCTGCTCTAGCTAAGCATCTCTTGTACAATCTTTGGAGAGAGCCTAGGGGGAATAAGTAAACAAATAACTCCTAAAAAAGAAGCCTTCATGTCTTCTTCACCTATCATGAAGTCCAGACTGCTGCACCCATGGCACAGTTCTGTCCCTTCCATGGCTCAGAAACGACTTCCATATAATTTTGTGAGGTGTATTGAACAAATCTACCCTTTCCCACCGAGCTAAAAAACACAAAGAATTCATCATCCAAATAAGATCTGAAATAATTCCTGCTATCTACATTGTCCGATAGGTAGGAAAAAAGAAAAAAGATTTTTTAAAGGTCAGTAGAGATGTGGAATGCAGAATTAAATGCTGATTTGTCAGGATAGGACTGCTGGTTGGTACAAGAGCAAGGTAACCACCTGGTGCTGTAAATCATTACTGCTTTTGTGAATTTACCATCCATGAAGACAGGGAAGAGAGGAAAAACCCTAGGCCACGTTCACATGTGTTGGATGATAAAGGACACCCCAACATTATTGCAGAAGGGCAGGCACCAGCTGCTGCCCACCTAACAGTTTGGGGGTGTAGCTCCACAGGTAGCCTGACAGTTGCACCTAGAACGCCTTCAGGCCAAGCCAAGCTGTTCCTGCTGATCCCATCCGGATTTGCATCAGATTGTATGTTGGTTATTGCAGCTTCAGAAATACAGGAAAGATGTGGCAGAGCTTCACTTGTAAATTCAGCCCACAGGGAGGCTTTCAGAAAGGCTCTGACTGTACCTTCACTTCAGTCTGCAGAGGGCAGGAGGCTAGAAAAGAACTCCCCAGGTTCACATTAGCACCAACAGGACTGAAAACAGAAATGCTGTAATGTGTCAGAAGGTATGCCTGGAAAACATGGATGCAATCCTTTCCAATCCAGTGAAGAAAGACTTTTTTTTTTTCACTGTGAGGGTGCTGGAGCCCTGCAGCATGCTGCCCAGAGAGTCTCCTTCTCTGGAGACTTTCCAAACATACCTGGCTGTGTTCCTGTGTGACCTGCTCTGGGTGCTGCTGCTCTGGCAGGGGGGTTGCACTGGATGATCTCTGGAGCTTCGGTGATCCAGTGGGTGCCACACTAAACTTAGATTAACACAGCAATTGGCTGTGATATTTAAAACCCAGGTCTTTGTGAGATATTGGATGCATCCAGCTGTTACTTCTTTTGTTAGTAACAATTTCCTCTGCAGTGGAATTTATCTGTGGTACTTAACCTATAAGTACTTTCCAAACTGGCTAATCATTCCCTTCATCAGCATAAAAAGCTGCTGTATTTTCTTTCCATAAGGTGGTGAAAAAAAAAATATGTGCAAGCACTTCTCAGTAACATTACTAAAACCATGAAGCTTTGATGTAAATAAGTGTTGAAGTGCAAGAAAGCTCTCTAGGCCTGCATGCTTCAAGTCCTCTCTAGGGGCTGAGAAATTAGATTAATTTCTTGTCTGGCTGTTTGACCTTCCCTCTCAGTTTATTTTCACCTCTACAAAATCCAAGATTCCCCTTCTTGGATTTTGGTTTTTGTTTTTAATTTGTTTTAAGCCAGTTAAAAACTGTTAAATATCTGTCAACAAGCAGTTCATCAAATAGCAGTGTGAAGCTTTGGTACTTCAAAGGGTAAGAGATCATAAAAGAGGCAATTGTCTAAAAGGCAGCCAGATTTTCCTGAGAGCTCAGTAATCATTTTTGTTGTTTTTCAAGTGCTGGGCACCCACCTCTATAGGCAAATTTTCAGAAGTGCTCAAAGCCACACATGCTGAAATCTCTAAGAGTGCTGGTAGCTGTTTTGGTTCTTAAGAAGAAGCCAAGCTTTTAGAAAAAGAAAAAAAAAAGAAAAAAAAAAGAAAAAAGGCCTGTCCCCTTTGAAATAGTTTTGCTAAAGGACATTACAGTCTACCTCAGTTATTATTTTGACTCCTAGATCTATCTGTAGATCTCTACCAAGTAATCTCACTGCAAGCCAAATATCTTTGTTAAAGGAAAAACAAGGGGGTGGCTTTGGAACAAACCTCATTTTGTTGTGTTTGAAACAGCTTCCTAAGCAGCCTTTGCATGAAATGCTTCAACCTTTGTTCCTGGGAGCTTTCCATCCTAAGGACATGTCCTTTTCCCATTTCATCTATTATACAGAATCACAGAATGTTAGGGGCTGGAAGGGACCTCCAAAGCTCATCCAGTCCAACCCCCCTGCCAGAGCAGGAGCACCTAGAGCAGATCACACAGGAACACAGCCAGGTGGGTCTTGAATATCTCCAGAGAGGGAGACTCCACAACACCCCTGGGCAGACTCTTCCAGTGTTCCCTCACAGGGAAAACAATTTTCCTCATGCTTCCATGGAACTTCCTCTGCCTCAACTTCCACCACTGCCCCTTGTGCTGGCATTGGGCATCCCCCAGCAGAGCCTGGCTCCAGCCTCTGGGCACTCCCCCTGCACATCTTGAGCAACATGACTGAGGTCACCCTCAGGCTCCTCCTCTCCAAGCTACAGAGCCCTCAGCTCCCTCAGGCTCTCCTCCTAAGGAAGATCTTCCACTCCATCGTTTTTGTGGCTCTGTGCTGGAATCTCTCAAGCAGTTCCCTGAGGTCCTTCTTGAACTGAGGTACCCAGAACTGGACACAATACTCCAGATGCAGCCTCAGCAGGGCACAGTAGAGAGGGAGGAGAACCTCTCTCCACCTACTCACCACAGCCCTTCTAATCTACCCCAGGATGCCATTGGCCTTCTTGGCCACAAGAGCATTTTGTTGGCTCATGGTCAACCTCCCATCCACTAGGACCTCCAGGTCCTTTTCCCCCTCACATTCATAAAGGTAGGCATTTTATGGTGCTCCCTTTACACATCCATCTCTTCCTAAGATATTGCCTATTTTCCCCACTACAACTCCTGTGATTTTTACTAAACAGAACTCTACTAAATGTACTAAACATAATTCATTTACTAATTTACTAAACAGAATTCATATGTTAATCAGATTATTCTGCTGGGTTTTGGAGCCATGCAACTACGTTTTACTGGTGAAGAAAACACAGAGGATAGCCTCTGTGGCTGTTGTGGTTATCACTGAGAAAACTTAAGAAACTGGAAGGAAAATATAATGTAACAAGAAGGTCGAGTGGAAGATGCTAAACTTACAGAGACATATTCAGCTGGATGCAAACAGAATAGGGAATGACTGACCAGAAGATGGTTTTGAGTACATGGAGGCAGAGGATCTATCTGAGAACAGACTGCACTTGGGTAAATATTATGCTGTCACCAAAAACAAAACAAACCAAAAAAACCAAACAAACAAAAACCCCAAAAAACACCCAAACCAAATGAGAGAGGTTGACATCACTCTTGGATGTGTAAATGAGAGCACAACCTGACAGACACATGAAACTTTTCAATATCAGTAAGACTTTGACTGGAATGCTAAGCCTGGGAAGCCCAGTTCAACAAATATAGCATCTGGAAGTGAAACAGAGGAATGCAAGAAGGAGCAGGGGGACTTCATAAAGACTGCAAGAGCTAAAGCTTGGTAGCTAAAAAGTAATCACTAACAATTACTAAAATTAGTACTCAATATGCTTGCTGTTGCAAACAGCAGAGACATTATCTCCTTATCAGTGAAACCTCCAGCTGGGAGGAGTGCAGTTCCAAGGTGATAATCTTCCAGACTTGTGAGATTTTATTGATAGATTCCAGGGAGGGACACCAGGAGGTGACTGAATTATCCAGTACCAGCAGAGATTAAAAAGAGGAGAAGGTTTGCACTGGTAAGGGGGAGCTGGGGAAGGTTCAGTGCCTGCTTAGCAGCAGGAGTGCAGAGAAAACAGAGGAGCACAGAGCAGGAATGAAGCTGGAGGGGTTGGGAGCAGGGTGGCAAGAGGTAGTTGCACCACCATGGTCTGAAAATTAATCCCCCTTGGGAAATATCAGCAAGGTGATCTGATGCATGCATGGTGACCAGGAGGAGGGATATTTTCTGTGGAAGGCTCCACTTCTCATACAGATAATGCAGAGAGACTGCAGAGTGTGACTGCCAATGGGCATGCAAAGTCAGAGATCTCATCAAACAGCAGAAACCTGACAATGCTTTATGAAGTGGCTCTTGTAACGAGACTCAATTCTAAACTGCTTTCACACAAGACTGCCTTCTTAAGATGTTACTCCAAAGATGATTTCTTTTTATATTTTTCTTTTTTTTCCCCCTTCCCTTCCCTTCCCTTCCCTTCCCTTCCCTTCCCTTCCCTTCCCTTCCCTTCCCTTCCCTTCCCTTCCCTTCCCTTCCCTTCCCTTCCCTTCCCTTCCCTTCCCTTCCCTTCCCTTCCCTTCCCTTTTTCTTTTCTTTCTTCTTCTCTTTTCTCTTTTCTTTCTTTTCTTTTTTCTTTTCTTCCCTTTTTTCCTTTTCTTCTTCTCTTGTTTTTTTCTCCTTCAGATTTGTCACTTAAATTAACAGTGAGCAGGTGAGCAAAACCCAGAGAGGGAAGGGAACTTCACAAAGGTTCATCTGACCCAGAAACAGGGAATTCTCATTTTCAGAGCTCAACAGACATTACACTTCAGATTTATCACTTCAACAAATTCACAGTGAGCAGGAGAGCAAAACCCAGAGAGGGAAGGGAACTTCAAAAAGCTTCATCTGACCCCAAAACGGAGAAGTCTGTGCTACTTTTCACACTGCCTCCTTGTGAAGCTGCTCTTGCATCAACCATAAAAACATCAAACATAAAAAGGAATCCCAGAAAACTACCAAGGACAAGATCAGTTTCTGACTCGGTATAAAGGAAAACCAACCAAACAAACTCAAAACCAAACCAACAAAAACCTTTCAATGAGAAAATGGAGCGTTTGAACAGGTCACCAAGAAGCGTAGAATGCCTGACCTTGAGGGCTTTGGACACCCCTAAAGCCCTGTACAATACGTTCTGCATTTATCATTCATAAATCACACTTGGCTGTGATTGGACTCAGAGCAGAGACCTCCTGCAGTCCCTTCCTACCTTTAATGACTCTGTGCTGCCCCTATGAATTCATCTTTCCTCAAGCCTACCAGCCTCACAGGTGGAAAAGAACTCCATTCCCAAGAGAACGCTTCACTGGTCAGTGGGCACCATGGGGACATCATCTGGGGCAAATCTCTGGTAGTCCACATGTCTCTGCACTTGAGTGGCTGCATGCACAGACACACATGTGTACACAGTGCTGTTAGCAGAGCCTGCCCTTCAAAGTTGGAGGCTCTCCAAGGCCCAAATGTCCATCGATGAAAGATTTAAAGAACTAGTTGTGTATGGCTTGGCTCGGAACACCCAGGGAGGAGAGGAACTGCCTGAGGGAGTTTACAACTAGGAGCAATAGGGTAAAGTCAGGTAAAGAAAAACAGTTTGAACATCAGTAAAATTTCCTAACTGTGAGTGTTATTAGACTGGAATAATCTCCCCTAAGGGAAGCAATAAAAATGACATCATTTGCATCTTTTCAAACTAGACCAGACAAGGCACTAGGAAACATTTTGTGGGGAATAATCCTGTAAAATGATAGCACTAATTTTTCCCATCCAGTCTTTCTTCATAGGATTGCTTCATACATGGAATGTGCCATCTTCTTTCTCCTGATTCTTTATTGCCTTTCCTGTGGGCTGAGTAAACCAAAAATAAAAAAAAAAAAAAAACCTGAAAGAAATGGTTCTATTCTAACTGAAAAATTACAAATGAAGACAATGTGCATATTTATTTTTTTAAAAGATATCTTTTCTCCAAAATATAAGCAGGGATAGACAGAGGAACTTATTCTCTAGTATAATGACACTCTGCAGTACACCTAGGCAATTAGGTTTGCCTTAAATTAATTATTGTTTGGCGTGCTGCTCATACAAATTCTCTGTGTAACAGGAGGAAGTCAGCTTGACCTTAATTATTGCCTGTAAATAATCCCTGAGTTGTAACTAAGTAGTGCCTTTTAAAATGTAATTACTGTAATAGCAGAGTTACAGAGTTCATTGATTTATAATTGCTTAATTGTTTAAACCCATTAAACCACAGCTGTGATATGTTCATCAAGCCTACATGCACTGGCCTGGAAACTGATGAAGTGTGGCCAAGAACTTGGGCTAAGGTTATCTCCCATGGCTCAGTAGTCATTCTGGACTAGTCAAGGGCAGTGGCAGTCATCAGATGTCTGAGACTGTGGGAAATGAGCTGCTCAGGTCAGGGCACATCCTCCAGAACAGCAAGGAAGGGGGAAGGGAATGGAAAATATAGGCACCTCCAGCCTCCTGAACTCTCACCAGACAAAAAGCTACTTCTTTGTGAGTCTGAGTTAACACTTTTAAGGTGATAATGTAAAATGTGCTATTGGAAGTAGCCTAGCTCTTAGGAAGGTGTTCTTCAGCATGAGGGTGGTGAGACCCTGGAATAGGCTGCCCAGGGAGGCTGTGGATGCCTCAAAGAATCACATAATGGTAGGGGGCAGAAGAAACTTCAAAAGATCACAGGCTCACAGGATGTTAGGGGTTGCAAGGGACCTCCAGAGATCTTTGAGTCCAAACCCCCTGCCAGAGCAGGACCATAGAATCCAGCACAGGTCACACAGGAACACATCCAGACAGGGCTGGAAAGGCTCCAGAGAAGGAGACTCCACAACGTCTCTAGGGAGCCTGTTCCAGTGCTCTGGGACCCTCACAGTGAAGAAGTTCCTCCTCATGTTGAGATGGAACCTCCTGTGCTTTACATCCACTGCCACTTGTCCTATCGCAGGCACAAGTGAGCAGAGCCTGTCCCCTCCCTTTTGACCCCCAGCCCTCAGATATTTATAGACACTGATCAGATCCCTTCTCCGTCTTCTCCAGACTGAACAGCCCCATGGCTCTCAGCCTCTCCTCACCAGGCAGTGCTCCAGGCCCTTCAGCATTCTCATAGCTCTCCCTTGGACTCTCTCCAGCAGATCTCTGTCCCTCTTGAACTGGGGAGCCCAGAACTGGATGCAATATTCCAGGGGAGGTCTCAGCAGGGCAGAGTAGAAGGGGAGGAGAACCTCCCTGGCTCTGCTGGACACACTCCTCTGAATGCACCCCAGGACCCCATTGGCCGTTTTGGCCACCAGGGCACATTGCTGTCCCATACAGAACTTGTTGGCCACCAGCACTCCCAGCTCCTTCTCCTTGGGGCTGCTCTCCAGCAGATCCCCTCCCAGCCTGTCCTGGTGCAGTTCTAGCTGTAGCCACTAAAGAAGTTTCTGCTGTGAATTTCTTCAGACACCACCAAGGGTGAGACTGAAGATTTTATGCAAGCTGTACAGAGAGTTTAGGGATTAAAGCAATTAATCCTTTAAGGATTTGAAGATGCTGTTCCAGTCTCAGGCTTTCCTGGTGTGTATAGCATGAAGGGAAATAAATTAATAAATAAGTCAAGTACCATTTGTCTCAATTTCTGCACAGGTAAGGAGGGATTATTAATCATGTGGGGTTCACCAGTCAGGTTACATCTAAATTCCCCGTGGTAAATGAGACTAAAGAAATGCAAACTATTCCAGTACTGTATGATCCAGATGGAATGATAATGCTCTGCTTTTATTACCAACATTCCACAGCAATTAGGGAATTGCAGCAGAACCCTGAATCTATGGGAAGAAAATCAGATTACCTCAAAGCATGGTCCTGTCCCATCCTGTGACTGAAGGTGGAGGATTAAAGCAATCTCTATCTCAGTGTTTCATGTGCAGTTTGGAGATCATAATTGAAAGTAGTGGGGTTTTTTCTTTGGTGTTTTTTTTTTTTCAACTGTCAGTTATGCAAATAGAAGCAGAGGTCCTTGCCCTCCTGTGTAGTCTCTCCAATCATCAAGGCTTTGCAGCCAAACTCTGCTCCCAGTTCTGCCTGCACAGACCTATTCCTTGCCGTGATATAACAACAAGAGACAGAGAACAACTTGCTCCGAGGTAGGAGCCCATCCACTGCTGAGTGTTGATACCCTTGGAAAGGTGATCATCCTCCTCTTATCTCTCCTGCTTTTTCAGATACAAGATGAAGAAAAAAACACATAAATAAAAATACTCATTCATTCACAAAAGTTTCATTATCTTCCTCTGGGGGGGAAAAAAAGTGTTTACAGTGCTGGCATCTTGTGATTTTCTGCTTCTGGGACCTACTGGCTTTTCTTATCTCAGGCTTAGAATACAATCCCTCTAGTGCAAGCACTGTCAGGTCCTTCTGTATTTTTCCATCATTATAACCACAGCAAACACAGTAAGACAGAGCTGCCATTTTTTTTTCCCCCCTCTTTCATTTATTTATTTTTTCCCCCAAATGAGAGTATTTCAAAGACTGGTTGGAATGTGAAAGGTATCCTGAAAGAGCAGGATGTTATGTAACTAACACAGACAGCAGGGATTAGCTTCCAAATTTTGGAGTTTATTTCTTACGTTATTTTCACAGAATCCTAGAATCAGTGAATGGCTCAGGTTGGAAGGGACCTCAGAGATCATCCCTCCAAACTCCTGCCATGGGCAGAGACACCTCTCAACTAGACTCAGCTGCTCAAGGCCTCATCCAACCTGGCCTTGAACACCATCAGCAAGGAGGCATCCACAACATCCCTGGGCAGCCTGTTCCAGAGTCTCACCACCCTTGTACTGAAGGAACTTCTTCCTCAGCTCCTGTCTAACCCTGCTCTCCCTCACTTTCAAACCATTCCTTGTCCTGTCTCTAGACACCCTCAGAAAAAGTCCCTCTGCAGCCTTCCTGTAGGATCCCTTCAGGTATTGGAAGGCAGCTCTAAGGTCCCCCTGGAGCCTTCTCTTCTCCAGGCTGAACACCCCCAGCTCCCTCAGCCTGTCCTCATAGCAGAGCTGCTCCAGCCCTTGGATCATCTTTGTGGCCTCCTCTGGACTCTCTCCGCCAGCTCTGTGCCCTTCTTATGCTGGGGACACCAGAACAGGAAGCAGGACTGGAGGTGAGGGTCTCAAGAGAAATGCTGCAGTAGATGATCTCTAAGGTCCCTCCCAACCTAATCCATTCTGTGATTCTATCATAGCCATCACTGCAGAGAGAAAGGACAGTAAGAGCAGATAATACAGTCCTAAGCTTGTGCAATGCACGTCCCAAAGAGACCTGCTCATTCAAAGTGGGCAGCAAAGGCTTGTTTTCTCCTCCCCTAGTACTGCCTGAACTCACTCAACTTTTCACAAGCATTGTCTATAGAAAGAACCTCTGCACGTGAAGATACCAGCAAACACCAAATGGATTGCAGCAGTACCAGCAACGTAGAATCAGAGAATCATAGAATGGTTTGAGTTGGAAAGGATTTCCAAAGGTCATCCAGTCCAACCCCTCTGCTGTCAGCAAGGACATCCCACATTAGATCAGGTTGCTGTCAAGCCAGACCTCGAATTTCTCCAAGGACAGAGCTTCAACTACCTCCCTGGACAACCTGTTCTAGGTTAGAAACAGGGAGGGCCTTAGTGTTTTCCAGGACTCCTGTACATGACAAAGAGACAGTCCCTACACCAAGGCAAAATAAATGATCAAAGCATGAGACTAACTTGGATAATAGGCAGTTGTACTTGAGGACACCAAACATCAAATAAATAGGTACCTCCCTGTGTTTCACTCCCCACCTTGTCCTTCTAGAGGGGAGGTTCTGCAGACACAACACCTTTCTCCCACAGAACCTATTAGTACAAAGCCTAGCACCTTTTTAACCCTCTTCTAATTGAAATCTGCCAGAAGCAAAACACAGATTAGTGTTGGTCCTGATTAAGTGCATCTCTTTCCACCCAGAGCCCTTTCCTGTCAGCTTGGAGGAACACCCAGGACTAGCAAAAGAGGACGCCTTGAACTGGCACAGAAGTCATGTGCACTGCCATGCAGGGCACAAGCAGCTTGTCCCACTTTTCCACCCACTGAATTCTTGTTGCTAGCCTAATGAATGCCCTCTGATTATTGCAGAGGGTCACTTGGCAGGTGAGAGCAGAGATAAAATGCTCAGCTATCCTGTGGCATCTACCTGGTTTTGTCTGCTCCATTTCCAACACTCTCTTGTGTTTCTCTCCTTTACCTGCCTCCTTATTGGTCACCCACGCAAACAAGGTGCCTCAGATTCCCAACTTTTAGGAGAAGCAGTGAGATACAAAGAGCCTGGCTGAACTGGAAGCCTGATGTGACTCTCTCTTTCCCCTACATTTTTCAGTTTATTGTTCTCATCAGCCTCCCTTTCCCTTTTGCATCCTTCCTCACCCCTTCCATCTCCAGTACTGCTCCTCACTTTGCCTGTAGGCTTTTCATGCAGCCCTCACAAAGTCACCCACCACCCAGTGGTGCTGATCTAGAGCTTACAGGTAGGGCTGAGAGCTGTGCTGGGTATCACCCATTGAACAGGAGGACAGTCTTCACCTGGAGATCTCACCTAGAGATCCTGCAGTGTTTGAAGACCCAAGGATGAAAGCAAACAAAGCTGATGCAGGTTTGGTACAAGGTAAAATATTTATGTCTACTGCCTTTAGCCATTTTCATGTGCTCAGTAAGAGACACTGAAGATGTAGGGTGGTGGCTTCAGTAAGGGACACTGAAGATGTAGGGTGGTGGCTTCAGTAAGAGACACTGAAGATGTAGGGTGGTGGCTTCAGTAAGGGACACTGAAGATGTAGGGTGGTGGCTTCAGTAAGGGACACTGAAGATGTAGGGTGGTGGCTTCAGTAAGGGACACTGAAGATGTAGGGTGGTGGCTTCAGTAAGAGACACTGAAGATGTAGGGTGGTGGCTTCAGTAAGAGACACTGAAGATGTAGGGTGGTGGCTTCAGTAAGAGACACTGAAGATGTAGGGTGGTGGCTTCAGCAAGAGACACTGCAGATGTAGGGTGGTGGCTTCAGTAAGAGACACTGAAGATGTAGGGTGGTGGCTTCAGTAAGAGACACTGAAGATGTAGGGTGGTGGCTTCAGTAAGAGACACTGAAGATGTAGGGTGGTGGCTTCAGTAAGGGACACTGAAGATGTAGGGTGGTGGCTTCAGTAAGAGACACTGAAGATGTAGGGTGGTGGCTTCAGTAAGAGACACTGAAGATGTAGGGTGGTGGCTTCAGCAAGAGACACTGAAGATGTAGGGTGGTGGCTTCAGTAAGGGACACTGAAGATGTAGGGTGGTGGCTTCAGCAAGAGACACTGAAGATGTAGGGTGGTGGCTTCAGTAAGAGACACTGAAGATGTAGGGTGGTGGCTTCAGTAAGAGACACTGAAGATGTAGGGTGGTGGCTTCAGTAAGAGACACTGAAGATGTAGGGTGGTGGCTTCAGTAAGAGACACTGAAGATGTAGGGTGGTGGCTTCTTTGCTGAGCACCCTCTTCACTCTCCTACTTCTTCACCTCAGACTGAGGCCAAACAAAGTCACAGTACATTAGAGGTTGGAAGGGACCTCAAGAGATCATCCAGTCCAACCCCCCTGCCAAAGCAGGATCACTTAGGGTAGCCTGCACAGGAATGGATCCAGGTGGAAGTCATAAACAACCATGGTGAAGTAACCAGGGAAACTTCTGGAGCTTCTAGACTTGGGGTAATCTGGATTTTTTTTTTTTTTATTTAGCATTGACATATTTTCAAAAGAGCACACACACACAAGTTCCTTCTGCCAAAGAGCTCTGCCCCCAAGAGAGGGGACACCAAAAACCACCATTCCCATTGCAGTCCAAGAATCAGAGTTAATGCTGCTTAACCAGTATGTGGAAGAGACTCTTTTAGAGGCAGTGAGTGAACATAAAGCAGTGCTTTTAAAATCATAATACCCATTTATAGGGGGAAGCAGGAATAGCTGCACAGCCACAGGAGTGTGGGAGCAAACAAGGTCACCTGCAGAGTGGATCAATTCATGAAAAGCTGGGAGCATAACAAAGGGAAAGGCTGAGTGGATCAGGATTGAAATTCTGGTGCTTGTCAACCTTTTCTATCCACCATTGGTGCACTCCTCACAGGTGAGTCATCTTCTCCATTCAGAAAGTGCTGCCTGTAAACCCAACACTCCTCTTATGAAATATCTGACCCAAATTCCACCTAACTCAGCTGGGAAAAAAAAAAAATAAACTGTGAAGACATCCCCAAAAGTTAAGATGGGGAGGCTGAGTGAGGGCAGGGAATAAAATCCAGTTACTGTACTTTTTTAACATGAATTTCAAGTATTCCCATGGCAAGGGAACAGTCACAGGATGACTAAATAGGTTTGCATGAAAATGTAGCCCTTGTGTTCTAGAAGGGCTTTCATTACTTGAAGAGGAGCAGGGCAGCTGTGGATTTTGTTTTATGCAAACCCTGCTCTGGTAGAGCAGAATCTTTAAAGGAAAGATTTGAAATCCACCAAGGCCAAGTGTAGAGCCTGGCATCTAGGAATGGACAAGCCCATAGACCAGGATAGGTTAGGGACTGACCTGTTGGAGAGCAGCATAGGGAAAAGGGACCTGGGGGCCTTCATGGACAACAGGATGCCCATGAGCCAGCAATGTGCCCTCATGGCCAAGAAAGCCAAGGGCATCCTGGGGTATAGTAAGTTTAGAGAAGTTCCTCTTCCCCTCCACTCTCTCCAGGTGAGGTCACATCTGGAATATTGTGTCCAGTTCTGGACCACTCAGTTCAAGAAACACCTCAGGGAACTGCTTGAAAGAGTCCAGCCCAGAGGCACAAAGCTGCTGCAGGCAGTGGAACATCTCCCTGTGAGGACAGGCTGAGGGAGCTTGGGGCTCTGGAGCTTGGAGCAGAGGAGCCTGAGGGCTGCCCTCATTGCTGGGGATGAAGATGTGCAGGGCAGTGAGGGGAGGACAGAGCCAGGCTCTGCTCAGTGATGTCCAAGGACAGCACAAGGGGCACTGGGGGCAAGCTGGAGCAGAGGAGGTGCCACAGGAACAGAAGGGAAAACTTTGTGACTGTGAGGGTGCTGGAGCCCTGGAGCAGGCTGCCCAGAGAGGTTGTGGAGTCTCCTCTGGGGGACATTCCAACCCCACCTGGATGTGTTCTGTGTGACCTGTCCTGGGTGCTGCTGCTGTGGCAGAGGGGTTGGACTGGGTGATCTCTGGATGTCCCTTCCAACCCCTAATGCTCTGTGATTCCACACACAGCAGGCAGTATTAGAACTGTGCTCAGCCAGATAGAAAAAAAAAAAAAAAAAAAAAAAAACAAACTAAACCGAAACAAAAACCCCACCACAACAAATGAGTGCCTGAGTTCTTTGTCATGATACCAGGTGACAAACCTTCCCTTACCAGTTGCACCACGGTTCCCTCTCTTTGGGAAGTCACTAGAGGGCATCATCACCTACTCAATTTTGCCTGCAGACCCAATTAAAGTGCCCATACCCTGCTGTCCAGCAGCTGACCAGGGAATAGGCTGGGTGCACTTACATGGCTGGCTGTAGAATTACCCTCTGCAGAGCTCAGAAAACTGAGATCAATTTTGTTTGTGAGTCGAGAGCTGTAAATGTCTTCAGAAAGGTCTTCATTCATCAGAGAGTTTAGAAGGAAGCACCTCTGATAGGGTTGGCAGAGACCATGGTCAAGAGCTATGATGGCTCATTGCATGCAAAATACACCTGTGCCTCACCAGGGTCTTCCAACAGCAGCTTTGGACTATCTCCAAAGCCTGGAGCAGTGCAAAAAGCACCTGAAGCTCCAGTGTTGTAAGCACCTGTTAGGCTAGGAGCATGTCCACAGGTCAGAAAGAGTTTGTGGCATTTTTATTTTCACCTGGGATTTTCCCTTCCAAGGGTGGGTGCCTGAAGCTGAGCTCTACCCAGGCTGGCTCCCAGGTGCGTGCTTCAGTTTGGGGGGAGGGGGGAAATGAATAAGCAGTAGGTGGGTGTGTGGCACCCCTGCCATGCATTATCAGCCCTGGTGTAACCAGTGTAATGTTCAACAGAGCAGCTTTATCAACTCCTTAGCAAAACAGATTAAATGTTGTAAGCACAACAGGAGCTGGAGGAGGGGAGCTGGAGGGGACATTGATATTTATCACTATAAAGGTGGAAGGGTAATGGTATAAAAGGCAGGTAAGGTAAGTAAGGTAGGTAGGGGAGAGAAAGAACTAGATCCCAGTTAAAGGGATAATAGATTCAGATTGGGGGTACAAATGAGGTTGTTAGCTGCACTGCCTGAGGCCTGGAAAGGATGACACATTTGCACTAGAAAAAAAAAAAATCAAAGAAGTGGACTGAACCAGGGTTTTGATCAGAGGGCTGGAGCACCTCTCCTATGAAGACAGACTGAGAGAGTTGGGGCTGTTCAGTCTGGAGAAGAGAAGGCTCCCAGGAGACCTTCTTGTGGCCTTCCAGGATCTGAAGGGGGCTCCAAGAAAGCTGGGGAGGGACTTTTGAGGGTGTCAGGACTGGGGGGAATGGAGCAAAACTAGAAGTGAGTAGATTCAGATTGGATGTTAGGAAGAAGTTGTTCCCCATGAGGGTGGTGAGAGACTGGCAGAGGTTGCCCAGGGAGGTGGTGGAAGCCTCATCCCTGGAGGTTTTTGCAGCCAGGCTGGATGTGGCTGTGAGCAACCTGCTGTAGTGTGAGGTGTCCCTGCCCCTGGCAGGGGAGCTGGAACTGTCTGATCCTTGAGGTCCCTTTCCAACCCTGACAATTGTATGATTAACCATTCTGAGGATCAGGAGCTCCAAATCTGAATTAAAACCTCTGTGATGAAAACTACTGCTGCTCTCTTGGTGCACTCAGAAAAATTCCCTGCAGAGCAAAAGCCTGCTCTTTCCTAGGTACACGGAGGGACAAGGTTTGCCTGGATTGGAAGGAGTGGCTCCTCCTTTCTGTGTACATACAAGGAGAGGACACTTGTGATGATCAAGCTTCCCATACTAGGCTGAGTCATTTGAAGAGAAATCCACCCATTCCCAAGCACACAGGTGCTTACTCAGAAGCCACCATTTAGATATGCAAATCACAGTCCATCGCTATCAGCAGCTTGTCCAATACATTCCCTTTGTTTGGCCACAAGAAAAAAAAAAAAGAGAAAAAAAAAGAAAGGGGAAAAAAAAAAAGGCATATCAATTTTGTACAGCTGGCAGTGAACATGCAAAGAGGAATTCGAAAAAGCAAGACCAGCCAGAACAGCAGCCTCTGCCAGTCTGATTGCAGGCAGCACTGATGTCAGATCAGAAGCTCAGGGTGCTAATGACTTGTTGATGTGTTTGACGTTATGTAGCCATCCCTCGGCAGGGAGTTGTAAGGGGAGGGTATTGTTTTTATGATGTTGCCCTATTATTCACCAGCTGGGAGTTTCAAGGGAAACGTTTTGAAAACAGGATAAAAGCTTGAGGGGAGAGAAAGATGTGCTGAGTCCTGAGCCCAGGAGGGTGAAATCAAAGAATCACAGACCAGTCTGGGTTGGAAAACACCTTGAAAGGTCATCTAGTCCAACCCCTCTGCAGCCAGCAGGGACAGCTGCAGCTAGAGCAGCTTGCTCAGGGCCCCAAGCAACCTGGGGGTTGGACTCGATGATCTTGGGAAGTCCCTTCCAACCCCTAACATCCTGTGATCCTGTCACCTGGAAGGGTTCCAGGGTTGGGGCATCTCCCACCCCTGGAAATGCCTTCCCCTTGGTGGCAAGTGTGTTACACAACCAGAGTGCAGGACGTCTGACTTCAACTTCTCAGCTGCAATATAAACAAAGTAATTTATATTCATGTTGATGAATATAAAAAGACATGGACCTGCTGGAGTGGGTCCAGAAGAGGTGAAAGTAGGTTGTGGAGAGGTTGGTGCTGGTCTCTTCTCACAGGTAATTAGAGATCGAACAAGAGGGAACAGCCTCAAGCTGAGGGCAAGAAAGCTGGGGAAGAGCCTGGAAAAACACTCTGATGAAGAGTGACTGAAGGAGCTGAGGCTGGTTGGTGTGAAAAAGAGGAGGCTGAGGGGAGACCTCATGGCTCTCTACAACTACCTGAAAGGAGATTGTGGAGGTGTTGGTCTCTTCTCACAGTTCATTAGTGATAGAACAAGAGGGAATGGTCTCAACCTGCACCAGGGGAGGTTTAGGCTGGACATTAGGAAACCTTTTTTTTCCCAGCAAGAGTGGTCAGGGACTGGAATGTGCTGCCCAGGGAGGTGGTGGAGTCACCAACCCTGGATGTGTTTAAAGGTGGTTTGGATGTGGTGCTTGGGGATATGGTTTAGGGGTGAATTTGTAGAGTAAGGTTCTGGGTCTCTTTTCCAACCTGAATGTTTCTGCGATTGTGTGACCAGGGAGCTGGAGCACCTCACACATAAAGGCAGGCTGAGGGACCTGGAGAACAGAAGGCACTCCTTTCATGTTGGAGAACTAATCACGTTCATCTGCTGGCACTAGGCATTACAGCAGATCTGTCTGTCCACTCTGGCAGTTAGGTTAGGAGAAGAGAGCTGGAAAGTGACATTCACATTAGCCTGGGACTGGTTTTGGCAGCCACTGGTTGGCTTTGCTGGTTGCTATGACTTTACCTTATCATCACTTCTTGGTGAAATATACTTAAGAGCGAGCAAGGGGTGGGGAAAGAATGAGTTCTTTCTAGATAAAAGGACTAAGGAGTATGGAGAAGGTTTCCATAACCAAGCCAAAGCAAAAGAGGTGCAGCTGCTGTGTTTTGTACCTCAGCCAGTGGTGCAATCAGTACATTGCAGAAACTGTGCAGAAACAGGTCTGCTGAGGAGAGCGTGTGTTCTAGGGTGAATTATATCAGCTAAATTAAGGTAATTAAAGATATAAAGGACTGAAGCAGTAAAGCCAGGGCTGAGCCATTTAACCAAGTGTGACAGCTTTGCACAACCGATTAATTCATGAACTGCTCCTGGGCAGTTAAGGAACATAAAATGTGATTCATAACCTCCAGAAGGAAAACAAGTTAAGAAACCGAACTTTATGGTGCTTCTAAAAGTATAAATACTTTCATCCCTTTCTAAACATTCTCTTAAAACCATGAATAAGCACCCCCAGTGACACAATGCACAGCTATGTATGCACACATCCATCCATTCCTATCTGGCAGTTAGAAAGTAGGCACCAGGACATATGATGTAGATCACAGAATCATCATAGCATCACAGAATGGCTCAGGCTGAGAGGGACCTCAGAGATCAGCTGCTCCAACCCCCTCACCATGGGTAGGGAGGTCTTTCAACTAGGTTCTGCTGCTTAAGGCCTCATCCAGCCTGGCCTTGAACACCCCCAGGGAAGAGGTATCCACAGCCTCCCTGGGCAACCTGTTCCAGAGTGTCACCACCTTCATCCTGAAGAACTTCTTCCTCAGATCCAGTCTAACCCTGCTCTCCCTCAGCTTAATGTACTGGTATCAACTATGACAAAAGCTGTTCTTTTAAACTGATTTTACAGAAATTATAAGTTATATATAACATATATGTTATGTGTTTCTTGAGTTTACACCTACATCATCATCAGGAGGGGGAAACCAACCAACCAAAAAAACACAGCCAAATGCCCAAGTATGAATCTGTTAAGGAAAAAAAAAAAAGAAAATAATTCTTGTCTATTCATCCAGGCATCACAGCAGGAAGGGAGTTAAGTGTTTATTTCCATGTGGTTTAGGAGTTTTGTTAAAGCTTTTCCTTTCTTTTCTTCTTCTTTTTATTTTTTCATTTCCCTTACCCATTCTGCTTGTAAGCACGTCTCTTTCTCCTGGTTTGTTGGGGTGTTTTGTTTGTTTTGTTTTGCACTGATGATGTACAGTATGCAAATATACACCATTATAAAAAAAATATGCCATTATGAGCCTGCTTTATTATTATGAGCCTGCTTTAAATGAAACATAAAACAGATGTCAAGGAATTGTTATTAAAGGTAATTGCTGTAAAATAATGTTGCCTGACTATCAAATGCTGTAAATTGGGTATTGCTGCAGCTGCCTTGTGCATTTGGAGTTGAACTACTCAGGTGGAAGCAACGTTCCTGGGCTGTCCAGCTGGATTAAACACTCAATTTCACAGCACAGCTTAAACATGAATATTCCAGCTTTTAGCAGGCTAAACTCATGGATGCAGCTTCTGCAGCATCAGATTCTGGAATTGCAGAATCACAGAATGGTCTGGGTTGGAAGGGACCTCTAAAGGTCATCCAGTCCAACCGCCTCTGCAGTAAGCAGGGGAATCCTCAATTAGATCAGGTTACCCAGAGCCCTGTCAAGCCTCACAGAATCACAAAATGCTAGAGGCTGGAAGGGACCTCCAGAGATCATCAAGTCCAACCACCCTGCAAAGCAGGACCACTTAGGGCAGGTCACACTCACCACAGTTCAGTTTTCAATTGCCACATCACAGTTCAGTTTTCCTTTGTCCTGTGTTACTCACATTTTGTTGCAGAAGAAAAATATCTTTTTAATGTACGTAAACACACACACACAAATATCCCCTAACTCTAAACTCTTTTCAATTATTTTCCATCTTTTTATGCTTCACTATTTCATGAATAATTCATAGTGATATTTCTGACGTTCCTAGATTTGCTTGCTTTTGATTGCAACTACTAAGTCCCCTGGGATGTATCAAGGCTTGCATTTAAGATTCTGTTAATGTTATACAATGAAGAAATTACTTTAAAAGTGCTGTGGCCCTTGCTATGGTTGCTGCTAGGCCTGACTAAGAATTTAAATGATCTGTGAAGCTCTGCTATATCAATGTTCTTTTGGATTCAGTAGATTGCAATGTACTACAAAAAAACAAACCAAACCAAACCAAAAGAAACCAAACCAAACAACAACAACAAAAAACTCAACCAAAACAAACAAAAAAACCAACCAAACAAAAAACCCCAAACCAAATAAAAACTCCAAATAAAGAAAAAAAAAAAACACAAAACCCAAACAACAAAAACAGCAACAAAAAAACCCTACACAAACTCCAAACAAGCAACAAAAAAACCCTCACCGGCCAAAGAAGAAACCAACCAACCAAGTATTTATGCATGACTTGAACCGATTTCTAGAGGACTTTGCAGGATTTCCACCCCTCGTCTTTTCAACAGATCTACAGAGGTTAAAGGCAGGCTTGAATCTCTGTCCCTAGAGACGCTAAAAGCTGTAAAACAGCATCAGGAAAATAAAGGCAGAGCTGCTTCCAGAAAAACAACCATGCATGGTTATGCAAGACAGAAATTAATGACATGCTCATAGCATTAGATATGGAAGATTAGATATGGAAGAGTGCAGAGGAAGGCAAGGAAGCTGGGGAAGGGCCTGGAGAATAAATCTTATGGAGAGTGACTGAAGGAGCTGGGGCTGGTTAGTGTGAAAAAGAGGAGGCTGAGGAGAGACCTCATGGCTCTCTACAGCTAACTGAAAGGAGGTTGTGGTGCTGGTCTCTTCTCACATGCCATTAGTGATGGAACAAGAGGGAATGGCCTCAAGCTGCACCAGGGGAGATTTAGGCTGGACATTAGGAAACCTCTTTTTCCCAGCAAGAGTGGTCAGGGATTGGAATGTGCTGCCCAGGGAGGTGGTGGAGTCACCAAGCCTGGATGTTTAAAGGTGGTTTGGATGTGGTGCTTGGGGATATGGTTTAGGAGTGAACTTTGTAGAGTAGGGTTCTGGGTTGGACTTGGTGATCCCAACTTGGTCTTTTCCAACCTGAACGTTTCTGTGGTTCTCATGGAGGTTATTGTATTACTTTGGGGTTAAATTAACAAGGTGGGAATTATAAAAATACTGTCATTTTCCAAAAAAAAGGGCCCCAAAATTACGTACAAAACTGTTAAAGATTATTTACAGGTTCTATTCGGTCACGAATTCTTCCAGGACACTCACAGCAACTTTTAATACAACCAGGAGAGTTCAGAGACTGGGGAAGGCTAAGCCACAGAGAGCTTCACCCCACTTGTAAATCAAAAGGCTGACCAGTAACCCCTAGGCAGATATGAGGAGGCCGGTTTTACTCACGAAAATCGGAGGAGGAATTTGGAGAGGGTCTCTTTCTCGCTCTCTGCTGACATGCTCCAGAAACTGCCGGGTTGTGACCCAGCTCTGTGCACGGCGAGGCTCACGGCTTGACAGGATCGGTCCCAGGGAGAAGCGAAACGGCAGCAGGTCCCAGGCAGGCAGGGTCAGGGCTTTGCTGGCAGGCTCCCGGGCAGGGTCAGGGCTTTGCTGGCAGGCTCCCGGGCAGGGTCGGTCCCAGGCAGGCAGCGTCACGGCAGGATCGCTCCCAAGTAGAGTCGGTCCCAGGCTGGCGGTGGCAGGCAGGTCCCACGGCCGGGCCGGGCCGGGGAGAAAGGAGCAAGAGCAGGGAGAGATGAGGGCCCAGAATGGTGGAGCCGAAATGTGCGAGCCCCAAACCACAGGTGTGCGGTGTAAAACTGAGAGCCCCGGCTGCTCTCTGCTCACCCTTTTTATGTATTACCAGACAGTCTGGCCGGGCCAAAATGTGAACTGTCCCCCTCATCACATTTCCGAGTCCCAGCGGGCTTCTCCCCACAGCGGTGGGGCCTCCACCCGGCAGGGAGGATAAGTGGTAATTACCGTCGGGGCAGGGGAAGACCTTTCACACCTTTTGCTCCTCTATTCAGACCTCTGCTGATAGATGATGAGGGAAGGTGGGGGGATTTGGGGCACCCTGCAACAGTTGTCTAAGCTGCCTCTCTATGAAGGCTTGAAACATCTAGAGACTGACAGAAGCAACAGCAGAGCTGCTAACCTCCTGTGGTGTCAGTCACTTGGACGACTGAACTTCCTCATTACTGAGCACCTGCTCTGAATTATCCTCCAGACCTGCTTTGTTTCAGGAGGCCCTTTGTAATAGCAGAACAATTAGCCTCAGTGTTTTCAGACTGCAACACTGTCAGCCCCGGAGAGGAAGATACACAATGCAAATAATCCCCCCAGGACTCGGGAAGGTAATAAGCAAAAACCACCGCATGCAAACTCCGGTGGCTAGAGATTCCTCTCATATGTATGAGTGTGGGTTTTGGAGTGAGATGGAGCCATCTCCACCGAGAAAAAGTTGCTGCCCAAGTGTGGAACATCCCTCTTTGACCTGCTGCCTTTGGACAGCCTGGTTCTGGGCTGTGCTCAGCGCTGGTGGGGCCACACCTCGAGTGTTGTGTTCAGGTCTGGGCCCCTCTCTGCAGGAGGGATAGTGAGAGGCTGGAGCATGTCCAGAGAAGGGTAACGAGGCTGGAGAAGGGCCTGGAGCACTTGGCCTGTGAGGAGGGTCTGAGGGAGCTGGGGGTGTTCAGGCTGGAGAAGAGGAGGCTGAGGGGAGACCTCATTGCTGTCTACAACTACCTGAAGGAGGTTGGAGTGAGGAGGGGACAGCTTCTTCTCATTGGTGTTAAGTGACAGGACCAGAGGGGATGGTTCCAAGCTGCACCAGGGCAGGTTCAGGCTGGATTTCAGGAAATATTTCTGCACTGCAAGGATTCTCAAACACTGGAATGGTCTGCCCTGGGCAGGGGTGGAGTCACCATTCCTGGAGGTTTTCAAGCAGTGTGTGGAGCTGGTGCTGGTGCTTAGGGACATGGTTTAGTGTTGACCCTTCAGTGCTAGGCAGAAGGTTGGACTGGATGATCTCGGAGGACTCTTCCAACCAGATGTTTTCTATGATTGTGTGATTCTATGACATGGAACTCTCTGACCCCAAAGCTACTCTGGAAGGAAGCCAATGGTCCAGTTAGAGTCAAGGTTTCCAGACTGCATGACAAAGGTGTTTTCATTGTGTGATGAAAAGTGTTTGTGGCACCTCTAAACTCTTTGTCTGGTTCATGTAGGCACTCACTGTTGTTACTGTTGTGGTTAATAGTAGTAGTGTTGATGTCAGAGTAGCAACTGCCATTCTCACTGGGGACTGACCTCTGAGAAATTAAGAAACAAACAAACAAAAAAAAAACAACCAAAATTTAAAAAAAATCACTTCCAAAATGAAAATTCAGAACCAGTCTCAGAGAACTTATGCTGGAAGTCACATTTCTAATTTTATTTACCTGCAGCTGAGGGGTCATGAATCACTATCACACTCTGCCATGCTTCAAGTAACAAATGAAGAGCGGTTGGTGTGCATTTATCATCAGCCTACTACCCGGAGAGCATCAGAAGCTGACACTCTGCCTTGTCTGTCGCCCTGATTGCAGGGCAGTAACCCCTGCAGACAGGTGTGGCAGCCCATCATGCTGTTAATCTCTTTGATCAGCCCAGCATGAGTGGGTAGAGCTCATGAATCAGAGTTCAAAGGGTAGATGGGAGAGCACTATCTTGCTGATACCTAGAGAAATGGAAGCCATCTCTCCTGTAAGCAGGATCACTTCATCCTTGCTCTCCAAAGCATGGGGGCCTCCTTGGGTAGGCAATACAAAGAGCAAAATAAGTATGGCACTGCTATGGCAGGAAGGAATCACAGAATCACAGAATGTTAGGGGTTGGAAGGGTCCTCCAGAGATCTTCGAGTTCAACCTCCTTGCCACAGCAAGGACCACTTGGGCAGGTCACACAGGAATGCATCCAGGTGGGTTTTGAAGATCTCCAGAGAAGGAGACTCCACAACCTGTCTGGGCAGCCTGCTCCAGAGCTCTGTCACCCTCACAATGAAAAAGTTTTCCCTCACATTTAGATGGAGTTTACTGTGATTGAGTTTACGTCCACTGCCCCTCCTCCTATCCCCAGGTACCACTGGAAAGAGCCTGGGATGCATAGTGCTTGAACAGGTGAAAAAAGAAAAAAAGAAGGAAGAAGAAAAACAAGGAAAAGAAAGAGGAAAAGAAAAAGAAAGAAAGAAAAAGAAGAATAAAAATAAAAATAAAAATTATCTGCTTCTAGAAAGAGAAGGATGCTTGACCAGGTAAAGAAAGAAGGGCTTTCTCCTTATAATCAATTTGACAACATAAATTTTGCAGTGAAATTATTCTTCCTCTGGCTCTGTCTTCCCTTCTTTCCTTAAAGCCACACTGAAATAACACTCTTAATCCTCAAGAAGCATCAATATTTTTGCTGCAGTGTTGCACAACTTGTGGTGTGGACTGATGCCATGCGTTAGCTGTGAGGCAAGGTTTGACGTAGCTAAAGAACACCAAGTACAATGCCATGTTTTATCAAAACCAAGCAGCAGAACAATGCACACAAGGCTCTCACAAACAGACCAGACCCATCAGATTTCAAGCTGATAAAGTCAATACAGAGAAGGAGTAGAGGGTACAGTCTGTTTGTGTTAACACAGACACAGGCCCAGCACTTCCACTCTACCTTGGCACTGTACTTGGGAAGCTCCTGGGCTGAAATATTGAGAGTCTGGAATTTGGAAATCTGGGGGGGGGGGGGGGTTGGTTTGGTTTGGTTTGGTTTTTCACCAGATCACACTGCCCTCAGAAATGCCATGGAAGGGTGTGGTGGGTTGAAATTACTCCCCAACTAGTTTGAGAGAATTATCTCCACAAGGGGGAATTGGACTCAATGATCTTTGAAGGTCCCTTCCAACCCCTAACATCCTATTATCCTATGACATAAAAGCATGCAAGGCAGTCCAAACACCAGAAACAACATCAGCCTTAGGGCAGTGATCCACCTGATGAAGCCTGCAAAGTAAGGAGGTACAACAACCCTGGGCAGCAGGTGTAAAGCCACCTAGGATGTGTTTGTGCAGTGCTGGGTGCTGTGCACAGGCCCTTCAGCAGTGGGGCAGTGCTCATCCTGTGGCTAGCCTGCTTCTAGCACCCAGCCTGGCTGCTCACGACCACCCAGGGTACCCCTGCGCCTCACCCTGCCTTCAGCTGGTCTGAACCTGCTGGCTCTGGCCACACTGGGGGGAACCTCAGCACACCACAATGCTTTTCTGAGAAGCACAGCACTTAGCAGCACCACCAGGCTCCTGTCTCACTTTTTCTGCCCCTTTTTCTTTTCTTTTTTGTGTGTGTGTGGGTGGAGGTCATGTGAGGTACACATTGCAGGGGGGCCAGACTGCACTGCAGAAGCCAGCACAGTTGTGGCAGTTTTAGAATCATAGAATCATAGAATTTTTAGGGTTGGAAGGGACCTCAAGGATCAGCCAGTTCCAACTCCCCTGCCATGGGCAGGGACACCTCATACTGTATCAGGTTGCTCAGAGCTACAGTTAGCCTGGCCTTAAAAACCTCCAGGGATGAGGCTTCCACCACCTCCCTGGGCAACCTCTGCCAGTCTCTCACCACCCTCATGAGGAACAACTTCTTCTAACATCCAATCTGAATCTCCCCACTTCTAGTTTTGCTCCATTCCCCCCAGTCCTATCACTCCCTGACACCCTCAAAAGTCCCTCCCCAGCTTTCTTGGAGCCCCCTTCAGATCCTGGAAGGCCACAAGAAGGTCTCCTGGGAACCTTCTCTTCTCCAGACTGAACAGCTCCAAATCTCCCAGTCTGTGTCCATAGCAGAGGAGCTCCAGCCCTCTGCCCATCCTCCTGGCCCTTCTCTGGACATGTTCCAGCACCTCCAAATCCTTCTTGTACTAGGGGCTCCAGAACTGGACTACTATAAAAGTCCTTTTCTTCAGGGCTGCCCTCAAACCAGTCACTGCTCAGCCTATATCAGCGTTTGGAATTGCCCTGACCCAGGTGCAGGACCTTCCTGGGCTGGTGCCTAGGAAATTTTCCACAGATCTTGAGTTGAAAGTGATAGAATGTAAATAAATTACCATTGGATGCAAAAGAAAAATAGTGATAAGGTCTAAATGATGCTATTGGTCTGATAACTAACATTAAGTTAGTTGTGTAAACTCTTTCTCTTTCTCAGCTCTTTGCTCTAGCAGATACCAGCTGGTAGCTTCTGTTGGCTTGCTGACCTTGGCTGACATTCTTTGTTGTGGCTAAGTACTAACAAGTGACTCTCTGCTTTTCTCCTTTTTCATTTTCCCTTGTCCAGGGTGGGGAAGAGGGGGAAGTTATTGGTAGTGCCCCCCCTGGTTTTGTCCAGGGGGGGTCTTGTGTTGTTTATAAATTGTATATCCATGTACATTTTGTATATTTTGTACATATTCCTTGCATTTCATATTTCTAGATTGTAGTTTTGCTTGTAAATAAAGCTTCATCTGCTTTCCAACTGATCTAGTGTGGCGATTTTATTTTGGGGGGTAATTTCAACACACCACAACAGTCTGTGCTGTTCTCTGCTTGTCTTTGGGGCTTGGCTTACACACCATCTGCAGGATGTCTAAGGACCCATCTTCATGATTCTCTTTCTGATTCATGGTGCTGGTACAGGGCTTGCATGGAGGAAGGACAGAAGGAAAAGCTTCTCCTGGGCTGCATCAAGAGAAGCATAGCCAGCAGGTCAAGGGAGGTGATTCTCACCTCTTACTCCACTCTGGTGAGACCCCACCTGGAGCTCTGGGTCCAGTTCTGGAGCCTCTGTTACAGGAAGGCTCTGGAGGTGCTGGAGCATGTCCAGAGAAGGGCCATGAGGATGAGCAGAGGGCTGGAGCTCCTCTGTTATGGAGACAGACTGAGAGAGTTGGGGCTGTTCAGTCTGGAGAAGAGAAGGCTCCCAGGAAACCTTCTTGTGGCCTTCCAGGATCTGAAGGGGGCTGCAAGAAAGCTGGGGAGGGACTTTTTATGGTGTCAGGCAGTGATAGGACTGGGGGGAATGGAAAAAAAATGGAAATGGGTGGATTCAGATTGGATATTAGGAAGAAGTTCTTCCCCATGAGAGTGGTGAGACACTGGCAGAGGTTACCCAGGGAGGTGGTGGAAGCCTCATCCCTGGAGGTTTTTGCAGCCAGGCTGGATGTGGCTGTGAGCAACCTGCTGTAGTGTGAGGTGTCCCTGCCCATGGCAGGGGGGTTGGAACTGACTGATCCTCGAGGTCCCTTCCAACCCTGACAATTTTGTGATTCTATGATTGACTCCTAAGGCTGGAGCCCGAATAACATCACTCATCCCTGACGCATTTAACAAAAAAAGACAAATCCTAGACTGAATGTTAGGCACATGGTGACTGGAAAAGCTGAGCAGGAAGTGAAACACTGCATTGAAGGTCAGGGAGGATGCACACAGTGCTGGCCCTCCTCCTGTGACTGGCTTAGAGCAGGGCCAAGGTTTTCCTTAGTTCAGGAAATGTTCTGATTTAGACACTAAGCCAAACATCCTCCTGAGACAACTGGAAAACCTTTAAAGAGAGCCTTCCAGTGCTCCCGACTTGGGAGAGTTTGGAAGTTATTCTGGAGTGATTTTCCCCACCACATTTTCTCTTTCTGTCATGACTGAAGCCAGGTGACACAAAAGGTGAGTGCAAATGTTTCTGAAAGGAATTGTTTCTAAACCTTTATTGCTTTTGTCATGGGCAAAGACCTCATCTCCCTGAACTGATCTGTTCCATGCAGAAACCAAAGCCATCTCTTTTCTCAGGTCTCCTTTTAAAGGGCAGGTGATGGATGCTTGGGTTTTTGGTTTTGTATGTTTTTTTTTTTTCCCTTAAAGAAGAAATGCATGAAGACCAAAGGTTGGTCTGAGTCATGGTTGAGCTGTCTGGTGTGTGCTATGGCTTGGGCTTACATTAAACCGTTGGGCTTAAAGTAAACAAAATAAAGACCATAAATGGAAAGTGGTTAAAAAGCCTTTATATAACCAAGTGAAAGGGCTGAGCGTGCCTCTCCCACACACACTAGCTGAGAATGATGCCTTTATCTGGGACTGAATCTGATCTGTTGCTGCTCTACATATTGCTAGGCTACAGGAAAATATTACAAACCATACATAATTATTATTTTTGAGGAACAGTGGAGAACAAATGCAGTCAGATAAGCTAACACTGTTTGCAGTCTCATCCTGTCCTCGTTAAGCTTGCTCCAGCTCCACCACCTGTAAGGCAAAGGGACAAGAAAATGACAGATGGAAAGAGAGTCACCTTTTTATTTTCAGAAGCCAGAGGGGATAGTTACTAAGGGATAAAGATTTGCCCTCCAGGTGCACACACTTTTGAGGGTAACCACTGGCTCACAGCACCAGCCACCAGTAGAGCAACCAAACATTTTGCAACTTAGAAATATAGAATGGTCCAGGCTGGAAGGGACCTCCAAAGCTCATCCAGTCTGACCTCCCTGCAGTCAGCAGGGACATCCTCGACTAGATCAGGCTGCCCAGGGCCTCGTCAAGCCTCACTGTGAGTATCTCCATGGAAGGAGCCTCAACCACCTCCCTGGGCAACCTCTTCCAGTGTTCCACTGGTTCTGGTGTCCACTGAACTGCTGGAGCAGGTCCAGCAGGGATGAGAGAGTCCTCATCCCTGGAGGTTTTTTATTCCAGGCTGGATGTGTCTCAGAGCAACCTGAGGTGTCCCTGCCCATGGCAGGGGGGTTGGAACTAGATGATCCTTGAGGTCCCTTCCAAGCCTGACAATTCTCTGGTTCTCTGTTATTCCTGGGCAGCTCCCCAGTGACCTGTGCTTGCCTTGCCAGACCTTTCCCCCTGGCATTTAGAAAAACAGTGGTTTGCTGATCATTTCTTGTGAAAACCTCTTGAGTGCTTGGTCACCTGCATTTATTTATTCTTCCACACAATGAGCAGAAATGTATCAGATTAACAGAAACCAGCCACAGGAATGTCCTCACCCTGGCCTGGGACAGCCCCTGCCCTCCTCTCCCAAAAGTGCAGCTCTGCCCTCACCGGTGTCGTCCTGCACCAGAGAAGGCTCAGGGGGTGATGGGTGCTGTGAGGACAGCTGTGAGGTGCTCAGATCCCAGCTGGAAGGCTCATTTTGGGGTCTTTGCTTTAAGTTCAACTATCAAAGCACATCACCTGGCATTTCTGCCTGCCCCTTCTGGTGTTGTTTTCCGAGAAGGATTTCATGTGTCTCAGCCAGCTGTGATTCTCCACATGACTCCACAACCTTGTTTTCCAACAGCAAAGTAACTCTGCTACCTATTCACAAGTCCAGAAATACTCATCTGAAACACTTCCTATGGAGACAAAAAGCTGTTTGTGAAGATTTCTCCCACAACTGAGATGCAATGTCTTTTAATTACTGTTTGGTTTTTTTTCCTGAGAACTTCATTTCACAAACACTTCAGCTGAAATCACCACTGAACAGTTCCATCACACCTTAGGTGTTAGGTGACTCCCCTGGAAATGCAAGGGGAAATCCTAATCCAGAGAAGTTTCTATTTTACTGTGTCACAGTGAATTTACAAAGCTCTCCAACCACAGCTGGACTATTCACTATGACAAGAGGCAATCACAGAACGTGCTGGCTTGGAAGGGACTCCTAAAGGTCACCTTGTCCAACCCCACTGCAGTCAGCAGGGACGCCTCCAACTATATCAGGTTGCTCAAACATCAAGTTTGACCTTAAATGTCTCCAGGGATGGGGCCCCAACCACCTTCCTGGGCAACCTGTTCCAGTGGCTCACCACCCTCATTGTAAAGAACTTCCTCCTAATGTCCAGCTTAAATCTCCCGTGCTCCAGTTACAAACCCTTGCCCCTCATTCTGTCACCACAAGCCCTTGTCAAAAGTTCCTCCCCAGCAGGCTCCCTTGAGGTACTGGAAGGCCTCTCTGAGGTCTCCTTGGAATCTTCTCTTCTTCAACTCTCTCAGCCTGCCCCCATAGCATAGGTGCCTCAGCCCCCTGATAATCTTTGTGGTCTCTTCTGGACCCTCTCCATCAGGTCCCTTTCCTTCCTGTGTGGAGGGCACCAGAGCTGGACACAGCACTCTGGACACAGAGGAGAGCAGAGGGGCAGAATCCTCTCTCCCCTTCTCTGGCCACACTGCTTTGAGTGCAGCCCAGGCTGCCATTGGCCTTCTGTGCTGCAAGTGCCCATTGCTGGCTCATGTCCAGCTTCTCCCCCACCAGCACCCCAAGTCCTTTTCTGCAGGGTTGCTCTCAATCTCATCATCCTCCAGCCTCTATGATTGCTCCAGCCTAGGTGCAGGACCTTGCACTTACTAAACTTCATGAGGTTCTCCTCAGCCACCTCTCCAGCTTGTCCAGGTCCCTCTGGATGGCATCCTGTCCCTCAGTCATGTCAAGAAATGCTTCACAAATCACCCTCTTTCCAGGGAATCAAGGTGAAAAATGTGTTTTTACTGCAAATTGGAAAGCTTGTGTGTGTGTGTTGGAAAGCTGAGAAGTGCCTGTCTAGGACACAGCCTCTCATCTGCAGCCTTCAACTCCAATTCACAGGCTCACAGGATGTGAGGGGTTGGAAAGGACCTGTGGAGATCATCAAGTCCAACCCCCCTGCCAGAGCAGGACCAGAGAATCCAGCACAGGTCACACAGGAACACACCCAGAGAGGGCTGAAAAGTCTCCAGAGAAGGAGATTCCACAACCTCTCTGAGCAGCCTGTTCCAGGGCTCTGGGACCCTCACAGTGAAGAAGTTCCTCCTCACGTTGAGGATAGTTTATATCCATTGCCTCTTGTCCTGTCACAGGATGCAACTGAGCAGAGCCTGTCCCCTCCCTCTTGACCCCCAGCCCTCAGATGGGGATTAAATCCCCTCTCAGTCTTCTCTCCAGACTGAACAGCCCCATGGCTCTCAGCCTCTCCTCCCCAGGCAGTGCTCCAGTCCCTTCAGCATCTTTGGAGCCCTCCTTTGGACTCTCTCCAGCAGATCCCTGTCCCTCTTGAACTGGGGAGCCCAGAACTGGATGCAATATTCCAGGGGAGGTCTCAGCAGGGCAGAGTAGAGAGGGAGGAGAACCTCCCTGGCTCTGCTGGACACACTCCTCTGAATGCACCCCAGAACCCCATTGGCCTTCTTGGCCCCCAGGGCACATTGCTGTCCCATACAGAACTTGTTGTCCACCAGCACTCCCAGCTCCTTCTCCTTGGGGCTGCTCTCCAGCAGATCCCCTCCCAACCTGTCCTGCTGCAGTTTATTCTTCCTTCCCAGGTGCAGGACTCTGCAGTTCTCCTTGTTGACCTTCATTAGGTTCCTCTCTGCCCAGCTCTCAGTCTGTCCAAGCCTCCAATTCACAGCCCGTGTTTGGAAGGTACAGAACTCTTTGCCAGATGGTGCCAGTGCAGTGCCATGGTCCTTGGTGCACACCAGAACCAGCATCCTTAGCACCACATCTCCTGTGGTTGAGCAGGGGATGGTGAGAGAAACTTGTTTTAAAATTGTAACCAAATCTACAGAGAAATCAGAAGCAAAATACCATTGGGTCAGTCTCTAGAGATAGATTTCATGTGGAAATGTCAGGGCTGCTTCTGGAAGAGGACAGGTGTATGCAGAAGCTACACTCTTTTTCCTAGCATGGGAGATAACAAGTCCTAAAGCTGTGAAGATCAGAATTACAGACAGATCATTCTGGCACCTTTCCTACACTGCTGAAATCAAGAGCCTGCTTGTGAGGTGAAACAGCAGTGCTGTGAGAAATTCTGCTCTGTGGTTGCTCTGCCTTCTCCCATCTGTTAAATGCTCTTCATTTACCTTTCAGGTTTTCTGTGACATCCTTGGCAAGCAGGAGCATATGCAAATGATTTTTTTCCCCAACCTGCTCTCTTTCACTCATTAGTAATATCTAAATCTGCAGGCTTGTGTATTTAAATCCACATCCATATCATAGCTCATAGCCAAGATGCCAACTGTTCCTCCACACTCAGTTCATTTCCCTGGGTGAAATGCTGATTCAAGTGGACATAATAAAGAAGTCAGTCACTTAAGCATGGAAATTAAGCTGTTGCATGTCAGAGATCTTCTCCAGTCATCTCATTACTGCATACTAATGATGCAGTTTAATCTCTACATCTTTTATTTGGTCTGATTAGGCATCTCCCTGTTCCTGTTAGGCATCAGGAAGAGAGTAAAGTCATCCTCAGAGAACAGCAGCAGGAGGCTCAGTCCTCGCTTGCTGAAACTTCCCAATCCCACGTTAGTTCCTGTGTCTGGGGATGGCTGTGGCAGTTTTAGGCTGTGCCCACAAAAAATTTCCACAGATCTTGAACAGAAAGTGATAGAATGTAAACAAACCACCAGTGGATGCAAAAAGGAAAATAATGATAAGGTCTAAATCATCCCATCGGTCTGAAATCCAACATAAAGTTCCATTTGCAAACTGACTTTCTCTCTTTTCTACTTCCTCTGCTCTGGCAGATACTAACTGCTTCTGCTCAGCTGGTGCTGACCTTGGCTGTGTTCCTGTTGTGGTTAAGTACTAGCAAGCAACTCTCTGTTTTTCTCCTTTCTGCCCTTGTCCTGTGTACAGGGGGGAAGGGGGTAGGGAAGAGGGGAAAGCTGTTGATAACCCTCCTGGTTTTGTCCAGGGGAGTTCTTGTGCTGTTTATAAATTGTAAATACATGTAAATATTGTGTATTTGGTACATAGTCATTGCATTCCATGCTCGTAGATTGTAGTTTTGCTTGTAAATAGAGCTTCCTTTGCTTTCAACTGAGCTGGTCTGGCACTATGATGTTGGGGGGAATTTCAACACACCACAATGGCAGTAGCAGGAGCCAAGCCATTCTAGATACCCCAAATCCTCTTTGTGTGGTCTGGCAAGCTCACTAAGATGTCTTGTTCACTCTTGGGTCATGGTTTCGGGTTTGTTTTTGCACCTGAATCCCCCAAACAGCAAGGTAAAGAGAGAGCTTTGCTCTAAGCAGTAGGACTCAAGCAGTTCTGATTCTATCAGTCACTGGCACTAACCTGTAGCTGCTACAGACTGAGCTGGGCTGACATGGCAGCCAGGGTATGTTTTGCACAGGTTTGTTTGTATGTTTGTTTGTTTGTTTTCTCCTCCTGGAGTGCTGTGCAGTGTGCCACTCCCCCACAATCAGTTTGTCTGCTCAATCTACCGACACAGGCATGCCCCAAACCCAAATGCAAACATGAAAAAAAAGCCTTCATTGATTACAGATCCTTCAGTGATTCATCTTGGTAGGCTGCAGCCAGCCTTTTCTTACCACCTTCCTAAACACCAAGCATTACTCAGCTCAGAAGATTGATGCTGATGCATCCTGGATGGCTGGGGCTCCTTTTCCTGTTGGTTTGTGAGTAGGGATGCAGAAATGCAGTGATGGGTAAGATTTCTCAGCTGCTTTTTTCTAGCTGCTTGATGAGAACTTAACTGAAGGCTGAAACTTACAGAGTGAAACCAGAAGATGAGACAACGTTGCAGGAGATCTACGCATGTCCTATGAAATGAAACAAAATAGCATACACTCCTTTAACTTCTTCTGTTTCTCTCTCCAGTAGATCCTCTTGAATTGGGGAGCCCAAAACTGGACCCAGTATTCCAGGTGTGGTCTCACCAGGGCAGACTAGAGGGGCAGGAGAATCTCCCTAGACCTGCTGGATACACTTTTCTTTTTCTTTGCCCTCTTGGCCAGAAGGACACATTCCTGTCCCAACAGCTTGTAAAAAGAGGATAATTGTCCTTTTATTTCTGACAGCAATATTTCCAGGAAGGGACTGAAAGGTGGTTTAGGAACCTACACCAGGAAGGGCTGGATAACTGTTAGGTGCAGAGAGGAAAAGCTTTGTCTTATCTTTTTGCAGCTAGAAGGGCAGGGATTTGCAGGATGTGAAGTATAGACCAGCTGGGTTGATGCTCCTTACAGGCTGATGGCATCAGTGACCTCTCCTCATTTCTCCTCACACTTGAACTTGCTTTATCACTCCCCTGCAGGGAAACAGCACACAGGAAACAAATCTCTATCAGGTTAGACAGGTGAGGCTCAAACATTACCCAGGGTGGGTCATAGAATCATGGAACAGTTTGGGTTGGAGGGGACCTCCAAAGCAGGTTCCAAAGGAGGAAAGGTCACTGTGATCTCTTCTCTCCTTTGTATTCTCCTGCCAGCTTGAATGTTGCACATCATCTGAGTTAAATGTCATGTCCACACGCTGCTGTTCTGTCCCAGAATCACCTGGAATTTCTTGCAGAGTGACCAAACACAACAGTGAAATCTAGCAAAAGGCAGCTTTGGGAACTGCCAATACATGCAGCTCAGCCAGAAGATTTGGGGGGGGGGGAGGGGGGAAATTAGAAAAAGAAAGAAACAAACAAAGATTGGGGGGGAAAAATAGAAAAAAAAGAAACAAGCAAAAAATATTTTGGGAAAAAAGTTTTAGAAAAAGAAACAAACATAGATTTGAAAAAATATTTTAGAAAAAGAAAGAAACAATGATTTGGAAAAAAAAGGTTTTAGAAAAAGAAAGAAACAAAGATTTGGAAAAAATGTTTTAGAAAGAGAAACAAAGGTTTGGAAAAAATATCTTAGAAAAAGAAAGAAACAAACAAACAAAGATTTGGAAAAAATATCTTAGAAAAAGAAAGAAACAAACAAAGATTTGGAAGAAGCATCTTAGAAAAAAAGAGAGAAACAAAGATTTGGAAAATTTTCAGAAAAAAGAGAAACAAACAAAGATTTGAAAAAATATTTTAGGAAAAGAAACAGACAAATATTTGGAAAAAAAATTATAAAAAGAAAGAAACACAAATTCTTTTCCCTAGAGATATTTTTGCCTCATCAAAGCCTCCATGACTTATGAAGAGATGTTGCACAGTCATAAGAAGCCAAGCTGGAAGAGAGCTAAGGTCATGTCAGTCCATCCCTCACCCAAAAGAAAGATTCATAGATTCGTGGAATGGTTTAGGTCAGAAGGAACCTTCAAGATCATCCAGTTCCAACCCCCCTGCCATGGTTGCTCAGAGCCTCATCCAACCTGGCCTTGAACACCTCCAGGGAGGGGGCATCCACAACCTCCCTGGGCAACCTGTTCCAGTGTCTCCCCACCCTCACTAGAAAGAATTTCTTCCTCATCTCCAGTCTCAATCTGCTCTCCTCAAGCTTCAATCCATTCCCTCTCATCCTATCACTACAAGCCCTTCTCAAAAGTCCCTTCCTGGCTTATTTTTTCTTCCCCAGCTGCACTTATATAATTCCCTGAAGGTGTTGGTCTAACCTGTTCTTATCAATGTTTGTTGCTGGGATTAATTCCACCTGCTCTAGTTTAGGTTTGCTATTTCTTGTTTTGTCTCACTGGGGAAAAAAAAAGGAAACATTTATCTCCTTTCAGGTAACTTTTTACATGGTTGAAGACTGTTACAATCTTTCCTGATTATTTTAACTGGCGTCTCAGGTGAACACATACGACCAAATGATTAACAGTTTGAGACTGAAAAGCCCTCCTGGGTCACACCCATTCTGTCCCTCTACTGGTACCAGATTGTTATCTGCAGCTTATTTTCCATCTTAATTTCTCGTGGGTAGGTGATTGTTCAGCACCTCTGAAAACCAGTCCCTGCTGGTGCTCAGTGATGGGGCCTCAGCCACTTCCCTTAGGAGACCAGAGGTAATTGCTCTCAGGTGTTAACATGCAAATGAAGCCCCCCCAGAATGCAGAAGGACTCCCCAGAAGTCCCCCCAGAATTCAGGCATCATCTGGAGCTTCTGTCATTGCAGTTAGAATGGGTTCTAATTCTGAGGGCGCTCTGCAGCACGGTGAGCACAGCACAGCTCCATGTACACAACCAGCTCTTCAGAAGTACAAGATGCACAGTCAAGAAGCTATCCCTGAAGCTCCTCTTTGCAGTTTCTCCTTTTCTCCATTATAGTGCACCATTGATAACACTTCATCTGGGTGATACACACCCCCACTCCTCTGAAACCAGCCCCAAATGTCCAAACCTCTTCACCAGTACTTTTGATGCCCTTTCTTCCCTTACTCCCTGAGCAGTACAGGCCATATAAACCCTTCCAGGCAGCAGGGATCCAAGAGTGGCAGAGATTCCTGTGACTCCTGTGACTTCCTCCCCATCCTGTGAGGACACTTGCTGGTGCGAGGTACCTTTCCCACACAACCCCCCTGTGATACTGGCTCCTCCTTAACTAGGGCTTTTCATTCTGGAGAAGAGAAGACAGAGAGGGGATTTAGTAAATGTTTATAAATATCTGTCCAACCCAAAAAAACATTTTGTAATATCTCTCCCAGCATTGCTGGCTGATGCAGTGAGACTTTTTTTTTATCTTTTTTTTTCTCTTGAAACATAAAGAAGCTTTGAAAAAATGCTGATGTCCCTTGGGCGTAGCTGCATGGAGTTATTATCTTGTGAGACCATTTATTAAAGGTGACAGCAAAGCTTGTTAGCTGCCTTTGTTCTTAACCTGAGCATAAACAGATGGGCAATCCATGCATAATGAATGAAGCTCTTTCTACACCCTCCCAAGAAGGGTGCTAAGCTCCAGTACGTTTCGTTGTGCACCTGTTGGAAAGTTGCACCTGATGGAAACCAGGATGAAGAGCACAGAATCATAGAATCATAGAATTGTCAGGGTTGGAAGGGATCTCAAGGATCAGCCAGTTCCAACACCCCCTGCTATGGGCAGGGACACCTCACACTACAGCAGGTTGCTCAGAGTCACATTCAGCCTGGCCTTAAAAAATCTTCAGGGATGAGGCTTCCATCACCTCCCTGGGCAACCTCTTCTGGTGTCTCGCCACCCTCATGGGGAAGAACTTCTTCCTCACATCCAATCTGAATCCACCCATTTCTATTTTTTTTCCATTCCCCCCCGTTCTATCATTACCTGACACCTGGGGATAAGATGGTGCTTGTTCACACCACTGACAAAGGGACACTTACAAAGGGTCTTTGTACTCTGCTGTTTTATAGCCAGCACTGGGCTGCTCCTCACTGGTACGAAGCACGCAGCCCAAAACGTGAATCGCTTTTCTTCACTAAAGAAATGAGCTTGGGGTTTAGAGAGCTAAAGGGTGGTTGCCAGCCTCAAGATGTACTGAAATCCTCTAATCCTGCAGGTTTTCAGCACTGCCAACCTTGATCTCTATATTTATAGCAAATATATATAACAAAGAAATGGCTAACAGGCTGCCGGTCCTCTGGCAGCGGTGGGGATGGGAGGGACTGGCACCACTGAGTGGTTCTCTTCCTCACCCATACCAGCTCTACAGAAGTGCATTGGCTTGCAAAGACATTGGGCAGCCTCCCAGCAGTGGGCACTGATATGGCTGGCCAGGGACCACAGCAGCATGCAGGAGACAAAGCTGCAGCAGGGAGAACTCCAGGGAAGCGTGAGGGCAAAGTGTGACCCTCTGCCAGTGGCAGCAAGGTCACTGTTACTGTTTGAAGGGGAAAATTTAGACTAGTTCCTGACTGCAAAGACTGAAAGTAAAATAAATTACCTTTTGATGTAAAAGGAAAAGAATGATAAGGTCTGTAGAAGTCATTGGATTGCTAATGGGGATATAGAGCAGAGGCATAAACAGTTCTTGCTCTCTTTTCTTCTCCTGTCACTTCTGCTTGCAACTTCTCTCTCTCTCTTCCGTGGCCTTGCCTGGGTTTCTCTGTTTTGACTACTGTGTAAGGTAATGGGAAGGAGGGAGGGAGTGGGGGAGGAGGTGAACAGGTCCCCTGGATCCATCCAGGTGGGTCTGAGGAGTTTCTGTATTGTTTATAAATTGTAAATATATCTCTATATGTTGCACATATATTGTATATTTTGTACATACTCATTGCATTTCATATTTACAGGTTGTAGTTTGCTTATAAATAGAGCTTCATTCATCTCTTTCTGTGAAGAACTTCTTTCTAAGATCAAGGGCAAGAGAAGGGCAACAAAGCTGGTGAAGGGTCTGGAGCACAGCCCTGTGAGGAGAGGCTGAGGGAGCTGGGGGTGTTTAGCCTGGAGAAGAGGAGGCTCAGGGCAGACCTCATTGCTCTCTACAGCTACCTGTAGGTAGGTTGTAGAAGGGAGGTTGTAGCCAGGTGGGGGTTGGTCTCTTCTTCCAGGCAACCAGCACCAGAACAAGAGGACACAGTCTCAAGCTGCACCAGGGGAAGTTTAGCCTTGATCTTAGAAAGAAGTTCTTCCCAGAAAGAGAGATTTGCCATTGGAATGTGCTGCCCAGGGAGGGGGTGAAGTTGATGTCCTTGAAGGTGTTTAAGAGACTGAATGAGGCACTCAGTGCCATGGTCTGGTTGATTAGTTAGGGTTGGATGATCAGTTGGACTTGATGATCTTGGAGGATCTTCCAACCTGGTTGATTCTGTGAAGGGGAACTTGTGTGAGCTGTTAAACTGTATATCTATATGTAAATACATTTTGTATGTGCCTATTGCATTTTGTATCGTTATATTCAGTTTCTTTTGTTTTACTTCCAGATTCTGAGTGTGGTGGATTTGCTTCTCTGGGGGAGATTTGCCAAAAGATAAATGGTTATGGGGGGATCTAATTCAACTCATAACAGCTGGAAAGGGTGTCCATGAGCTACATGTGAGTGCATGACAGCTACTGGATGTGCAGTGCATCCCCTGTGCAGAGTGCCCTTCTCCACCAGCTGCCTTCTGGCACAGCAAGGATTGTAGCCTGAGCATGCTGAAAGCTTTCACTGGGGAACTATAAAATGCTGGAAAATATTGGTTTGGCATGAATAACTGGTGAATCATTGGCATTTGTAATTGTTTGGGGGAGAATGGAGGTAGTCCTGGCTGATTTGTATTCTGGTTTCACATGAGAACAGTGATATGAAACAGCAGTAATTGAATCTGATAAGCTCTGGTGAGCCTTTCCCCAGGAGAGGAGGTACGATTTGGAGATATAAGAGCGCAGAGGGAACCCTAGAAGGGTGCGTGGAGGCTCTCAGGTTGCCTCCCATTGCAACTGGTAGGTTTGATAGACTCCTGAAATGAGTGATCATCATCTCAGGCACAGCTAATTACCTGAGACATTATTGTGACTGTATCTGCCACGAGAAGGATGAAATTCAAGACTCAGGAAGGAGCTGTAAAAAGCAGCCCACAAGGTGCTGTGCTCAGCCCTGGAACACCTTCAGCTCTGAGAAGGAATCTTTCAGAGAGCCTTCATGCTGTGGTGGTCTCTGCAGCACTCTTAGAGGAGAGAGGGGGAGGGTCCTCTGCAGCAATCACACTGTGTGCCACACATCCTGAAACCAGTGCCAATAAGAAGGCATTCAAGCCCTCCTGAAACACCCACAGCCCAAAACAAGGAAATCCTGCTTTATGTATGCTGATGCAAAAATCTGGGCCTGCTCAGGGAGCATCTGCCAATGGAAGTGAAGACATTTTTCACGATGAGTGATATCTGCAATAAATAAGTCCACCTGCAAATCTCCTGCTGTGATCTGATTGCCTTCATAAATCACTTGAGCTAAATCCCTGGGAGAGGAACCTTGCTCAATATCTTGAGGGCTGTAAAACTGCAGGCTCAGACACAAATGCAAAGTGAAGTACAAGGCAGGTAAAATGTGTGACGCTGGCTGACAAACACTTCTGAGGCATTCCTGCTTCCCCAGGGCCAGGCAGCCTTGCATGTGCAGCAGGCTGGTTTGGAAAGCCACCTTTTGGGCTGCTCTTGAGCAGACTCTAGGAACAGGCTCTCTGTGCAGCTCTGGCACAGTCTGTCTCCCTGTTCCTTGACATGATGGGAGAGGGAAACAGGGTTGCAGTGCTGTAGGCTGCATCCAGATTTTCCCACTTCTTATCTAGCACCCAGAGTGATGCTTTAGATCAAATACAGATCACAGTATCACAGTATGTTGGAGGTTGGAAGGGACCTCAAGAGATCATTGAGTCTAACCCCTCTGCCAAAGCAGGATCACCCAGGGGAGTCTGCACAGGAATGCATCCAGGTGGGTTTTGAAAGCCTCCAGAGAAGGAGACTCTGCAACCCCCCCTGGGCAGCCTGCTCCAGGGCTCTGGCACCCTCACTGTAAAGAAGTTTCTCCTCATGTTGAGGTGAAGTCTTCTATGTTCAAGCTTGTGCCTGTTGTTTGTTGGTTTATTACTGTGCACCACCCAAAAGAGCCTGGCCCCCTCCACTTGACACCCACCCCTCAGATCCCCTCTCGTGAAATGTGATGAGGGAAGGAGAGCAAAGTAGCAGCCATGATTGGTCACCATTCAAAATTCATGGGGCAGATCCTTAATTAATTAAATTTTAATGACAAATATAATTGTTTATGTCATATCTGCTGTGAACCATAACACTCCAAGGAAAATGTAATTTCAGTTGCTAGGTGGATTAGAAGGGCTGTGGTGAGTAGGTCCAGAAAGGTTCTCCTGCCCCTCTGCTCTGCCCTGCTGAGGCCCCGTCTGAAATATTGTGTCCAGTTTGGGGCCCCTCAAGGCAAGAAGGAGGGAGGTCCTTGAGAGAGTCCAGCACAGAGCCACAAAGCTGCTGCAGGCAGTGGAACATCTCCCTGTGAGGACAACCTGAGGGAGCTTGGGGCTTGGAGCAGAGAAGTCTGAGGGGTGCCCTCATTGCTGGGAATAAAGATGTGCAGGGCAGTGTGGGGAGGACAGAGCCAGGCTCCGCTCAGGGATGACAGGACAAGGAGAACTGGGTGCCAGCTGGAGCAGAGGAGGTGCCATGGGAACAGAAGGGAAAACTTTGTGACTGTGATGATGCTGGAGCCCTGTTGTTTATTTTCCTGGTGTGATGTACATCTGTTTAGTTTTCAGTAACTAGAAAGAAGGAGAGAAAGAGAAAGAAAGAGAGAAAGAAAGGAAGAGAAGTAAAGAAAGAAAAAGGAAGGAAGGAAGGGAAGGAAGGAAGGAAGGAAGGAAGGAAGGAAGGAAGGAAGAAAGAAAGAAAGAAAGAAAGAAAGAAAGAAAGAAAGAAAGAAAGAAAGAAAGAAAGAAAGAAAGAAAGAAAGAAAGAAAGAAAGAAAGAAAGAAAGAAAGAAAGAAAGAGAAAATAAGAAAGAAAGAAAGAAAGAGAAAGAAAAGAAAAAGAAAAGAAAAAGAAAAAGAAAAGAAAAGAAAAGAAAAAGAAAAAGAAAAGAAAAAGAAAAGAAAAGAAAAAGAAAGAAAATAAAAGAAGAAAAGAAAAAGAAAAAGAAAAAGAAAAAGAAAAAGAAAAAGAAAAAGAAAAAGAAAAAGAAAAAGAAAAAGAAAAAAATAGAAAAAGAAAAAGAAAATGATATAAAAGAAAAAAAGAAAAAGAAAAAGAAAAAGAAAAAGAAAAAGAAAAGAAAAAGAAAAGAAAAAGAAAAAGAAAAAGAAAAAGAAAAAGAAAAAGAAAAAGAAAAAGAAAAAGAAAAAAAAAGAAAGAGAAAGAAAGGAAGAAAGGGGAAAAGAAAAAGAAAGACTAGGGATTTGTGCTTGTGTTTAAAGTTCAAACACATTCTCCTGCTGAGGTGGACATAATATTAGAGCACCTTGAAATCTGGGTTTAGAACTACCATCCTCAAACCTCCACATCCACCATTTGCCATGCAGTGGAATCAGCCCTGTGCTCAAATCAGGTACGTTTGCGGACTGTAGAGCATGTTGGTGTGAGTTCACAGAATTATTGAGGCTGGGAAAGACCTCTGAGTTCATCAAGTCCAGCCTATGGTCCTAACACCACCACATCAGCTAACCCATGCCACCAAGTGCCACATCCAAGCTTTTCTTAAAGACCTCCAGTGATGGTGACTCCACCACCTCCCTGGGCAGTCCATCCCAGTGCCCAATCAGCCTCTCTGTGAGGAAGTGCTTCCTGATATCCAACCTAAACCTCCCCTGGTGCAGCTTCAGGCCATGGCTTCTTGTCCTGTCACTGGTTGCCTGGGAAAAGAGCCTGACCCCTACCTGACTACAGCTTCCTTTTAGGTAGTTGTAGAGAGTGCTAAGGTCCCCTCTAAGTCTCCTCTTCTCCAGGCTGAACACCCCCAGCTCCCTCAGCCTTTCCCCATCAGACTTTCTCTCCAGCCCCCTCACCAGTCTCATTGCTCTCCTCTGGACCTGCTCTAGCACCTCAAGATCATTCCTGAAGTGAGGGGCCCAGAGCTGCAGACAGTACTTGAGGTGAGGTCTCACCAGTGCTGAGCACAGGGGCAGAATTCCATCCCTGGTTCTGCTGACCTCAGTGTTCCTGATACAGGCCAGGATGCCATGCACCACACCCACACACCATAACCATGCAACATACATCAGTTCCCCCTCCAGAGTCTAAATGCCAGGCAGGTCCACTTTGACTTTTCTCTTAATTACAGAGGGGGTTCACTTTTTCCCCCTGAGGCTGCAGACTGGATCAGAAGAGGTCTTCTCTTTGTTCCCTGGGTGGTTTTGTAGCCACCACTTTAGGTGGAAAAGTAACACGAAGGACAGGATTTGGTACCTTTGGCTGCTTTGATTCAGCAAAGGAAACGCTCGCTGTGAGTAATGCCAGTCCTAATCAGCCTAACCCTTGCACACACCTCAAAATACCTTGAAGTCAAATCAGTGCTGAAGTCAGACCTTTGTGAAGTTGAACAGCTGAACCAGAAAGGCAATCTCGTCGTGTCGACATCGCCGAGTATTCCAGCGACGCCTGTGAGACACAGAACAGGTTTGGAAACCCAGCCCCTTCACAAGGGATGGGCTGAGTACTCAGCATGTTCCTCAGCTGAAGCTGTTGGAGTCTGTGGTAGCTATGTGGTCCTTTTGCCAACGCTGAAAGATTCTCCAGCACTGAAAGAATTTCTGTTAGTTATCTCCAGCCCCAAGACACAAAGAGAGCAAAGATAAACGTCAATCAAAAAATGCTTTTCAGGAGTGTTTTATTTGAATTTGTATCATATCCATAAAAAAAAACCAGAAGCAGTCTTTAGAACCGTTTTGTCATACATTGTCTCCAAGCTGAGCTTTGCAATGGCAGCAGTGAAATATCTAAGGTGGGTTTGCTTCCTTGTGCACACAGTGGAGAGGGTGCTGTGAGATGCCAGCAGGAATGCCGCAAGGTGCATGGAAAGAGAGGATGGAAACGCAAGCAAACGTTTTCATGTCTGTGTAGCTCACAGACCAACAAAGCTGCTCAGGGGCTTTGTAGAGTAATTTGCTGCAGAAAACAGAGTTTGGGAACGCTCAGGCCAGCACCTTTGCCACGGTGATTTGCATGTACCTATATAAATACTATACCCTTCCCTATCTAGGGCTTTACGCTGACCAAAAAGCACAGTACGGGAAGAACCTATACATGTGGTGCTACCACTTCAGTAGCTGGGAACTTAAAGGACACATCTTAAAATGTGATTGCTCAGCCTCTAAACTATATAAAATAAAAGAGCAAGTAGAAATATCTCTTTTTGTTGTTGTTGTTTAAATAGTAATTTGCATAAACTTTCATCTCTTCATTTTCTCCATTCGCTTAGGCCTGGTAAGAAGACTCCCTTTGGCTGATTGCATCTGTGCTTGGCAAGGACTGTCGTTTTAAACCAGTCCTTGGTGTTTGTCTTAGGCAAAGGTTAATATGTTTGCAAAACAGAGTAAATGTTGGCTGGCTTTGGTTCCAGGTTTGTGCTATGGTGATGCTGAGTGACAAGTACCTGGCCTGAAAAGTTCCGCGGAGTGGGAATTGGAACTTGCACAATTTCCACCTGCCACAAGACGTGACAGCAGAAGGCTGGCGTTGATCCTGCACTCCAATTTACACAGCCTGCTTCTAAATACAGCTTTACCTTTCCAAACTTGAAAGCAGGTTTAGCTGCTGGTCGGTAACCAAGTGGTGATGTGTGTATCACTACGTTGTGTTATCTCCCAGGAAGCCTGGGGAGAGATCTGGTGGAAAGCAGCTTTGTGAAGGTATTACAATCACTTGCTGGAAGATGTGTGTTAAGCTGAGGTAAGTTACAAGAGTCTTGTGGATCTGTGGTGGTGCCATTGAGTTCAGATTTTGCACCCAGGGTGTGGACTGGAGGGCAAAGGGGGGGGTGAAGAGCATGAAGCAAATGGCTGCACATAACAAGGGCACAAAGTGTGGGGGGAAAAGGAGCAGTTTTCGGAGCAACCTGAAGGTGCTCTCCTCGTCTGGAGACCTGGTTCTTGTTGTATGAACCACAAAATGATTGCAAAGGAAGCTGATCAAGCTTTTTAAAAAAACAGGAGAAAGGAAAAGGAAAAGGAAAAGGAAAAGGAAAAGGAAAAGGAAAAGGAAAAGGAAAAGGAAAAGGAAAAGGAAAAGGAAAAGGAAAAGGAAAAGGAAAAGGAAAAGGAAAAGGAAAAGGAAAGGAAAAGGAAAGGAAAGGAAAGGAAAGGAAAGGAAAGGAAAGGAAAGGAAAGGAAAGGAAAGGAAAGGAAAGGAAAGGAAAGGAAAGGAAAAAAGGAAAGGAAAAAGAAAAGGAAAAAGAAAAGGAAAAAGAAAAGAAAAGAAAAGGAAAAGAAAAGAAAAGAAAAGAAAAGAAAAGAAAAGAAAAGAAAAGAAAAGAAAAGAAAAGAAAAGAAAAGAAAAGAAAAGAAAAGAAAAGAAAAGAAAAGAAAAGAGAAAAGAAAAGAAAAGAAAAGAAAAAAGAAAAGAGAAAAGAAAAAAAGAGAAAAGAGAAAAGAAAAGAGAAAAAGGAAATCAATGAGTTGCACAAAAGCAAGCAAGCCCAACACAGTCAATCCAAGGGGGAAAAAAAATAAAAAGGAATGGATTGAGAGGGGGGAAAAAAAAGCTTTGAAGTGCAGAGGCTGACTATTTGATTTGTAAATAAGATGAAGCTCTCTCCACCCAAATTATGAAAAGTAAAAATTGCCATGAATGAGTAATCGATGGTGGCAGCCCTGGCATACAGCATGTGGAAGGTGGTGCTATTGTTTGGCATGTCCTACATGTGTAGATAACAAGTTAGGCTTTCATGTTTGCCTACAAATTGTTGCTAAGCACATTTGATAACCTTTGTATTGATGCTTCTGCTGTCTCTTAGTTTCATCTCCATTTCCTTTGAAGACAAACAAAACCTGGAATATCCTACAGCCTCCAGCTGCACCGTGCTGTGTTTCAAGCTAGTATGGATTTGGATCCAGGGGGTGTCTGAGGAAATTACTGGCTGGGTTTAATATTCTCAATTATTATTATTTGGTTTCCCCCCTGGACTTCTGAGCCCCTGTTGCTGTTTCCCACATTCCCCATCCCTGAAAACAGTGAGTTGGAACTGATTTTGGTTTCACCTCTGTTAACATCACCAAGAAATCCTGTTTCTCAGCTCCCCCATCACACATGCCCAGTGACCTGGTGAAGAGCTACCTCTTCTAGTTTCCAACTCCACACACTCTGCATGTGCTTGGTGCCAGCAGGAAGCAGTTGTGACTCGGAGAAGGAAAAAAAAACAAACACAAACCTGCCCATGAACATTCAGTCTCCACACTAGCACTGCTAGAGGGGAGCCAAAAATTCTGGCCCAGATCAGAACGTTTCCAGAATCTCTGTCTTCATGTTGGTGTTTTTTTTTTTCCTCCAGCTAAGAATCCCAAGCACAACTTACAAATACAAATACAAAATCATAGAATCATAGAATTGTCAGGGTTGGAAGGGACCTCAAGGATCAGCCAGATCCAACCCCCCTGCCATGGCCAGGGACACCTCACACTACAGCAGGTTGCTCACAGCCACATCCAGCCTGGCTGCAAAAACCTCCAGGGATGAGGCTTCCACCACCTCCCTGGGAAACCTCTGCCAGTGTCTCACCACCTTCATGGTGAAGAATTTCTTCCTAACATCCAATCTGAATCTACCCATTTCTAGCTTTGTTCCATTCCTCCCAGTCCTATCACTCCCTGACACCCCAAAAAGTCCCTCCCCAGCTTTCTTGGAGCCCCCTTCAGATCTTAGAAGGCTACAAGAAGGTCTCCTGGGAGCCTTCTCTTCTCCAGACTGCACAACCCCAACTCTCTCAGTCTGTCTCCAGAGCAGAGCAGCTCCAGCCCTCTGCTCATCCTAATGGCCCTTCTCTGGACACCTTCCAGCACCTCCAGATCCTTCCTGTAATAGGGGCTCCAGAATAGAGTTAGACTTGAGAAAAGCAAAGGGAACTAATACTTTACAAGCAGTAGAGTTTTGCATTTCTTAAAGGTCTTTTGAAAGTATCTGTCCAAGTCAGACTCACCCTGCCAGGAGGACCATATGACTTGAAGGATCTGTGGAGACTACTCTCTCATGCCATGGATTTAATATACTTTCTGATTGTTCACCTCCTCACTGCTTCAAATGGCAGGGACCTGCATACTTGGATTAGGAGGAGTATGAATATTTCTACTGGGAAACTCATGCCTTTTAGTAAGTCTGCCCAGTCAGAAAACAATCATCTTCCTTTCAACAGCTTCTGGCTCCTGAGATGGACTCTCTTCCTGCAGTTCAGCTCAAAGATATTAACCCTTTTCCTGGGATGAGCTGAATGCCCTTTGGAGATTAGGGAGGATACTCAGCACCAGGTAAGGTCAGGCCCTAAACTCCTGCCTACCAAAGATAATCCTAGTGGTGGAGGTAGTATGGGTTCTCCAAATTAATGCTGACAGCCACCTTGCAGAACCACAGATCTCTGTGCCTGGGATAAGCTAACTGAAGTGGAAGCCTCTGCATGACTCAGCAAAAGCAACTGCAAGCCAGCAAAGCATTAAAACCCTCAGAGATCAGAGGAGGGAAGGAACAAGTGATATTGGCCAAGGAAAGCTAGAGACCAGCTGACTATGGAAGAACACTACTTGGCTCAGAGATGCTTTACTGTTTCCTCCACTCGTGGTTGCCTTCCAAAGTGGATTGTCATACTCCCTAAATGCCCTAGTATTTAATTCCTTCCCTTTTATTGCATGACCCACATCAATCACATTATGCCTGTATGGTTTGGGTTGGGTTGGTTTAAAACAAAAAAACAAAACAAAACAAAAACAACAACAAAAAAAACCCCAAAGCAAAACAAAACAAAACAAAACCAAAGCAAAACAAAACACCAGAAAAACTTCACAAGGTGGGAAAAATAATCATACTGGTATAATGTCACATCACAGAAAACTGTGTACATCTTTTCCCCATACAGGACATACTTCAAATAGAATCATTTTGATACCAATGATGATAATGTTCCTTCTTCCCGACAGAAGCAGAATTGTGTTTGGTTGGTTTTGGTTTTCTTTCACCCCAGTTTGGTACATAAATATACGAAAATAAGTCTTTGAATATTTACATCCAGGTGTTTTTAAAATGGCATTTCTTGACAGGTTTAATTCTCATTTTCTCTCCAGCCACGGGCATTCTTTCCAAATTTATAAACTAGCCTCCGACCATCCACACGCTCCAAGATTTCTCTCTTGTAGTAGTATCTGTTAAAATAAAAACAGAGCAAAAGGGTTAAGGCTGAAAAATTCACCCTCACTGCTAAAAGGCCACTGCCAACCAGGCAATCCCTCAGCTAGCAGGAAGCCTTTTTATTTTCCTATGGATACACACAAAATAGTCATGACTATTAGAACTGAAAGCAAAGGGGGGGAAATGATGTCTTCTTTTTACTTTAATTATCTTCTGCATTTGCATTTCACCCTCTTTCAGGCGACAGAATATTGCCATATTCATCACATACTCTTATGACATTTCAAAGTGGGTTTTTTTTTGTTTTGTTTTTGGCCTTTTTGTTTGTTGGTTTGTTTTCCCAGATTAAAAAAAAAACCAAAAAACAGAAACCTCGAGAGAGGTTCTCCTCCACCTCTACTCTGCCCTAGTGAGGCCCCACCTAGAATATTGCATCCAGTTCCAAGCTCCCCAGTTCAAGAGGGACAGGGATCTGCTGCAGAGAGTCCAAGGGAAGGCTCCAAGGATGCTGAAGGGACTGGAGCACTGCCTGGGGAGGAGAGGCTGAGAGCCCTGGGGCTGTTCAGTCTGGAGAAGAGAAGACTGAGAGGGGATCTAATCAGTGTCTGTAAATATCTGAGGGCTGAGTGTCAGGAAGGAAGGGACAGGATCTGCTCACTTGTGCCCTGGGATAGGACAAGAGGCAATGGATAGAAACTACAGCACAGGAGGCTCCTCCTCAACACGAGGAACTTCTTCCCTGTGAGGGTCCCAGAGCACTGGAACAGGCTGCCCAGAGAGGTTGTGGAGTCTCCTTCTGTGGAGATGTTCAAGCCCTGTCTGGATGTGTTCCTGTGTGATCCTGCTGGAAGTAACAAGGCCTCTGACCGTTTCTGGGCCACTTAAACCTTCCCAGATCAGTGGCAGGTGAACTTTCAGCTTGCTGCAACTTTCCTGCCTTGGTTGTTTGGGTGGTCAGCACCAGAATGTGTCTGTGATCTACACTATACAGATTGTAGTACACAGAAACAGGAGGGGAAAGAAAAGAGGGAGGGACTCAGCTGCCAAAGAAAGGCACTGGTTCTGCTGACAGTTCAACCAGATTCTCCATTCAGGTAGTGTCTTTACAGAATCACAGAATGTTAGGGGCTGGAAGGCACCTTGAAAGCTCATCCAGTCCAACCCTGCTGCCAGAGCAGGATCACCTAGAGCAGATCACACAGGAACACATCTAGATGGGTTTTGAGTGTCTCCAGAGAGGGAGATTCCACAACCCCCTTGGACAGCCTCTTCCAGTGTTCCTTCACAGTGAAACAACTTTTCCTCCTGTTTCCATGGAACTTCCTATGCCTCAACTCCCACCTAGTGCCCCTTGTGCTGTCATTGGGCATCACCCAGCAGAGCCTGGCTCCAGCCTCTGGGCGCTCACCCTGCACATCTTTATAAATATGAATGTTTAGTTTAGTCTCCTTCTCCAAGCTCCAGAGCCCTCATCTCCCTCAGGCTCTCCTCCTAAGGAAGATCTTCCACTCCCTTCATCATTTTTGTGGCTCTGTGCTGCACTCTTTCAAGCAGTTCCCTGAGGTCCTTCCTGAACTGAGGGCCCCAGAACTGGAGACAGTACTCTAGATGCAGCCTCACCAGGGCAGAGTAGAGCGGAAGGAGAACCTCTCTCAACCTACTATCCACAGCCCTTGTAATACAACCGAGGGGCCCAGAATTGGCCCTAGTACTCTACAGCAACACCCCAGCTCACCTCATAGCCCGGCTGAGTTTCTCATAAGTCATGCTGCTGTTGTTTTTCTTCTTTCCCCAAAGCTGAGCCACAGCTTCGGACTTTAAAAATCTGAAGACTCCTTCTGATCGGTCTTCCCATTTGATCAGTCCCGGGTTCTTCTCAGGGTTGAGAAGAATATCTCGAATAAATTCCCAAAGGTGAGTTCCTCGGGGGTCTGAAAGAGGAAAGAGGGCTGAAGCAGTGTCTGAGGAGCTCTCTGGGCTGCGCTTGCCATTTTTATGTCATGTTCTCACAGTGTCTAATCTACAGCTGGTGAGCACTCAGCAGAAACAGGCCATGGCTCCGCAGCTCAGGACCCCAACATCAGACAGAAATAGGCAGCCCTTACACCAAGGCTGCAGGCTGAGCCCAGTGGCAGGCAGGCAGGTAGGAGCCCCAGCAACTAGGGGAAGCAGAGTCCAAACCACCCACTGCTTCCTTCTGCCTTTGCCATGGTTTCTGCCCTGAAGATAATGTGTTTAAATCTTCCCCTGATCTCATCTGCCCTTTTTTCCTGATGTTCTTCTATGGCAGGCGTGCAAACTGATAGTATCACTGGGCACCTGAAACAGCCAAGAGAACTGTGAAGGCACCAAATCTCCAGGCATTTGAAAGAGAGACAGAAGGCCAAGGAGGTGAAATGCTCTTCTGCATCAGTGAGCATTTGGTCCTAAGAGTGGATAGAGGGATGGTGCCAAAATTGCGTGTGAGGAGGGTATGGAAAAGTTTGACTATGATAGCAGAAAAGGCAATACCAGATCTCTACGTCCAACACATAGACCTCACAGTTTAGGTGCAAGTCCATCCCACATTTACTGGAGAGATGGCACCAGAAAGCCAAGGTTCAAGAAATAAAGAAATAAAAGAAGAAATTAAACGAATCAGATATAGTATTTTATGAATGGAGACAAACACTGTGGCAGAGTGGGCCAGGAACACAGCAGTCCTTTGGCCTGCCTTCAAAAACATGCAAGGGTTTAGACCAAATGAAGAAGGAAACAAGCTGGTCAAGGATGTGAAGAGTAGACAATGGGATAGAGTGGAAGTAAGTTTCAGTCCACTGATGAAATCTTTTTTTTCTTTGTTATTATAACTGCTTTCTTTTTCTTTGTTATTATAACTGTTTTCTAGAACCAACAAAATGTGGTGGAGCTTTTCTGTCTGGACATCAGGAATGTCCTCAACAGAACAGAAAGCAGAGATACAGAGCAGCACTGAAGAAACTGGACACACAGCGTGGCAAACTGACCTTCTCTATATGCCAAAGCTGTGATTAAATTCTTAGAACCACAGAACATCTCAAGTTGCAGGGGACTCATAAGGGTCATCAAGTTCAGCTCCCTGCTCCTCGCAGGACTACCTAAAGCTAAACCATATGACAAAAAGCTTCGTCCAGATGCTCCTTAAACTCTGACAGGCTTGGTGCTCTGACTGCTTCTGTTCCAGTGACCAGCTACCCTCTCAATGAAGGGCCTTTTCCTAATGTCTCATCTCAGCTTCCCTTGATGCAGCTTCATTCCACTTCCTCATATCCTGTCTCTGGTCAGCACTTCCCTCTCTGCTGCTCTTCTTGAGGAAGCTGTAGCCTGTGAGGAGGTCACCCCTAAGCCTTGTCTAAACCAAACCAACCAAGTGACCTCAGTTCTTCACAGATCTGTCTGCAGAGCAGTCCTGTCTAATCCTTCCATTAGCAATCTTGATGCACACACACGCAAATACCCCAAACAAAGAAGGCAGCTGTGTGCAGATAAAAAGTTCTGGCTGGGCAAAGTCACAGAGCAGGGAAAAGCAGGAGTCAGGAAGAGACACATAATCTGGAGACTGTATTGAACCAGGATGAAACCAAATGTTACACAGTGCAGTGAAGGACCAATATTATGGTTTTCTCCTATGAATAAAGGTACAGGATGCAAAAGATACACACCAGAGCTTTTCAGCATAAAAATCTCAATCAAGTACATTAAGGGAACTATGTCCCGAAATGACAATTGTGGTAACCTGTCTTCAGAATCAGGTTGAATCAAAGCTAGCAGAAAAAGCAGATGAGGGGAGTGGGAAGACTGTCACATCAGAGGAGAAGGTGGTGGTAAAGCTGAAGAGGGCAGGTGCTTGCTGGTGATGCTGTGCATGAGAAATTCTGCAAGCTGTCTGGTACCTGCTGCACCAGGCAGGCGTGGGAATAAGTATGGCCATGCACAGAGCTTTCTGATTTCTGGGTCTCCTTCATCATCCCTTTACGCCAGCCCACCAGCCCAGCTCAACACAGGGTAGGGCTGATAGGTTTCTGGTTGCTTCCCCATAAGGTCTCAGTAGTAAAAACCATTTGAAAAGTATAACAATAGGGAGTCAAAAATGAGAGTCATATCCCTGGAGGACTCAGAGTGATGATTTAATCAGGTGCTTTCAAGGTGCTTCATTTTCCCTCCCAAAGAGGATTTGATTTTAATGTTTCTTTTCCTCCAATCCACCAGCCATTATAAACGTGGATGTCAACTTACTGTGCTTCTTGGTGTGGGACTTTGGGGTATGATCTTGTGATTTTTTCACATCTGAAGAATCTGCAGAGAAGGAAAATGAAGCCTATTTGTAAATTTGATTAAAGACTTTCCATTGACTAGCAGGTTGAAAGAAATAAAACCACAAAAAAGAGCTAATATCTCTTTTAAAGATAATCACTTTTCAGAAAGTAATCTAAGTGAGGAGGAAGGGGGGGGGAGAGTTTTGTTTTCTGTACTGTATGTTAATCAGCACACTTCACAAAGAGATCATTGATGAATAAAGAATGACTGCAGAGGTAAACATTTGGCTTTTGAAACCTACATTTGTTTAACAAATACCTCACCTCATGTTATGTGTGAGAGAGGGGGGAAAAAAAATAGAGATGATCAGGGCTATAAAAGGAATCCTGTGTTGTCCCATTGTGTCTTAGCCCTTGCAGAAGCTTGTATCTTTGGGGGCTTGTTTGTTTCTGGAGGGATGATCTAATGTGAAATGTATGCGCTGGTACCACTGCACAGAACACCCACCTGACTGAAACATAATGAACTGGCAAAGCTCTCTTGTTTGAGGGGGGCAGGGTGGGGGGAAGAGGGCTGCACGGGTAGGAGGTTTTGGCAGCTGGCCACGCATAGACTGTTCCGTGGCTCCGGGCCACAGGTACAAGCCATTTCTCATCGGTGGTGCTTTTTCACCTGCGGCCAGCCAGGGGAGGAATAGGGTTTCTGGCACTGGCCCTTCTGCTGAAACGAAGGCAAATGAAAAGTTCCACCCCTTCGTGACTTTAGCTCCCAGTCTGCACGTTCAACCCTCCCACCCTCAAACCGCCGCAGCCCGGCTCTGCCCTTGCCGTTCATGAAAAGCTTTCATCTGACTGCTCCAAGCCTAACAAAATCCGCAGGGTAGTCCTGAAAGGGAGCCCCTTCTGCCTCTGCCTTTTTTGAGCATACTCCATGCCTGAATTCCATCAAGCAGGCTTAAGGTCCCACGCATGTTTTCCCAGCTTCCATGAATGCACAATTATCTTATTTTTCATGGAAACCAGGCATTTGCATGGGAAAGTGACTCACAGGAAATACTCATTTGCATAGAAACTTGTCGGATTTGCACAAGCAACTGCAACAACTGCATGTGAAAAGGCAGATGCAAAGCTATTCACACACTTGCTTTATTCATACATAACTGGAAAGGTAAACTGAAGAGGTCAGCGAGGATATCCTCAGCCTGACATAATTACTGTCCTTGACCCCGAGCAGCAAGCCTGCTCTGAGTCATTCCCTTTTCCCTCTCTCAGAGAGCAGGAACTAGCCTAAACCTCACTCAGCTTGGGAGAAAAAAAAAAAAAAAAGAAAGTAAAATGAAGGTTATTTCGCTGCCTGTCCTCAGATTACAATTCACCTGACGTTATTAAAACTCTGTGGGAACCCCAGGCAAGGGCAGCAGGCCCCAGTCCATTATTTGTCCTCTTCTACAAATCCTTTTCATTTTAAAACCCCACAATCGGCTTGCAAATGTTTGTTACGCTCCACTTAGCTGGAGATTTATTCTTGGAAGTTCGGTTGCCTTCTGCCTAGCTGGTGATTTATTCTGGATTTCAGCTGTGTAAATAGCCTCCCGCTCTGCCTCCACTCCTACGTGGAGACTGGTTTCAAACATGCCACGTTAAGAGGCTGGAGCCTGACAGATGAAAAGAATTATGATGCAGTTTCAACAAAGCTGTCTTGCAAAACTTTTGACAAAAGGTTGCACAGTATTTGCATATGATTCAGGAATGAGCCTATCTTTTTTTTTTTTTTTTTCTTTATGGGATATACAAATTTAGTTTTTACAGGAGGCTGTGCCCTTGGTGTGCCACCCTAGCTCTAGGCTTATTAAGCAGTCCGCAGGTAAACACAGCGTGCCAGGCCCTTGACAGGTCCCCAGTCCTGCCAGAGAGCCCTGAAATCCTGGTAGCCATCTTGTGAGAGTGGGTGGAGGCCACAGAGAGAGCAAACAGAGCCTTTGGCTGGGGGGCTTTTAAGGTTGGGTGATTTTGTTTCTTCTTCTGCTGAGGGGCTGTTTTTTATTTGTTCGCTTCTTGCTGAGTGCCTTCGCTCAAACTGTGCGTCCCTGGGCCAGCCTGGTTGTGCCAGGAGGCTGGGATGGGCACATGGCTGCTGCAGAGGGCCAGGGCTGCCCCCTGCATACACGCAGCTCCCACAGGACTCCATCTACAGACCCCTGCTCCCCGTGCTCCTCCTGCCCTGCCTCCTGCTGCCTTCTCCCACAGGCCTCTTTCCCTCACAGCCTCGAGAGAGGGCCCTGCCTTTCCTTCCCTCTTCTGCACTCCCTTGCCACCTCTGCCCTCACGTTTCCCCACGGCTTCGCTCCCTCCCCTCCAGCCTTGGTGGTGCCCCTGGGCCATGGCTCCCAGAGTGCCCTGCCACATGTGCCCGGCTGGCACCTTCGTCGGCCTCTGTGGCAAACGGGTTTGCTCTTTCTGCTGCCCCTGAGCGGGCAGATTGTATCTCTGCCTGCTGCCAGCGGTGAGCGGGGGTGAGGAGGAGCGAGCTGCCTGCCCTGCTCTCAGCTGAGATGGGCGCCAGCAGGAAGCCCTTCTGCTGGTGCAGCTGGCCAGAGGGCTTGGTGCCTGCCCTGCGGCTTCCCCAGGCTAGCTCCAAACCCAGCCTCAAACGTAGCAACCTACTCAGCATGAGCCATTGGCAGAGCAGGGAACCCAGCCACTTCTGGGGAAGAACATGGCACTCGTTTGCCCATCCTCAGCTACGCCACAGACGGGCTGGATCGTCTCATCTCTCTGACACTAACATCTTCCCCTTTGACTCAGCCCCTTTCAAAGACGATAAGTGGAGATTGCAGATCATTTGATCTTCCCTGTCTTGACAGAGAAGAGAGGAGCAGCTCTTTCAAGCAAGCCACCCTAATGACAATAGCTAAAGAGCTGTCAGAATCAATAGCCCTTGGTTTAAAATTACTGGAGACTCAGATTCAACGCTCCAACAGAAGCAGACCTCAGAGACTATTATGCACCGGTAGCTCTGAGACAAGTGACAAACAATTAACAACATAATTACAAGTTCCTTACCAGGAGGGTGGTGACTAGGTGTCATCATGGAAATCTGAGCACGACAGAATGTTTTACTGTCCAATAGCTCTGGGAATTAAAAAGGAGAACATTTAAAGTAATAGCCTCAGACAACAACAAAACTGCCTCGGAAATGCATGAAGTGTGGTGATGTTAGTTACCTACTGTGCTACCATAGCCACTGTCATACAGGTAATTCTCTTCTTTCCAGGACACCATTAATGAGGGATCTGAAGGCAAAGGAGACCAGAAGGAAAATCAGATCACTAAAAGAACATTCTTTATATATATGTTTATTTTTTTAGCACAGGGGTGAATACTGAACACTGAGGGAATAAGGAATGTGCAAAAATAGAGCTATGAAGGGAACCAAGAAGCGAAGGGGCTATGCACAAAATTATTTTCCTTCACTGAAATCATGGATGGGGTTGTGCATCCTCAAATCTTCTTACAAAAAGCATTGACTTTTAGGAACAAGGCAGTGGGCTCTTCTTTTTCCTGACTAATGCATTGTTTTATGCCTGCCCTTGAAGGAGGTTTCCTATGGCAGATTACCTCTACCCAATTGAGGTCTGAGGTCTCAGCCCCTAGTGCTTTACTGCCATAGAGAGGAAACTATCCTCAAACAGCCAGTAAAAGTGCTTAGAGTGAGTATTTCTTTCTCTAATGGCTCCTCCAGAACAGAGCCTTGTGTGTAAGCACAGAGGCAGGAACACCAAACCCTAATCATAGGCGAAGGGCCATTTTAGTCTGGGAATGTCAAGATCCCATCCTTAACCTAAAAACCACCTTCATGATTAAAGAGGAATAATTTTAGTGACCTTCTGGTCAGATAGGTCAATATGAGCAGAACAGAAACATCATCGCTATGACCTGTCCGTAGGTCTCTTAATCTCCTACTCTCTTCACAGTTCATTTTTGAGGTAAGAAGCCTTAAAAATACTTCTGTTTTTTCTTTTGAATCCAGGTGAGAAAGGATGAGGAGTAAAGTTGTACTTTTACTTAATTTTTTTTTAACATTCACATAAATCAAAGGGGAAAAAAAAGAATTTAAGAATGAGTTATAGCTAAATCATCAAGTTTGGCTGAGTTACCACTTCAGACACAGGAATTTATCAGGCATGCATGTTGGGGCACCCAGAGCTACAATAGCACACACCCTTTGCTTGCTTGGACACCTGATCTGCCTAACATTGCCTCTGAAAACAGGCCTTCTGAGCCAGAACATGGCAAGACAGCTCATCTTTTCAGGACCCACGTCTCTGCAACTCTGACACTCTGTTAGGAGCTCACAGCCTTCCTAAACCACCAGCCCTTTCCCTGCTAGATCACAACGAGTCCCTTTCCCAGCAGCTCCAGTCTGCACTGCGGGCTCCTCCCCATGCAGAAACTAAACTCACTCCCACTGCCCATCATCGCCATCGCTGGAGGCACTCCACTCCTGGTTCAGCATGGCTAGGAGTTAGTTCTTGGCTTTGACCTTTCCAAGGTGAGCCCCTGAGGGACTTTGCCCTAGGCTGGGTATCTCGAGTGGGAGGACTGGAGACAATATTTTCTACCCTGGTGTTGTACCAAATCTCATCAATCAGGACTGGAAGGATGACCCTGTTTTACTTGATGGCACACACCGAGGCTGCTGCATGCACATCACCTGCAGCAGGCAGGCAGAGGCAAGGGGTGGACTGGAGATTGCAATGCTTGCCTGCTGCAAGGAGAAGGTGAAGAGTGTCCTTGGCTAGAGAGGCTGGGCTTCTCCTGGTGAGCTGAATAAATAGGCTTGGCAGCATTTGTCAGAGACATGGCACATTACAAGTCTCTGTTTGTTCTGCCAGAAGATACTAAAACAGGGCTCACACACCCACGTATGCAGAGCTGGGACTAGGAGGGTAGAGAGCGTTTGGATGTGGACAGAGGTGCTCTGGCAAAGGAGCCAGGAAAGTCATGGTGCCTGGAAAAGAGGACTGAACTGAGCTGAAGTTCTTTCCTTGGTGAATCAAAGTCTTGGGAGAAAAGGCACCTAGCTGTGAACACACTGGAGAAAAAAAGACTGCCACGGGCAAAACGCAGACCCGGTCCCACCAAAATACTCCCCAGAAGTTCCATTTCTTTGAAACACGAAGAAATGGAAACCTCTCTGAGATTTTTGGTTGGGAATTTCCTCATGTTTCAAACATTACCAACACTCACCAACTAAATATTCTTTCTCTCTTTTTTTTTTAAACTGAGAATTCCCTGAAAAGAGTTGTTTTGAAATCTGCTGAATGAAGTCCTCTACACAGCTGCGCTTGCTGAGCACTGCAGACTATGAAGATCGGTACGGACTGCTGATACTGCAAAGGTCTCCCAGGTAGAGTGGCTGCATGCATGCTAAGATATAGTGGTACTACTCAAAACTACAGAAGCAGACACCAGGGGATATCTGTGTTACTTCTTCCATTCTCCACAATACCATTTCCATTTTCTTGAATGCCACTTTGGGATCTCCCTCTCCGAATGCACAGCTCCCCCTTTTTGTCACCAGCAAAGGACGAGTTCATCAGTGTTACTCACCTGTTTGCTCTGTCTTCACAATGACATTATGAGATTGGTACATGTCACTTCCACACTGGCCTGCAAGAGAGTATATGGCAGATAGGACACATGACAATGACCACATAAGAAGCAAAGGTATTAGCTCCAAGCAGCGACTGCTGCAGCCGAGCCAGAGGGATAATTTTGGAGTGGGAAACAAATCCTCTCCCCTGGTCCTTCAGACTTCTGCCTCGTGTCATACTGAAGCAATTTAGCAATACAGTGAGTGAGGTATAAGCTGCACAGTAAACACAGCAAATTACATCTGCCAGGTAGGTCTCTGGGGAACATAAGCAGCTTCTGAAGATCCCAGAATTCAGACCGCTGGATATGTGTCTCTGCCTAACATGTATTTACCATTCCACTTTAGGTGCTGGAGGTTGCTGTAAAGCAGCTGCCCTGCTGTCCCAGCTGCTTGAGTGAATTCCTGCAGGCTCATACTGCACAGGTGTTCCCCATTGATATCAAACTCCTGGAAGGGTATGCAGGTGGCATCCAGTTGGTTGGTATCAAGGAGATGCTGCAGCCACTCCCAGACTTGAAACTTAGTCCAGTACTGTGGGTGTATTTCATGCCACTGGGTTCCATAGAAGCTGCTGGACACTGGGGAAGAAAACAGGTCTTTATTGTCTCTGTTAGCACTGTGGCACTCTGTCAGTGACAAGAAAGGTCTATAGCTAAATTGCATGCCCTGGAAGCCCACAGAATCTAGACTCTTTCTTAGTCTGTAACACTAGCTCAGTAGCTATTGATGGAGATGGCATTATTGTGTTGTGGTTTTTTTGCGGGGGGGAGGGGGGGGTTGCCTCAGTTTTTCAATTAAAAAAGCAGGAATTACATTACACCTCTCTTGGCACATTGAATAAGAAGGAATTCATCCATGTTGGCTAAATACACCGAAATTCTTCACTGGAAGATACATTACAGAAGTTCTGTTGAAGAGGTATGTTGATCTTCATACAGGAAAATAATTGTAGTGATCCAGAAAATGGTAGAAAAAACCTTCAAAATTATCCTAAGGTGGAAATCTTCTTTTCATAAGGACTTGGTAAGGGCTGAATCTGAACTGGGGGATTCGATCAAAGAATGATAAAAACCAAGGCACTCTCACACTGCTCCGCAATAAAAACCTGCCAGTACGGCCCAGAGCTTTGTGAAAGAGCTGGACTTGTGCTGACTGCACTTTGCTTTGTAGTCAGGGAAGAGGACTGGAGAACTGCTGGAAGACTCATGTTTAGTTATGGAAGCTGTGTCATTTTGTTGTTAGGGTGTCTGAATCTCTCCTTGGCAATCTTTTAAGCTGCTCTCAGTGGTATGTCATTGCACGACACTAATTTCTGTGTGCAAATGACAGAAAGTGTATGTGAGGACACGGTAAGTCTGTAAGGTAAGAGTGAAGGCAGGGCTGCTTTGGTCAAAGGGAGTTCAGGGCAATTTATGCCTCCTCAGGAAAGGAGGACAGTGTAAATGCCAGGCAGAGGCAGGGTGTGATAAAATGGTCACAACAGCATGAATGAGAAATTGCAGAGGTGGCTGGATGATGGGAGGGGGAAAGACTCTACAGCAACCCCACTCCAGGATGTGGCACCAGTCCATTCTCAGTGTCCCAAGCACAGTGTCCCCCTCACACAGCTATGAGAGACACAGTGGATATTGCTAGAGGACCACAAGCAGTAGAGTTGGCACATTTTAAGAAACCACTTTCCTTCAGGTCCTGCTACATCTCAGGTCTGTTCAGGTGAGGTACTCTACACAACACCAGTTTCCAGGTAAGCACAAAAAGCCCCACAGTTACTTCATCAGTATTGGCCAACAAGATCTGTGCCAGTAACTTAGGGAGTCTGCAGGACCTTTTCTCATCCTCCTGTGGAAGGATTTCGGGAATGGGTGTGGAAATGATTAAGAGTGTGGTATGTCAGAGAACAGAGTTCTGATGGAGCCACCAGGGCTCCTGAAAAGGAGGCTGGTCTGTATTCTCTATTCAGAAAGGCAGAGAAGCTTCAGCAGTGACTTGATTCTTAATGCACACAGAGCCTGCAGTGAGAGGAAAGCATAGCTAGGTGAAAGGAAGTGAAGTGGTGAAGGACTGCAGAGGCTGGTCTGAGCTTCCAGCTTCCTGTCCCTCTAAAAAACATCAGTGAGTCTTGAGGACTTTCACACTGCAAACACGAAAACAGATCCCACAGTTTCCCTTCATGAAATCTTGTTCAAAGTGGAACTCAGCCAGGACTTTCCCCCCCAGTGAATCTGCTCCAGCCAGGCTGGCACATTTATTAAGTACACACTTAGATATTTCTGTGCATTTAGAAACTACACACAGAACAAACAAAACTTTCGGGGGGCGGGGGGGAGCTGGGGAGGGTGGAAATGATGTTGTCAGCAATTACAGCATTGCTGGAATTAGAAGGATAACTTAGATTTTAAGGCTTACCTGCCACCTGAGTGGTGAAAAGAATTGGAACACACTGTATTTTATACTGATAGAGGGAAGATATGGGAAGACATTTTTATGTATACAGCCATATCATCAGGAATCAGGAAGGAAAAAGAAAAAAAGTTCTCAGATCATAAGCTATCTGTGTTCTAATGCCAGGCTCCTCAGAGAGCTGCCTAGCAATTTGAACTGAAAAGGTAAAAGCAGCACAGGAGTAGAAAGACTTCTGGAAAGCCAGAGGGGTGATTAGTATTGAAGAGTAATGTTGGTTCAGAGAAGGCACGAGGGGTAAAGGGCTCTGAAGTGAGGATAAAGAGCTTTGATCACTTTCACCACCACCAAATCCATTTTAAGGAAAAGAACCAGTAAAGAAATGAACCAGGAACTGGTCACGTTCTGAAACAGAGTGTGCAGGGGTTTGGATTTGGTTTTGTTTAGTTTCGGTTGTTTGGATTTGGGTTTTTTTTTCTTTTTTCCCCACAAATAAAATAGCAAATAGAAATTTTTCTTACCAGAAGTGAAACTCCAGTAGATTAGTATGAGTGATAAATAATACTTGTGCATGCTTAATGGTGTAGCAGCCCCTTCCTCCCTGCCCCCCTCCAGAACACATGGCTTAGAGCCCTCGAATTCCTCCTACCATTGCATGCGGAATATCCGTCTGTCCAGGAAGGCTGCTGGTGGAGTAGATTGCTGCTGGAATTGATACTCATTCTGCCAGCTCCTTCCAAAATCATGATCTGTAAGTGAATCAGACAGCTTGCTTAGCGAGCACTGACTGGTCCAAGAGTTAAATGGCAAAAGAATCCCAAACAAAATCCATCAAGGCGAAGTGAGGAAGCCAATTCCATTTGTAGAAGGTACAACTGAAACCAAGAACATGTTGCCACAACCCCTTTTCCACTGCCACAAAGTCTCCTTATGATAAACATTACCAGGGTGGATTTGCATATGCAAGAAGCAAGTTTCTACAGCTGCCTATCCATAAATGAATAATCTGTAATCAGAAATGAAGGGGAAGGAAAAGACAAAGCTCCTGACAGAGCAGCTCAGGAAAAGTGCCAAGCTTTGAGCAACAGACTACCACCGAGCTCAGCTTCGTGTGTTCTAATGGAAAGAGAAACGTGGCTTAAATGTGCTTTTCTTTCTTTTCTTTTCCACTTTCTTTTTTATTTTCTTTCTTTATTTTTTTTTTTAATGAGAGAGAAGAGTTTTCTCTTAGCTGCAAATGAAACAACACAGCTGACAACAAAGCCACCAGTCGAGAAACTCCCTTGAGCAGAAGGGCGCACACGTTGCCGCTGCCGGGAGGTAGTGTTACAGGGAATATCTTGTCAGCCGACCCAGTTTCTTATCTGATCTGTGTCAGCAGTGTCTGTAACGCTCCTCAGTAACGAGTCATATCACAGACCATACCTTTCACACCACTGAAGAAAAATCAGACGGTCAAAGATCTCGCAAATGAGACAGGCGGCGGAACAGGAACAGGATTTTGGAGGGATACTGCCCCCAGGACAGTACTCCCTCTTCCAAGGGACCCAAATGTTCCTTTCTACTTATCTAAGCCTTAGCACCATGAGTAAAATTGTCTGTTATTTTATTTACATTTTTAAAAACAAACAAACAAAACCCAACACTATTTTTATTTGTTTAAAACCCCACTATTTTATTTATACTTTAAAAACACCGAACACTACTTATATGGTACCTCAGGAAAATTTCACGTACTTATAACACATCCTCGATCATTCCAGTGAAGCTACAGAAAATTCCCCAGTTAGTGGGATTCTTGGTATTTTATATTATAGAATCATAGAAGTTTTTTTCAGTTGGAAGGGACCTCCGGAGATCAGCCAGTCCAACCCCACCTGCCAGAGCAGGAGCACCCAGGGCAGGTCTCAAAGGAAGCCATCCAGGTGAGTTTGGAAAGTTTCCAGAGAAGGAGACTTCACAAACTCTCTGGGCAGCCTGCTCCAGGGCTCTGTCACCCTCACAGTAAAGAAGCTTTTCCTTCAACCTAAGACCACCATGGCTACTAAACCATGTCCCAGAGTGCTATGTCCTCACAATTCTTGAACACCTCCAGGGATGGTGACTCCACCACCTCCCTGGGCAACCTGTTCCAATGCCTGACCACTATTGCAGCAAAGAAATTTTACCTCACCTCCAACCTAACTCTCCCCTGGCACAGCTTCAGGCCATTTCCTCTCATTCTACCACCTGATACATGAGAGAAGAGACGAACCCCCACCTCACTCCAACCTCCTTTCAAAGAGTTTCAGAGCAAAGAGGTCTCCCCTCAGCCTCCTCTTCCCCAGACCAAACTACTGCCGTTCCCTCAGCTGCTCCCCACAGGACTTGTTCTCTAGACCCTTCATCAGCTTTGCTGCCCTTCTCTGGACATCACTTCAACAGATGCCAGTGAAAGGTGAGGGTGGAGGAATTTCTCTCTCCAAAGCTCATCCTATTGCCAGCAGCATGGCGAAGGTTCCAGGTAACAGATTGTGATGAGAATTACGCAGGGTAATTAACAGCAGCAAAATCTGACTTAGAAAATCAGACACACTTGGAATTTACAAAGCTTAAAAATATACATGATAGCCACAGACGTGCTGCAAGAATTTGGGAAGGTAATTTGTTAAATATTAGAAAGGCTTCAGATTGTTTTACTTACATAAATACAAAGGGAGGGGGGGTGTTTAATAAAAAAGAAATCATTCAAATTGTTGATCAAAAATATTCTAAATTTCAAGCCACCAAGTCTGTAAAAAAAAAAAATGCTAGACACCAGGCTGCCATGTGCTGCCAGCCAGGCTTCACCTTGGAATTAGGAAGAGGGTGAAACACAACATGGATTTGTGGAACTTAAAAGTATGATGTTCGTTCACTCAGGCCAATGAGAAAAATTCTGTCGAGAGCAGAGCTTGAGCCCTGCAAGTTCATACCACCAACCTGTTTGGGAGAGGAAAAGGACTCAACAGAAACTCTCCCAACCTTGGGTTTATACAATAATCTGAAAATGACCAAGGTTGGAATTTTCCTCTGTCATTTAAAATAAACTTTGACATGTTTAAAATAAGTTCCGCATCTGACTCTCTTCTCCTTTTAAGATAAGTTCCACATCTGTCTCTCTCCTCCTTGTAAAATAAGTTCTACATCTCTCTCCTTTTAAAATAAGTTCCACATCTGTCTCTCTCCTCCTTGTAAAATAAGTCAGTCCTACATCTCTCTCCTTTTAAAATAAGTTCCACATCTGTCTCTCTCCTCCTTGTAAAATAAGTTCTACATCTCTCTCTCCCTCTTTTAAAATAAGTTCTACATCTGCCTCTCTCCTCCTTTTAAAATAAGTTCCACATCAATCTCTCCTCCTTGTAAAATAAGTTCTACATCTCTCTCTCTCCCTCTTTTAAAATAAGTTCCACATCTGTCTCTTCTCTCTTTTTAAAACAAGTAAGTTCTACATCTCTCTCTCCTTCTTTTAAAATAAGTAATTTCCACATCTGACTCTCTCCTCCTTTTAAAATAAGTTACATATTTGTCTCTTTCCTCCTGTTAAAATAAGTTCCACATCTGTCTTTCTCCTCCTCCCTCACCCTGCACACAATTTATATCCTTAAGGAGGACAAGGGAGAGAGGTTACTCAGACTTGCTTTAAAAGCCAAAGATCTCTCTCAGAATGATGCTTCACAGCATAACCCAGTCCAGAGTGTGTGTTCCAGCTATGCAGAACAGCAAAGCCAAAGCAGGGAGTTTTTAACAGTTGCTTCCCACCCTTAATTCTAACTAACCTATCACTCAGGGACTACCAGCAAGGAGAATTCAACTTCTCACAGCAGGCATATGAGTGGACCAAATGTTTGCAATTAAGAGAGCTGATTGTCATGGCAGTCAGTAAATCTATGCAGGTTAGAAGAGAAGACATTTTTTAGCCCCATGCTGAAGTCAAGCCACTCAGTATTGTGAGGGAGGAAGTATAGAGAAACATTTCCATTTATTGCAGTGATAGTGAAGATGTTCAGCATACAGCATGGACATCATTTATCTCACAGGCTTGAGATGTGAGAAGGTCTCAGCAATCAGGCATATGTGACATACTTCTGAGGCTGTGCAAGGTTTTCAACCAGGGGTTTAGTAATTGAAGACAATTTGGTTTGAATTAATGAAGTATTAATGATAAAGTATTAAGTATTAACAAATTAAGTATTAATGAATTAAGTATTAGGTATTAATGAGGTATTAATGACAAAAACCTCCTTGCAGTATCAAAGAGAGGTGAGAAGGAATACCATTTATTCTGGGACAGCTATAAAAACTGAAGATTAGCAAATTCTTAGGGACCGAATTTGGTGAAATGACATTTAAAATACAAACAAACAAAAATCCAAACAAAAAAACCACAAACCCCCAAACAACAACAATAAAAAAAAAACTAACAAAACAACAAAATACCAAAAAACCCACAAACCCCCCTAACAACAACAAAACAACAACAAAAACAAACAAACAAAACAAAACACAAAAAACCCCCACCAAACCAAATCAAACCAATGAAAGCCAAAACAAAAACCCAAAGCAAACCAAAACAAACCCTCCCCACACAACAAACAACACAACCAAAACAACGTACACTTAATATTGAATTTCAGCTTCCTGATCTGAAGTCACATCTCAGAATTTCAAGGTATTGTGTTATGTGGTTTTTGTCACCTGCAAACTCTGCAGTTTCTGGAATTCTACATAATTTTCATGCCTGATACTTGTGCAAATAAAGTGTGTCCAGAAAAAAAAATGTGTGCATGTGAACTGAAATGATTTCTCTCTTCTAGCTCCCAGTCATTTTGTCCTGGTGGTGGAAGCCTCATCCCTGGATGCTTCTAAGGCCAGGCTGGATGTGGCTCTTGGCAACCTGATCTAGTGGAAAGTGTCCCTGCCCATGGCGGGGGGGGTGGATGATCCTTGTGGTCCCTTCCAATCCTGACAATTCTTTGATTCTATGATCATTTAATTCAAGTAAATTCATAACTAATCAGGTGAATTTCCAAATCAAATGACTCTATGAAACTTTGATTCAGCACCTGAAGCTGTTGCTAGTCAAACAAACAAAATCATCAATTTCAAAGTTTCTCCACCTCATCAATGCATGTTAGAGACCTGAGCAGCAGGAGCAGCCTGGCAGCCCAGATTTGGATTTCAGTTCTTCTCCTTTAAAACCTTCTTCCTCCACCATGACAGTTTAGCAGGCAATTGCTCTCCACTGTATCCTTAAACAACATTAATGCTATTTGTAGGGAATGTGCATGGAATATTCTTTATCTTAGAGTCTCCACAAAATCCTAGAACGGCGCAGGTTGGAAGGGACCTCAGAGATCATCCACTCCAACCTCCTGCCATGGGCAGGGACATCTCTCAACTAGACTCAGCTGCTCAAGGCCTCATCCAACCTGGCCTTGAACACCCTCAGCAAGGAGGCATCCACAGCCTCCTGGGGCAGCCTGTTCCAGAGTCTCACCACCCTCATCCTGAAGAACTTCTTCCTCAGCTCCAGTCTAACCCTGCTCTCCCTCACCTTCAAACCATTCCCCCTTGTCTTGTCTCTAGACACCCTCAGGAAAAGTCCCTCTGCAGCCTTCCTGCAGGATCCCTTCAGGTATTGGAAGGCAGCTCTAAGGTCCCCCCAGAGCCTTCTCTTCTCCAGGCTGAACACCCCCAGCTTCCTCAGCCTGTCCTCATAGCAGAGGTGCTCCAGTTCTTGGTCACTATTATAAATTAATGATTTGAAAGGTAAATGAACTTATCTGGACCAGAATAGTTTAATGAATTTTCAGCATTACCTGTGGGAACAAATGTGCATGAGAGGTTGGATGTGCCACATGGCATCGATCAGAGGAGCAGCACTGGACTTAACTTCAACCCAGATTTCCCCAAGGTTCTGTGTATGATTCAACGTGCTGGCTTTTTGGTGACTTGAAGATTGCTGAGTCACCTCCTTTATCTCAGCACAAGGCTGTTCCTTGTTTGGAAATCACTGCAGCACTTTGTCCAGAGCTGCTGTAAAGTCCTGCTAACGCAGCTTCCATGCCTGTGTTCTCCTGTGCCTGGAACCGTACCTTGTCATGCTCAAGAGTGCTCTTCCCATGAAAACTGAACTGTGTTTTCACAGAATCAACCAGGTTGGAAGAGACCTCCAAGATCATCAAGTCCAACTGATCATTCAAACCTATCTAATCAACTAGACTATGGCACTAAGTGCCTCATTCAGTCTTTTCTTAAACATCTTCAGGGACATCAACCCCAACACCTCCCTGGGCAGCCCATTCCAATGGCCAATCTCTCTTTCTGGGAAGAACTTCTTTCTAAGGTCAAGCCTAAACTTCCCCCTGCACAGCTTGAGACTGTGTCCTCTTGTTCTGTCACTGGTTGCCTGGGAGAAGAGACCAACCCCCACCTGGCTACAACCTCCTTTCAGGTAATTGCAGACAGCAATAAGGTCTCCCCTGAGCCTCCTCTTCTCCAGGCTAAACACCCCCAGCTCCCTCTCTACACCTGCCTTTGATGCCTGTAGCTGGCAGATGCATGCTTACAGCAGAGTCTCATCCCATACTTGGAAAGATTTGGAGCTGGAATATTGGAAGGGGCGTCGCCTTCCTTCGTGTAGGGCCAAATCCTGAAATCTCCCTTGTGTGCAGACAAAGCTGGCTGAGGGGTGTGAAGCCTCAAGGGGAAGGACACATAATGTGTTGGGTTTGCTTTTAATCACATGCCATGTATCAAAGTGAGCAGAGGAGCTAATGAAGCCTGGTTTCCTATGCATGTGGATCTTGTGGTTGGATTCTCTGGTGTCTCCTAAGATGTGAGCCCTGATTGAAGTTTTTCCCACGGTTGGGGCATTCATAATACCTCATTGTCTCAGGGGAGCGCGCACAAGCTGCGCTCTTCCTTTCAAATGGAGCCTTAATGGATCTCCCTCCTGTGCTTGGCAGCCTCTCTTCATTCATCTTGTAAGAGCTTCATATCTTTGAGACTTCTACCCCAGATCAAATTTAATTAAAATTAGCGATGGGACTCGAAGATTGTTACAGGCCAAATGCAAATGCCGACACGCAGACAGAGCAACCACAAAGGACTCATTTCCTCAGGAAACCACCTTAAAAAGGCATTCCAGCTGAGCCTAGGTTCTGGGAGACAACATAAAGGTGCTGAGATCTGCTAAGACACAGTGCATTATAAACAGAAGCACGCAGGAAGCGTCCTGTGTGTGCGCAGACACTGACTTGTACCAGCCTCACTAAGGGTGCCTTGATGCTTTCTCTCCACACATTTCCATTATTTGCCATGGAAGAGGAATCACCTGAGAATGAGAAGCTCCCCAGGAGCTGGCAGTGTGCTCACATAGCCCAGAAAGTGTGTGCTGGGCTGCAGCCAGAGGAGTGTGGCCAGCAGGGCAAGTAAGGGGATTCTGCCCCTTGACTCTGCTCTGCTGAGTTCCCACCTCCAATCCTGCTTCCAGTTCTGGTGTCCCCAGCATAAGAAAGACACAGAGCTGTTGGAAAGTGTTCAGAGGAGGCCACAAAGATGATCCAAGGGCTGGAGCACCTCTGCTATGAGGACAGGCTGAAGGAGCTGGGGTTGTTCAGCCTGGAGAAGAGAAGGCTCCAGGGGGACCTTAAAGCTGCCTTCCAATAGCTGAAGGGATCAGAATATATACATACATACAGGAATGTATACATACAGCCTACAATGCAGGAAGGCTGCAGAGGGACTTTTCCTGAGGGTGTCTAGAGACAGGAGAAGGGGGAATGGTTTGAAGCTGAGGGAGAGCAGGGCCAGACTGGATCTAAGGAAGAAGTTCCTCAGTATAAGGGTGGTGAGACTCTGGAACAGGCTGCCCAGGGAGGCTGTGGATGCCTCGTTGCTGGGGGTGTTCAAGGCCAGGCTGGATGAGGCCTTGAGCAGCTGGGTTTAGCTGAGAGGTGCCCTTGCCCGTGGCATCGATGTTGGAAGAGATGACCTCTGAGTACCCTTCCAACCTGAGCCATTCTCTGATCTCTGGTGTATGATCTTGTAACACTCCTAGGAACATTGCACAGCTACGAGAGGAAGCAAATAACACTTTGCTCAATCAGCAAGGTTCCATTTAGTTGTGCACTATTGTTCAGCAACATTGTAAAGAAAGTCCTGTAAGAAGAAATGGATGTGCAGCTAAAAAAAGAAACCCAAAGTCTTCCACCTACGCTCAATATATCAGGTGGTATTTCAAGAATAAATCCAAAAGCCCTCTCTCTCTTAGTGAAAGTTCTCACTGGGGTCAGGAAAAGCTTGACCAAGTACAATCCAGAGTAACTTGGTAGCACTAAGAGGTCACTTGCTCTGTTGTTCTTGTCCTCATTGACTGCCTGACCCCACAGAGTAAATGGCAGTAATGGAAAGAGGAAGGAGCTATGGCCTACCCATGGAGCAAATCCAGCACTGCAGAAAAACATCTTTACAAATCCTTGAACCTTGAACACTGGGTAGTGTACTCTATGCAAATTATTTTATTGCACTACAGGTGTGCTCTGAAAATAAATCACTCTGATGCTCATTTCCACATGCAGCCCCAGGAGTCTTAACATCCAGATAATGAGTTTCTCAGTTCTTTGAACCAGAATCTTCTATTAAAAATAGCAGGAAAATGCTGGAGACAATAGGAAAGGGAAATGAGCAGTAGGGAGAAAATGAGGGAATCCTAAAGTACCAAAGTGAATTTTCTGACATTGATTTGTAGAGTTGCTGCCATTGCAACACTTAACTGAACCAAGGGTCTCATGAAACACAAATATGAGGGGGTGTGCAGCCCATAGGGGAGGGGGACCTACAGCCTTCTGGTTTGTAAAGCTATGGAATCTATGCAAAACTTGCACCAAAAGAAAAAAAATATGTCTAAGGCAAAACTGACTGAAAGTATTAAACTATGACTCCACCCGTAAGCTATGCAAAGTCTCAGGGTGACTTCTAGCTGAGACAAGCTCAGTGCAGCTCCTCCTGGCGTGTCCAAAAGGGTGGATCTCTTTTGGTGTATTTACCTACAGGATCCTTCCCCATTTTTCCCCTTTTACCATCATGGCTGAACTTCAAATGTAGATTTCACCTGGGCCTGTTTTCTTTGAAGTATGTTATGTACACAGTGAAAACAGAATCCCTGCTTTTCAAGGCTTGGAGTTTATGGGACAAGTATATACAGAGTGTGTTAAATATTTTAGGTCATTACTGCACCTTGGATTACAGTCAAACTCCTGAAGACCAATCTAAAACAAATGGTACTGGGTAATAACTGCAGCTGCAGAAGAACAGCTTCTGGATTTTAATCACTGCCTTGAAAAATTAAAAGACAACCAAATGGGAGAAGTTTTCAAGACACCAGAAACAAAGGACAGATACCCCAAAGCAGGTGGACCTGCTTTACACATAAGGTTTGTACTTGTCATGTATATGATCAATTAGCTTCTTTGCATTCCAACCACCTATTTTGCATCTCCAGTAGGGGTAAGGGCAGGTACAAGCTGAATATATGAATGTTGAGAGCCTATTTGCATGCTACTGTAAGCTTTGGGTCTTCTGTTGTTTGGGTTTCCCCCCCCCCCCCCCATCCCTCTCACTTAATGTGTATCACCAGCAGGGCTCCAGGGTCTTCTTCTGAGCCGGTTATGGCTGACCCTGCGATTGATTCCCCTCTGATCTCTGTCTGCTTTGGAGCTGTCTCAGGTTCACCCTCGGTGTCTGTGCCAAACTCCCAGATAAGACATCATCCCTGCCACAGCTCACTTTCAAATACGACCTGCTCTGCAGTGTGGTAGGATCTCTTCTGGCCATGTAGATCCACGAGGAGCCATCACACACTTCTTTGTTTCCACCCCTTTGTTCTGGGGCTTTAAAAACAAACAGAAGAAGCCTCAAAAGGAAGAGGTCGTCTGCAAGCTGATTCCCAGCAGGGATCCACTTCACCAGACAAAGCTCAGTTTTGGATCACTTTGCTATGGCCTGTGAGGAACCATTCAGGTGCAGCTTGGCTTGAGTGATGATAATCTCAAGGCTCACCACTAACATCGCTGCAAACACACCTGGTGAAAATGGGAAAGCTTTGATGGAAGTTCATATGAAGAAGCACTGTGACCACACTCAGTATTTGTGCTGCAACACACCGAGGGGTCGCTGCACTGCATTCTGAGTCCATCACCCACAGCTTTGGGCCGGGGTGACAAAAGGAGGTCACGCTGCGAGTGTCGAGTTCAAGGAAGCATTTTTTTACAAGAAACTTTTGTTTAAAAAAAAAAAAAAATATCTCCAAAACTCATTGTGTTCAGGATTCTGGTTTGGGGCTTCAGGGCCAATCCTTTTCCATTCCACAACTCTCTGAACTGCACATTCCTATGCTTCTCTATTTTTGGTGTATACAGCTGTGGTTCATATGCATAAACCAAGCTTTGCATGTGCAAAACGGACTCCTGATGAGCTTGCAGAGACTGCCTTGAGACCTTGATCGTTTACTGCTGTCGGCTTTTGGAAAGGAAGAGTCGGGTTTGTTCTTTTGTTTCCTTTGAACCTTCCATAAGAAATGTATGCATGAAGGTAAACTGAGAGACCAGAAAAAGGAAGATGAACAAAAAAGGAGCATTTAATATTTACCTGCATTACAGATAGGATCATGATAAACAAAATCAAATAAAGCTCGATTGGAATCTTTTATTACTAAGGATCTGATTTTCATGAGGCACTACAAGGCAAGAGATATGTGGTGGTTGTTTTAACATGTTCATAGAGATGCTTCAAAATCATGCATACATATATTTTAACTAAAGAGAAGCTTGGGTGGAAAAGTTAAGATCTAGATCTGTATCTGAGCTAGCCCTCTGCTCCAGGGTTTGGGTTTGGTTCTTATCTCTCTTTTAAAGGTGTAATTTGAAGACAAAAGATAGTTCAGTTTCCTTTTTTGAGAGAGAGCAAAGTTCACTTTATGAATGCCAAAAAGGTGATAAGTACAGGTTGGGTTTTTTTTCCTCTGACCCTTTCCCCCCCTCCCTTCCCCTCCATAATCAGCAATCTTCATATGAACCGACTTCCATTTTCAAGGCACTTATTAGTATAATGAAAATAAAGGGAAGGGTTTTAAAAGAGCTTTTGTTTGTTTGTTTGTTTTTCTAAATGAGAAGTAAACAGCAGGCAGACTGTGAACAGAAAGTCCTCAAGGCATAGATGTGTCTGACAGTGCTAACAGCCAAAGGCAGGTTTTACCCATAGCTAAGCTGCCTTAGCAGAGGACACACCGAACTGGAACCTACCCCTCAACCGGGACCCAGCGTCTGGGATCTGTGTTTCCTTACCATGCCATGGGCTAGATGTGCCCCTTCTTCTTGCCATCCCACTAGTTTTTGAATATGAAACAAAAATAATATCACCATTTATTTTACTCTCAAAAAGCTCATTCTCCTGTTGTAGAAGATCTGTACACACATCTGTGTATTAGTGGAACGGCTAGACAGAGCTAAGACAACAGGGAGTCAAGAAAAGGGCTTCTTCCTTCTGATAAATCTCTGTCATTTTTGTATTAGTACAGAATAATAGAATGATAGAAACATAGAATGATAGAAACATAGAAAGAATGATAGAGTGATAGAATCATAGAAACATAGAATCATAGAATCATAGAAACATAGAATGATAGAAACATAGAATCGTAGAATCATAGAATCACAGAATGGTTTGGGTTGGAAGGGACCTTAAAGACCATCTAGTTCCAACCTCCCTGCTATAGCCTGAGAATGTTTGGAACAAATAGATGTATTTGCTAAAAACTGGCCAAAAAAACCCACCCCAAAAAACCCACAGCAGCCTTGCCTCCTTGCATCACTGTCTGCATCACCTCAGCATCTTCATGTTAATTTGGGTCAGCTACATTTCCTGAATATTTAGCAGTAATTTGCCATAGATTCATCAGTCTAGCCTCAGGGATACCCTCTTGAGAAACACAATAATGGGAAAAACTGCCTCTGCTCTTTATTCTTCTTTCAGCACTTAATACCACACCTCATAGAACAGCTTCACACCTTCTTTCATGTCCTTCCTATCTCTCTGGTATATCCTTCCTCTAACCAGGAGCCATCTCATCTCCCTAATCTCCTTTTGCTAAACACCTTTCTTTTGCTTACCATACACTAAATATACAAATGGCCAAAAAGCATTCTAGATGCCCCTGCAGCTTGGCAAGCCATTTGTCTATAATTAGGCAAGAACCTCATCAGCTAACAAAATATTACCATCATGTTCTGACACCCTCTCCTTTTGCCTTGGCTCTGGTTTCCCAATCACTTCCCTCTCTACCTTCCACGACAGCTTCTCTTTGCATTGCATAAAAGAACACATCGAGGAGAGGACCTTCCAGCTGTGTGACATACATGTAGCCTGTGTGACTGTTCAGTTATTAGTGGATGATGACAATAACAACAGCAACCAATGTTTGTGTTCACCTTTGGCTCACTAGGTGCCGAAGTGCTTCTGACATAACAGTTGCTCAGATACAGAGCCTCTGATATATATTCTGCTGTGGCACTCAGTATTCCATGGGGAAGTTTATTTTAACCACCATCACTTCCATTTTGTTATGGAACCAGTCTGCTTTTCAACAGCTTCCAAAATAATACAAGAAAAAATTTCACTCTCCTGCCCCTTTCCCTTTCTCTAAACTCTATTTCATACATTTTATTTCTACAAAGAGCTTGCAAACTGCAGCTCTTTGCAGCTGGCTTCTGAGTGAGAACTGAACAGAATAAGGAACATGGGAGAAAGGCAAAAACCAGGGATGTGTCTTGGGGAACATGCAAATTTTCCCAGTGAGATGACTATTTTTACATGAATTGATTAGTTCAATCAAGAACTTAATTGTGCTTCTCCATTAAACACACAAGGGGCAAGCCCAAATTATCTAGGACAAGAAAGCTGAGTGTAGAGCATTTTATCCTGGACTAAGTAGCTTGCCAGAGGACTAACCTAGTCAAAATACACCTTATTACAGCCCACTGCCTGACTCACCATGATCTGACCACAGGCTTTGGCTGACATAATAGCAAAAGGATATTTGAAGGACGAGACACAGCAGAGCCGGTGGAGGACTCGCGGTGGGAAGGCTCATTTTGAGCAGCCGACAGGGAGGGTTTGTGTGCCTGTTAATTCCTCTGCCTCTCACTAGTGCCAAGCTGAGATTTGCCAGTCCTGCCTGCATGATAGCTCTAGCCTGCTCCCCCTGCATTCCTCTCTAAACCACCAAAGTGTCCAAAGCAAAGTGTCCCCAAGAAGGTGGCTACTACCAAAATAGTTCAGTGGAGCTCATTGACCTTGTTTCAGAAACCTGCTGTCAGACCATTACTGAGAACTGAACCTTCAGGCTCACATGTTTATGTGTGTTTTGTGAACATTTATTTGGAGCCCAGCTACATCCAGATGATTTCTTTAGTGTTGGATTTGTTGTGTAAAGAATAAGAGATTGCAAGACCACTGCCCTGGCATCCCACTCCACTTGCTGCACAAGAGCTGTCCACTTCACCTCTGGGTGTAGCAGCAGACTCACTTGTCTCATGCAGCCAAGACTCTGAGGCAGCCCCGAGCCTCCTGGAGCCACACAGCACTAGGGCTGTAGCTGGTGCACACGCTAGGGCTCATGAATGCTCCCTGCCTTCTTTAAAAAGCAACCATAAAATGGGAGGAATGAAGTTTCCTTGCCCTGCAACCACCTTCTGCAAGAAAGGCAAGAAGCTTGTGGTGGGTTGAAATCACCCCCAACATAAAATTGCCAGACCAGCTCAGTTGAAAGCAAAGGAAGCTCTATTTACAAGCACACTAAAATCTAGAAATATGAAATACAATGAATATGTACAATATGTATTGTACATATTCAGTTGAAAGCTCAGTTGAAAGCAAAGGAAGCTCTATTTACAAGCACACTAAAATCTAGAAATATGAAATGCAATTAATATGTACAATATATATTGTACATATTCAGTTGAAAGCTCAGTTGAAAGCAAATGAAGCTCTATTTACAAGCACACTAAAATCTAGAAGTAGGAAATACAATGAATATGTACCATATATAAAATATTTACATGGATATACAATTTATAAACAACACAAGAACCCCCCTGGACAAACCCAGGAGGGTTACCAACAGCTTCCTCCTCTTCCCCAACTTCCCTCCTGTACGCGGGACAAGAGAAAAAAAGGAGAAAAGCAGAGAGTAGCTTGTTAGCACTTAGGCACAACAAAGAATGCAGCCAAGGTCAGCAACAGCCAAGCAAAAACACCAGCTAGTATCTGCTAGAGCAAGGAAGCAAAAAAAAAAACAAAACCCAAAGAAAAAGCTAATTTATACAACCAGCTTTATGTTAGTTTTCAGACCAATGGGATTATGTAGACCTTATCATTATTTTCCCTTTTACACCCAATGGTAGTTTATTTACATTCTACCACTTTCCTACTCAATCTGTGGAAAATTTTCCTCAGCACTGCCACAAAGCTGTGGCAAACAATGTCTCCCTGCTCTCCTATGAGTCGAGAACAGCTTCCCCCCCTCTCTCTCCCCTGCCTGCGGTTAGAGGAGCAACACTTCCATGGCATTGCTCCTTCTCACCTGGCACATCGAAAGCTGCCCATCCTGTTTCCATTGATTTCCCCAGGGGTTGCGTTAAACAACACAATGGAGTATTTATGTGGCAGTGATGGGAGCAGGTTATTGAGCAAAACCCACCGTAAATAGAGCCGTTAATTCGGTTGCTGGCATGGCTCTCCCTTATCTCCTCAATACCTCCCAGAGGGTATTAGCCTTACCCTTTCGTTTGAGTTGGCAGCAGAGTTATTTTCTTGCACCTGCTGCTCTGCTCCGATAACAACACAGGTCAGCTTTGATTTGCTGGAATATAAACAAAAGAGCAAAGCCAGGCATCTGCCTCAACAGCCTGGGCCGGTTTGACAATAGAACTTTTTTCCCATTGAGTTTGGCCACGAATGTGCTCTCTGGATTCCGAGGTGAACACTTTTCCCTGCATGACCCAACGGCCCGGTGTCACAGGAGAGCTGCACAACTGTACTTTTCCATCCCTGAAACCTCCACAGGTCAAAGGAACACAGCCTTCTGTGGCTGGGTGCCTCCAAAAAATAAGAAGACCTCCAGTGTGTGGTGGGTTGAAATTCCCTCCCTTCCCTCCCCCCGTTAATTTTGCCAGACCAGCTCAGTTGGAAGCAAACGGAAGCTGTGTTTACAAGCAAAACTACAGTCTACAATGGAATGCAATGGATATGTACAAAACACACAATATTTACAACATTTACTGGGATTTACAATTAATAAACAGCACAAGGATCCCCCTGGCCAAAGACCATGGGAAGCTAATATCTTCTCTCTCTCTCCCTCCCTCCCCCTTACCCTGCTGCACACAAAGGGACAAGAGAAAGATCAGACATTAGAACTTAGCCAAAACAATGCAGTCAAGGTCAACCAGAAGCCAGCAGAAGCACACAGCTAGTATCTCCCAGATTGAAAAAGCAAGAAGAGAGATAGATTGTTTCATATAACTACTTTAAGTCTATTATCTCTTCCAATGGGATTGTTTAGAAGTATCATTATTTTTCTTTTTACGCCCAGTAGTGATTTATTTACATTTTACTACGTTCTGTTTGAGATCTGTGAAAAATTTTTCAAAGCATAGCCTAAAACTACCACACAGTCTCTAGAGGTCCAGCCCAGTGGGTGGACACAGGCAAGAGTGTATTTCTACCCAGAAATCCTGCACCCTTATCAATCTGGCTGCAGAGTTATTACACACAGAATTAAACAGCTTGGAAAAGACCTCTGAGATCATCAAGACCAACCTATCACCCAACACTATCTATTTATTCTCTTTCGCTTTCTTCCCTCTCTGCTCCCATGGAAGAAAGATGTTCTCTTAGCTGGTAACCATGGGGGAATATCCCAGGCCTCTTTGGCCTGAGTAACTTCTTTATTCCTGTGCAATCTTGGCCTGATCAGGACTAATGCCAGGGTAAAAAGCAGGGCAGGGAGGACACACAGTTCAGCCTGGCCAGCCTGAAACCAGCCTAGCAATAGAGTGGGAGGAAGAAAGTACCCTGGGGTTTGGTGAACCCCAGGTGGGGAGAAGGGGAGTATTGGCGTTTTTTTTTTTGGTCTGGTGTAAAGGAGCATTGCTATGCTTACTACTATGCTTTGTGGTTTTTTTTGTAGTATATGAATTGCTTTTCCATTTAAGCTTCCCATGACTATCCAATCCATTGATGTGAGTGTTGTTCCCTCTTGGAGCAATAGAGCGATCTGTCCCGCTCTAAACTGGGACACGCTCTAAGACTCATGTTGGAAGAGGTGTCATACAAAATACATAAAAGAAAACTCAGCTGAGACACAGTGGTGCAAAAAATCAGCAGGAAGAAGCAATAAATGAAGTGTAAGTAAGGGGACTTTCGAGAGAGAGAAAGGAAACCCAAAGCACTGGGAGCATTTGCTTTCCCATATGAACCTACACACAATCCAGACCTTCACCCACTATTAAAAAAAAAAAAAACCCAGAGAGAGAGAGAAAGCAAAACCAAATTAAGTCTATGAGAAGAAGGTACTCAGCTGGGAATTGGGCTACTTTTAAGTCCTTCTGAAAAACTAAGCCTGCAGGGCTCAGCTACTGTGAAAGCATCTGCGGTGATGGAATAACTTCAGAAACAAGACAACCACAGAGCAGGAAAAGAAGAGTCCACACAGGAGAGCAAAGGAAGTAAAGAGCACAAAGTTTAGAAATGGGGGAAGGAAATAGTATTGCTTCCTTATTACAAATAGGAAAAAATGAGACACTGATAAAATTTGCTTAAATCATATAACAAGGCAGTAGACAAGTCCCTTCAACTCATTTCTTCCAGCCCCTGCTCTGTTGCTATCAATTGAATCATGTCTCCAGCAAAAAACTTCAATGTGCAGCTGATCCTGGGGTTTTGAGGCTAAAAAGGAAGTATTACATAAGAGAAGGCATTTTCTAAAAAAAAAAAAAAAAAAGGTCCTATTCAGACTGCAGCCAGAAGAAAAGGCTCCCAGGAGACCTTCTTGTGGCCTTCCAGTATCCAAAGGGTGCCTACAAGAAAGCTGGGGAGGGACTTTTTAGAGCGTCAGATAGTGATAGGACTGGGGGGAATGGAGCAAAACTAGAAGTGGGGAGATTCAGATTGGATGTTAGGAAGAAGTTCCTCCCCATGAGGGTGGTGAGACACTGACACAGGTTGCTCAGGGAGGTGGTGGAAGCCTCATCCCTGGAGGTTTTTGCAGCCAGGCTGGATGTGGCTGTGAGCAACCTGCTGTGTATGGCAGGAGGGTTGGAACTGGCTGATCCTTGAGGTCCTTTCCGACCCTGACAATTCTTTGATTTTCTATGAATTTCTATCATCATGGCTATGAGGGATCTAGGAGAGCCAAAGAATTAAATCTACACTTGAGGTATTCAATGAAAAATCTGCCTTTGACCTACATATGATTCTGAAAAGGAGTTTGAAATGCCTAAGAAGAGCTGGCTGAAATTCAAAACGTCTGTTCTGTGGAACTGTGGCTATTTCAAGGTTTCCAGGGCTTTTCCTGGTTGTTTTGTTTGTTTGTTTGTTTTGTAGGAAAGGAATTTAAAAAAGCAAGTTCCCTAGCAAGAGAGAGAAGGAGGGTCCCCATCAACTGACATGTGCAAACCTACATTCAAGCTATCCGAGTAACACAAGTGCAACTCAGCCTGTTGCATAGAGTTGTTTATAAAAGACAGAAAATGTCAGATACCAAACCAAGATATTGCTGCAAACAGGCAATAATGTCACCACAGAGCAGCTGTGCTGGAAGCAATAAAGTACCTAACATGGCTGTTGTGTACATGGTCACCAAGGAGCCCTCTGCAGAGCTTCGCCACGGTAATCCTGAAACCTAGCCTCTGAAGACTACCAGATGTGACCATCTCAAATGCTAACCAGGATGTGAAGGGTGTGATCCTGTTCCTCCTCTTTCACTCATCATTGCTATTCCTTCTCTTCCTATTTATATTATTTCTCTGTTGGAGGATTTGGGGCAATTTGTGTTTAGTTTTTTTATTCTCTCTTAAATTTTTTTTCTTGCGTTCTACATAGTGAGATAGGCTTACCTGGCCAGGAAAGCTCTCTTCAAGCACTGCCAAAAGCCTATAACCATCAAAAGAGTTTAAAACACCATCTTCTATTCTCTCTTTGTGGCACAATCTTGCCAGGTCTTAAGCAACTGAGGAGTTTGCAGCTGGTGTCTGGGTTAGAGGCTGGAGGAGTCAGAAAGCGGGGGGAAAAAAGCTTGCTTCTCTTAGTTGTTTTTCATCCCCTTCACAGGTATATTGCTCACTTAGTCCTCAAGGTAATTGGAACAGGTTCCACTAACTAAATCAATAGAAATGTTTCCAAACTATTTCAAACAATTATTTTATTAGAAAGAAGGCGTATTAACATCTGAGTGGTAGCAACTTGAACATTGTTCTAGGAAGGCGGTGTTAGCAGAGACTCTTAGAACAGCTATTTTCAGGTGCCTGAGGAGTTGTTTGGTTTTTTTCTTTTTATCTTTAATGATTAAATCTCCATAAGATTTTTTAATATAGAAGAAGTGTCATAGCTGATGCCTTGGGTGTAGCTGAGCCAAAGCTCTCACAGCTTTTCACGTGCACGGTAGCGCTGATGATGTTAACAGCTTTGAGTCTGTGCATCGCTCCCTTAGCTCGATGCTAGCACAGAAGACCCTGGCTGCTGCTAGAGCTGGGTTTTGAGGAAGTTTTGAAGAAGAGCAGCCCTGGGCACAGCAGTTTTCTGTAAGGACACAGACATGTTTCTATAAGGGAAACTACTCCAGCACAGGGCAAAACCAGCAGGTGTGGAAGCTACAGACAGCTCAGGCCAGGGCTCTTGGCATAAGCAGCCAGACTCACTCCTTTACACCTGCTGACGATATACACAGAAGCACCAGGAGCAAACAGCTCCATGTTTTAAAGGATGACACCAAGTTGATCATAAGAAAAGAGAAGAAGTTGCTGAGAAGTTGCTCAGATTGAAAAGAAAAAAAAAAAAAAAGAAAAAATAGCTGAAATTGGGGCAAACTATTTGAATCAGCATGTTAAAAAGTAAGGTAAGAAAGCCTGTGCTGGAGATAAGGGATGTGCATGTGCATGTAGGCTTGTGTGAGTGTGTGTGCACATAGGGAGTGGCCATGGGCAGACTAAGAAAAATTTACTGGACTGACTGCAGTTTGACTATCATCCGAAAACATTTAATCATTTAAGATTTTTAAAGAAGAGAAGTTTCTACCTGTTCTTACCAACTAGTACAGCTTCGAAAGAAAGAAAGAAAGAAAGAAAGAAAGAAAGAGAGAAAGAAAGAAAGAAAGAAAGAAAGAAAGAAAGAAAGAAAGAAAGAAAGAAAGAAAGAAAGAAAGAAAGAAAGAAAGAAAGAAGGAAGGAAGAAAGAAAGAAAGAAAGAAGGAAGGAAGGAAGGAAGAAAGAAAGAAAGAAAGAAAGAAAGAAAGAAAGAAAGAAAGAAAGAAAGAAAGAAAGAAAGAAAGAAAGAAAGAAGGAAGAAAGAAAGAAAGAAAGAAAGAAAGAAAGAAAGAAAGAAAGAAAGAAAGAAAGAAAGAAAGAAAGAAAGAAAGAAAGAAAGAAAGAAAGAAAGAAAGAAAGAAAGAAAGAAAGAAAGAAAGAAAGAAAGAAAGAAAGAAAGAAAGAAAGAAAGAAAAGAAAGAAAGGAAGAAAGAAAGAAAGAAAGGAAGAAAGGAAGGAAGGAAGAAAGAAAGAAAGAAAGAAAGAAAGAAAGAAAGAAAGAAAGAAAGGAAGAAAGAAAGAAAGAAAGAAAGAAGAAAGAAAGAAAGAAAGAAAGAAAGAAAGAAAGAAAGAAAGAAAGAAAGAAAGAAAGAAAGAAAGAAAGAAAGAAAGAAAGAAAGAAAGAAAGAAAGAAAGAAAGAGAAAGAAAGAAGGAAAGCAAGAAAGAAAGAAAGAAAGAAAAGAGTCTCAGGGAAGGTAATTGACTAAATGATTTAATTTCTATTTCATTTTGCACATCCAGCTTTTGATAAGTCTCTAAGGGTATCTTACCCATTTAATCATCTGTTCATTTAACCTTCTAAAACATTTCCATCTTCCTGTGTCAGGGCAGCTGCCTAGGTCTACTACAAGTCTGTTTTATGTCAGTAGTGTCTTAGGCATATCTGCAAAAGAGGTGAGAGTAGCGTCCTTGAATGTGGCAGAATCTGCCTCCCTGATAAAGCCCCTCTCAGCCATGCCAATCTCTGAGACAATTGCTTCACCAGGCCTGCTTTGAAACTGCATCATCAAGATGCTTCTAATCTGTTGTGTAATAACAATTACATGTTTGGGTAAGAATCATTAAGAAAGTTTAGGGGTAATCATTGTACTATGGTCTTAGTCTGATGCCTGACATGAGCAGCATCTTGGGCAGTTTTACAGGGGTTTGTTAATTAGACAGCAATAGAAATCACTTACCTGCTCACTGCTAGATCAAAGAAAACCCACAACAGTTCTCAAACACACACACACAAATTCTGATGCTGATGACACTAGTACTTTGGACACTAAAGCATATTTTCACACATAGTTGCTCAATCTGACTTGTAGGGACGCAGGAGCCTATTCTGGCTACATCTGAGTGGAAGCTGAGGAAATACCTCAAGTGTTTTTGCCTGTATCCTTCCCCCATAATAGGCAGGAACTTTCTTTTTATTCTATGTATTTGCAGATCCCTTAAGTAGAATTACTTCGTTTTTACTATTGCAAAGCAATTCTCTTTTATTGCCCCAACTTACTGGATGATAACCAGTGATTACCTAGCCCCAGCTAGCTGTTCTCTCTCCATTAGTTCTCTTGCTCTTTCCTGTGGAGCACATTTCACAAGATTAGCAGAGGAACAGGTAAGTGTGGCCACGTGAAGTGTCAGCTTCAGCCTTTGAGGGTTCTTTCCAAAGGGAGACACCCAAAAAATGCCCCTTGATTGCTCCACTGGCTACATGACTCCTTGTTTACTCATTCTCACCCATTTGTAGATCAATGACCAACAAATCTCCCAGGCATTTCAGGCATTCAGTGATGGATTTGGTGCAAGCTGCATCCCCAATACAGTTCAAAACAGCCCTCATAATAAGAAAGTCTCTGGGGGACTCCTGCAGAAACCAAAGCAATCCTTACTTTTCCATACACCAGCTGTGTGAACAAACTCTTCTTTGCTCACCCTCTCTATTAGAGGAGAATTTCACCCTCACCGAGTTCACAATGTGCCCTTGTCCTGTAAATTTACAGAAATAAATCCTTGGTTCAGCAGAGGCCAAAATATCTGTAAGCTGCAGAACGTGCTGAAGGCAGTGAGGGAGAAAGAGAAGCAGACGTTTGTGGTGAGAGATCTTGAAGCAGCCTTGACCCTGAGTCTGGCCGAGCAGCTGAAGCCAGCATGCATTGCTGAAGACAGTGCTGGGCTTCACTGGTGCTCACAAGGCACTCAGTCTCAGGAAGAGACCTCCAGGAGTTTGTGTCTGGAAGTTCACTGGCAGCTAAGCTGTGAGACTGGGCAGAGACCTGACTTCACTGAACACCCCAAACTACTGCCAGTGACAAAAATCCTTTGCATTTCTGTTCCTTTCCTCACAGACAGCAAAGCCTTTGTATTGGGTTCCACCACATCCTGACATCATGTGTCATTAGCAACAACAACTGACAATTAAGTTTGTGACCCTTTTCTTTTTAGGCGCTGCTTACCACAGGAACGCCGAGTCCTCACACAGGACACCTCCTTTACAGCTGTAAGGAAGGCTGATGAGAAGGAGACCACAGAGAATCCTAAAAAAGGGTGGTCAGATTTCCATCAGAATAACAAGCCCTTCATCTCTACCTGTAGCTTGGTTTCAGCACACTGAGCAATCTTTAAGCTAGACAAGCCTGTCCTGCAGCACCCACTTTGCCACTCGTCTCTCCCTATGGTCACGGCACAGCGACTGCATTCGTTGCGTTGCCGAAAGAGGCTCTCCTCTTGGAACTGAATCTAAGCAAGGAAACAGCAACAGAATGCACATTAAGTGTAGACTGCAGGGAGGAGAGCCACACTGCACTGCAGGCAGTGGGAGAAGACTGAATGGTTTGGTCCTGTGATGGTTAGACGTGTCCAAGGGGTAAACGAGGGAGGGAAGGTAAGCGCTGATTCTGCAAAGGTGTCACAGATCATGGGCAGTTATCTGAGTTCACTAAGGGAATAAAATCATTGGTTCTCTTCTGTGAGAATTGTACATAAATATCCACTTCTCCACCAGGTGTAGAATTTCATCCTTCCAAGGCTTTTATTTGGTGCAAATTGCTATGGGACAGGTTAACACGTCAGTCCTGTCCGGGCACAGACACACCTATGGAAACCCTTTTCCCACTCTACTGTCCCTTCACCTGTGTCTTTGGATGATTTTTCCTTTTCAGTTTTGTTCTCTCTCCACTGCAATTTGTCATCTGGCACCTCCCAGACAGAACAAGTACTGAAGTGAACGACTGTTGAAAACACACAGCACTCTGAGAATACCTGAAGCCATCTGAAATTCCCACAGCCACAGCACAGTGTGTTCTCGCGGGTGACAATATCCCACCTTAAACAGAACACATTCTACTACCTGATCTTACCACAACATTGTTGTCACCCTGTAAATTGTTGTGAAGGGCTACATAATTCCTGCTGGGGAAAACCCAAGCATTTTTCTGGTCTGATAAGAGAACCTTTACTACTATGGCCTGGGGAAAATATCCTTTGTTACCATCCTTGTAGGCTTTACAAATGGCACTAGGATTGGAAAGAAAAAAAAATGCAAGCAAACACCACCTCCACTAATGATAACCTTGTCCCTACTTGTAGGACCAATGCTTGAAGGTGAGAATGGGGTCTAGAGGGCTCTAAGAAAGCCCTAGGCACACTTTATAAAGCCCTGAGACTGAACTCCCAGAGAATATTGACTCATGTTACCTTTGTGTTTGGCACCACTGCTCCTACAGCCTGTGTCCAGTGCCGACATCCAGATTTCAGAGCAGATGTTGAAAACTTAGAGGGGACCAATAAAGTGATTAAAGGATGGGAAAGCTTACAGTGAGGTCCATAGAGGTTTTTCACTGGAATGTAAGTTGTTCCTATAGAGCTCAGACTGCCACAGTTATCAAAGACTAGGCTAAGAGAGGACCTTTCCCCGGCTACCTACAGAAGAAATTTGCCACCCAGGGGAATTTCACACTAACCATCAGAAGGAAACAAAGTCAAGTGGGTGACTGTTGAAACCAGACCACATCAGATTCAAAATGAGATAAAATACCTTTAGGGGAATAGTATTTAATTGCTGGAGCAGTTAAAAAAGTTCTGGTAAATCCCCCATTATTGGACTTCTGGACTTTTTCTTTTCTCTTTTCCTTTCTTTTCTTTTCTTTTCTTTTCTTTTCTTTTCTTTTCTTTTCTTTTCTTTTCTTTTCTTTTCTTTTCTTTTCTTTTCTTTTCTTTTCTTTTCTTTTCTTTTCTTTTCTTTTCTTTTTTACAAGATTGGAAGTTTTTAGGAGGTAGTTTCTGCTTCAGGTGATTTCATTAAATTCTGAAAAAATCTGGGAAGTCTTCTGTTGTTATCACAACAGTCACTGCTGGCTTTGGCCAGGAATGAAGCTGTCATTAAATGTGATAGCTCTTGGTGAAACACCTTAATCCTGTTGTTTTTCTAGTTTCCCTTGCAACTCTTTGCTTTGCTTCCTGCATTTGCATTACATCTAAAACTGCTACATTTTGCAGCTCTGCTGTTTTCTACAGTGCAAAACAGACGTCAGAAAATTGGCTTCAGTTGCTGCATGCATTTCCCTCTCACTAAAGTTTCCCAAAATTCCAGGAAATACTGGTTCAAGACAATTGCATTTAACACAGTTCTGTGTGACACAAGTACAAATGAAATCACTTAGTGAAACTGTTACCTCAAAGTTCTGTTTTGTTTGGGTTTTTTGCTGTTGTTGTTTTGTTTTGGGGTGGGTTTTTTGTGTTTGTTTGGGGTTTTGGGTGTTATGAACTGGTTTCACTATCTAAAGAATGGGGCTGGGGCACGGCTGGGGGGGGAAAGGACAGATGGATGTACTTTTAGAAGCTAAGGTCATAAACAATACTTTTCAGATGAAGTAATCCAAAAGTACATCACAGGTAAAATTCAATGATTTTATAACCACACACACAAGAATTTGTGCCTCCAGTGTCTGCTTGGTGAGATGCAAACATTTATCACTCAACCCGTGACACACATTTTACAATATCAACAGAGGTTCTGAACCATTTTTTTTTCCCCCCTTACATTCACTTCTGCCATCCCTTGAACAGCTGTGTGTATACCTTAAGGGGCCAATTCTGGTTCTATTCAAATAAAATTACTGTTGGAAGAGAAACAAATTAAACAGGCAGAGACACTGCAGGCCTCTGCTCACACTGTGTTTACCTACCCAGCGCCTGAGCTGGGTTCTGTGCAGTGCTTTAGCCTAGAAGGGGCTAAATGGGCAGAACCACCATCACCACAGGCACTGCCAAAGGGCTGCTTTGAGGATTAAACCAAACCAAATTAGAATTGCCCTTTAGGGGGGTTTGTTATCAGCACAATCACCACGGAGAACCTCACCACCAAAAGCCACAGAAGCACCGTCGCTCTAAAGCGTCTCCCAGTTCTGCGACACCAGCACTCTCCATGGTGTTGAGCAGCTCCACTCTTTCACCCCTTGCCTTACTGAACAGATGGCCCTTCTGTGGACCAAAGCAGCAGCATTAGGATCCAGGGTGTTGTTAGACATCTCACAGTAAAATGGATCCTCGGGAAACCTTAACTTGCCCTGTTGAAGCTACTGACTTGATTCAAAGTCAGTGGCAATTGTGGGTAAGGAAAGGCAGAAGACCTGGCCCCGGTCAAACTCGACAGAAGCAAGACACAAGTTCAAAATCAGAAAGCAGAAGTCATTCTTTGGTTATATTAAAAAGCCTTTTGATACATTAGCTTAGCTGCTGTTCCAGAGTGGGAAGGGAAAGGCTCAGCAGGGTGGCTGTGAGTTCAGTAGACACTTCCCTTTCTTTTTATTTTCACTGGTGCCAATTTAAAGGAAGTACATTAAAATAAAATAAAAAATTACCCCACACACCTTACCTCATTTAGTTGCAGGTTCTGGAGTGGAAATCCTTAACTGAGGCAATGGGAGAACTGTCTCCAGAGCAGTAGGTTGGGTAAACACAGGTACTAAGTTATGTCTCCTAAAGACTCCCAGGAGTGAAGATAAATGGATGTGATATTAATTTTAAAACATTTTGCTGAGCACTCAGGCAGCCAATAGGCAAATTCCTTAGGTCACTTCCTGTTCATTTGATTGGGTCTGTAACGACAACAACCAAGAAGAGGCTGGGAGCATTTGCATAAGGCCAGCTCAGTCCTCAGCACTCAAAGAGAACAGGTCTAACCGGGTTACACGCGTGGCTCCAGAACAAAAGAAAAACCCGGTAATGGATGAGGGATTGATTTCTTTGTAGTTGTTTTTTTTTAAGACCATCCCCTTTTTTTTTTTTTTTTTTTTTGGTTGTTGTTTTGATTTTTGTCTTTTTTTTTTCTTTTTTTTTCCCCCTAAATGCAGGGTATTTCAGGTAGGTAAGGAGATTATCGTTAGAATGAATAGAACCGAAACATCATAGAACCATAGAATCATAGAATTGTCAGGTTGGAAGGGACCTCAAGGATCAGCCAGTTGCAACCCCCCTGCCATGACCAGGGACACCTCACACTACAGCAGGTTGCTCACAGCCACATCCAGCCTGGCTGCAAAAACCTCCAGGGATGAGGCTTCCACCACCTCCCTGGGCAACCTCTGCCAGTCTCTCACCACCCTCATGGGAAAGAACTTCTTCCTGACATCCAATCTGAATCTACCCACTTCTAGTTTTGCTCCATTCCCCCTAGTCCTATCATTACCTGACACCCCAAAAAAGTCCCTCACCATCTTTCTTGTAGCCCCCTTCAGATACTGGAAGGCCACACTAAGGTGTCCTCAGAGGAATGGCCTAAATCAAAATTAGTCTGGAAATAACGTTTGGAGATGCACAAGTCTGCAGAAAGGCATCTCTTGGTCTTCCAGCTCCTCTGGGTATCTGAGAGAAAGTAACAACAAAACACGGGAAAACAAATCATCTTCTGATGTGTGTGAAAGCTCAGCTCTATGCACATTAGCCAGGCAGAAAATCAGCAGAACTGAGAGACCTGGGGCTGTTTATTCTGGAGAGAAGACGGCTGGGAGGGGACCTTACCAATGTCTATAAATTTATGAGGGGTGGGTGTCAGGATGAAAGGGCCAGGCTCTTTTCAGGGGTGCCCTGTGGTAGGACAAGGAACAACAGGAACAAGCTGGAACCCAGGAGGTTCCACCACAACACGAGGAGCCACTTCTGTATGGTGAGGCTGCCCAGAGAGGTTGTGGAGTCTCCTTCTCTGAAGACTTTCCAAACCCATCTGGATGTGTTCCTGTGTGGACCTGCCTTGATCCTGCTTTGGTAGGGGGGTTGTACTCCATGATCTCTGGAGGTCCTTTCCAACCACTAACATTCTATGACTCTGTGAGTGCTCAGTTTTACACTTCTCTGCTTTCAGCCTTCCTAATTCTGAAGGTTATGCTCAGTAGGTGAAAGCTGAAACTTTCCTTAAGGCTGCTTTACAGCCCATGGAAGTCAGGCAAAATATTTCTCTGTGTTCCTCTCAGCTACAGCCTGGGCATTGCATTGGAGGCCTTTCACTAATTAAGCCATCAGATCAGCTCTCTACTGGGATGAAGAGCAAGGAAAGGCTATTTCCTTATGGAAGATCCATGCTTGCAGGACAGCTGGAAGTGCTGTGAGCACAGAGTTCTCCTTGCCCATGTGTGACTTACCCCCTAGCTTGCAACCATGACTCTGAGGAGGAAATGAGGTGCCTAAATGAAAATATCATTCCCTCCTCTGTCTCTCATTATTTCACCAGTCAGAAAAGGCATCTCACATAAAAACAGCTAGAAATGTAGTAGTGTAGGAAGGCTCTGAGGTTTCATTAATTTTTATGCATAAACCATGAGGAATGATGAATATTACTATACAGTGACTGTTCAGTGGCCTAAGTGAAGTACATTTTCCAGTCTTTGTTCAGTTTTGCTTCCAGGTCTCATCACAAATCTCCCTCCCAGCAGATGCTGACAAGCATTCTCAGTGCTAGATTTACCCAGCACGGAGAATGAACTGTCCTTCAACATCCAGAGCTGTTATTAATTATTAATCAAAGCTCATTGCCACTGCAGGGAAAACATTTCATACATGTTCTTTATGCTGAGCCTGATTTCAAAACAAATAGTGGATCTCAGACTCAAGGAATGTCACTCTTGCTCTTATCACTCACACTGACACCAACTGCATGAAAGCCTGAGTTGCTTTTCTTCACACAGATAAGCTGCACCTGTGTACAAGTGCTGCTTGGGAAGATCCCATCATTTTTCACTCAGGGCTGCCCACCTTAATTCTTGCCTAGCAAAGAAAATTTTCCTTGAGGAAGAAGGAAGGGTGTAGGTGTCTGTCTGGAAAGCAGTAGTGTCTTGTAGTTCCAACACCAGGGGTTAAGGTTTGTCACTGAAAACAGCCAGGCAACCGTTTGGAGTTTTCATAAGCAGGCCTATAGGTGCCTATAAAATTTGTCATGGTGTTCATGTCACTGAGTCGGAGTATTTGCATTCCAGTTCGTGACTTGGTGAGCTTTTCTACTAAAGCTTTCATCATCAAAATCATGTCTTATCATCATATCAGCAGAGTAGGAGAACAGGAAAATGCTAAGAAGTAAGCAAAGAACGAGAAGGCAATAAAGAATGCTTCCTTTCCCAGGAAGGGCATCTTTACCAAGGAACCCACCTCTTACTCCATCCCACTGAGCTAAGCACAGGAGGTGAAAGAGTCACACTGAAAGATCTCTCATCCATGTGCTGCAGAAGCACTAGGGGAGGATGTGACCACTGGATCTCACCCCAGCTCAGGGAAATGAGACTTTTCCTACTGCTAGAAAGGGCACTAGGAAAAGCAGCAGAAATTTGCTTCAGCTACGGTTCTTAGGCTGGTGTGTCGCCGTCTGCCTGTGTGGCTGTGAGCCTGCTCTGTCTCAGCTCCCTAGGGCAGAGACAGCTCTGGTTGCTAAGACCCAGAATACTTCCAGACAGACAAAAAAAGTGCACTGTACCAACAGGTCTGGGCAAGGTGAGGCTAACTTGGCCAGCACACCAGCATGCATTATTTAGTAGTGTGCTATTTTCAAAGGCACAGTGCCACACAGGGTGGTGGCTCCTCGAGTTTACTGCCCTGCCTGGCCAGCTATGCTGTCCCCATGCTCCCAAGTATGCTTATTGACACTTACATGTGGTTCAGCACAGAGAGGATTACAGGTGGCTTTCATAGCCAGGCAGACCTTTCCCTCTGTGTATCCTTCCCCGGCACTGCAGCCGCAAAATTAACATGATTTTGGTCCCCACACAATTCCAGGTGGCAGAGAAAAGATGAAAACCTCTATAATTAGGAGCTAAGAGGCCACAGTCACAGTATGGTAGAAATGTCAGTGAAGATTCCCAGAATTAACTTAATTATAGCCACCAAGCATTGAGGAAATTATCTAAATCTGTCTAGATTCTTAACCTGGCGTCTGTCACTGCAGTGTCTGACACTTGATGAAAACAGAGAACAAATGTATGGTAATTCCTGCTTTTCCATTAATATTAATCTCTCCTTCATTTGCTAAATTCCAGTGGCATATCAAAAGGAGAGTGGAAGAAGCTGACAGGTAGGCTAGACATGTCAAGCAATCAGCAAATTCGGGGTCTGATGTTCCTGCCTTCAGTCTGCTGTGGCAAAGTCAGAAGTGATTCCTAAAAATTAGAATCACAGAATTGTCAGAGTTGGAAGAGACCTCAAGGATCAGCCAGTTCCAACCCCCCTGCCATGGCCAGGGACACCTCACACTACAGCAGGTTGCTCACAGCCACATCCAGCCTGGCTGCAAAAACCTCCAGGGATGAGGCTTCCATCACCTCCCTGAGCAACCTGTTCCAGTGTCTTACCACTCTCATGGGGAGGAATTTCTTCCTAACACCCAATCCAGCATCCAAAATTTCTGTAAAATGATACACTTTCTGTGAAAACACCACTAAAGAAGCCAGGATGGATGCTGTTTTCCAAACTGTGTTCCATGTTATGGGCAAGCATCACCTCTCATTAAGATTGCCCAGAGAGCTGATTCTGACACTTTGCTCTGCTCTGCTGAGACCTCACCTGCAGTGCTGTGTGCAGGGCTGGAGCCCTCAATATAGGAAGGACATGGACCTGATGGAGAGGCTCCAGAGGAGGCCACAACAATGATCAGGGGGCTGGAGCAGCTCTGTTAGGAGGACAGGCTGAGGGAGCTGGGGGTGTTCAGCCTGGAGAAGAGGATCTTGGGAGACCTAAGAGCAGCCTGCCAGGACCTGAAGGGGGCTGCAAGAAGGATGGAGAGAGACTCTTTGCAAAGGCCTGCAGGGACACGACGGGGGGCAATGGCTTTAAGCTGGAGAAGAGCAGATTTAGATTGGATGTTAGGAACAAGTTCTTCACTATGAGGGTGGTGGAACACTGGAACAAGTTTCCCAGGGAGGTGGTTGAGGCCCCATCCATGGAGATATTCAAGGTGAGGCTGGATGAGACCCTGGGAAACCTGATCTACATGGGGATGTTCCTGTTGACTGCAGGGAGGTTGAACTGGATGATCTTTGGAGCTCCCTTATGGCCCAGACCATTCTATGATTCTATGACTCCCTTGTAGTTTTTTTCTTTGCAGTTTGCCAATTTGTAGCCCTCAATTGTTTGGCTAAATGGAAATTTTCCATCAGGGGCATTTGCTTTGTAACAATAGTTGGGATAATTGTTATCTATAATGCTGTATACTTTTATGGCCAGAAAACCCAAAAATGGCTGTTCTTTGTATTCATACTAAAAAATATTCCCACGTTTTGGTTTGGTTTGGTTTGGTTTGGTTTGGTTTGGTTTGGTTTGGTTTGGTTTGGTTTGGTTTGAAAGCTCAGTTTGAAGCAAGGACTGATTACAATGGGCTGTCAAGTTTAGGACGTGCTATCTACCATTCCCAACACAATCCAGGAAAGTTTAGCCAGGTGAAAGCTCAGTGACAAATCACAATCCACATAGTGGATTCCATGATGGAAAGCCACATTCCCCTCAGTTTCCACCTGCCCTGAGTATTCTCCACTTCCTGGCTTCACAGGGCTTTCCCAGCAGCTGACAAAGCCTGCTCCTGTGTGTCCATCCTCCTGAAAAGGCAAGTTTTCCAGTCAGCTCCCCATTGTGCCCAGCAGCTACTGGCAGAGTTCAACTGGCAGAGCTTTGGACAAGGGATCTAAAGGTTTCAGTAGTAGACTCAATCCACAGGATACCCAACGCTGAAACACTGATCTTTGCACATAACTTATTCAAAGCCTAGAAACCACACACAAGAAGCAGAAGATTATTGACAAGCTAGGAGGTACTGTCCTTAAGACACAGACAGGATGATACTCATGCAAAGAGCAGTTAGCCAGTACTATGCATGCAGGGAGTGGCCCTGAGCTGTATTTTGCTACACATGAATCAAACTTGCTCTGGAAAGCTTCTTTCATTTCCTCATGAGTTTTCTTAGAGTGTTCATCCTTCTGGTATTTGAGGTATTATAGTAAGACATTCATTTCTAATGTGAATAAACATTTAATATAGGTGCATTAAGGTATTATATTATATTAATGTATTAGAGCTAATATTACATTATTAGCACCAAAACATTGATTTACCTTTATGCTCTCCCGGCGAGGTGAGAAGGTAATAACTTATTATTCCTGTTTTAATGGGGAATCCTAAAAAAAGATGAAGATAAAGGTCTTTAATAGTTGAAGGCATCCATTATGAGATGCCTAAGCACCTTGTGTTTAGAGGCACTGGATGCTATGTAAAGAACCCAAAGCACAGCTCCTGTCCGCTTCCATTTCAGACCTTTCCACTTCACAGCTCTGTAAATCAGACTCCTTTTCTCCCAGGAAAGAAGGGGAAAGACTATGTTTGCAAAATATCAGTCTAGAATATAGTCTCAGCATTTTGGCTGGATTTTTCCAAACAAATTCAATCTCAAGCAAAAGCTCTTTACAATCAATCCAGGCTGAGGGATGAGGTGATAGGAAGCAGCCCTGCAGAAAAGGACTTGGGAGTGCTGGGGGATGAGAAGCTGGGCATGAGCCAGCAATGGGCTTTTGCAGCCCACAGGGCCAATGGCAGCCTGGGCTGCATCCAAAGCAGTGTGGCCAGAGATGGGGAGAGAGGATTCTGCCCCTCTGGTCTGCTCTGCTCTGTGAGACCTCACCTGCAGTGCTGTGTCCAGCTCTGGAGCCCTCAGGACAGGAAGGACAATGGACCTGCTGGAGAGGCTCCAGAGGAGGCCACCAAGATGATCAGGGGGCTGGGGCAGCTCTGCTAGGAGGACAGGCTGAGGGAGCTGGGGGTGTTCAGCCTGGAGAAGAGAAGGCTCCAGGCAGACCTAAGAGCAGCCTGCCAGGACCTGAAGGGGGCTCCAAGAAGTCTGCAGAGAGACTGTTTGCAAAGGGCTGCAGGGACAGGACCTGGGACAATGGCTTCAAACTAGAGGAGGAGCAAGTTCTTTACTATGAGGGTAGTGGAACACTGGAACAGGTTGCCCAGGGAGGTGGTTGGGGCCCCATCCCTGGAGCTATTCAAGGTGAGGCTCAACAAGTCTCTAGGCAACCTGATCTAGTTGAAGATGCCCCTGCTGACTGCAGAGAGGGTTGGACTAGTTGACCTTCTGAGGTCCCTTCCAAACCAGACCATTCTGTGTGTGATTACAGTTCTGCTGGCCACTCTTTAGAGAAATTGTAAGTACAGGTAGAAATGATGAGGAGCTAGACAATGGTCACAAGGGACCTTCTGGGAAGATTTGATTTCTTAACCAATACAGATTCACCAAACAAATCACCAAGGCAGAGTAGAGGGGAAGGAGAAAGGACCTATTGAGAACAGCCCTTCTAATCCACCCCAGAATGGCATTGGCCTTCTTGGCCACAGGGACACTTTGCTGGCTCATAGTCAACTTTCCATCCACCAGGACCCCCAGGTCCTTTTCCCCTTCACTGATCTCCAGCAGCTCAGACCCCAACCTCACCTGCTCCATGGGGTTGTTCTTTCCCAGGTGCAAGATTCTCCCCTTGTCCTTGTTGAATTTCATTCAATTTCTCCCTGCCCAGCTCTCAGCCTGTCTGGCTGGCTCAATGACAGCACAACCCTCCTGTGTCACCCAGTTTCGTGTCATCAGCAAACTTGCTGGCAGTGCTCTCTGTGCCCTCATCCAGGTCATTGCTGAATATATTGAACAGCACTGGTCCCAGTATTGAAACCTGAGGGACTCCACTAGGCACAGACCTCCAAACAGACTCTGTCCCATTGACCACAACACTCTGACTTCCCTCCTTCAACCAGTTCCCCTCCACCTCACTCCCTGATCATCCAGACCACACTGCCTCAGTTTAGCTGCGAGGATGCTGTGGGAGATGGGTGTCAAATACTTTCCAGAAATCGAGATAAACCACATCCATTGCTCTACCATGTCCTGCAAATCCAGATACCCATTAACAGGGGTAGTGGAAAACTTGATGAATAAAGCATGCTCAAATTCCTTCCCCAGCAAAGCCAGATTCCAGACAGAAAGCAGCATTTAAGTATCACTTCTGCTCCTGGGAAGAAGCTCCCTCTTATCATGACCATTTGATATCCTTTTCACACATTTCAGCTCCAGGCATGGACTTTTTCTTGGAAACATCACAGTGGTTTCTCTCATCATGGCAGCCTAAAGGCAAACAAAAAGGCAAAATCCAGCATGCATCTGGTCAAGAAAAAAATAGTCAAGTCTTCACAAGGATCACTTCAAAACTCTCCATAATCTGAGAGAGGGAAATTAACAGAAATAAAAAGAAAATTAAAACATCCACTTGCACTGAGAAATAGAAAAGGATAGGGTAGAAGACAAATAAACTTCTAAACACCATGATAAGTTTTCCATGGAAAAGATAAGGGTAGCAAAGAGCTAGAATGAAAGAGCAAGGCAAACAGGAATTGGTTACATAAGCTAAATGAAAAAAAATGCAAATCATAGCAAGAATCATAGAATGGTCTGGGCTGGAAGGGATGTCCAAAGGTCATCCAGTCCAACCCCCTTTGCAGTCAGCAGGGACATCCCCAGCTAGATCAGGTTGCCCAGGGTCTCGTCCAGCCTCACCGTGGCTGGAGTATCTCCAGGGAAGAGGTCTCAACCACCTCCCTGAGCAACCTGTTCCAGTGTTCCACCACCCTCATAGTGAAGAACTTGTTCCTAACATCCAATCTAAATCTGCTCTGCTCTAGTTTGAAAGTGTTGCCCTTCGTCCTGTCCCTGCAGGCCTTTGCAAAGAGTCTCTCTCCATCCTTCTTGTAGCCCCCTTCAGGTCCTGGCAGGCTGCTCCCTAGAGCCTCCTCTTCTCCAGGCTGAACACCCCCAGCTCCTTCAGCCTGTCCTCCTAACAGAGCTGCTCCAGCTCCCTGAGCATTTTTGTGGCCTCCTCTGGACCTCCTCCATCAGGTCCATGTCCTTCCTATATTGAGGGCTCCAGACCTGTACACAGTACTCACTCCAGGTGAGGTCTCAGCCGAGCAGAACCCAGGGTTGTTATTATTAATGATGTGTTTGTTTCAGTCTCCTCAGCGTGCAGGTCAAACCAACTCAGTGTAACAGTGCAGTGGCATCCAGCCACTCCTTTGTATGAGAACATCCACTGCTGCTCCAACTGTTGGGAGCAAACTCACGTAAGAAATGAGGACAGAAAGAGAGATATTAATAAATAAAGTCTGTGGCAAATCAAAAGCTATGCTGCAATGAGGAGCCCCCTCAAGCCAGGGCAGCCTCAGGTAGTTTTCATTTCTCATTCAAAAGAAGCCAATAAGGAGTCAACAGGGAAGAAACTATTTGTGAGACTACCTTCCGCCCACAGGAACTGATGTAGTTCCATGGATTTCTGTGAGGTTCTGGCAATGTATATCTAAGAGCATTTCTCTATCATAGTTATGTATAGGTTGCCTTACTGGGAGTTAAACAACGTTTTATTGTGAGGCTATGGTGCATTGGTTTTCCAGAGAAAAAGCTTCCTGACTATGCAATAGGAGATGTCGAACAACGTACAGGACAAAATGACCTCATTCATAGATTCATAGAATGGTTTGTGTTGGAAGGGACCTTAAAGATCATTCAGTTCCAAACCCCCTGCCACAGGCAGGGACACTTCCCACCAGCCCAGGTTGCTCAAGGCATCATCCAACCTGGCCTTGAACACCTCCAAGCAGGGGGCATCCACAACCCCTCCCTGGGCAACCTGTTCCAGTGTCTCCCCACCCTCACTGGAAAGAATTTTCTAAGTCTCCCCTCTTCCAGTTCAAAGCCATTGCCCCTTTTTCTGTCACTCCAAGCCCTGGTAAAAAGACCCTTCCCATCTCTCCTGTAGCCCCTTCAGGTACTGGAAGGCTGCTTTAAGCTCTCCCCAGAGTCTTCTCTTCTGCAGGCTGAACAGCCCCAACTCTCTCAGCCTGTACCCATAGGGGAGGTTCTCCAGCCCTCTGATCATCTTCATGGCCCTTTTCTGGACCCTCTCCAGCAGCTCCATGTTTTCCTGGGGGCATCAGGACTGGAGGCAGTGCTGCAGGTGGGGTCTCAGCAGAGCAGAGGGGCAGAATCCCCTCCCTGTGCTGCTGCTCTCCCTGCTTTGGATGCAGCCCAGCACACAGTTGCCTGCTGGGCTGCAAGAGACCATTGCTGTCTTGTGGGGAGTTTGTCACCCACTGACACCCCCAAGGCCTTCCAGACTACTCTCAGCCATTCCTTGCCCAGCCTGGATTTGTGTTTGGGATTGCCCTGACCCAGCTGCAGGACCCTGCACTTGGCCTTATTGAACTTCATGAGGTTGGCTTTGGCTCACCTCTGCAGGCTGTCCAGGTCCCTCTGGATGGATCCCTTCCCACCAGCCTGTCTACCACACCACAGAGGTTGGTGTTATCCATCCCCACACTTGCTGAGGGTGCCTTGATCCTACTGCCTGTGTGGCTGACAGAGATGTCAAACAGCACCAGTGGGGCTTTTCTATCTGTTTTAGCAAACACCTTGATGCTGCCAGGACCCGAGGGAAACAAACCCTTTGCTTTATGAAAACACCAGACTTTCTTTCCAAACACAAAGTACTGTACAATAATACCCAAAACAACACAAATATGGTGAGACAATCTCTTAGCAGGGCTCAAATAACTTTCCCAGCTACATTCATAAACTGGGTCATGATAAAAAGCATGGAAGCCCAGAGACTCCCCAGTCAGCCTTAGGAGTGTTCCTCTTGCTCCCAAAATGTCATGAGATGGATGTTTGTGACAGGAACATTTGTAACTACAAGCCATTGTGTAATCTGTAAGCAGGGGCACAGAGTTTAGAAGAGGCTTTGTGTCATGTTGCTGCCTTGTTACTGAGCTGCAAAGTAAAGAAGAAGTGGGAATAAGCCCTGCAGGCTGGCTGAAGAAGAGTTCAAGTTCATGCCTGCACAGAGGTCCTCCTCTGCATTTCCAGAAGGTGTTTCATGCACAGCATGGAATGGCAACTCAGGAAACCTACAAGTGGGTAAACTGCTCCCAGTTGCAGAATGCTGATTCCAAGAGAATTTCATTTGAAACTAAACTCGGAAGTTGGATTCCCCTAAGGGGTTGCTGGGGCCTTTGCAAATGGAAATGTTGAACCTTCCCAAACTTAAAAAGTCTTCAGAGGAGAGGATTTGATTTGAGAGAATCTTCAGCAGAGACCTACAGAGCAGCATGCATGGTTCCTTTAATCACAGAATTAACCAGGTTGGAAAAGACCTTCAAGATCATCAGGTCCAACCTATCACCCAACACCATCTAATCAACTAACCCATGGCACTGAGTGCCTCATCCAGGCTTATTTTAAACACTTCCAGGGACAGTGACTCCATCATCTCCCTGGGCAGCCCATTCCAATGGGAAATCTCTCTTTCTGTGAAGAATTTCTTCCTAACATCCAGCCTAAGCCTCCCCTGGCACAGCTTGAGACCATGTTCTCTCCTGTCACCGGTTGCCTGGGAGAAGAGACCAACCCCCACCCGGCTATGACCTCCCTTCAGGTAGTTGTAGAGGGCAATCAGGAAACTAAAAAGTAAGGAATATAGACTTCCAGAAAACAAGTTATATGTCATAAGGATATATCAAGGAGCCAATAAAATGGGAATAAAAAGGGATGGCAGAACCAGTGATGTGAAAATGGAAATTATTCACACCGTGAGCAGGCACTCACCCCCAGAATCCACATATTGTGGCATAATTCAAAAGGGATGAAGAGTAAAGGGCATCCTTGGACATAAACATCTTTACCCAGATTGAGATCAAAAGCAGTTCAAGGACAGCACAGCACAACATGGGTGCTGAGAACACAGAGACAAGTCGGAGTGCCGAGTGTCTGACTGGGAGATTAAGGAACTGATCTATTATGAGGAATCTATGGCACCAGTGTTACTCCCCTGGATTGCTCAAGTAGAAACATGCCCAACAGAGACCTGTGGCAGTATGAATTATGTGGGTGACCAAGTTCTTTGCTTCTCCCTCTTCATGACATTGAAGGGTAATAAGATTCTGTACGAGCCTATTCTCATGCATGTCTGCATGCACGTGGGAGAGCATTGCATGAGGAGGGCTTAAAGTCAGAAACTCATTATGCCTGTGCCCTTCTTGGTGCATAAATGTGAGCTCAGCACATTCAGGTGAGAACATTCCTGTATTTGGGAGACTACTAAAGAAGCCTCTGAGATTCCAGCATTTAGAATCTGGGAGTGTATGCATCTGCTACAAGGCAAAGTTGGAACAGCTTCACAGAAACGAATGAAGGGGTCTAAGAACCACACAGGTACAAAGGACATTAAAACCCCTTCAGGGTTCTTGTTAGCCATAGGAATAGACCTTTTGGGGACATCTCAAAGCAAGAGGGCATGAGATGTGAACAATTCACAGACTAACTCCCAGGCTTTGTGATTAAGAAAGGATTTCCTTCGCCAGCACCTGAACAGGGGAGCGAGGGTTAACCTCTGAGCACAGCTATAGCAGACAAACCTTTCCAAACCAGTTTATCCCAACTCCAGTATCTGCACAATGCTCAGCGCCCGTGAGATGCAAATACCAGGTTTATGATTAACTGCCTTAAAATTCTCTGGAACTGCAAGTACTTTTATTTGTTTGTGTAATGAAATTGAAACAATGCACCCTTTCCTTGCTAGGCTTTCACTTCATTAGCAGGGAGAAGGGAGGCTTCACTGGGTGTGCGTGCCATGCCCTTGCCCATCCCAAGAGTTTCCTTCACAGCCTTTAGTTGGGCACACTGGCACCCTATCTGCCAGGGAATGTGCATGTTCAGGACAAATACTCTTCTGCTGCAGATGGCAGACAGCTCAAGCAAATATTTCATGCTGAGCTCAGAGAAAGTCAGCTGGTTCCCAATACAAAACTGGCACCACAGACCAGACAATTTTGCTAAGCAGAACTTTGGAGGACTGAGTTATTCCTCTGGGTCCTGCCACAGCCTTTGAGCAATTTGTCTCTTTATCTAATCATAGAACACAGAATGGCCTAGGTTGGAAGGGACCATGGAGATCATCTCCTCCAACCTCCCTGCCATGGGTGTGGATGCCTCTCAACTAGACTTGGCTGCTCGAAGCCTCATCCAGCCTGGCCTTGAACACCCCCAAGAAAGACACTCCTCTGGATGCAGCCCAGCACACAGCTGCCTTCTGGGCTGCATGAGGGCACTGCTGGCTCATGGGGAGCTTCTCAGCACCGACCACCCCCAAGCCTCTTTCTTCAGAGCTACTCTCAACCCACTTTGCCCCCAGACTGGACTTGTGCCTAGGCTTGGTCCAACCCAGCTGCCGGACCTTGCGCTGTGACTTGTTGAGCCTCATGCAGCTGGCACTGGCCCACTTCCCAAACCTATGTCTGTGATGCTAAAGAGGTAAGTCTTTTTGAGATGTTCTAGCACTCTAAAGATGAAGGCATCCCAGTTTGTGAAACCTTTCAAGTTTCAGTGTCTAGATATGAAGACCTTCACTAGGGACCCCATCAATGAAGATCTTGCATACATCAGCACTAATTAAACTCAAAGGGCACGGAGGTTCAGCCTTTGTCCTTGGACCTGTGCTCTATTACTCTCTGAGACAGGCTGTCCACGGGTGGTAGCTATGATATTAGCCAGGTGCCTTTTACTCTGCAAAGATGGCAAGTTTCTGATGCTTACATTTGGCACATTGCTCTCAACTGGAAGTGCCTGTCCCTCGGGCGTGCCAGAAGAAGGGGCCTGATTTATTTAGCTCTATGGTTGGTTATCAGCGAGCAGTGAAGATCAGTGAAGAGTTGAAGATCTGCATTTTCTTTTTTTATCACTCAGGCTGTGAAATAGTGGGAAGTGACCATATGAGCAGTATCACAGGTGCTGCGTGAGGGACCCTGACACCAAGCTGGCACCTCTTTGCCCCTGCACAGGGTTACTATGCAACATAGTAACATGACCTATGGGGATCAGAGGGCTGGAGAACTTCCCCTGCAGGGACAGGCTGAGAGAGTTGGGGATGTTCAGCCTGGAGAAGAGAAGGCTCCAGGGAGTACCTGAAGGGGTCCTACAAGAAAGCTGGGGATGAACTTTTGACAAGGGCCTGTAGTGATAGGATGAGATGGAATGGATTGAAGCTTGAGTACGGTAGATTTAGAATGAGATTTGGAAGAAATTCCTGACAGTGAGGATGGGGAGACACTGGAACAGGTTGCCCAGGGAGGTGGTGGATGCTCCCTCCATGTAGGTGTTCAAGGCCAGGCTGGATGAGGTCCTGAGCAACCTGGGCTGGTGGAAGGTGTCTCTGCCCATGGCAGAGGGTTTGGAACTGGATGATCTTTAAGGTCCCTTCCAACCTAAACCGTTCTATAAATCTATGAAACGTTGCATTACTCAGAATTAATTGCTTGATTTAGCTAGAAAGCAAAAGCTTCTCCCAAGTTTCTCCCATGCCCTTTCTGGAATGGTTTTTAGCAGCTGGCATGCTGCATCTGTGGGAGGAAAGAATGAGAAAAAAAAAATGTAGTGACTTCACTAGGACTCACTCGGTGGCTTGTGAAGTAGACTCAGTGACCCACAGCAACGCAGCCCTGAATTTCAAAGGAGTGAGTCTCTCCTTGAGCTGCTCCCTACTCTCCTAGCAAGCCAGTGAAAGCCTTGGAGCTGGAGTTGTGATCTTCAGGAAACATCATCGCTGGTCTCATGACCTGCAGGCAATCCTACTTGCAGTTCCTACAAGAGAACTCCACAGATACCCTACAGGAAGGCTGCAGAGGGACTTTCCATGAGGGTGTCTACAGACAAGACAAGGGGAAAATGGTTTGAAGCTGAGGGAGAACAGGGTTAGACTGGATCTTGGGAAGAAGTTCTCCAGTACAAGGGTGGTGAGACTCTAGAATAGGATGCCCAGGGAGGCTGTGGATGCCTCCTTCCTGCGGGTGTTCACGGCCAGGTTGGATGAGGCCTTGAGCAGCTGAGTCTAGTTGAGAAGTGTCCCTGCCCAAGGCAGGAGGTTGGAGGAGATGATCTCTGAGGTCCCTTCCAACCTGAGCCATTCTGGGATTCTGTGATTGTTTATATAAATACCTCCTTACCTTTCAGTCTTATTCAGTCATGGGTTTTGTTTCCTGATGGACTGGTAGCAGAGGAAGAAGCCTGAAGAGCACAGCAATACTCTGCTGATACTCAGCTCAGCCCCTGCACTAGCTGAACCCTCAAGTGCTGCATTTTCCCACTCAAAATCAGCTCCTCCTAACCAATATCCAATGGTGTCTCTGCAAGCAGCTGCATCACCTGGTACTCCTCCAACTGTTTCAACTGCAAGTTTTATAGAAAGATGAGTTCCCTGGAGAGAGAGGGAGAGAGAGCTGTGAAAACAACAAATCTCTTATACAAAAGGACAATAAATCATGACTCTGGTGACTCACCAGAGGAGGGAAAATGAAAGGGTAAGTCCTCTAAATAAGACCTGACTGAGACCTGAGTGAGACCAGTTACTGAGATAATTAGCCGATGAATGCGAGATGAAAGCTGAAGTCTTTTCATTTGTACATTAATGAACCAGAAGATCAAAGACCTTGGCTAGGCCTCTAACCACGGCTGCAACATTGGCTTGCTATGCAATAATGAACTCATTATTAGCTGCTTTCATAAATTACCTGTGGTAGACTATTTTATTTTTAATACTGTACATAAAGCACAAAAACAATGACAATGTTATTTTAGAAGATTTTAACTGCCAAGCAGGCACTACTGGGTAATGAGCACACTCAGCTGACTGCTGCTACCAACTCTGTTCTTCCCTTGCACAGTTTATGACAGGTGGCAAACCTTTCCATATTTCCTCCCCCTCTACTCTGCCCTGGTGAGACCACACCTGGAATATTGCATCCAGTTCTGGGTTCCCCAGTTCAAGAGGGACAGGGATCTGCTGCAGAGAGGAGAGGCTGAGACCCCTGGGGCTGTCCAGTCTGAAGAGAAGACTGAGAGGGGATTTGATCAATGTCTATCAATACCTGAGGGCTGGTGGTCAGAAAGGAAGGGACAGCCTCTGCTCACCTGTGCCCTGGGATAGGACAAAGAGCAATGGATGTAAACTCCAGCACAGGAGGTTCTACCTCAACATGAGGAGGAACTTCTTCACTGTGAGGGTCCCAGAGCACTGGAACAGGCTGCCCAGAGAGGTTGTGGAGTTTCTTTCTCTGGAGACTTTCCAGCCCTGCCTGGATGTGTTCCTGTGAGACCTGTGCTGGATTCTATGGTCCTGCTCTCACTGGGTGGGGGGTGGACCCAAAGATCTCCAGAGGTCCCTTCCAACCCTTAACATCCTGTGAGCCTGTGAAGTGACCAAATGACCAAAGTGAACTTGAAGTGAGATGCATCACTTAAAAAACATTCTGCAAATCTACCTCAGAGGGAAAAAAAACAGATGAACACACTAGGATTTCCTAAGACTGAGAAAAGCAAATGTCCCAGCAGTCAGCCTCACCCCAGCATTTTGTGCCAGTGTTATTTCTGCCATTTATCATATTAAAGACAGCTATACCTGGACCCATGATCACAGAGTTGATGTTCAGCTCGGATGATTTGTGTATTTAAGGCATTGGGGTTCATCTTAGGAATGTGTTCCTCTCTCTGCCACAGACCTTCTGCACAACTATAGGCAGGATACATGATACCCATCTTTCAGGTCCAGACCTGTAGAACATTGTATCATTTTGTACAGGTGCTGGGAGAACAGATGTAGAAATGTCCACCATCTATACCCAAGAAGAGCTCATAAATACACACCTGACTGAAGCTTCCAGATAAAACCCCAGCAGCTCATGAAGGAAGTTGTGTACCAGCAGCGAGAGGCGATAGGGAGAAAAGCTTTTGTTGCAAATGGACAAGGTATTCTGTGGGCATGTTAGCATATGCCCTCTTTTAAAGGGTGCAGGTAAGAAAGGCATTTTATCTGTTGGCAAATTGTCTGATGCAAAGATATATCCCCATTTATTTATGACCCACTCAGAAGATCTGACACGGCTGGGTGAGAAGTTGAAGCCGAAGTAAGATTAAGCCATCTGTTGCTACAGCAACGTGAAGCAATTATTCACTGCTCTGGGACACAGGGTAAACCTGACACATTGATTCCCCTCCACCTCCACCCCTCCACTTTGTAATGATTTACCTTCAAGACAATGACGGGGATGATTCCAGCTCAGATGAAAATAAGGGTGAGTGAAATCCCCACATCAAACAGTTTATTCAGAACCTCCCTTTTTTTTTTTTTTTTCTCCTTTCCTTTTTTTCCTTTTCTTTTCTTTTCTTTTCTTTTTTTTCCTTTTCTTGTTTGTTTTTTTTTTTTTTTTTCTTTCCTGGCCTGGAAATGATCCACAAGCTCCCATTTTTCCATGTGCTTCATTATTTGGAACTACTCTGCAAACTTTTGCCAACCCCCACAGTTCTCACCGAGTACTTAGGAAAGCTTTTGTTTCTAGAAGGACTATTCATAATGTCTCATTCATCCCCTAACCTCAGTAACACCTCATGGTTGTTTTTCTCCCCAACTGCATGACTTGAGAAGCCACAAAGATCTAAGATGGCTGCAGAAGCACTTCCACTGAAAACGCTCTGCGTGTCAGAGCACGTTGTTGCAGGGGTGAAGCCAGAGGGATGTTTATGGCCTGTCCCTATTTCACAAACATTCTAGTAAACAAAATGTCAAGCCAAGTGCACAGGCCAGCAAGCACAGCCCAGGATTGTTATTAAAAAGCACATTCCCGAAGTTCTTTGAATCCTTCTTCCAGGTTCTCTTGAGAAAGGCACGCACAGAAAGAGAAACTCATTGCTTGGCTAATATGCAGGACCTACACAGAAGAGTTTGGTTGGCTCTTGTGCCCTAGAGAAGAAAAGGGATGTGGCAGAGAGCCCTTCAGCTAGATGCATTTCCCCAGGAAAAGCTCACAGCCTCTGAAAAGGGAGCATCAGCCACGGGAGCTACAACTCAGTGCGTGCCAGGGGGCACTGCCAGTGCTGCAGAGTGCCTCAGACTCCTCACTTCACCATGGAAAACCTTTCCTGAGGTTCTCAGTGGTGACTGGGAACTTGGCCTAGACATTGAATTCTTTTTGGTAATTAAACAGGGAGTTTAAAAAAAAAACACAAACACAAACCCAACAACAACAAACAACAAGAAAAATCCCAACTGAACACACACACCCCAGAAAACCCAAGCCAAAAACCAAACAGAAAAAACAACAAAACCAAAAAACAACACTCCACACAACCAAAAAAAACCCCCACAAAACAACAAGAAACCCCAAACAAAACCCACCCAGCAACCCAAATCGAAATGCAGAGGGCAAAGTCAGAAGACATGAGCCATCAACTTCAAGGGCACCACCCAGACAGTGCCAGGGCAGCAATCAATATTACGGCCCCATGCCAGGAGCAGTGTGCCCATAAGCTGCATAAGCAGAAGGCCTTCTGGAAGGTGCATTTTTGTTCTGTTGTTCTGTTTCTGATAAGCTCTGAATCACAGCAGTTAACTGGAAACTCTTGGGAGCCAGAGTCTGCTTTGTCCTCCTAGAGACACCTGCTTCACCTCACACCAGCAACTTTGGAATTGAGATAGAATGAAGACATTAGATTCAGATTCATTGAATGGTTTGGGTTGGAAGGGACCTGAAAGATCATCCAGTTCCAAACCCCCTGCCATGGGCAGGGACACCTTCCACTAGCCCAGGTTGCTCAAGGCCTCATCCAGCCTGGCCTTGAACACCTCCATGGAGGGAGCATGCACAACCTCTCTGGGCAACCTGTTCCAGTGTCTCCCCACCCTCACTGTCAATAATTTCTTCCAAATCTCCAGTCTCAATCTCCCCTCTTCCAGCTCAAAGCCAATGTCCCTCATCCTGTCACTCCAAGTCCTAGCCAAAAGTCCCTCCCCAGCTCTCCTGTGGCCCCTTCAGGTACTGGAAGGCTGCTTTAAGGTCTCCCTGGAGCCTTCTCTTCTCCAGGCTGAACAGCCTCAACTCTCCCATCCTGTCCTCATAGGGGAGGTTCTCCAGCCCCTCTGATCATCTTCATGGCCTCCTCTGGACCTCCTCCAACAGTTCCATGTCCCTCTTGTGTAGGGGGGACCCAGAACTGGATACAGTGCTCCAGGTGAGGTCTTACCAGAGCAGAGCAGAGGGGCAAAATCACCCTCCTCATCCTGCTGGTCACACTGCTTTTGATGCAGCCTAGGACACAGCTGCCTAAATAAGACAAACAAGGTATGAAAATAGCATGTAATCGGGGTGGGGGTGGAGGAGAGGGAACCTAAAATTAAATTACTTAAAATTATTCACATTTAAAAACTTTTTTTCACTAAAAAGTCAGGGGAAAAATATAGAATGGAATTTTAGTTCAACTTTCCAGCAGAAATCCTAAGTGCTTTTAAGATGGCACTATATGAATTAACAGCCTTTGACAGAAGGGGATGGGACTCAACAGTTACAAGTCTTAGGCTCATTACAATCACCTGGTCTCACCAGATTTTTCTTTAATAATTTTTTGCCCTTTTCTCTCTGCTGTTGTTTCAGTGCCCCAAAAATGCATTACGAAGCTGCAAGTTAAAGCCCAGGCTGACTCACTGTGTGCCTTGGGCAAGTGTCTGTCTTAGCTCATGGGGAAGCGAACATGGAATTGATGACTCTCGGGCTCAGCCCAGGAATCCTATTGGAAAGGAACTCCTGCTGTCCACCATCTATTTACAACAGCTGTTGGAACCCCCACCCATCTCCTCCTGACACTGGGTTAACCACTGAACTATCTAGCAGGTGTATCTCCCCAGCATCACCAATAATACACTGCCAGGGAGGACAGGGGGAGGTAGGGCTAAGAGGAGAAGGGTAAAGAAATGAAGGTAAAACTTTCCTGCAAAATATATGCTTACTTATTTCAGGATCCAGACAGAGGTGAGGGCTAGGGAGAGCTATGAACAGGTTTGTGTTGCTGACAGCTGAAGGACAGGGATGTACCTGCCTCTGTATCTTCCACTACAGCAGGTGGTGGCTGGTGGTTTGTCACTGCAAAGTTCTTTGTGGATTGATACCCTTACTGTTAGGAGTGGCGTTGCTCCATACATTGAAGATGACAAGGAACATGCCATGGGACACTGGATTAGCTTTTTGTGCTTTCTTAGAGCTTTTGGTAGAGATAAGGAGGCCTTTATGACATCTTTTGCCAGCTGTCTTCCTGGTCCTAGATAAAAGCAGAAGTTACAAAAGCCCTTTGGTGAGCTGATCTGTGTGAGCCAAGCGCTGTGGCTGGTGCAAGCCTGGAGGTTGTTCTCAGCAGAGAGCCTGGTGCCATGGCAAGCCCAGCAAGGGCTGGGGAAACCACAGGATGTAGACACTGTAAAATCAGATTTGTTTGCTGCTTGAGTCAGACTTTGTTTTTAATTTGGCATATCACCCACGTATTTACTGTGATACAGCCCAGGTCTGGAGAAACCAACACCTGGTTGCCAAAGAGCTAACACATTCCATCACAGGTTATGATCCTGTGCTTGATTAATGCAGTGTGACCCCTAAACAGCCATGCTGCTGTGTGACATTGCACAGAGTACACCTCAGTTCTTGGTTTGCTTGTCTCAGACAGGTCCCTAGCAGTGACTATGTCTGGTGGTAACAAAGCATTGGGACGCACTGACGCGGCGTGGTTGGACTGGGGTGCAGTATCAGGGTTGCACAACGAAGCACAGAGTTTCTGAAGAACCAAAGAGACTCCAAACACCCTGTGAAGCAGCCATGCACTATTACAGGTCAGCCCTGTGAAAGGGCGGCTGGCCAGGTCACCCGGTGCAACGCCTCCAGGTGCATAGTGTGGGTAGAGACAGGCGAGGAGGTGCAGAGGGGCCGATGCGGGCAGGCAGTCATCGACTGGGGTTGAGCAATTCAGGCCAAGGCCGGGAGCGCCATCTGGTGGACAGGCAGCCAAAACGCAAAGCTGTGATACTGACCTGGTTTTTACCTTGCAAAGAATGAATCACAGAATCATTGAATAGTCTGGGCCAGAAGGGACCGCCAAAGGTCATCCAGTCCGACCTCCCCGCACTCAGCAGACACATCTCCAACTAGATCAGGTTGCCCAGGGCCTTGCCGAGCCTCACCTTGCATATCTCCAGGGAAGGAGCCTCAACCACCTCCCTGGGCAACCTGTTCCAGTGTTCCACCACACTCAGAGTAAAGAACTTGTTCCTAATGTCCAATCTAAATCTGCTCTGCTCTAGTTTGAAGCCGTTGTCCTTTGTCCTGTCCCTGCAGGCCTTTGGAAAGAGTCTCTCTCCATCCTTCTTGAAGCCCCCTTCACGTCCTGGCAGGCTGCTCCCTAGAGCCTCCTCTTCTCCAGGCTGAACACCCCCAACTGGATATTAAACCCAACTGGCCCCAGCATCGATCCCTGAAGAACACCATGTGTGACCAGACACCAGCTGGATTAACTCCATTCCCCATCACCCTCTGGGCCCAGCCATCAGCTACTTTTTCACCTAGCAAAGTGTATGCCTGTCCGAGCCACAAGCAGCCAGTTTCTCCAGGAGGATGCTGTGGGAAACTGCATCAAAAGCCTTACTAAAGCCAAGGCAGACAACATCGACAGCCTTTCCCTTACCCACCACCAGCTTTGAAAACCCCACTGCACATCCCAGCAGCAGAAGTGAACAATGACAGGTTCCTCTTTTTTTCTAGGGCTTTAACACACATGCAGGACAGCAGTTCCCTGTTGCTCCCTGCCTCTGCACCTCACTCAAAAATTCCTGAGTGGCAAGAAGAGGCACACAGCACATCTGGGGGGTCACACAAAAAGCACAGCACTGGCTGAAGAAACTGACATACCTGACAGCTCTGAGATCAGCAGCCTGGCCTGCTGGGTGACCTCTGTCATTTGGCTACCCTGAATAGGGGACATGCAGCAGGTAAGTGTGCAAAAGTGTTTGCTAAAGCAAATTCAAGCTCCAATCCAGCATTCTCATGTATCTGTTAACTCACTGTGGCTTAATCCTTGAAGTAAAGGGATTCAATAATTGGTTTTCACTGTTTTTCTTTCTGTTAGAATTTCTGTCTGTTAGAAAACTTGCCCAACAGCTAAGACAGACTGGTTGCAAAACCCTGAGCAGCACTAGAGTGACAGCCTTTCCAGAGGAGAAGCCTCCCAGGAGACCTTCTTGTGGCCTTCCAGTATCTGGAGGGGGCTACAAGAAAGCAGGAGAGGGACTTGTTAGGGTGTCAGGCAGCAATAGGACTGTGGGAATAGATCCAAGCTAGAGGAGGAGAGATTTAGATTAGATGTTAGGAAGAAATTCTTCCCCAGAGAATGGTGAGACACTGCAACAGGTTGCCCAGGGAGGTGGTGGAGGCCTCATCCCTGGGGGGTTTTGCAGGAAGTCTGGATGTGGCTCTGAGCAACCTGATGCAGTGTGTCAAACTTGTTACTCAGTCCTATTCGTTTGCAGATCTCCATGAGAGATGCTCCATGAGCATGAGGTTTTACAGGAACTAATGATGCTCACAATCAAGTTTTCCAGCTAAGGCTGTCATGAATTTTTCCACTCTTTGATTCTTGTGTCTCAGGTCACAAGAGAGAGAGAGAGACTTTGTACCACTTGCTAGAACAAGTTTGTGTTTCTCATATACGGACACAGAGAGAAGAGTTTATTTAACCAGAATTGCCAGCAGCTCTGTGGATGAGAGATGTCAACCTTTCATGGGTGAGCTGCCTTTGCAGGCAGTGGTAGGGGCATGCACAGGTGTGTAGCAATGAGGAGGTTACTTTTCTGTGCCTTTGAGTTTCAGGGATTAAGAAGCAGGCTCAAACACTTTCTGCAGTTTCATATTTCAGTGACTCTTTTAACCCTTCCCATCTTGGCACCATTTCTCACTCCTCTTGTTTATACTGCAATCTAAAGCTTCTCACTTGAGAGCTACATTGACCTTTTGTTTAAACCCAAGGCTGCGAGTGATGGTGCAGCTGAGGTTTTTTTTTCAGCTGCTTCTCACGACTTAGGGGGGAAGGGAGGGGCAGGGAGGATGCACACAAACACTGCTTGAGGCTGATCACGTCCAGGGCAGCTGAAATTACCTTTGCAGGTTTTGTCACTGGGTCTGAGTGCTTATAACAAAGCAATCATAGAAAGCTAGGGATTTGTTGCTGAAGGACCAATGCCTGAGCAAATGTCATCAGTCCCTGATGGTTGTGGAGTTTCCTTCTCTGGAGACATTCAAAAACTTCCTGGATGTGCTCCTGTGTGACCTGTCCTAGGTGACTCTGCTCTGGCAGAGGGGCTGGACTGGATGAGCCAAACCCAGCTCTCCGGAGGCTCCTGCTGCCATTGCAGCCAAGGCAGATTCCTGGGTGCTCCTCCTCATGCCCAGGAGACCCTGCTGCAAGTTCCTGCTCTCTGGGACACCACGAGCACAGAGACAGCAAAGAGACATTTTCTAGCACCCATGCTCTTGCCCCCCAACCTTTAGCTCTTGCTGAGCATTGATCAGACCCACCCTCAGGCTGCTCTTCTCCAGGCTCAACAGCCCCAGAGCTCTCAGCCTTTGCTCTTCACAGAGATGCTCCAGGCCCTTCAGCATCTTCCCAGTCTCCACTGGACTCTCTCCAGTAGTTCAGTTTCTCTTGAACCAGGGAGTCAAGCTCTGGCCCCAGTACTCCAATTGTGGCCATGGCTACATCAGGGCATAGCAGAATGTCCTACTCACCAACCCCCTACTAATCCACTCCAGGATGCCCTTGTGCTTCTTGGCCACAAGGCCACATTGCTGGTTCATGGGCACCCTTCTGTCAGCCACAAGCCCCTTTCCCCTGTGCTGCTCTCCAACAGGTCAGTTGGATGATGACATGGATTCAATTTTCAGTCTTCAGGCATGTTCTGCCATGTTTTGCTAGGACATTAATGTGGTTAGAATTCTTTCTCTTGGGCCTTGATATATCAGCTTACATCTCTGCCTATTCCAAGCAATTTACATCCCTATCATCTGTGCAGAATGTGACTGCTGTGGTGATTGAGTTTATCAAAAAGAAGGAAAAAAAATCTCTCCTCTGTAAGTAGAAAAGGAAATAAAAGAGGCTAATAAAACAAGTAAGTCTTCAGAAGTAAGTATCAAATAGAACAGGTCAATGAAATAACCTGAGCACAGCAGAGAAACCATCATTGTTAGATAAGAGAGAAGAAAATCTAAGCTGTCTTCCCATCCTGCTGGGCTCTTCTGTGTCTCTTCCCTGCTTTCCCTCACTCATTTCTCCATCTTTGTGCCCATGGTTTTTCTGTTTCATCTGTCTGCTCTCTTCTCTGCACTGCTGGCCTGCTACCCATCCCCATCTCATTCTCAGCCTCCTGTTTTCTAGCTTGCTCTCCCTCAGCTCTTCTCTATGTCCCTGCCCTTCCTCCTATTTTTTTCCTCCTTTTTCCCCTTCTGTCCTGCTGCCTTCAGGCTCTGAGCCCTGGAGCCAAATCACCCTCACATTATTTCTGAGCATTAATGAACAAACCTGCCTGCTCCCTGGTGCCCTGGATGTGCCTGCAGCTTCAGAGTGCAGAGCTGTGGACAGATGCAGAGGAGTGATGTGTCCCCTCTTTTTCTTAGGCCACTTCCTTCTGCCATGAGAGGGTTCTCTGCTTCTCCAAGAGCCTCCACCTGTTGCCCTTGCATGGTATGATTCCACCATTCTATTTCATTCTCATATTCTCTGATTCTTCTTAACCTTTCCACCTCCTCCTTCAGCTCCACCACCTGGCTCAGCAATTCACTGTTCTGCTCACATACACTTGCAACAAGAATTAAACCTCTAGCTTTCACTCTCCTTCCACCCATGTGTTTTCTTGGAAAAATGCCAGGGTTGGAGCTTTTTTACTGACCTAGATATTGTAGTACTAGTTCTAGAAATGGAGATTTGTCCTTGTGATGGGGAAAAGATAAGCAAGAAAACTGGTCTCCCTTTTAGAAAAGAATACAAAGATGACATTTGGTGAGAAAGACTTTAGAGCAAGATGCTAAGCTGCACAAAGCAGAGACGCTGGCCTGCACAGTGAGGAGGATTAACAGAACAAAACAGACCTGCAGATTCATTTAATTTTATGGATCACAACATTTTCTGTTTTCCTTAAGCCCTTGCAGCTACTATTTCAATGCTCACAGGCCGTGAATGATGTTCAAATGCCAATACAGTTAATTTTTGCAGCAGAAATCAAAACATGAGAGTATGATTAAGTTGTGAACATCTACATTAGCATTTACAGATACGTATCTTATGCAATTTTGTCCACCTCAGGATAGGAATCTCTACAAGGATATGACAAGATTGCAAGGATTCAACAGTTCAGAAAAGCCTGGCAAATCCCTGTGCTAAACAGTATCAACAGAAGCTTAAGAATATTCTTCCAGGTTTTACAAATTCTACAAATCAATCATTATATACAGAGAATCCACACACACAAAAAAAAAGGTCCCACTAGGCAATTTTAAACATGAGGAGGTTACAAAAAAGGCTTCTTGTGAAGCTGGTGGATCCAGGCCAGGAATAAAACACCTGGAAAGGCAAAAAAACTTCACAGAGTAAAAAATACAGCAGGGAATGTATTTCTGAAAACAACCAACCAATAACAAAGTGCTAGAGAAACTTCCTTTGTTTCATGCAGAGTTCTTTTTCTGTAATGCATTGGTGCTGTCCCACGTCCCAGAAGTCCAGGAGGGTCCTTGCAAACATCAGCAGGCATGGATTGCTCTGGGTCACTTCTATGGTGGAGACACCTTCCCTGGAAGTGTTTAAAAAAAGACTGGATGAGGCACTCAGTGCCATGGTTTAGTTGATTGGATGGTGTTGGGTGATAGGTTGGACCTGGTGATCTCAAAGGTCCTTTCCAACCTGGTTAATTCTGTGATTCTGTTGATAACAGAAACAGCAGGGAGAAGCCCTTGGGACTATTAGCAAGTTTGAATTTCAGATCTTTCTTATTCTTACACAAGAAAGAACACACACAGCAATAAGACCTTGCATCTAGCCATCAAGCTTGCATAAATTTACAAGTTTCCCTTTTTTGGTTGTTTTTATAGACTTTGAAGTTTACAACTCCAAATCAAATATATGCAATAATATTCTGTTGTGTACTACTACTTTGCATGAATATATATATATATATGAAGTATATTTTTAATATATATACACATATCTACATAAAAAACAATTTTAGGATTACAAAGGGGTGGTGGTTGTTTTTTTTTTTCCTCCTTTCCACTACTTCTGAAAAAATTCCATCATTGATTTTCTTCATCCACAGCTCCCTCCAAAATCAGGACAAGAGTTACTTTTACTGGCCAGTGTCAGGACATGAGTTTCTAGTACTAGCCAGTGATATCATCCAACAAAAACATTGTCCTTTCCTCTCCCAAAATATTGACTACACAGCACACACATAGGATCTCAAAGTCCCACCAAGCAGGTAAGAAACAAATGGACTGGTTTCCAATCATTTTGATATTCTCTGCCTGAGTTTAACAAGTAAACAAAAGAAGAAGCCTTGGGAAAATACATTACGTTCTTTTTACATTGTTGAAAAAGCTCATCATGAAAAGGAAAGAGTAATTCTGCATGGCTAATATAGTAAACAAACTTGCTCTCTGATCTTTGCAGATCCATCTTGGCCATACATCAGCCACACTGATTGAACTGCAAGGTTGGCTCTGCTAAGAAATAAAATAATAAAAACCAAGCCAAAATTCAAACCACCTTCATATTTCCTTTAAAAGATTTTTTTTTGCCCATGCAACAGTTTTGATTAAGTACACCATGAACATCTGTGATCCAAGATGCACAAACCTATGTGCTTAATCCAACCATCAGTAGACCTAAAGCATAACTATAATGACCTTCACCTGCAAGTTATTTTGCTTTTTTCACTCTTAACATATAGAGGGATTTTTCTACATAGAAGCAATATTTTCTCAGAGCTAAAAGGACAGCAATGAACTTGGGTCAGCCTTCCTGCACAACCTTGATCAACTTGATTCATCACTCTGCCATTTTTTTCTACCTGTCCAACATTGTATAATACTCCTTTCCTCTTGAGGGATATTGCATCAGTATTAATAAAGGAATATTAATCAAGCCAAAATTCTTAGGAAAAACAATACATACTGGAGAACTGCAATTTTTAACAGAAGGCAGTCTTGTGGTTTGATAAAGTACAGGCTCCCCAGAGAGGTTGTGGAGTCTCCTTCACTAGAGACTTTAAAGATTCATCTGGATGCATTCCTGTGTGACCTGTACTATTGTTATATGTGGTCCTGCTCTGGCTGGAGGGTTGGACTAGATCTCTAGAGGTCCCTTCCAACCCCTAGCATCCTGTGATCCAAGGGATCCTAGGGATCCTAGGGAAGAGGGTTATTTCTAAGAATGTCTGCTATTGCAAAGCTCTTAACTTAGGTTCAAGCACAAAATTTAAATTATTCTCAGGGGGGAAAAATGAAATTACACTTAGGATTTTAAAATAATCTTTTAAGTTAAATTAAAAAGATTTTTCATTTAAAGAATTTGTGCAATTATTAACACTATGTAAGACTGCATATGGCTTGGAACGAGATGGTCAAAACACCTGCTAGGCAAGAAAAGCCAAACATCAGAGAATCATACTGTAGTACCATGCCTGTTTGAGAGAGTATTTCCACCTGGAGTTTTCAAATGAACCTCTAATATATAGAACAATATTTTTGGAAGATCCTAGCTGCACTTGAGTAAAAACATTGTTCTCCTTTAGCTAGATTGCATCAATGAAAATACGTAGCTCTGTTCCAGCAGGCAACAGACATTTTTGGTGAATATATGCATTCTGAATGGCTATCTTACCAGCTGCCTTTGCCTTGTCTTCTGTACTTTTTTCCCCTTTTTGGAGAGACTTTCTTCGTGTGACTTCATCTTTAATAAACCCATCCACGTTACATGACTTCAGCACTATCTGTGTATTAAAAATAAAAGCACATTTACAATTTTACTGAAAGTAAACTGCAACCACAAAGATGTGCTCAGTTAATGAAACTTTGTTCTGCTGTGCCTTCTTCCTATATTAAACTAACACTTCTGCTTTTAAGCAGTAACATGACCAAAGTGGCAAAAGAAAGTAGCTCCTTTTTCAACTCCAGTTTTCAACAAATGAACAGAAGGAACCTTGTAGGTTACTGGATCATGTCTCTTACCATTAATTAGGAGGTAAAACTTCTTTCTTAAAGTAATAAAAATGCTATTATAAAGATATTTACACTTCAATCCCACAAGCACACTCAAAATATTGTTTTAATGATATTCACCTCTTACTTACAACCTAATTAAATTTATATTTAACTGGTCAGCCTCTGTGTTCATTTTGCTAAGATGTGGTCTTTTTCTCATATAGGAGAGGATATGAAACTGACTACAGAGAAGATGCTGCCTCTGGTCCTCTTCAGGTTTAAGTCTTTTTCCTGAAGGCAAGCAAAAATCTTCGAGGTGCACTCTCAGCACTGTAAGTGCTGTAGCAGCTCTTACTGCAAACAATACATATCAAGACTGATTTTTTTTCAGTAGAAAAAACTGAGCCTGTGTTCTCAAATTTTAATTTACAAATTGCAGAAAAGGTTGAAGTTTCAGTTTCATGACCAAATGAGAAGTACAAATGAAAGGCCAAGTCTACTCATTCTTCTATCTAATTAACAATTTAAGACTATTCTGCAGGAATTGTCCATTTCCTTCCCATACTCAACCTCATTCTGAAGAATGAAGTGAAATACCGATGAGGCTTAAGTTACAGCCTCAGTTCTCAGATTCCTATTTGAGGCCAATGCAGATAAGACTCTCACTTCTTTAAGTGTCAAAGATAAGTCAGAAGCCTTCATAAGAAAGAATGAGAAATGCTACAATTTGAACTTTGGAGCTCACATTCAAAGTCAAACACAGCAAGAAATAGCTTTTGGACAACCATATACATGGTCACAGAAATGGAAAAAAGAAAAAAATCTATATTGCAAAACAATATATATACATATTTCCTTCTAATTTCAATAATTTAATGGGGTTTTTTTTATGGCTTACCCTAAGAAATTTGTATGCTGCAAACACTCCCACTCCAAGTGCATACAATGGCATGAGGATCAATGCTAATTCTCTACCATTTCTTCTTGTTTCTCACTCTTTATCTCTTCTGCGTTGCATTTCTCATCTGCTGAATACTCTGGTAAGTATTACTGTCATAATTTTCTGGATTCAGGTGAAGTTGATGAAGCGTCTCAAGACTACCTTAAAAAATTAAATTGAGAGAACAAAGTTAGAAGGGAAGCTAGCAGTCCAGTTAGTTTCACAGCTGGAATTGAATTGTTTTCTTTTGTGACAATCTTTGTTTATTACTCTTCTAACATGGTATGGTCAGTCCTGCATCCGAACAAAGATAACAAAAATAAACCAAGAAAGCCACAAATTAAAAACACCGTTTTATGACAAGAACGCAGAGTTAAATGTAAGTATCAAAGAGTTCCAAATTAAGTTTTTATGCTTCTTTGAGATAGAAGTATTAAGTTTCCTCCTTCACAGCAACATTGGCAAACCCACAGCAAGCCACAGAAAAGACAGATGTACTGAGAAACAAATCCTGAAACTAAAGCACACTTAGAGAGTGATAATGCTGAGAACAGTACCAACTAGTAACTTCCTTCAGAATAAAGAAAGTACAAACTGAATTGTGTAGTCCCAGGGGAAAAAAAAAAAAAAGCTTCTTGAAATACATACGCTGTCTTGCTGCTTTCCTTATATTGGTAGTGAATTCAGAGTTACATGGGATATTCCCACAGCCTTAGATGTGCTGTGCCTCTGTAAATGAAGTATTTAGCAGAAAAAGATTACACATAGCAAAAAGATGCAACCTGGGAAGTCTGACTATTTTTCCATGTAATTTGCCTGCCAGAACAGGGAGCAGATGAAAGAACTGCCAGTGTCATTGTTTGACTTAGGGACAGGGAGATTTGGTAGTTAAATCTGGGATTCATGGGACAGGCACATGAAAAACAGATGCTTCCAGAGACAGACAGCAGGTGATTGTGGGGTTTGAAGTCTCAACTGCCTGGCTAGGCCTATATTTACAAACCCCTTTGAACGTTTAGTTTGCCGTAATTTGAAATATCAGAACTGACTGTAGGTAAAATGAGATTCAGATTCTACAGAAATTCCCAAAAAGGCCATTATGCAAAACGCTCCTTGTCAATAAATACCAAAACAGTGGCATTTCAAAAATTTACAGTAACATTACTCAAAGAGTGCTAAGCACAGCTACAATCAGAGGGATTAAAACCACAACAATCTCAGTTACAACTCCCAGTGAAACAACTGTTTGGCTACAGCTTCTTCCAAATACAGGAGAAAAACGAAAATTAATTCTGCTAACCTAAGCTGGCACTTTGTGGTAGAAGACCTTGACCAGTGGTTTAGAATTGTCTAAACTGTATTAGTCAAGAATGTTTTTCAGACTTCCAGGGATGTCCCTGGTGATAGTGACATTTACTATCAATCAGCTCTGCAGTCATGCCAGGCATTACTACAAGTTCTTCCACATGTCACTGACCAGTTTGCAACATGGACATTTGGAGCAGACCTTTTTTACCCCCAAAATTAAATGCCTTAATTGCCAGAAGCAGAACGTAAAATATCTTAATCTTTTAATCCAAGTTCAGGCAGACAATCTCCTTTCAAGGCAAGCAGGTTTAGACTTACTAGTAAAACTACACTAACTCATCTGGAAACCACATTTTATCTCCCAAACAGTTTCCCCCTTTTCAGAAGGCTTCCCAGTGAGTACTAATTTTAAGTTTAAATTATTTCTTTACTTTTACTTCTGTTTAGGTTTAACACAAATAAAGAGATTTGCTAGAACACCTATTAGCACAGATGAAAAAATTTCCACAGGTCACACTAATAAGAAATGCTGGGGGGGTGTTCTCTCCGTTCCCAGGGGCTCCCCTCGAGCTCGCCCCCAGGCTGCTCCCGCAGCGAACGGCGCGGCCTCCAGCACCGCCCCGCCTCCTACCTCTGCGATGCTAACGGCGATCGTAATAGCCGGGGACGATCCTGCCCTCCCGCGGAGACCGGCCGGCCGGCCCGCCCGCCTCCTCCTCCTCCGAACATCCTCAGCATGACGACGGAGACGCAAAGCACCAGCACCCACCAAGACCACCACCTGCTCTAGCGCCGACACCATCACCGCTGCCGGCCTGGCCCGGCCTGGCCCCGGCGCTCCCCTGCCCCAGAGCCAGCGCCCCGCGCGCTGCCACGCCTCTCGCGGCAGCACAGCGGTTCCGGGCGGGCGCCTCGCGCCGCGCCACTCGAGGGCTCGGCGAAGGCTCTGGAAGGAAGGGGCCTGAGGGAGAGAGAGAGAGGGAAAAAGAGAGGGAGGGAAGGAGAGTCCTCGGGTGAGGCCCCAGGCGCCGGCGCCATGAGGCCGTGGGCAGCGGTGCTGGCCTTGTGGCTGATGCTGAGGGCTGCAGCCGGGCAGGTGCCCACCCTACCGGGCATAAGGGATAAGACTTTCATTAAGGAGTGCGTGCAGGTCCACAACGACTTCCGCAGCAAAGTCCAGCCCCCTGCCAGCAACATGCGGTACATGGTACGGACAGGCCTAGGGCTGCGCTGCGGCCTCCACAGCCCCAGCACGGGGATGGGTCAGTGGGCCTGGGGTCTGCTGGAGGGCACTGGGCAAGGTTGATGCTGGATCAGAAAACTTCTGTGACAGGATGCAGCATTTCCATTTATTTTTTTTCACTCTATAAGGCACACAGGGTTGTTCCCAAACCCCACGGGCCCCAAAGAAAAATCTGGGTGGTTGTTTATATGTCACCTTTCACAAAGCTGGAGAAGAGGAGGCTCAGGGGAGACCTTACTGCTCTCTACAACTGCCTGAAGGGAGGTTGTAGCCAGGTGGGGGTTGGGCTCTTCTCCCAGGCACCCAGTGACAGAAGGAGAGGACACAGTCTCAGGCTGCACCAGGGGAGGTTTGGGCTGGAGATGAGGAAAAAATTCTTCCCAGAAAGAGAGATTGGCCATTGGAATGGGCTGCCTGGGGACGTGGTGGAGTCACCTTCCCTGGAAGTGTTAAAAATAAGACTGAATGAGGCACTTAGTGCCATGGTTTAGTTGATTAGATGATGTTGGGTGATAGATTGGACTTGATGATCTCAAAGGTCTTTTCCAACCTGGTTAATTCTGTGATTCTGTAAAGTCACACCAACCTAATTATGGAATCACAGAATGGCTCAGGTTGGAAGGGACCTCAGAGATCATCCTCTCCAACAGCCCTGTAATGGGCAGGAACACCTCTCAAGTAGACTTGGTTGCCCAAGGTCTCATTCAGCCTGGCCTTAAACACCTCTAGAGTGTTTAACACCTCCTACCTATTATGTATCATCTCATACTTACCTATATTTACCTCTTGAAAAACAAAGGAAAGAAGAAAAAAAATACAAAGCTTTGGGCACTTAGGAAATGCTAGGGCCCCAGGCCTTTGAAATGTGAGCTTAGGGTAATAAAACATGCTTAAGGTGACAAGGCAGCCAAGGTAGCTGCTCTGTGTTCAGTTATCACTGCATGTATTTGATAGGAACTCCCGTTGAGTCAGTTGCAGGCTGGTGGGTCCAGAAACAACAGGTGTGTCATATGAGGATGCAGTAATGGTAGGCCAGTGGAAGGTGTTCATGTTCCACCCTGAGGAATTTCTCATTAGGAAGAAAGAATGTCCTGTAGCAGGAGTGATCCAGAAGACTTAGAATGTCCCTCAAAAGCAAGCATGTGAACTAGAATACCCTCAGGGCTGAGGATGATTTCTGGTGGGAAGGAAAAGCCTTTGCTTGTCATAACCAAAAGAAACTGAACTTGAAAATCTTTGCAGGGAAGTGTTAAGCAAAACCCAAGAAGATGCTGAAAAAGTGGATGTTTTATTTTTGCTCTGTTCCACAAGAGGAAAATGTTATGTGCAGTGAGCAGCTAAAGTACTGTGATGGTTTGAAACTGTCTTTTTAATTTTTCCTTGCAAAGTTCAGAACAGAGAAAGTGAAAGAATGTAAATAAGTCACTATTGGGTGTAAGAAAGCAAAATACTGATTGTTCTAAACGCTTCCATTGGATAGATAGAAATGTTTAAGAACTATTACTCAAAACAAAGTAGGCACTCTGCACATTCTGCGTTCGGCAGTGGGGGCAGTTGCTGGGCTGTCTGGCTGCTGTTTCTTCTTCTCTTCTGGCTGAAGATAACACACACTGACCTTGGCAGCTAAGTTAACAACTTTATGCTCTAACTAACTCTGCTTCTCTGTCCAGGGGGGTCTGGGGAGAAGCTCCTGGGAGAGAGAGAGGCCCCTTTGGGAGGGTCCCCTTTGGGGGGAAGCAAAGGGAGATCGGTTGTGCTTTTCTGTTGATTGTATATATTTGTAAGTGTTGTGAATTTTGTATATTTGTACATATTCGTTGCATTTCATTGTAGATTGTAGATTCTGCTTTGTAAATACAGCTTTTCATTTGCTTCCAGACTGAGCTAGCCTGGTTATTGTCGGGAGGGGGGTGGGGTGGGGGAATTTCAGCTCACACTGACACAAGTATGCATGTAGGAATATGGTTAGAAAAGACTAAAGGCCTAGGAGAGAAAACAGTATCAGCAGCCAGTGGAGTTACTGTAAGGTCCACATAGAGACTGAGTGAACTGTAATCAAAGGATCACAGGATAACAGGGCTTGGAAGGGACCCAAAGAGATCATCGAGTCCAACCCACCTGTCAGAGCAGAACCGTCGAATCTAGCTCAGGTCACACAGGAATGCATCCAGACGGGCCTTGAAAGTCTCCAGAGAAGGAGACTCCACAGCCTTTCTGGGGAGCCTGTTCCAGTCCTTTGTGACAAAACCAAAAAAAAAATGGTTTCATATTTAATATATGTAATTTCTTGTCTGAAGGTAAAAGTGGGTTTAGTTGCCAGAAAGTGCTCTTACAAAGTTAGTTTTCAGCAGTGAAGGGGGAAAAAACTTATCTAATGAAATCAGTTAATGCTTCTGTGCTGCAACAGGAAAAGCCAATGAAAATAAAACACAGGCACTTGCCTAGATAAGGGGAAACGTTTCTTTCAGAAAGTCCAGTGGATGATACCTGCCTGTACTTTTAATGCCTGACTGGTTTTATCTGATTGAGATTCAGCTGTAACTGAACATTGCACAACTTTTTCACCTCTCATGTTTTGCAGACTTGGGATGCAGCTTTGGCAAGGACTGCAAGGGCCTGGGCAAAGAGATGCCTTTTTGAACACAATATATACTTAAGTAAGGAACGTCAGTGCCATCCTAATTTCACATCTATTGGAGAGAATCTTTGGGTTGGAAGTCATCAAGCCTTCACTGTTACTAATGCCATTAAATTGTGGTATGATGAGGTCAGCTCCTATAACTTTACAACACAGGAATGTACTAAAGTTTGTGGTCATTACACTCAGGTAAGAGTTGTCTTTGGTAAGATGTCTTGTGTGGTGCCTACCAGATAAATCAGGAGAGGTTGTAAATAATAGAGAGTTGTATATGGGATTTGTAGTGACTGACAGCCACTTGGCAGCGGTTGTACTGCTGGTTACCCCTGCACTCATTCACCTCTTTGTTTTGTCTGCTAATCCATTCTTCTTGCCCACAGTATTGGCCTCGCTTAAAGCCTCACTCCTCATTCATAGTATCCATACTACGCAGACTTTGTAAAATAATTTTGAGTTCTCTGACAGCAAAGCCACACAGTTGTGAATTCTGTAAGTTTGGAGAATCATAGAATTGTCAGGGTTGGAAGAGACCTCAAGGATCATTCAGTTTCAACCCCCCTGCCACAGGCAGGAACACCTCACACTAGATCAGGTTGCTCACAGCTGCATCCAGCCTGGCCTTAAAAACCTCCAGGGATGAGGCTTCCAGCACCTCCTTGGGCAACCTGTTGCAGTGTCTCACCACCCTCATGAGGAAGAATTTCTTCCAACATCCAATCTGAATCTCCCCATTTCTAGTTTTGCTCCATTCCCCCAGTCCTATCACTCCCTGACACCCTCAAAAGTCCCTCCCCAGCTTTCTTGGAGCCCCCTTCAGATCCTGGAAGGCCACAAGAAGGTCTCCTGGGAGCCTTCTCTTCTCCTGACTGAACAGCCCCAACTCTCTCAACCTGAAACACTATTCAAAGTAATTACAGTAACTGCAGAACGTCTGTGGGTAGTCCTTAGCAGAAATTTGAACAGAAGGAGAAAATACAGCTGAAGTAAATTGTATTCTTTACAAATCTTGTGAAAAAAGAAGGAGGGGAAGGAAGCACCAACAGCAAATTCGTGATATATTTCTGGTTTCTGAGTGCTAATTCTGACAAACTTAATTCTGTTGAGGAAGTAAAAATATTTTTTAAAAAATTAAAAAAAATATTTTAAATTGATTTATTCATCTCCATGGTTAAAAAGTAACTTTTGCAGTAGAATTAGTTTCATCTATGACCCAACACATAGTATTCCACTGATCTAAACCAGAAGATAATTTTAATGTCAGGTCAGACCTTACCTAGTAAAACTGACTCTTTAGGTTCACATCACTGTATTCAAAGGGGCTTCTTCTGTAGAAATTACAAATGAAAATACTTAGCAATAAGTTTGCAGTGAAACTGTAACTGGACACAGCAGTAGCTGTGAGGCTCTTTTTGAGTGGACTTTGGATTATGAAATGAAAATAACTTCAAGTTTTACCAGAACCATTTACAAAACATTTCTGTTTGGGACATCTTTTTTTGCACATCTTGTCATTTCTTTTCTCACATATCTATTCTCAAATATTAATTCGTGTTTCCTGCTCCTGATTCTGCCTGGAACAAACTCAAGGGTTACATAGCAAGGCCCTTCCTATAACTTTTGAATTTACTGTTCAACCTTGTCCTGTCAAAAAAAGCTTGGATGTGGCACTTGGAGCCATGGTTTAGTTGTCAGGAGGTGTTAGGTATTAGGTAATAGGTTGGACTTGATGATCTCTGAGGTCTTTTCCAACCTGGTTGATTCTGTGATTCTGTCTACATAGAATCCTGAAGGGTTTTGCACTTTTCTCTTGGGACTGATGTGTACTTCTAAGGTTTCTTTCTGCTTCTTTCTTGTTACACTTAGCTCAGTCATGTCAAAATATTTATGCATTTCAGGCAGGATGTCAGGCAGGATTACAAAGGAAGCTAATCACTGGTAAAACCAAGCAGAGTATGTGGGCTAAACACCATGTCAAAGTAAATATTTCTTCAAAATTGATCAGCAAAATCCCTGCATGATCTAGAAGTCACCATGGTCTTGAAGGCTCAGACACAAAATTGTGTACAGTTTTCAAAATTTTAAAAAACAGGCTATGTAGACCTGCTAAGAGAAGCACAAGAGAGAAGTGTCAAAATGGTGAAATTCTCTAAAGAGCATGTGAAACTGTTCCATGTTACCAAAAAAGGCCTCTGAAATGCTGAGCCCTTAGTCCAGGATTTAGGTAACACCACATTAAACATGAAGAGCCTTTTCTGAGAAAGGTTTATGTCTGCTGACCTGTTTCTTGCAGTTCCGGTTGAAGAGACAAACTTATGTGGATGTTCAAACCAGTTGGTCGGTCTGAGGCCTGTGCTCCTTATACTAGGGAGGTGATGAGAGAAATCCACAATGTTTTTTAAGTTTTCCAGAGATGTAATGTCTGATCTTCCAGATATTGTACATTCATAGTTAAACATTTTCACCTGGTTTCAGTTTGTTTAGTCAGATGCAGGAAGTATAGGAAGAATCTCCAAGGAAAAAGCAGAGGATGCTCAAACTGGTAGTAAACCATCTTCTAAGTATGGCTGAAAATGTGCAGGGCTACAGATCCCAGTTTTAAGATTACAGCAGTAATCATTCAGACCACTTCTAGCATGCAGAAGCAGCTCTTCATGCAGTCCTGAGTTATGAATATTGAAATGAATTAAAGGATGTGTTGGGTAGTTGCCACCAATTTAATTGTTGTTCTTTGGAGATTACCTAATAATCATAAAGTCAGTGACTCTTTCTGGAATGATTCTGTAAAAGATTCTGGAAGCTTGCTGCAATAGGACACTTTCATCTTGAGGGTGAATGTTTGGCAGTTAATCTTAAAAGGCTCACCAGCAATTAAAAAAAAATACTCAAGAGAAGATGTTACAAAATGTTAATAATAGGTAAGATTGCTGAACACAGTGGAAACTTTCTAGATATTAGACTAAGCTCCCATGGAGTGTATTTTCTAATTTATTTTAAAACTGGGTTTTTATAGGTTGTTTGGGACCATTCACATAAAATTGGCTGTGCTGTTACTTACTGTAAGGAAGTTGCAGGAATCCCAGATGCAGCAAATTTTGTTTGCAACTATTCACCAAGGTAAGCTGCTGGTTTAAATGTTTAAAAAGTGGAAGCAATCATAATAATGTTTAGCTGCAGGTAAATTAGGTTCTCAGCACAACATAAGAAAGCACTGTAGAAGTTCCAGCTCATGCTTTAAATGATCTGCTATGAGACAACTCAGCACTGCTGTCCCAAAGGATGCAAACAGATGTCTTACACATAATGCTCAGTGCTCAGCACAAAGCAGCTAGTGCCTGATCCAATTCACTTCATGCAGAGGCAGCCAGCACTGTCTGCTTGCCCCTCTAGCACCCTGCTTAGAGCAAGGGGATGTCCCTCAGGCTGCCTGTAGGGTGGGTGCTGTATAATGCCAATTATTGTGAATGCTCAGGCATGGAAGTGACTGGAATACCAAATTCCAGCAAGGACTGCTGCTGGTGGGTAAGCAGCCAGGCTGGAGCTCTCCATTCAGGCAGCTGGCAAGCTTTCTGTTTGTGTTGCACCTCACTAGCTCTATTTATTGGTAGCCTGGTAAATGCAATCAGAGAAAATAATGATTGTCTAATTCAGTTATTCAGAGAGCCATGAGCATTAGAACATGCATTCCCTTAGTTTTTAAACTGTTAATTTTACTGATTAGTGTCATTCTTTAGCAGATAAATCCCAACTTCAAAAACGTCATTGATTTCTTTTTTCATATGACACAGAAGAAATGAGAAAGCTGCTGCAGGCAACTGCTATCAGCACTGGGATGACTTCTTTTAGCTTTGTCTATTTTTTAGATGTTCTTCAGCTTTTTACACTGTAAAAAGATGTATAAGGAACCTATGTGAGAATGGGCAGGGTACTAAGTACTGCAGGCTGATCTTTATACTTAAACACTTCGGCTCTGCTTGGATTAGGTACTTAAGCATGTAAGGATTCCACTGTCTTCACTAAGATCACATACTCTTAGACATTTGTGTTTTGTGGAATAAAGGTCTTGTTTCTCAAGGTCATAAAACAGTCAGTAGCTTTCTTTGCTAAGCAGTCAAGTTTAAGCTATTTAGAGTGTGTCAGCTTAAAAATGTTCTGCTCTGAAATCCTCATTTTTCTTCAGTTAAAACCAAGCTCCATCCAGAACATTGTTTTTTCAGAGGTTCATATACCAATGGAAAATTTGAACACAAAGCCTGAACACTTTGCCATAAGCAAAATAGTAGCTTTTTAAGATTCTTCTCTTTCACAGGGATAGAGCATTGAAAATTTTAAAAAAGAAAATGATGCTGAAGTTTTTTTTATTAATTCCCATCAATGTATTGTATTTTCATTGTACTTAAAGAAATTATTTGAGATGTTTACACATCATTTAAAATTACGTATGGAACTTTTCCTTTCTCCTTTGTAGTGGTAATTTTCCAAGAAAGCCATATATACAGGGGAAATCATGCAGTAATTGTGAAAAAGGAGACACCTGTGAAAATAACCTGTGTAGTAAGTAAAAACAAGTGTAACATGCAGTGTGCAAAAGCTAATAATGCAGTCACCTATTTGGGTAAAGCTTTCTTGTACTCCTTGATGGTGCTCACTCAAGTCTAACTCACAAGTAATTTAAAACTCTTCTTAAGGCCATTTACATTTGGGAAATAGATCATAGAATCATGAGGGACTTTTTAGGATGTCTTTTTAGGATGTCTAGCCTGGCTCTGTCCTTCTGACACTTGCCCTTCACATATTTGTAAACATGAATGAGGTCACCCTGCAGTATCATCTTCACCAAGCTCAAGAGCCCCAGCTCCCTGAGCCTTTCCTCATAAGAGAGATATTCCACTGCCCCCAGCATCTTTGTGGCTCTGCACTGGACTCTTTCAAGCACTTTCCTGAGGTCCTTCTTGAACTGAGGGGACCAGAACTGGACACAATATTCCAGATGCAACCTCACCAGGGCAGAGTAGAAGAGGAGGAGAACCTCTCCCTACGTACTAGCCACAGCCCTTCTAATCCAGCCCAGGATGCCCTTGGCCTTCTAGGCCAAAAGTGCCCATTGCTGGCTCATGGGCATCCTTCTGCCCACCAGGACCCCAGGTCCCTTTCCCCTACGCTGCTCTCCAACAGGTCAGTCCCCAACCCATACTGGTCTGTGGGGTTGCTCTTTCCCAGGTGCAAGACTCTACATTTGTCCTTGTTCTATTTCATTCAATTTCTCCCTGCCCAACTCTCCAGGCTGTCCAGGTTCCCACTCTCATTCATAAAGTTGTATTTGATAGAATTTACTGCTCATGTATATTCTGAACTTTAAACAGTATTTATTGCTTCAAGAGAGACAAAGGAGAGAGGATTCAAACTGAAAATAAAGGGACTGTGTACTATGTCTCTGACCCCCATCCATGTCATTGTTATAAACAATAATAGCTTCATGGAGACATTCATATTCTAAAGTATTTGGTGTATTTTTTATTTTTAAAAAAATTAGCTTTTCTTGTATTTTATAAGGTTTATCAGTGGGAATTCTCAGTCAGTTCTATTGGCTGTAATAAATCTGATGAGTTTGTTTTGCCTAGATAGTAAAAAATTGAAGGAGAGACAAATCATGGCTGGCTGTAATGCTTTGGGGTTTTTTTTTCCCTTTTTCCAGGAAATCCAAGACGTGATAGAGTTATCTGTACGTATCACAATTTTTATACTGCTACTTACCTTCCTTAGGTACTTTAAAAGTATGTACTCCACTAAATTTGATATTGATATGCTTATTTATAGATTATCCCAGATGGCACCCTCCTTGGGAGTTCAATACAGAATGTGATGGAGCCTGTATCACGGTTATCCTTTTGAGAGCTCTGCTGATGTTCCTTACTCCTGTGGCTGTTTATTATGTCAAAAAACTCTGTACAAGCTTAAATATGTCTACCTGACTGGATTTGAGACACATACTATCTTCTGAAGGTCCTTGTTAATGAATTAATAAAGAAAACTCATACTGGCATAGCTTTAAAGACAACTTTCTTTGACCGGAGTTTTGTTGCTATTGATTTTATGCTCTTTAAAGAAGGCTAGCACTCAAAAAACAAAAAAAAAAAAGTAGAATTATAGGTGGCTAAACCTTAGACTGAGAAAATACTAAGCTAAAGATCTGGTAAGGTTTGGAGCTTTATTTTTAAATACCATCTTTCCCCAAACTGTGACATACTCTGTTCCTGGAATTCAAGGAGAAAAGTTTGTGTTCAAACAACTGTTACAACTCATACTAAGCCACAGCTCAGGTTTGCTGCATTTAGATACTGAGAGAAAGCTAACATCATATTATATCATATTATATACTCAGTCCTGTTTCCTAGAGTGACAATAAAATGTCTGTTGCAAGAAGATGTTACACAAAGATCATTCTTTAGAAGCCTTGATGTTTCTGAAGTTAATGCAACTTGGTATTTTAAACTAATGCATTTATTGTTGCTCTTTCAAGATGTGAAGCTTTATTGTTAAGTGTTTTGTTCCTAACTCCCTCTAAACCTAGTGTTTAATTTATTTTTTTTAATTCCTTGTCTTAGCATGTTGTTTACCCACAGCCTGTTTCCTGTTTTCTCAGTGTTCTAAAGTTTTCATAATAAAAATTATTTTATCTTGAAACTTGCTCACGTCCATTTAGTCAATGCAGATTTTACTCTTTGGTATCCGAGACATGAAGTCAGAGGATCACAGGATCACAGGACATTGGGAGTTGGAAGGGACCTCTGGAGATCATCGAGTTCAACGCCCCTGCCAGAGCAGGAGCATAGAATCCAGCATAGGTCACACAAGAACGCATCCAGATGGGTCTTAAAAGTCTCCACAGAAGGAGACTCCACAGCCTCTCTGGGCAGCCTCTTCCAGTGCTCTGGGACCTCACAGTCAAGAAGTTCCTCTGCATGTTGAGGTGGAACCTCCTGTGCTCTAGTTTCTATTCACTGCCCCTTGTCCTATCACAGGGTGCAAGTGAGCAGAGCCTGTCCCCTCCCTCTTGACCCCCAGCCCTCAGATATTGATAGACATTGATCAGATCCCCTCTCAGTCTTCTCCCCAGACTGAACAGCCCCAGGGCTCTCAGCCTCTCCTCCCCAGGCAGTGCTCCAGTCCCTTCAGCATCCTTGGAGCCCTCCCTTGGACTCTGTCCAGCAGATCCCTGTCCCTCTCGAACTGGGGAGCCCAGAACTGGATGCAATATTCCAGGTGAGGTCTCACCAGGACCTCACCAGTACAGAGTCGAGTCTTTCATTAATAAACTTTACTTTCTCTGAAAGACAGATTAAATTTATGCAAGAACTGAAGCTTTTTTTTTCTTACCAACGTACCAAACTAGATTTCTTTTTCTTGCTTCTAGCTTAATCTTTACCAGTGAATGCAAACAGTAGATTTGTATTTTATCAAAGCTACAATTTTTATGGCTGACACAGATTTTAGGAAAGCTGCTCTGCAGTATCTCTTCAGATAAAGGTCTACACTCACAGAACGGTTTGGCAGTCACCCAGAGCAGAGCACACTCAAAGGAAAGACTAAAGCATACCTGGAGTGTTGCTGCTTGCTAACATGCATGGCAGATGTCTGTTTCACAGTTTACCCTCTGACTGCCAGCTCTGATGGCAGATAGAGCTGAACCTTATGAAGCAATTCCACTTCCTGCTGCTTTCAAGTGCTTCCACACCCAGAGGACAAGCTTGGAACAACTTCTTGCTAGTATTACACCTAAGAGATTTTTCATTCAGAAACTTAAAAAAAACAATCCCAAACCACAACTGAAAGTATTGAGGAATTATGAAAATGGTTATCCACCCTCTAGACCATGGATGTCCAATCCAGACCATGGATGTCCAATCCAGACTATGGATGTCCACTCCAAACCATGGATTTCTAACCCAGACCATGGATGTCCACTCCAGACCATGGATTTCTAACCCAGACCAGGGATGTCCCCCCAGACATCCATGGCATGGCTAGGCTAGGCATGGCTAGGTGAGGCTAGGCTAGGCTAGGCTAGGCATGGCTAGGTGTGGTTAGGCTACGCTAGGCATGGCTATCTTAGGCTAGGTTAGGCTAGCCAGCGCTAGGTTAAAATAGGCTAGGTATGGCTAGGTGTGGTTAGGTTAGGCTAGGCTAGGTTAGGCTAGGATAGGCTAGGCTAGGCGTGGCTAGGTTAAACTAGACTAGGTATGGCTATGTGTGGCTAGGCTAGGTTAAGATAGACTAGGTATGGCTAGGTGTGGTTAGGCTAGGTTAAGATAGACTAGGTATGGCTAGGTGTGGTTAGGCTAGGTTAAACTAAACTAGGTATGGCTAGGTGTGGCTAGGCTAGGTTAAGCTAGACTAGGTATGGCTAGGTGTGGTTAGACTAGGCTAGGCTAGGTTAAGATAGACTAGGTATGGCTAGGTGTGGTTAGACTAGGCTAGTTGTGGCTAGGTGTGGCTAGGTGTGGCTAGGCTAGGCTAGGTGTGGTTGTCCACCCCAGACCATGTATGTTCAAGCCAGCCCCCCAGACCTTGGTTGTCCACCCCAGAATATGGATGTCCACCTCAGATCACGGTTGTCCACCCTCTCACCACTTCTCCAGTGGCTCAGCTCGGCCTCCAGCCTGGCGATGGTCTCCTTGAGGGCCTTGTTCTTCTCCTTCTCATGTTTTTCTTTTCTGTGCTGTTGGTGCTGGATCTCTTTGGTTGCTGTCATGCTTATGCACACTGTCCCTTACCTGACCTGGAAGATGCAAAGTTCAGTGAAGACTGTGTGAGAGCTCATGACATCTTTTGAGCCAGCAATATGTTGCACATGGTAAGGAGGCCCTTTGTGATCTGTCTGAAAAATGATCGGCCTTGGGTTGCTGCTTTAGCCTATCTTAGTTTTCATTTGCTTTGCTATTCTCTTTCCCTTTCTGTCAAGGGTTTCTGTATTTTACATATTGTTGTTCATAGGAAATAAAAAAAAAATATCCATGGTATCAGAGGTATTGTAGGCTGGGGACTGACCTGTTGGAGAGCAGTGAAGGGGGAAAGGACCTGTGGGTGGGTCCTAGTGGGTGGAAGGATGCCCATGAGCCTTCTTGTGGCCAAGAAGGCCAATGCCATTCTGGGGTGCATTAGAAGGGCTGTGGTTAGTAGGTCGGGAGAAGTTCTCCTCCCCCTCTACTCTGCCCTGGTGAGGCCACATCTGGAATATTGTGTCCAGTTCTGGTCCCCTCCGTTCAAGAAGGACCTCAGGGAACTGCTTGAAAAAGTCTAGAGCAGAGCCACAAAAACGATGGAGTGGAACATCTTCCTTAGGAGGAGAGCTGGAGGGATCTGAGGGCTCTAGCTTGGAGGAGACTAAGGGCTGACCTCATTGCTGTTGATAAAGATGTGCAGGGTGAATGCCCAGAGGCTGGAGCCAGGCTCTGCTGGGTGATGCCCAATGACAGCACAAGAAGCAATGGGTGGGAGTTGAGGCATAGGAAGTTGCATGGAAGCACAAGGAAAAATTATTTCCCTGTGAGCATGACAGAAGACTGGAACAGGCTGCCCAGGGGGGTTGTGGAGTCTCTCTCTCTGGAGATATTCAAAAGCCACCTGGCTGTGTTCCTGTGTGATCTGCTCTAGGTGCTCCTGCTCTGGCAGGGGGGTTGGACTGGATGCTTTCTGGAGGTCCCTTCCAGCCCCTGACATTCTGTGATTCTGTGAAAGCAGGACAAGCATGCAGTGAATGCAGTAATGAGAAGAGTGTAGACAAGCTCTGTGGTAAGACCAAAGTGATCAACTAATAAAACTGCTTAGAAACAAAAGTGGCATGGACATCAGTGTAAAGGTAACAAGGCAGCTGGCATGAAGTACAGAGTGGAACTGCAGACCACCACACAGGAACAGTAACACACCCTGGGAAGAACAGTGTGAGAAGGAACTAAATTAAACAGTTTGAAGTCTCTCTGAGCTAGAAGGTGGAGTTTCTGATGAAGGGAAGTATCAGTTAGACTACTTTCCACTTTTTATCTGATCAGGAAGTCAAGTCTCAAGCTTAGCCCCAACAAACATTCTTTCTTACCAGAAATATCATATTTCACTTCTGCTTTTTCACTTCTTTAGTACATCCTATTACATTTTCCAGACAACTGAAGTTCTGAGCCAATAATAAGGCTCTACTGAAAAGCACACTTATTTTGAACTTCCACAGTTTTCTGACATACAGCAGTGAAAGCTTTTTTTTTTTCTAAAGCAGTTTGAAGCTGTGAACCTTTACATTATTACAACTAGTCCCAAATTATTCAGAAAGAGTGTTTTAAATAAGCAAAGAGATTATATGGCATGCAATACTATGGTAAATCAACTATGACTTTTATGCAGAGGTATAATGGGGATGATCTCTATTAGACAGGCTCCAGGGTAGCTTCAGCTGTGGAATTAATTAATCATTTGGTACTCTTATTTCTCTCTGTGATACCCTGCTGACTCATCTTGAAGCCTCAGACTGATGGATCACAGGAAAACTAGAAACATCTCAAAGACAAAGGGGAGGAAGACAAGGAAGAGAGCTTTTAAAAAGAAAGTGCTGGCCAAGGGCAGGGTCCTGCACTTTGTCCACAATCACCCCATGCACTGTTACAGACTGAGTGTCTGAGTGTCTGGAGAGCAGCCTGGCAGAGAGGGACCTGGCAGTGCTGGGTGACAGCAGCTGAACAGGAGCCAGCAGTGTGCCCAGGTGGCTTGGAAGGCCAATGGCATCCTGGCCTGGATCAGGAACAGTGTGGCAGCAGGAGCAGGGATGGAGTCCTGCCCTGTGCTGGACATTGGTGAGACCTCACCTTGAGCACTGTGTGCAGCTCTGGGCCCCTCACTCCAGGAAGGATCTTGAGGTGCTGGAGCAGGTCCAGAGGAGAGAGACGAGACTGGTGAGGGGGCTGGAGGGAAAGTCTGATGAGGAAAGGCTGAGGGAGCTGGGGGGGTTCAGCCTGGAGAAGAGGAGACTTAGAGAGGACCTTAGCACTCTCTACAACTGCCTAAAAGGAAGCTGTAGTCAGGTGGGGGTCAGGCTCTTCTCCCAGGCAACCAGTGACAGGACAAGAGGGCATGGCCTGAAGCTGCACCAGGGGAGGTTTAGGTTGGGTTTTACGAAGCACTTCCTCACAGAAAGGCTGCTTGGGCACTGGGATGGACTGCCCAGGGAGGTGGTGGAGTCACCATCACTGGAGGTCTCTAAGAAAAGCTTGGATGTGGCACTTGGTGGCATGGGTTAGCTGATGTGGTGGTGGTGGACCATAGGCTGGACTGGATGATCTCAGAGGTCTTTTCCAGCCTCAATAATTCTGTGATTCTATGTTTCATGCTACCATATTTCCTGTAGGGCAGCTCCAACAGGATGCAGGAAAGTAGTCCTGCAAATGTATCAAAGCTTTTACTAAAGGTGTATTTCTGTGGTAAAATTGGCAGTTAGATTTGTTTGTCTGTGCCTACTTCAATGTGGATTGTGTGTCAGTTTTAAATAAATAATAAACATTTGGGTTTCTTTGCTGTTTCCTTCTCCCCATAACATTTTTTTCCCCTAACACAGCTGCTTCTTTTCTGCTTCTCCTCCCTTTCAATCAAAGGTATAAGCCCCATGCCAGCTAGGAACCTGCTTCTGTTGGCCTGCTTCCCGTCTGCAAGATGTTTTAGGCAGTGACTGACACCCCCAGTACAATCAGCCAGGCACCAGCAATGGCACACCTCTTGACTTTAAGAACATCAAGAATGGTACTCATGTTTATTTCCCTTTCTGTTCTCTTCACAGAAAACACAGAAGGTGAGGAGCTGATAAGTGTGTATCACATTGATCTTCATTGCTTTCCTGTAAGTATGAGTAAGTTTGATGGGTCTTAGCACTTGGTTCTTCACTGTTGTTTGGGTTATGCCTCCTGGTATCCAAACTGGGATACACAGCCTGAGGCACCCATGCCACCTGCACTGCCATACACCCCACCTGTGGAGCACCCACCTCCCTCTAGTGACCAATACTGTCTCAGAACTACAGTTTTTAGGACACTATTTCTGGTGCTGAGTGCTGGTGCTGTTCTTTTAGTGTGACAGCTGTTTCCACACACATTTTTTAATGAATAATGATGAATTATGGTACTGATGTTGATCCTGTCTGGATGTGTTCCTGTGTGACCTGTGCTGGATTCTCTGGTCCTGCTCTGGCAGGGGGGTTGGGCTCAAAGATCTCCAGAGTTTCCTTCCACCCCCTAACATCCTGTGGTGCTGTGATTCTACCCCTGTGTTACTCTCAGAGGATTGCACTCCTATAAGAAACACTTGGTCATCTCTCCATTATCCTTGTCATGTTTATCCAGCATAGAAAAGGTTTTTTTCTTCACTCAAGGCAAGATACAAGTGGCTCTGAATGCAGTTAATGGAGTTTATTGGCAGCAGCTGCAACACACTTCTGTGTCTGTCTGAGCTCTTAGCTGTGGCTCAGGGGTGGATTGCCAGAAGGACCACATGGGGTGTATGTTACTGTGTATGCTAACAACCCTTCTGCAAGCCAAGGGCACCACAAAGGCATGTCTGAAGTGACACACTGCATCCAAAGGAAGCAATAACTCATCTCCACCACACTTCAGTTAGCCCAAACGTGGCTTTCCCCAGATAATGACAATTTAACTGGATGCATTGCTTTCTATGAATAGAAGGAATTAAGCTTGTCCTTCAGCCTGTGTGTATCAGTCCCCAGCAAAGTTATTCTATTGTCATTTGTACTGTTCTGCTCTTCTCCTGAGGTAAGCTTTGTCCTCCATAGCTAGGGAAAGGTGACAGAGCAAGGATTAAAATGGAGTATCAGTGAGAAGAGCTTAAGCTTAGGATGTGAGATGGTGCTGAAATCAGAGCAGCTTAGCAATCAACTTTTGCTTGCAGGCAGGGAAGGGAGGGAGAAGGAAGGCAAAACAGGAGAGGGAAGAACAAATGGGCCCAGGACAGATTCTGGTTCAGAAATGGAAGATCTCAGCCTCATTGCAAAAGCCCAAACTGTTGCCACATTCTGTTTGTTAGGCTGTTTTTAGAGGCATTTAGCCCTCAGCCTCTATTGTTCTTATGCTAGTGAGGGAAACAAACCTCTCTTTCAAGCTAAGAGATGCCGAATGACATTAGCAATGCATAACTGTGCTGGCAGTGTTGTAAAGCTATTTCTCCTCCTTTGTCTTAATATTTTGAGAACACAGTGACTCAAACTCTGAGCCACATTGCAGCTCTGAAGGAGCATGGTATCCTACAGAAAGAAATGAGCCCCAGTGTTTGGGCTCTTGTCATGCACTGCAAAATGTCACCGTGTGAGAAGCTATGTATTTAATCTCACAGCTGTCAGTTCTTCTCTGCTGCCGTCTTTTATGTGGAGCAACAGCAAGTAAGCTGGGGGTGAGCAAGTAGTTGGGAGAGAGATACAGCTGGGGCAGCTGACCTGAACTGACCAAAGGGATGGTCTTTACTGTATAAGATTGTGTTCAGCAAAAGAACCTGGGGTAGAGGAAGAAGAAATTTGGGAGGGCCAACCCCCCAGGGTGGCCATTGCTCAGAAACTGTCTGGACATCAATCTGCCTTTGGGGGTGGTGAGTGGTTGCCTTTGCATGGCTTGGGGATTTTGTTTGTGTCCCTCCTCCTCTTTCCACAATCAAGCTGGTTTCATCCTGATCCATCAGCATGAGTGCTTGGCTGCTAGCAGGGGACAGCCCACCACACTATTCATCTGTAAAAGGTGGTCTGTAGAGTAGTTGGGAGCATAGTGTTTGTCATCCACAAGCCCCTCAGAGGGCCTTTTTTCCTGGAAGCAGTCTCCCCATGAAAGCTTGGAGACGCAGGACCCACAGAACCTAATTGGTGGTGGTTGGGCTGCTCTTGTGGGTTCATAGTGTGACCTTGGACCACCAAGCTGAATGTGGCCTTGCCACCAGCCCTAACATCTGTAGGACTGCATCTGCAGAAGAGAGAACTGGAACCTACACCCAGGTGTTCAAAGGATACAGATTCTTAAAATGAAACCTGGAGTGGGGAAGAAACCCACCCTCATTCCCACAGAGGTCCAGTTTGGGACTGTGGGGAAGGGCCTGAGCTTGAGGGACAGGACATAGTTAAGGACAGAATGAGGAGGAGTGTTGGTGATGGTCATGGGTCTGAACAGAGTGCTGGGCTCCTGAGACAATCTGCATGGGACATCAACTTCTAACTTCTAGGTGTGAAACCCAGTGTGGGTGCTGGGTACATGGCACAAGACAACATCAACCTTCACAGCACCCTGCCCTTCTGGGGGCTTGGGTTGCAAGGAATCACAGAATGTTAGGGGCTGGAAGGCACCTCAAGAGATCATCCAGTCCAACCCCCCTGCCAGAGCAGGAGCACCTAGAGCAGGTCACACAGGAACACATCCAGGTGGGTTTGGAATACCTCCAGAGAGGGAGACTCCACAACCCCCCTGGGCAGCCTGTTCCAGTCTTCTGTCACCCTCACAGGGAAAAAATGTTTCCTCCTGTTTCCATGGAACTTCCTATGCCTCAGCTTCCACCACTGCCCCTTGTGCTGGCATTGGGCATCACCCAGCAGAGCCTGGCTCCAGCCTCTGGGCACTCCCCCTGCACATCTTTATCTACAGCAATGAGGTCACCCTCAGGCTCCTCTTCTCCAAGCTACAGAGCCCTCATCTCCCTCAGGCTCTCCTCCTAAGGAAGATGCTTCACTCCCCTAATCATTTTTGTGGCTCTGTGCTGGACTCTCTCAAGCATTTCCCTGAGCTCCTTCTTGAACAGGGGGGCCTAGAACTGGATGCAATATTCCAAATGTAGCCTCACCAGGGCAGAGTAGAGAGGAAGGAGAACCTCTGAATATCTGAGGAATTTCTCAAGCTTGATAGCCACACAGAGCACCAGTGTATGATCACAAGACAACACCCTCAGTAACTGCAGCATCTTTAAATTGCCAAAGTTCTCAGCCAAACTTAGCCCTCCAGTAACTTGCTGTACAACCAGAGTGACTGTTCTTATTGTAGCTGAAGTCACAGTTCACAGCAATTCTTCCTCACAGCATTTTGGCTCAGAGCAACAGCTTTAACAGTAATGCTTTTTTAATGAAAATCAGAACATTTACCCAAAACTTCACTGCAACCCAGAGTGACTGCTGTGGGTGAGGTGGTGGGGGCCAAAGAAACAAAACAAAAGGACAGGATAGAAGCTTGCCCACGGCAACTAAAGAAAGAAAGAAAGAAGAAAAACAAAGAGAGCCAAGCCACCACAGCTCTGATGTGAAGTCGTTGTTCAATTTCCTTATTCTCTTAGCAACGTTCTTGAAACATGACTCCTTTCCTGTGAGCAACACCACACTCAATCACCATGGCTAAGATAAGTCCAGCCCACAAAGCCTTCAAGCAAAACCTTGCTGTTGGAGCTGAAACTGCCTTGTGCAGCTGGAACGCTCTGCTGCTAAAGCTGCAAGACCAGAGGCTGAGAACCATGACAAGCAGATATTCTGCTTGTGTGCTGGCTTTACTGCACTTCTGTCGTGCCTCTGACTCATCTGAAGCACCAGCCCTGCCTGATGTTGGAGATCCAAAGTTTATTGAGGAATGTGTACAAACCCATAACAGATTCCGGTCTGGAGTGAATCCACCAGCCAGCAACATGCTCTACATGGTAAGGGAATCTTCATGAGGGATGTGCAAGTGTGTGCAGTTGTGATAGTGTGGATGATTCACAGCTTTTGTGATTGAATGCATTAAAGATCAGAGGGCTGGAGCTGCTCTGCTCTGGAGACAGACTGAGAGAGTTTGAGTTCTTCAGTCTGGAGAAGAGAAGGCTCCAAGGAGAACTTCTTGTGGCCTTCCAGGATCTGAAGGGGGCTCCAGGAAAGCTGGGGAGGGACATTTTAGGCTGTCAGGGAATTACAGGACTGGGGGGAATGGAGTAAAACTAGAAATGGGGAGATTCAGATTGGATGTTAGGAAGAAGTTCTTCCCCATGAGGGTGGTGAGAGACTGGCAGAGGTTGCTCAGGGAGGTGGTGGAAGTCTCATCCCTGGAGGTTTTTGCAGCCAGGCTGGATGTGGCTGTGAGCAACCTGCTGTAGTGTGAGGTGTCCCTGGCCATGGCAGGGGGGTTGGACCTGGCTGATCCTTGAGGTCCCTTCCAACCCTGACAATTCTGTAAATCAAGAAAAAAGAAAAGAAAAGAAAAGAAAAGAAAAGAAAAGAAAAGAAAAGAAAAGAAAAGAAAAGAAAAGAAAAGAAAAGAAAAGAAAAGAAAAGAAAAGAAAAGAAAAGAAAAGAAAAGAAAAAAAGAAAAGAAAAGAAAAGAAGAAAAAGAAAAGAAAAGAAAAGGAAAGAAAAAAGAAAAGAAAGGAAAAAAAGAAAAAAAAGAGAAAAGAAGAAAAGAAAAGAAAGAAAAAAAGAAAGAAAAGAAAAGAAAAGAAAGAAAAAAAGAAGAAAAAGAGAAAGGAAAAGAAAAGAAAGGAAAAAAGAAAAGGAAAGAAAAAAGAAAAGAAAAGAAGAAAAAGAGAAAAGAAAAGAAAAGAAAAGAAAAGAAAAGAAAAAAAGAAAAGAAAGAAAAGAAAAGAAAAGAAAAGAAAAGAAAAGAAAAGAAAAGAAAAGAAAAGAAAAAGAAAAAGAAAAGAAAAGAAAAGAAAGAAAAAAGAAAAGAAGGAAAAAGAAAAGAAAAGAAGAAAAGAAGAGAAAAGAAAAGAAAAGAAAGAAAAGAAAAGAAAAGAAAAGAAAAGAAAAGAAAAGAAAGAAAGAAAAGAAAGAAAAGAAAAGAAAAGAAGAGAAAAGAAAAGAAGAAAAGAAAGAGAAAAGAAAGAAAGAAAAGAAAGAAAAGAAAGAAAAGAAGAGAAAAGAAAAGAAAAGAAAAGAAAGAAAAGAAAAGAAAAGAAAAGAAAAGAAAAGAAAAGAAAAGAAAAGAAAAGAAAAGAAAAGAAAAGAAAAGAAAAGAAAAGAAAAGAAACCTCCCCCAACTTCCTGGGGTCATAAGAACTACTTTTTAAAGTAGAGGCAAAAAACGCTGTAATAATCAGATGGCTTTACAGGCCTGGGTTTGTGTATAATTGTGTCTGGCTTAATTTCTTAGTTTTAAACCCACAGTTTCAACTCTCAACCCCAGGCTGTCATTTTGTGCTGTGAAAAGCCTCCTTCCAAGGTACTGCAGCTCAACAGACTGGGGGTGGTGGGTGGGGGTGGTGTGATTTATGTGCAGACCTAAGCACAAATCTTTCATACTTGAGTTGGCAAGGACAGAGACTGTTTGCCAGACAATGCTTTCTTTGCAAGGCTCTCACAGACTGAGCCAGCAAAGCAGCAGTTCCTAGGCACTGGGGCTTCAGGGAAAGCCAAAACAGACGAGAGTAGCAGGAGCGAGTGCTGGAGAAATCAGGTGCTGTGACACTTTGCCCTCCTGCCTTCTCTCCAGCCACATCAGGGGCAGTTATCTGCAGCAGCCATGCAGAAGACAGCCTGTTGTGATTCAAAATAAACCCAGAAGTGGCCATGTCTCATTGCAGATTGTTTGTGACTCATGTCTCACTGCTGCTGAGTGGCACAGGGGAAGCCAGCAAGGAGGAAGCCGTAAATGCATGCACAAAGCTTATGGCTGAGAAGCTCATTGCTGATTTGTGAGATGCTGACATCTCTTGAGATATCCATCACCTTCTGTGCTTGACTGGGTATTACCTGAAATAACTTGTTTCTTCTTGGCATGATCTCCACAGATCTCTCAGAATCACAGAATTAACCAGGTTGGAAAAGACCTCTGAGATCATCAAGTCCAACCTATCACCCAGCACCATCTAATCAACTCAACCATGGCACCAAGTGCCTTATCCAGGCTGGTTTTAAACACTTCCAAGGATGGTGACTCCACCACCTCCCTGGGCAGCCCATTCCAATGGCCAGTCTCTCTTCCTGTGAAGAATTTCTTCCTAACATACAATCCAAACCTCCCCTGGTGCAGCTTGAGACTGTGTCCTGTCCTTCTGCCACTGGTTGCCTGGGAGAAGAGCCTGACCCCCACCTGGCTACAACCTCCTTTCAATTGCTCTGAGAGATGGACCAGAGCAATTGTCCTAATTAGGATCCTTTCCCTTTCACTTCTCTTCCTTACTGTCTTGCATAGTCACCACCACAAGAGGACATAACTATGTCTGTCATTAGCAACACCCCAACCAAACTTCCTCCCCCTCAAAAAAAAAAAAAACAAAACAAAAAAACCCTCATGTTCTGTTTTTTGTTGTCAAACACTAAAATAGAAGAGCATTAAGTGAGCAGTCAGCAGGTTCAACCCTGGCAGGAAACAACTTGGTTTCTTTGCTAGGTGTATCTTTTAGCTTATCTTACTTCAGCCAGGCATCCCTAACTTCCAGTAGAGACTGCTCCAGACTCTGTTTTCTAGCTTGCTTTACTGGCCCTACACTAACAAAATCTTGCTGTGATATATTAAAAGAACAAAGAGCAGTAGTCATCTTTTTTAAATTGTGCCTAATGTTTCCTTAAAGAGCTTAAGAAACAAACAAAGAAATATTATTATAAATAAACCAAGAATTAAATCGTGAGAAGTTTCTTTCTAAACATTGCAAAAAAATCCTAGTCTTAAAAACTAACACTCCAAGGGAGAATTTAGTGTGGGAAAAGTAGTACAGTACAGGAGAAAATCTTTTGTGAAAGTAAAAGCATTGGAACTCAGTGAGGCTTAGGCTGGAGAGTTGGGCAGGGAGAAACTGAATGAAATTCCAAAAGGGCAAGTGCAGAGTCTTGCCTGGGAAAGAGCAGTCTGGGAAAGAGCAACCCCATGGAGCAGTATGTAGACTGGGGACTGACCTGCTGGAGAGCAGTGAAGGGGAAAAGGCCCTGGGGATCCTAGAGGATGAAAGGTTGCCCATGAGCCAGCAATGTGCTCTTTGGCCAAGAAGGCCAAGGGCATCCTGGGGTGGATTAGAAAGGCTGTGGTTAGTAGGTCCAGAGACGTTCTCCTCCCCCTCTGCTCTGCCCTGGTGAGGCAGCATCTGGAGTATTGTGCCCAGTTCTGGTGCCCTCAGCTCAAGAAGGACCTCAGGGAACTGCTTGAAAGAGTCCAGTGCAGAGGCACAAAAATGATTACGAGAGTGGAACATCTTCCTTACAAGGAAAGAGTGTTCACTTGAAACAAGACCTCCTGTCTCAAGTTTAGCTTTAATATTCTACACATATTTTCCTATTATTATTATTGTTGTTTATTATTGTTATTATCATTATTATTATAATTACTATTATTATTATTATATGTTGTGGGGGTGTTTGTTTGTTTTTACTTTTTCATTTTAACTTTTGTGGGTCTATTTGGTTTGTGTGGCAAGGTTTCGTTAGCAGGAGGGCTGCAGGAGTGGCTTCTGTAAGAAGCTGCTTGAAGCTTCCCTTGTGTCCAGGGGAGCCAATGGCAGCCAGCACAGAAAAGAACAAATAAATAGGAAGGAAGAAAGGAAGGAAGGGAAGGAAGGAAGGAAGGAAGGAAGGAAGGAAGGAAGGAAGGAAGGAAGGAAGGAAGGAAGGAAGGAAGGAAGGAAGGAAGGAAGGAAGGAAGGAAGGAGGGAAGGAAGGAAGGAAGGGAGGAAGGAAGGGAAGGGAGGAAGGAAGGGAGGGAAGGAAGGGAAGGGAGGAAGGAAGGAAGGAAGGAAGGAAGGAAGGAAGGAAGGAAGGAAGGAAGGAAGGAAGGAAGGAAGGAAGGAAGGAAGGAAGGAAGGAAGGAAGGAAGGAAGGAAGGAAGGAAGGAAGGAAGGAAGGAAGGAAGGAAGGAAGGGAGGGAGGGAAGGGAAGGGAGGAAGGAAGGGAGGGAAGGGAAGGGAGGAAGGAAGGGAGGGAAGGGAAGGGAGGAAGGACGGGAAGGAAGGATGGAAGGAAGGAAGGAAGGGAGGAAGGAAGGGAGGAAGGAAGGGAGGAAGGGAAGGAAGGAAGGAAGGGAAGGAAGGAAGGAAGGGAAGGAAGGATGGAAGGAAGGAAAAGAAAGAGAGAGAGAAAGAAAGAAAAAGAAAAAAGAAAGAAAGAAAAAGAAAGAAAGAAAGAGAAAGAAAGAAAGAAAGAAAGAAAGAAAGAAAGAAAGAAAGAAAGAAAGAAAGAAAGAAAGAAAGAAAGAAAGAAAGAAAGAAAGAAAGAAAGAAAGAAAGAAAGAAAGAAAGAAAGAAAGAAAGAAAGAAAGGAAGGAAGAAAGAGAGGAAGGAAGAAAAAACAGTTTATTCTTTTAAAAGGCCAAACCCAGAATAGTTCAAGTAAATGATGCAGAGAGTAACTAGAACTTCAAGCATACCTTAATGGTCCTGCATTTTCCAGGAGGTGCAGCACTGTATTTGCCCAGTCAAGTGGTGTGCACAAGAAGACCCAGCAAAATCAGACACCACCTCCAGTGCAAACAAAGGACACTTACATGACTCAGTTGCTTATCTCACTGCTTTCTGTAGGACTGAATAGAAAGTGGAGTGAGTGCACAACTATGAATTCAGCACTAATATTTGAAGCCACCATATGCAAGGATGCAAAATAGAATGTTGAGTTTAAACTGTCTGAATCCAGACATGCTTATGGACTGACCTGTAAGCAGCAGCCTTAATGCAGGGAGCTGCAGGAGACTCTGGTCCAGTTGGTACAACAAGCATAGTCCCCAGGCTTCAGATTTGCTGTAAATCCAGTCATTTAAGTTACATTAGCTTTCTCTCTTGGCTGGCACAGCCTGGAAGTGCACATTGTGCTCCAAACACTGTATTTCACAGAATCACAGAATTAACCAGGTTGGAAAAGACCTTTGAGATCATCAAGTACACCCTATCACCCAACACCATCCAATCAACTAAACCATGGCACTGAGTGCCTCATCCAGTCTCTTTTAAACACTTCCAGGGATGGTGACTCCACCACCTCCCTGGGCAGCACATTCCAATGGCAAATGACTCTTTTTGTGAAGAATTTCTTCCTAACATCCACCTCAAACCTCCCCTGGTGCAGCTTGAGACTGTGTCCTCTCCTTCTGTCCCTGGTTGCCTGGGAGAAGAGACCAATCCCCACCTGGCTACAACCTCCCTTCAGGTAGCTGTAAAGAGCAATGAGGTCTGCCCTGAGCCTCCTCTTCTGCAGGCTAAACACCCCCAGCTCCCTCAGCCTCTCCTCACAGGTCTGTGCTCCAGACCTCTCATCATCCTTGCTGACTGACATACATCTCTTGGGGTCCAACAAACCAGTCACCCAAGATCACCCAGTACCCTAAGTTCTTCCTCAAGGTCTTTGAGCAGCTAAGTTCAAATCAGAAGTAAACCCACAAGCGATTTACCAGGTAGCTCTGTAAGACTCAGCAGAAGCATAAAATGAATCAACCCAAAGGATGTACACTACTGAGACCCATCTTCTCCTGAAAGTTGCTCTGAATTGCTGCACTGAGAGGATACCACAGTGATTTTTAGTTGTCTTTATTTTGCAGAGTTGGGATCCAGATTTGGCAAAGACTGCAAAAGCTTGGGCAAAGAAGTGCCTCTTTAAACATAATACATACCTCAAACTTCCGGGGCAGGCTCACCCCAAATTTACCCCTGTTGGAGAAAACCTCTGGACTGGCTCACTTTCTCTTTTTACTGTGCAAGGAGCCATCACATCTTGGTACAACGAGGTTGGTGCCTACAATTACGCCACCAATAACTGCAGAAGAGTCTGTGGCCACTACACCCAGGTAGGCACTGCAGTTCTGTCTCAACCCTGAGCCAGCATGGCCATTTGGACATAGAAACCCCGGATCATAGGATCACAGGATGTTAGGGGTTGGAAGGGACCTTTGAAGATCATCAAGTCCAACCCCCCTGCCAGAGCAGGAGCATAGAATCCAGCACAGGTCACACAGGAACACATCCAGATGGGGCTTGAAAGTCTCCAGAGAAGGAGACTCCACAACCTCTCTGGGCAGCCTGTTCCAGTGCTCTGTGACCTCACAGTGAAGAAGTTCCTCCTCATGTTGAGGTGGAATCTCCTGTGCTGCAGTTTCTATCCATTGCCCCTTGTCCTATCCCAAGGTGCAAGTGAGCAGAGCCTGTCCCCTCCCTCTTGACCCCCAGCCCTCAGACATTTATAAACATTTATTAAATCCTCTCTCAGCCCTCTCCTCTCCAGACTGAACAGCCCCAGGGCTCTCAGCCTCTCCTTCCCAGGCAGTGCTCCAGGCCCTCAATCATCCTGGTAGCTCTCTATTGGACTCTCTCCAGCAGATCCCTGTCCGTCTGATCAGGGGAGCCCATAACTGGATGCAATATTCCAGGTGAGGTCTCACCAGGGCAGAGTAGAGGGGGAGGAGAACCTCCCTGGATCTGCTGGACACACTCCTCCTAAGGCACCCCAGGATCCCATTGGCTCTCTTGGCCACCAGGGCACATTGCTGGCTCTAGGAATTAGATTTTGAATCATAACACTTTAGATGCTGAAACAAAGCTTTTGCCACTGGTGTGTCCCATCTGTCTTTGCAGGTTGTTTGGGATACAAGCTACAAAGTTGGCTGTGCTGTCCACTTCTGTCCCAGCGTGGGATACTCCTCCATAACCAATGCAGCACACTTCGTCTGCAACTATGGACCAGCGTAAGGTTTCCCACTACAAATACCTCACAGGGTCTGGGTCCTATCCCTTCCCTCCCACAACATGCACATTTATTAGATCAATCCATCCATTCATGTGTTTTCAGGTTCCCAAACCAGAGAAAAAGGAACTCCTCTGCCCAACCAGATATTTTTTGCTAGATGAGGGCTGTGTATTTTATCTAGGGGCAGTGGCACTGCTAGAAAGGGTGAAGTACAAGATGATGGCATGAAAAGACTGAAGTGATCATCTGAAAATGATTCCCTTGCTTCTGAGTGCCAAGGTGGGCCCAGGAAGTTGCTAAGGTGCAAGCCCAGAGTCTGAAAATATTTTGACGTGTGTCTTGCAGAACTAAGTCTCTAGGTCAATGGTTTGGGTAAACATTGAACTGAGCAATGCTTGCAGCTTCAGTCTTAGGAGTGAGGACTGCTTCTGAGGCTGGGGCCAGCTGAAGGCAAAAGTTTATTGACATGCAGCACAGGCAGAACACCCAGCTATGGTGGAGGTATTTCTACCCTTCTCCATCTAACTAATGTCACCACAGTATAAATACAGCTTTAAAAGACTGAGCCAGGCTTTTAACTTGGGCCAAGTGGTGGGCCAAGGCCAGGTCGTTCCATGAACCTGGGCAGGTTTGACATTCCTATTGCCCATGCTTCATCCTTGGAAGAACATACACCTCTGAGCAGATACCTTCAAATGACACAGCTACTGCTGTGCCAAGGCAACAAGTCCATTCTCCCCAGAAGCCCCACACCCAAGCAGGCTGAGGGAACATTGCCTCTGCCAGCTCTCAAGCTAAAAGTCACTGATCACCTAGGTCTGCCCCTTTGTCAGCACTAGCTGTGCACCCCACCATGCCGGATGGTGCAGGAACCCCATGCACAGGCAAGCAGGCCCTCAGCACTGCTGGGAGGTGCTCTCTGTCCATTGAGCCTCCCAAAGGCATGAGCTAAGCTTTCTTCCTTCTGCCTCTTAGCCAGTATCTGTGTCATGCAGAGGACTGAAATCATGCTGGACTGCTTGCCCTGCATTGGCAGGGACCCCCTGGGTGCCTTCATCCTCAACAGCACCCTGTAGAACAGGCAGGGCACTCACTCTCTGGGGAGATGAGAGGCTCTGGAGAAGGCTTTAAAGATGGGTCCTTCCCAGCTGGGCAGGGACATTATCAACAGGTTGTTGCAGACTAAGAAGTGGAGTAATGTCACATCCAGCTGTTGCTTTTGAGAAACAGCAAACTAAGCTCTTTATTTTTCTAATCCGTAACTATTTTCAACTATGCCAAAGGCCAAAGCAAGGTGCATGCACAATTTCAATTCCTAAGGTTAATACACTCCAAAAGATGTTCTTCAGCTTAGGACCAAGCAACAAAAGTCTCACCTTGCTGAAAGTAAAGAGGTTGTGCCACAAAGCTTAGCACTGCTGAGGCTGCATGCATATAAACCCCCCTCAGCGTGTTTATGAACACTTTGAGGTATGCTGTAAACATTGCTTTGGCTGTGCTCCAAGCAAAGCCAAGCACTGAGCTGCATTGGGAGCACTATAGAGATGGGGAAGTAACACTGAGCTGAGAGCCTGGGCAGAGGTAGCTAGTGCCACTCATGCTGCTGGCAGAGGGAGGGAGCATGGAGAGACACAAATTCACTCCTACAATATTTGCAAACAAGTGTATGAAATCATCACTACCAGCAAGACATCCTCCAGCATCAAAGATTCTTCTTCAGGGCTGACTATGCACATACACACTAACTGAACCTGATTCTGCTCCCATAGCTAGAGCTGGTTTTGAGAGCCTACAGTCTGCACATACACACTAACTGAACCTGATTCTGCTCCCGTAGCTAGAGCTGGTTTTGAGAGCCCACAGTCTGCACATACACACTAACTGAACCTGATTCTGCTCCCGTAGCTAGAGCTGGTTTTGAGAGCCTACAGTCTGCACATACACACTAACTGAACCTGATTCTGCTCCCGTAGCTAGAGCTGGTTTTGAGAGCCTACAGTCTGCACATACACACTAACTGAACCTGATTCTGCTCCCGTAGCTAGAGCTGGTTTTGAGAGCCCACAGTCTGCACATACACACTAACTGAACCTGATTCTGCTCCCATAGCTAGAGCTGGTTTTGAGAGCCCACAGTCTGCACATACACACTAACTGAACCTGATTCTGCTCCCGTAGCTAGAGCTGGTTTTGAGAGCCCACAGTCTGCACATACACACTAACTGAACCTGATTCTGCTCCCGTAGCTAGAGCTGGTTTTGAGAGCCCACAGTCTGCACATACACACTAACTGAACCTGATTCTGCTCCCGTAGCTAGAGCTGGTTTTGAGAGCCCACAGTCTGCACATACACACTAACTGAACCTGATTCTGCTCCCGTAGCTAGAGCTGGTTTTGAGAGCCCACAGTCTGCACATACACACTAACTGAACCTGATTCTGCTCCCGTAGCTAGAGCTGGTTTTGAGAGCCCACAGTCTGCACATACACACTAACTGAACCTGATTCTGCTCCTGTAGCTAGAGCTGGTTTTGAGAGCCCACAGTCTGCACATACACACTAACTGAACCTGATTCTGCTCCTGTAGCTAGAGCTGGTTTTGAGAGCCCACAGTCTGCACATACACACTAACTGAACCTGATTCTGCTCCCATAGCTAGAGCTGGTTTTGAGAGCCCACAGTCTGCACATACACACTAACTGAACCTGATTCTGCTCCTGTAGCTAGAGCTGGTTTTGAGAGCCTACAGTCTACACACACACACACTTATTACCCAGCGTTGAGACTATTTTCATTCCCAGATTTGCAATACTTCTTTCTCCAGGCTCCGAACAGCAGTGTGCCCCTGCTACACTTCACCTTTTCTGCTTTGCTGCTTCTCTTGAGCACATGGCACACAGACAGGCACCATCCAAAAAGCATCTCCCTATCAACATAAGCAAAGCAAGTACCTCAGCACGAGGTATTAATGGTCTCCTCCCAAGGGTGGTTCGAGGCCAGTGTTCCTTTCCTTCACAGTGGGAACTACCCAAGGCACCCATATGAGCCGGGAACGGCATGCAGCGGCTGCAGAGGCGAGCAGTGCACCAAGCAGCTGTGTCGTAAGTAGAAGGGAACCAACCCTCCTCCCCAGGCACATGGAGAAAGGGAAAGAGCACACAGAAGATACTGGCAGGAGGCAGGCACGGTGCCTTCCTGTTCCTAAAGGCAGGCTGAAAAAATGCAGTCAGAAGCCAAGTGAGCAGCGATGCACAAAGAGAGGGGAGGAGGGCAGAAAGCCTGGTTTCCACTCTGGGTGGTTATGAGATGGAGTCTGCTCTTCAGGAGCTGGAGAGTATGATGCAGGACCCTTCCAACCTCTAATGTAGTGTGATGCTGTGATTCAGTGATAGCTCCCACAGCTGCATTTGTGAGCCCATCGTAAGGCTCACCCTTCCCTCTAGCTTAGACTTCTGTTGCTTATCGAGTGTCAGCCTGCTTACATTCACTTCTTTTCTCTCTCCAGGAAATGCAGACCGTGACAAAGTCATGAGTAAGTATCACCAGAGTAACTACTTCCATTTCTTGCCTAAGGGTGCAGTCATGCTTGAAAACAAGTAACTTGTTTTGTTCATAGGTGATTCCGGGTGGTATCCAGACTGGGACAGACCTGGATGTGATGAGTACTGCACCAGCACTATCATTTTAAGGCTGTTATTCCTTATACTGACAATTCTGGCCACCTGGCTCCTACCAAAACACTGGTCTGTAGCACCTGCCACTGAGTGACACCCCTGCAGAAGACCATGAGAGCACTCAGATCAACTCATCCCTTCCCTGCACCTAAGTTCTTGGCAGCACAAAGCTTGGCAGAGATGTTGTTTGCATCCACCGGTGAGTTAGAAGTAGAGGAACATCACCTTTGTTATAGGCAGCAGCTGGAAGACTTGATCAGCAGGCTTCTCACTGCTCACAACCAGGAACAGGTTTGATGTCACCCAGGTGTTTTTTCAACTGGAGCTGGATCTGGTGGGCAAGGGAGTAGCACAATGAAGCACTGCCCTGCCACACCTTCTTAGGGTGCCCAGGAGCCTGGGCCCAGCTCTGGCTGAGACTCAAGGCAAAGCACATTTCTGTTGCACCCTTTCCTTGGACACTCCTCCAGAAAGATGCAGAGTAGCCTGGAGAGGTTTTTCATTTAAACAGGGCGGGGGGGTTTAAAAGAATTTTTGGGATTCCCGTGAGTCTCACGGTGCCCTGGGGCTTCTTTTTGCTTCAAATTTGTTTAAAACACACAAATTTGTTTAAATCATCCATGCCAAGGCATAGCCTCACCTGTGTTTACACATCACTGCAATCTTTTCTGGGTTTTATTTTGTGTTTGTGTGGTTTGCTTTGGTTTGCTTTTTGTGTTTCTTACTCTGAGGTTTTGACTGGTGTTTGAAACAATAAATCATTATTTCCTGCTTCCCATGTATGGCAATCATGTATTTGAAACATGATCTAGAGAAGACTGAGAAGGGATTTAATAAATATTTATGAATATCTGAGGGCTGGGGATCAAGAGGGAGGGGACAGGCTCTGCTCAGTCACAGCCTGGGATAGGACAAGGGGCAATGGATAGAAACTCCAGCACAGGAGGTTCCACCTCAACATGAAGAGGAACTTCTTTACTGTAAAGGCCACAGAGCACTGGAACAGGCTGCCCAGAGAGGTTGTGGAGTCTCCTTCCCTGGAGACTTTCAAGCCCTGACTGGATGTTCCTGTGTGACCTGTGCTGGATTCTCTGGTCCTGCTCTGGTAGGGGGGTTGGACCTGAAGATCTCCAGAGGTCCCTTCCAACCCCTAACATCTGTGATCCTGTGATTAGCTGTTTATGCACAACAACAAAAAATCCCCACTATGTTCAGCTTCAACCTGCACAATGCTGAGGCACAGTGCTGGGAAAGATGGCATAAAGCTCCAAATCAAATCATGCTGTGCCTCTACTTATGCCTTTGGTCCAGCAGCTGCCAAGGGATGAGTCTCCTGTAACCTGCACATCTGGAGCAAGCAGAAAGCAGCAGGGACAGCTGCTGTGTTCAGCTGGGCAATGTCCTCTACCAACCACAGTCGCTCAGATTGAGCAGAGGCTGGGAAGAGCCAAGCTTCAGAAACTCACAGCTGGACAATAGTGATCTTCATCTGTATGGAGGCTGGTTTGATGTCTCCACACGATGCCAGTCTGCAGGGCACAGACACATACTGCTGGCATTTAATAAATGTTTATAAATATCTGAGGGCTGAGTGTCAAGAGGGAGGGGACAGGCTCTGCTGACTTGCACCCTGTGATAGGACAAGGAGCAATGAATAGAAACTGCAGCACAGGAGGTTCCACCTCAACATGAGGAGGAACTTCTTCACTGTGAGGTCATAGAGGACTGGAACAGGCTTCCCAGAGAGGTTGTGGAGTCTCCTTCTCTGGAGCCTTCCCAGCCCTGTCTGGATGTGTTCCTGTGTGACCTGTGCTAGATTCTATGGTCTTGCTCTGGCAAGGGGGTTGGACTTGATGACCTTTTTTTTTACACCATGAAGGTGGTGAGACACTGGAACAGGTTTCCCAGGGAGGTGGTGGAAGCCTCATCCCTGGAGGTTTTTGCAGCCAGGCTGGATGTGGCTGTGAGCAACCTGCTGTAGTGTGAGGTGTCCCTGCCCATGGCAGGGAACTGACTGATCCTTGAGGTCCCTTCCAACCCTGACAATTCTATGATTTTATGACCTTCAGAGGTTCCTTCCAACCACTAACATCCTATGATCCTGTGATCCTGTGCTGTAAAGGAAGCTGGGAAGTTCCCTTCACTACTTTGTTTCTGGGGTACCTATTAGTGGTTTCTGCATACCCACTCCCAGCCCCTCTACTGGGGTTGATCTTAGCTGAAAGCACAGAGAATTGGGTCCCAGAGTTTTCCACATAATTCTTCCAGGTAGTTAACTGCTTGCACTAGAATCATCTCAGCATTACAGCATTCCCTGAATGAATAAATCATTTTTCAAAATGCAAATATGTCTGGGGCTAAAATTGTAAGTTTTTCCTTGGTATCTTTTCCCCTGATGTATCTTTATATTTAATTTGTTGGCCACCAGAGCCTCCCTAGCCCAAACATCACAGTCATGGAAAGGAGACAAGCACTTTCTTTTCCACACTCCAGTGACCAGGGTCCAACTACCCAAGCTGACCTACTTGCAAAAGCCAAGAGTTCTGTCTTCCAAACTATGCAGATAAGGGCATTAAAAAAAATTAAATAAAATTCCTCATTTCAAAAGTAAGGTCATGGCACTATCTTTAAAAAAAAAAAAAAAAAAAAGGAGAAATTATTTTGCTCCTTCCTTTATCTTTTTGTGCCATACTCAAGCCTCAAGCTCCATGTACTGCAAAGTCCCGTTGTAAAAAAGGACATCGAGTGGCACAAGGGGCAGCAGGACTCACTCTGTGTATGGTGTCTTGCACAGGACTCCCACCCCAGCACACAGCCTGGCACAGCATGTGCTTCACTGAAGCCATGTGCACTGACATCCCACTACTGCAGAGAGGAATGCAGGAGAGGGAAGAACATACACTGCTGTGTCCAGGGAGCAAGAATGAGCTCAGCAGGAATTCTCCCCTGCTTCAGTTAATCTATGCTTGGTCTCCAGGAGAGTAAACAGAATGAACACTGAGCCCTTTAGAACACAGAGCCCTTAAAGTTCAGAACATTCACAGAGCTGCCATTTAACTGTATACTTCAGCAGCTCGAAAGAAATACCATAGGAAAAGCTTCATTTAAAAAAAAAAAAAAAAAGTAAACCACTGGGGCTTAGGGAACAAAACCTCTAAGCTTTACATAATGGTATCTTTTAAACAAGTTGGACAACAGTATGCCCTTCAGTGTGTCACTACAGTGTGATCAAGTGCTTCTCAGCAAAGCTCTGAAAGCCATTGCAGGGCTCTCCTGGTCAGTGGGGCTTTGCTTCTTCCTGGAAAGAAACATCCCTGGATGAGGGGATTGAAAGTATGCTCAGCAAGTTCACTGATGACACCTGTCAGGCTGTGCTGCCATCCAATGACATCTAGACAGGCTGAGAGCTGGGTGCAGGCAAACCTCATGAAGTTCCATAAGGACGAGTGCAGGGTCCTGCCTATAGGGAGGAATCACAGCAGGCACCAGGACAGGCTGGGGGCTGCCCTGATGGAAAGCAGCTCCATGGAGAAAGACCTTGAAGTCCTAGTGGACAGCAAGTTCTGCATGGGACAGCAATGTGCCCTTGTGCCCAAGAAAGCCAATGGGATCCTGGGGTGCAGCAGAAAAGTGTGGTCAGCAGGGCTAGGGAGGTTCTTCTCCCCCTCTACTCTGCCCTGCTGAGACCACAGCTGCAATCCTCTGTCCACTTTTGGGCTCCCCAGTTCAAAAGAGACAGAGACCTGCTGGAGAGAGTCCAAGGGAGAGCCATGAGGATGATTAGAGGACTTGAGCATGTCCCCTATGAAAAGAGACTGAGAGCAGAGACTGAGAGCTGTTTAGTCTGGAGAAGAGAAGGCTGAGAGGGGATCTGATCAATGTCTATCAATATCTGAGGGGTGGAGGTCAAGTGGAGGGGGCCAGGCTCTTTTCTGTGGTGCGCACTAATTAGACAAGGAACCACAGGTACAAGCTTGACCATAGAAGATTTCATCTCAACATGAGGAGAAACTTCTTTGGTGTGAGGGTGCTGGAGCCCTGGAGCAGGCTGCCCAGTGAGGTTGTGGAGTCTCCTTCTCTGGAGACATTCAAAATCCACCTGGACACATTCCTCTGCAGACTCCCCTGGCTGATCCTGCTTTGGCGGGGGGGCTGGGCTGGATGACCTCTGGAGGTCCCTTCCAATCTCTAACATACTGTGGTACTGTGACAAACAAACAAACCTGAATGTCAAGAAGTCAAATCTAATCAAGGACACTCAAAAATCCATATATGTGACTGTGGATGATCAAACCACTTTGATCTACATTTATCTTATGGCATATGCACATGAACTCCATACATGAAAACACTGATCTATAAATCCAGCCTCAAGGTACTTTTTTTTTTTTTTTTTTTTTTAAGTCTCTAAACTCAAAAATCACAACGAGAAACTTTTGGGTTGTACAACGCATTTCTTTTCACAGGTAAGAACAGACCGCTGAAGCACTTCATCCAGCGTGCTCCACACCAAGCCTGCTGAGGGTTAGGTACAGCAGCAGGGCGCTGGCTCCCGCCAGCCCGCTCCAGCGAAAGACAATGCTGCCCCCTGCTGCTGCTGAGTAGAATAACAACTCTGCCCGCCGAAGGCTCACACAGCACCTGCAAACCAGGCGTACTGTCATAGACTGATAGAATGGGTTAGGGCTGGGAGGGACTTCGAAGATCATCCAGCTCCAACCCCCTGCCATGGGCAGGGATATCTCCCACTAGCCCAGATTGCTCAAGGCCTTATCCAGCCTGGCCTTGAACACCTCCAGGGAGGGGGCATCCACAACCGCCCTGGGCAACCTGCCCAACGTCTCACCAACCTCAATGTAAAGAATTTCTTCCTAATCTCCAGTCTAAATCTACCCTCCTCCAGATTCTATCCATCCCCTCCTGTCCTGTCACTATAAGCCTTTGTAAAAAGTACCTCCCCATCTTTCTTCTAGCTCTCTTCACATATTGCTCTAAGGTCTCCCCAGAGCCTTTTCCTCTACAGGCTGAGAAGCCCCAACTCCCTCAGCCAGTCCCCAGAGGGGAGGTGCCTCAGACCTCTGATTAGCTTCAGGTGATGCTTCAGGCTTAATTTAACCTGGGTGAGATGGCATCTGCTGTTAAAAACCAGGTGGCCTGGGGAAATGGGGGTGTTATGCAGAGATGGTGGAAGAAGGGCACTGTTCAGCAAGGGGTTTTGGGACCTGTTTGCGGAGTCCTGTCTTCACTTTCTAGTTTGAATATTTTTGGGGGCCTCTGGGAAGGCTAAGGGATTGCTGAAGAAAAACTGGGCTGCCCTATAATGGGGCATAAAACCAGTCCATGGTGATAAACATTGTTTGCTCAGATTGAGGGGCAGTTGCTCTGAGTTTGTGTCCTGCTCTCTGTAGTTTGTTAAGCAACAGAAACGGCTGGAGCAAAGCATAAGGACTCCAGCAGGGTCTTGCCAGGACAGGCAGGTGAGAAGGTGATGAGAGTGCCAGGGTCAGGATCCTTCTGGAACAAGAGATCTCCAAGACACGACAGCACCACCTGTGCCAGAGTGCAAGGGGGCAGGGCAGGCTCCTGCAGAGAGGTGGTGGAAGGTGAGTGGAGCAGACCAGGGGACGCAGGGGGTGCTCCGTGTGCAGTGAAGCAGGCTGCAAGAGTCCTTCCTGGGGGACGTGAAAGAGGGCTGATGGCGATTGGCTTGAGGCTGAGGGGTCTCAGCAGGGGTGGCGGAAGGATCTGTGAGCATGTGCGTGTGAGCGCCACACCAGGGGCGGTGAAGGGGTCTGTGAGCGCCGTCAGGGTCCCGGCGGCCGCCGCCTCGCAGCTCTTGCGCTCCTGAAGGGCCGGCGCTTGTCGCTTTCTCTCCGCCCCAGGCTGCTCACAGGGTGTCAGTGCGGGAATTCGTACGGCCACAGGTGCCCGGCTCTGGTGAGGGGACGAAACCACAGCCTGAGGCTCCCCTGGGTTTGTTTGGCTTCGAGGATGTCTCTTGAAGCGGTCCTGGGGCAGAGCTCAGGCTGTTAGAGATCCGGGCAGGCCCCGCAAGGGGTTTTGGCGGAAAGGGAGGGCAACGCCGAGGGATGGTAGCGGGACCAGGGGGAGCTTGTTTGGAGACAGCTGAAGCGGCTTCGAGAGTTGTGGGGTGGTGGTTTGTGCCTTTTTTTTTTTTTTTGTGTTGTTTTCTTTTTTTTCCTTTTTAATTAAAATCTGAGGTACTCGGCTATATAGCTTAGAACATATCTAGATGTATATATTTAAGAGAATGAGCACCAGGGGCGGTGAAAGGGTCTGTGAGCGCCGTGAGGGTCCCGGCGGGCGCCGCTTCGCAGCTCTTGCGCCCCTGAAGGGCCGGCGCTTGTCGCTTTCTCTCCGCCCCGGGCTGCTCACAGGGTGTCAGTGCGGGAATTCGTACGGCCACAGGTGCCCGGCTCTGGTGAGGGGACGAAACCACAGCCTGAGGCTCCCCTGGGCTTGTTTGACTGCGAGGATGTCTCTTGAAGCGGTCCTGGTGCAGAGCTCAGGCTGTTAGAGATCCGGGCAGGCCCCGCAAGGGGTTTTGGCGGGAAGGGAGGGCAACGCCGAGGGATGGTAGCGGGACCAGGAGGGAGCTGAAGCAACTTTTTCAAATAAAAGAACGTGAAGGGGGCGGGGCGGGGGAAGGGCTGTGAGCCTCCTACCAGCGGTGGCGGGAGGGGGAGGCAGGCTGTGGACGCCCTGAGAGTCCGGCCGGGCAGGGCTGACTTGCAGCTGTCCCCCTCCCCAAGGGAACCCCCCCCCCGGGGCCCGATCCCCAGCTCTCTTCCCGCCCCGGGCTCCTCTGGCGGTGTCCGAGAGGGAATTTGAACGGGCAGAGATGCCTGGCTGTGGCGGGGAGGGTGGGCTGAAGCCCTGCTGAATATGTTTGGTTTCGTGGATGTCTCTTGAAGTGGTCCTGGGGCAGAGCTCAGGCTGTTGGATAACTGGGCAGGCACCACAGAAGAGGTTTTGGTGGGATGGGAGGGAAAAGCCGAGGGATGGTAGAGGGTCCAGGGCGAGATTGACTGGGGGGTGATGAAGCAACATTTTTAAGGAAAAGAACATTAAGTGTGGCGGCAGGGGGGGTGGGTTGGGGGGCGCTGTGAGCCCCATACCAGGGGTTGCGGCATGGGGATATGTGTGGTGGGAGGTGGCAGTGAGCACCCTGAGGGTCTCGGCGGGGCAGCCTCACTGCTCTGAGTAGCTTGATCAGCTGGGAGCTGAAGGAACTTCTGGAGGAAATTTCCTTTTTATTAAAATTTGAAGTACTTTACTATATAGCTTAAAATTTATTTTGTTGAGCTTCTGTGCTTTTTTTCTTCTTTCATATAGAATGAACATTTTGGAGGAAAAAGCTGAGGGGTATCTATTTGAAAGAAAATGAAAACCCTGAAGAAAAAAATGTGAGGTAACTCAGAGGACACAGAGGGAGGGAAAAAATTTGAGGTTGTCCAGGGGGGATAAAAGTGAAGATTTAGGAGGGAAAAGCTGAGGTGATTTGGTGGGGGCAGAGTTGACATTATGGAGGTAATCCATAGGAGAAAACCTGAAGAGTTTTGGGGGAAAACCTGAGGTAAACAAAAGGCGGCATAGGGCACATATTGCAGGAAAGACCTAAGATAATGTCTATGAGACAAAATATTGAAATGAAAAGCAGAGCTAATGCATAGGGGACAAAAATGAAGATTTTAAAGGGAAAACCGAAGCTTATTTAGGAGGGAGAGTGATGACCTAGGAGGGAGGAGCTGAGGAATAAACTGTACTTTATGTTGGTTAAAGTAAAACCATGGAATGAAGAGTGAAGCTCATAGAGTCAGAATTTCTCAAGCTCTGCAATCTACTGAGATATGACACTGTCCATGTTACTTGTTGCTTTGCATGCCCAGCTTGATCTGCCCAGGGTGCCTGCCTTGAAGCCCATCTCCAGTCCCAAGTGAAAGGCTGCTATGCGCTGCTTGGGTGAGAGAAGTTATAGTGGCTTTAGGAAGGTGGGGGGTAACTGCAGGTGGGTGGTTGGCAGGATGGTATCCATGGGGAGCTCGCTGTGGGGCTTTAGGGATCCCTGCTTCCATGAGGCGGGGAGAAATTCATACTACTGCGGGCCTTTGGGATCAGGGCCACCCTGTAAGTCAGGGTCCGGTCAGTGCCCTGGCATCCCGGGCCCTTTGCAATGCTATCAGCGGCTCCAACCCCTTGTAAGCAGGGTGGTGCAGCCTCTCTGGCCACTGCTTTTCATGCCCACCTGGCTTTGCCCAGTGTGCCCGCCTCGGTGCCCATCTGCAGTCCCAAGTCTGGCGTGCACCACTTGGCTGAGAGAAACTGAAGTGGGCAGAGTTTGCAGAGCTGGGGGTGTGTGTGGGTGGGTAGCTGGTCAGGTGGTATCCTTGGGGAACTCCCTGTGGGGCTGTAGGGATCTCTGTTTCCCCACAGGTGGGGAGGAATTGGCGCTACTGCGGCCTAACTGTGTCCTCCTTGGTTGGCAGCAGCAGGCACAGAAGGAAGAAGAGGCAAGAGGCGGCAAGAGGAGGAGCAGCGTCGGGCTGAGGAAGAGGCCACAAGAAAGGCGCTCTGGGCAAAGAGACCTCCCTCTCGATTTGGCTGTGGTAACACAAGATCTTTGGCAGCACCTTTAAGGTGCACTGGCTGTCTTTTTGCTGGGCGACCTCCCTGTAAGCAGGGCTTGGTCTTTGCTTTTGCTGTTTTTGGCCTTTTGCCAGCTTTGCTCCTCTGGCTGCCTAGAGACTGCCAAGCCTGTAAGGAGGCTGCGTTGGTGTCTCCACACCTGTGGGAGAAAGGGAGCTCCCTGGCCCCTGAGCTCCCCCTGTAAGCTGGGGTGGGCCCTTTCCACAGCCCCTGCAAGTTTGTTGGCTGCTGGCGGCCTGTCCGGCGTGACCCCCTGTACCCAGGGCGTGTCACAACTTTTGCCCCTTGGCCACCTGTTGAAGGCCCTTGGCGTGCCGAGGCCCCTCTGGCCTCCATGCAGTCCTGGCGGGGCTGAGTCTGACCCTCTGCTCTCCTGCTCTGGGGTAAGGATGGCTGCCCCACCAGTGGCTGCCCAGAGCTTACTCCCTCTCCTGGGAAGGGGTGTGTGTGTGGCCCCTCTTGTCTCTATGTGCCTGAGTGTGCTTGTCCTTTAGGTCCCTTTGAAAATGCTGCAGCTTAGCTTAGGCTTCCCAGGAGGGACAAGAGGGGCTCTGGGCAGTAGCAGGACAGCCTCCTTGGAGGCCTCGAGTGGAGTGGGAGCTCAGTTCGCCCCTCCTTTTATTGGAAGGACCCAGCGAAGCCTGCTTGTGGGTCTCTGTGGGGGCTTTTTTGGGAGTATTGGGCCGAGAGTATCCCGCCTAGCAGGAGGTTCAAGGCGGTTCTAAAAGGATGGAATTTTTGGAGCATTGTGGAGTTTCTGGGCATATGGTATGTAAAGTCCGTGCTGAAGCAAGGCTTGCAGGCTGAAAGCTTGTTTCCGCTTATTGGTCCAATAAAGAGCTTTTGGTGCTTGTAAATGTTGTCTTATTGATGTACTCTCCAGTATTATCCATGTATGGAATCTTAGCTATGCTCTGTCAGTGTTGCTTCTGGAGTTTCAAACATCTGAATGGTAAGGGAAGGGGAAGTGGCCTTACAATCCACTTGGCAGGTTTAATTTAGGATTATATTAGTCTGTGGGAGTTGGGGTTATTCCACTTGTAGAAGAAAAGGTTCCAGTTTTAACTCCTAGCAGCCTTGCAGTACCTAAGGCTGCCACATGGAAGCTAGGGAAAGCTGTTTTGCAAGAGCTTGTCCTGACAGGATGAGAAGCAATGGCTTCATGTTGGAAGAAGGAGATTGAGATTGAGATTTGGATGAAATTCTTTCCAGTGAGGGTGGGGAGACACTCGAACAGGTTGCCCAGGGTGGTGGTGGAGGTATTCAAGGCCAGGTTGAATGGGGCCTTGATAAACCTGGTCTTGGGAAAGGGGGGGTCATGGCAGGGGGCTTGGAACTGGGTGGTCTTTCATGATTTTTCCAGCCCAAATCATTTAATGAATCTATGATATTAGAAGAATCTTTTCCCCTGAAAGGAGGCTGGAGCCAGGTGTGGGTTGGTCTCATATGTAGCAAGTGACAGGACATGAGGAAATGGCCTCAAGTTGTGCCAAAGGAGGTTCAGGTTGGATATTAGAATTTCTTCCCAGCAAGGGTTCTCAGCACTGGAAGAGGTTGCTCAGGGAGGTGGTGGAGTCAGCATCCCCAGATATATTTAAAAGGTGTGGTAATGGTGAGGGTCATGGTATAGTGGTGGTGGCTTAGCAGCAATGGTGGGATTGTGAGCTCTGGGCAAGTGGATGGACTTTATAATCTTCAAAGTCTCTTCCAGCCTCCACAGTTCTATGGTTCCATGATTCTGTGGTCCTCGAGGGCGTCCAGCAGGGGCCACAAAGCTGCTGAGGAGGCTGGAGAAGAGCAGCCTGAGAAAGGATCTTCTCAAAGCTTAAGAGGTAAAGGACCTGTGAGGGGCAAGAGAATGGGGCCAGACTCCTGTCAGTGGTGCCCAGTGACAGGACAAGGAGCAAGGGGCACAAACTGGAACTCAGGAGGAGAAAATTCTTTAGCGTAAGGATGCTGGAGCCCTGGAGTAGGCTGCCCAGAGAGGTTGTTCCATCTCAGTTTCTGGAGAGATTCCAAATCCCCTGGCCACTGTGATCCTGGGCAAGCTGCTGTGGGTGCCCTGTTTTACCAGGGACTTGGACTTGGTAATCCCCAGGGATCCCTTGCTGGCATTCTGTGACTGCAGAACACAAATAACCTCTCTGAGCTCAGGCTGCAAAGCTTTGCTTTGTTTTAGTTTTTCTGTTTGAAGCACGGCTGTTGAAAAGCACTGGACTGTAGGAGGGTCACACCAAGCTGACAACCAATGCAGGTCCAGCCTGGCTTGGGTGACATTCTTCACAGCTTTAGTGTGTTTACAGATGGGTTAAATCTGTGCTTCTCTCACAGGAGCAAAATCCTGCCCTTTCCATTGAAAGCCTTCTTCAAGGTTTAGCAAAAGCTGTTGTTGCTTTTTCAGATGGGGGGCATGACTTTCCTTTGTGGTGTCCAACCATCTCTCACAATCCAGGAGAGCTTCATTCTCTAATAACCTACCACTAAATCCTCTGTAACAGGGTAGCTGTCTCCAATGCTCTGGACAGCTTGGCATTTATTTAAACCTGCATCCAGCTGCAGGAAATTAGTCCTTTCTTCACCTTTCCTCCACAGGCAGCTGAAGAATCTTCTCGTGTGCTCCTGTCAGGGCTCAGGGCTGGGCCAGACACCAGACAAATGCCAGAGGCTGTCTCTGAACCCCTCTGCTTCCCGAAGGGAGAGAGACTGGTGAGGTGGGAAAAAAAACTAACCCAGCTGGGATGGAACAAGGAACAATGCCATGGAACAGAGACAGAGATCCATAAATTGAGATCCAACCCAACCCCTGATGGCAGTGACTGTACCGTTGGCAACACTGCTGCTGGGGCAGGCACTGGGCAAGTCCCAGACTGGATGAAGCAGCAGATAAGAACCAGTTTCAGGAGCTGGATTCTGGAACTGGGTCCAGGAACACAGTGAATAGGATTAAAGGCAGAAGGGACAGAATCTTCCTTGGATACCACCAGGGAAGAAGAGTCTTGAACCCTGGTGATCCTTCAGCCTTGGTGTTGAAGATGCTGTCCATGGAATGCAATGTGTTTCTGGGCCATGAGGGTCCCTTGTCCTGTCTGCTTGTCCCCTCCTGTGCTACCTATGCCTTCCTGCACCCTGAGGTGGGGCACAAGCTATTGAAGTGCCCCTGCTCTGCTTTGTCCTCAGCAGTGACTCTGTCCATCAGTTTCTCCCTGCTAGAAGCAGACTGTGCCTGTGTAAACCTGCCCTGAATTGCAGAAAGTGTCTCACTGAGCAGAGACTGAGAAGTCACAGCCCTGCCCAGAATCAGCTCTGCATCATACCAGGACAACAGTTTGGATGTGTTTGGTCCTGTATTTTTTCATGCTCAAAGTATCTTGGTGGTAGTATATTGATGCTAGTAATCAATATTTGCAGTGAGGGTGGGGAGACAGTGAAACAGGTTGCTTAGGGAGGTCATGGATGCACCGTCCCTAGAGGTGTTCAAGGCCAGGCTAGATGAGGCCTTGAGCAACCTGGGCTGGTGGGAGGTGTCCCTGTCTATGACCGGCATTGGAACTAGCTGATCCTTAAGGTCTTTTCCAACCCAAACCATTCTACAATTCCATGACTCTTTGGCTCATGAGCAACTTGGAGGGGTGGAAAAGTTCCGCAGGTGGTCCCTGACCTTTTCTATCCTTCAGCGCAGTGATGTCATTTAAACAGACCTACATCTCTGAAGACTTTATCAGTGCAAGGATCAAAGTGTCTGGGGGGGCAAGTGCTGGGATCCTTCAGCTCAGCAGTCACATGGCTTACATGGTGACTGCAACATCCAACCACCGGTATCAGTTTGAAAAGCACAGGACTGGGGGCAACCCCCCAAAAAGTCCTGGATGCTTGAAATGCCTGAAAATTTTTGGAGGAGATAAAAAAAACAAAAAACAAAATATTATACCTGCATTAATGTGAGGTATTCCAATAGAGAAAAATCTCTCCTTTTTGTGTAGATATTAAGGAATGGTATGAATTTATACATAAAAAAGGATTTTGAAGTGATCCCTCTCTATCTCATTTGCTATAGAAAGGCTTTTAGAATATATTAAAACAAAACTAAGTCCTTTTTGAATTTAAATAGAAAAAAAAGAACAGCGCCAAGCTGAGCTGCTCCCCATGGTTAGGGGCACGTTTCTCATCACTGCTCAGTGCTGCCCCCCTGTGTTTACTTGTCAGGACTGCAGCTCTCTAGTGATGCGTGCTGCCCTATCACTGCTCAGTGCTGCTGCCCTGTGTTTACTTGTCAGCACTGTAGTATCTACTATATCGTAAAAGGGCTTTAAAAGATTGAAACCTGCATGTGTAGCCCATAAGCTGCTATCTGCCTGTTCCAGGCTGATGATTCATATTGCATCAGCAGAGTTGAGTTGTGACCTTGCAGGGGCCCTAGTAATGAACTGGTGATGTTCTTCCTTCTGTGTGACCGTGAGGAACTCAGAAGCTGATGGAATTCTTCCCATCAGGTGTTTCTTCCTTCTGGAAAGGGGTTGCTTCAGTTAGAGTAGGTATGGGTAAGTCTGTAGGTCACCTCTTGTTTCCTGTGGTCATTTTTCTATAGCATGTACTCAAACAGAGCTTGTTTTCTTTGCTGTAACTTTCCCAAGGTGTGGTCATGTGGCTGGTCCCTGTCAGCTTTGCTCAGGAATTGAGTTTGGTAGTCTTCATCTCTGGCTGCTGAAGGACAGACTGCAGGCTCCATGACTCAGGTGGAGAAGGTGAGGAACAGCAGCCACAGGGGCTGAACAGCATGCTCTGGGTGAAGAGGTTCCAGCTTGCTGCAGGGGAGTTGGACTAGATAAGCTTTAAATACCCCTCCAGCCTAAGCCATTCTACCTGAGGACCCTGGGATCCCACGAAGGCCATTTCACAGCTAGCTGCTGCCACTCAATGCCATAAGCAGAGAACGTGCCCTCAATTATTCGTGGTCTGGCTCTAACCCATCAGCCTCAGATTCTTGGCTTGAGCCTTGGCCTTTTACTACACGGACTAAACCTCAGCCAGTATTTCTGAATGACATCTTAAGCTAGGTTGACACCACAAACTTTTCAGTCTAACAAGTCATCTGCTAACATGGAGGTCTTTAAAGCCTTATAGGCTTGCAAGTGGTCCTTAGCTAAAACTATGCTGTTAGCAAACCCAAGGTATGAGCAAAACAGTAGTAAAATGCGCGTTGGGCACTGCAAACAGCTTCTAGCAGGTGCCTGTTGGTAGACCTCATGAAGTTCCTTGCCCTGTGGCAAGAACTCTTCTGCCAGAGATGGGAAATTACCTTCTCTGAGGTCGGTTGTGTAATCATCATCGTATCTTCTTCTCCTGGCTATGAATTCTTTGGTTCCTCCTTTCTGAGCTCCCCATCACACAGTTGGTTGTTGGGCTTTTGTGGGCAGGAATGGAAGGAATGCTGGATGCTCTGCACCTGGAGGAGAGGTATTCTCCAGGATAAAATACCACTCTTTAAAAGACAGGTTTGAGAGAAGGATAAGGCTCAGAGTAGCTTGTGAATGCTCCAAGAGGTGTGGAATCTGAGAGGAGGCTTTGCCCCCCCAAGGCTGGTAGCTGCACACACTTCAGTTAAATTTCTCTCTGGTGTCTCCTTTTCTGTTCCTTTCTCCCTAATGAGCAACTTGTGCATCCACAGCAAGCCAGGCTTAAGCAGCAAGTTCTGAAGGCTTCTGCTACCACAAGCCCCATTTCTAGGGAACATTTCCCTCCCTTCCTGAAGGCTCCAAGTGATAGTAAATCCCATTCCTTCACCATGTTGCTTTGCTCAGGACTTATCTTGATGGTGTTCTTTGCTCTGTCAGTGTTCACTTCACCTGGCTTACCAGGTGAGGCCATCATGCTGCTGCATCAGATACAGACCCTACCCCGGGACCTCAGATTATAGATGCACAGACTGGTTTGGGTTGGAAGGGACCCTAAAGATCATGTAGTTACACCCACTGCACAATGGGCAGTGATACCTTCCACCTGCTCAAGTTACTCAAGGCCTCATCCAACCTGACCTCGAACACCTCCAGGAAGGGGACTTCCATGACTTCCCTAAGCAACCAATTCCGGTGTCTCCCTACCGTAAAGAATTTCTTCCTAATCTCCAGTCTAAATCTTCTCTTTTCTACCTCAAATTCATTGCTCCTTGTCCTGTCACTATTAGTCCTATACAAAAGTCCCTGCCCAGCTTTCTTGTAGCCCTCTTCATATACTGAAAGGCAACAAGAAGGTCTCTCCAGAACCTTCTCTTCTCCAGTCCCAATAGCCCCAATTCTTGCCACCTATCCCCATGGTGGGGGTGCCCTGCTTGGAGTTTGAACTAGAGATGTGGAAATTCTTCAGAAACAGCAAGAATCCCAGAGCATGGAATGGTCTCAATTGTTTGCCCAGCACAGCTGTGGAGCTTCTGCAAGCTATTTTGGATTTACTAGGGTGGAAATGTGGGGTCCAGTCAAGCCCACGTTCTGCTGCAGGCATGTGTTTTGGGCACTGAAGGTGCCAAGTGATGTCAGAGGGGTGGTGTAACTCAGACAATGATGTCTGCAGCCAGCCTGGAACCCAGCAGAGAACAGACTTTTCCTTTTGGCGAACGGGTTGGTTCACCACACTCTGAAGTGTTTGGAAGGAATTTGTCCTTTCAGTGCCACATTGTTTAATTAACTCCAGTTAGAGCTGGTTGGGAATTCTCATGGCAAACCACTTTTACTCCCTGGAGGCTGAAAGGTCCCTATAAAATCAAGTCTGGTTTGTTTATTTGGATCAGCTTTTTTTTCTTCTGCTTAAGTATGGCTGAAAGTAATTGAATAGCTGCTCATGGAGGGGTTTCTTCTGCATTCCTAGTGGTTGCTTTAGGGGAAAAAATGTATAAGACCTGGAATTGGACAAAACAGGATGATAAAATCATATTCTAAATATGGGACCTAACAATGGGGTGTTTTGGTCTTCTGACATAGGATAGACTCTGGAGATCTACCTGAAAGGAGGTTGGAGTGAGGCAGGGATGATCTCCCTAGCATCAGGTGCTAGAACAAGAGGCAGTGGCCTGAAATTCTGACAGGGGAGGGTTAGGGTGGTTATGGGGAAAAAATTCTTTGCTGCAAGAGTGGTCAGGGATTGGAACAAGCTGTCCAGGGAGGTGGTGGAGTCCCCATCCCTGGAGGTGTTCAAGGAACCTGTGGCTGTGACACTTTGGGACATGGCTTAATGTCCCTGGTGGTGTTGGGTGGATGGTTGGGACTTGATGATCTTGGAGAGGACTTTTCCAAACAAGACAATTTTATGATGTTATTTATTCCTGTGTGAATACTGAAGGATTTTGGCTGTATCTGAGAGAAAGAAATAATATTTTTGCTTTTAAATGTGTATTGCTTAAGATTGGAGTGTTAAAAGGGGGGGGAGGGGGGAAGAGAGGGTGAGGGAGAGAGGAAAGAAGGAGTGGGGAGTGAGGGAGAAACACAAATTGACCAAAGAGAAAAAACTATCCATGGGAGAGCTGGGGCTGTCTAGCCTGGAGGTGAGCAGCCTGAGAGGAGATTTTCTTAATGCTTAGCAAGAGCTAAAGAGCTGGGGAGCAAGAGGATGGGGCTAGAGTCTTTCCAGTGGTGCCCAGCGAAAGGGCAAGGGGCAACTAGTGCAAACTGGAACCCAGGAGGTTCCATCTGAACATGAGAAAAATTTTTCATGTGAGGGTGCTGGAGGCTTGGAGCAGGCTGGCCAAAGAGGTGGTGGGGTCTTCTTGTCTGGAGATAATCCAAACCCCCCTGCCCATTGTGATCCTGGGCAAGCTGCTGTGGGCCCCCCTGCAGCAGGAGGTTGGACTAGACAATCTCCAAAGGTCTCTTCCAAACCCCCCCATGCTGGGATTCTGTGAGATGTTCCAAGAGGAGTTTCAGGAATGAACCCCTGGAGTAAGCCGCTGCCCTGAGGAGCCAGCTGGCTTGCAGGGGTAGGTTGGCGTGCTGAGGAAATGCCAAGCTGTGGGTCTGGCTGTGAAGGACAGTGGGACAAGCTGTGGTCAGCCCTGAAGGGGATATGGGAGGTGGAATTCTCTGGAAGAGCTGCTTTCAGGAAGCTGGCACCTGGGACAGGCAAAGCTGTCAGGCTGTATTTCAGCTGTCAGGGTTTGTCATAGCATGTCCCACCAGCGGTGTTGGAAGCCTGGACACAACACCCATGCCTGAGCCATGCAGTAGTCAGCAGGGAAGGCAGAAGCCACAGCACCTGGATCCTGACTCTGCTGCCTTTCCCAGTAATTCCAGGATCAGTTGGGAACCACTTGTTTATAAAACAATCTACTAGGTGGTCAGAGCTGCCTTTTGAGTCCTTCCAAGCCCTGTCTATTGCTTCATACAATCTCACCACAGATGTTATGAAAACAACCTTCTGCCTCCTGCAACACCCTGTTTCAATGTTCTTTCTCAAGCTTGCTGGCTCTTCCTGAAGTCTCCAGCACCTCCTGCTTTGGCTAGTGGAGTACCACAGCTTTAGGAGAACGTTTGGCTGCAGAATGGAATGTGTCCAGAGAAAGGCTACAATGATGATCAAAGGGCTGTTGCTCTCCTCTCCTGTGAGGACAGGCTGAGAGAATTGGAGTTGTTCAGTTTAGAAAAGATAAAGCTCTAAGGAGACCTTCTTGTGGCCTTCCAGTATCTGAAGGGGGCTACAAGAAAGCTGGGGAGGGACTTTTTAAGGTGTCAGGTAGTGATAGGACTGGGGGGAATGGATCTAAGCTAGAAGAGGGCAGATTTAGTTTAAACATCAGGAAGAAGTTTTTCTCCATAAGGGTGGTGAGACACTGGAATAGGTTGCCCAACATGGTGGTGGAAGCCTCATCCCTGGATGTTTTTAAGGCCAGGCTAGGTGTGGATCTGAGTAGTCTGATCTAGTAGTAAAGTCTCCCTGCTGGTGGCTTTGAGGTTGACCTTTGAGGTCCCTTCCAACCCTGATGATTCTGTGAATGCTGTGAGTTGCAGGCTCGTGATTGCAAAGAACTCCCTTACACCAGTGAGCTGTGAGCAGGAGTTGTCCTAAGAAGCACCTAGGGTTGATAGGAGAGGTGTGACTTGGATTTAGGAGCCTTCTCTTGCATTTTCCCCAGTATCCCAGTGAACCATAGAATCATAGAATGGTCTAGGTTGGAAAGGGACCTACAAAAGTCATCTAGTCCAACCCTGTCTGCGGTAAGCAGAGGCATCCTCGACTAGATCAGGTTGCTCAGTGGCCCTTAGTAAGGAGCTTGCACTATGGTAGAGTGGTGGAGATGCTGGTTATAGCAGCTTCACACGATGAGAAGGTACAGAGAGCACATTGCTGCTCAGATGACTATTAGAGGGTTGGTAATTTCATGCCTGGTTCTAGTGAAAGGTAATTATCTCAAGGCCCTGTCTCCTGAGCAAGGCAACAGCAGGTTTCCATCATCTTCCTCTGAGACAATAGTCATCCTGACATGAAGTGAGATGTCTGGTGGTTCTCCTAATTGCACACAGCTATTGAATTTTCACCACAGCTAGCTTGTCTCATTCTCTAATAGGCAACAAAACAGTAATGAGATGATCTCCTCTGCTCTTCAACTCCTTGCAGTCCATGCTGAGGACTCCTGTGCTCTAATAGCCATGAGGAGGGTATAGCAGAAGCAGAGGAGTAAGCCAAGTAGAGGAAGCAGACTTCAATGGAAAGCTGTGTGAATGGTTAAGGGATGTGAACATCTCTCCTATGAGGAAAGACTGAGACTCCTGGGGCTGTTTAGTCTGGAGAGGGAGATCTGATCAGTGTCTATAAATATCTGAGGGGTGGGTGTCAGGATGAAGGGGCTAGGCTCTGTTTGGTGGTACCCCATGATCTGACAAGGAACTACAGGTACAAGCTAGAACCCAGGAGGTTCCACCTCAAGGTGAGGAGACACTTCTGTATGTTGAGGGTGCAGGAGCCCTGGAGCAGGCTGACTGGAGAGGTTGTGGTGTCTCCCCCTCTGGAGACTTTCCAAACCCAGCTGGATGTGTTCCTGTGTGACCTGCTCTAGGTAGTCCTGCTCTGGCAGGGGGGTTGGACTCAATAACTGGAGGTCCCTTCCAACCCCTAACATCCTGTGCTTCTACCGTTTGCATGGAGAGTGCTACAGCTGAGGAGGTTTATAGCATGCAGAGATGTTTCACATAAGGATAAGAGCCCAGCAACATAAAAGTTGAGAGCATGGCTGGGTTGGGGATTATTGTGGAAGGCAGGTAGTGCTTCTGGCTGCTGTTATCAGATGCTATCAGGAGAGCAAAGCCTGCCTCACTGGAAATGACAAAGGGCATGCAAGGACAAAGGAAAGCTTGTTAGAACTGTAAAGCTCACCTGCTCCTGATGGGCTCAGTGGTGAAAGAAGCAGAGAATGTCCTGAGGATCTTGTTAGGGTGTGTGAAGGACATCATGTTTTATAAAGTAGTCATAGAATGGTTTGGGTGGGAAGGGACCTTTAAAGGTCATCTGGTCTACTACCTCTGCAGTGAACAGGGACACCTTCAACTAGAGCAGGTTGTTCAGAGCCCCAAACAACCTGACCTGCAATGGTTCCAGAGATGGGGCTTCTACCACCTCTCCAGGCATCCTCATTTTACAAAATTTCTTCTCTCCAGTCTAAGTCTTCACTCTTTCAGTTTAAACCATCACTCCTTGTCCTGTCACAACAGGCCCTGCTCAAAAGTCTGTCCCCATCTTCCTTTTAGGCCTTTTAATTTGTGTCATTGAGTCTAAGCTGCTCAGCTAACTGTGAGATGTGCTGAGGGGGGCAGCCTGGTGGGCTGTGTCAGGTTTGTAGTTGTCCAGAACTTCCTCAGGAAATGTTTGAGGAGCACAACTTGCAGTAAATGAACGAAAAGTCAGGATAGAAAAATCAAACAGCCACAGTGTTGTTTTTTTTTTTTTTTTTTTTTAGTTGCAAAGACAGTGAGAGTTGGGGCAAGAAGTGCTGAAGATGGAGTTTTGCTGATCCTCAGGAAGGGCTCAAGGTATTAATAAGATTGGTTGACTTCAAGAACTTCTTGTCCATGCGAATGAATGGAAATGAATGGAAACATGAATTGAGAATGAAGGATGAGTAGCTGTGCAAGGAGCTTCTAGTTCAGGAGATCTTCTGGCACTGGAAATTCTTATTAACAGATGGCTAAATGTGGGGTTAGCTTTGGGATGGGAGAGGTTTGGGAACAGCTTTTACTGATGCATTTTAACATCCCCCCCCAAAAAAAACTCCACTAAAAGCCAAGCCACCTCCACCACCCCCAACAAATAATGGGAAAAGAAAACTATGTTCTAGCTGGGGGGGAAATGGGTTAAGGAGGTCAAACTGTTGGTTGGCTTAGGTTTAGTAAGTAAATATCAACCATTCTGGTTTGGCTGCCCAGAATAAGCAGCTGTGGTCAGCTTGTTTACTAGTAGGTCATTACTTGGCCAGGGCTGACCAATGCTCAGGCTCATTCCTCCTCAGTCCTGGGCTTTGTCACCACGTGGACAAGCTATAGGACCCTACTGAATGTAGTTCTTTACCCATGGAGGTCTTTAGTATAGATTCATAGAATGGTTTGGGTTGGAAGGGACCTTAAAGATCACCTAGTTTCAACCCTCTTCATGACGGGCAGGGACACTTCCCACTAGACCAGGTCCTCATCCAACCTCGCCTTGAACACCTCCAGAGAGGGAACATCCACAACCACCCTGGGTTGTTCCAGTGCCTTACCACCCTCACTGTAAAGAATGTCTTCCTGATCTCCAGTCTAAATCTCCCCTCTTCTAGCTTCAATCTATTTCCCCTTGTTTTATCACTGCAAGTCCCTTCCCAGTTGGCCCCTTTCAGGTACGGGAAGGCTGCTCTAAGGTCTTCCTGGAGCCTTCTCTTCTCCAGGCTGAACAGCCCCAACTCTCAGCCTGTCCCCACAGCGGAGGTTCTCCAGCCCTCTGATCATCTTTGTGGTCTCTTCTGAACCTGCTCCAGCAGCACCATGCCCCTCTTATGCTGGGGGCACCAGAACTGGAGGCAGTACTCCAGGTGGGGTCTCACCAGAGCAGAGTGAGAGAATTGCTCTGGAGATCACAGGATCACGGGATGTTTAGGGGTTGGAAGGGACCTCAGGAGATGGAGTCCAACCCCCCTGCCAGAGCAGGACCATAGAACCTATCACCTAGTTTAACCCAAATCAAGAGTTGTGCTAGGTAATAGCTCACAGATGTCTTTGATCCTGTCTCATTCCAATGCTATTTTGGGATATATTGGTGCTCTGATGTTCAAAATGTCATTTCATTGTCTTGAGAAATTTTTTTTTCCTTTCAGAAGCTTTTCTCCTTTCCTCACCTCTACCTTCTCAAAGTAGGGCCTAGAAGGAAGAGGCTTTTGAAGGCAGTGTTGTAATTTGGGATAAAACATCCCATTTCCTCCCATATTTAGTTGCAGAGCAAGCAGCTTGAAATGTTCTGGTATCTTAAATATCCAGAGCATGGGGTGCTTTGGCAGCAATCTCTCCTTTTTCATCCCTTGAAGGTCTCCAACTACATCAGGCCTTGGAAAGGAGAATGAATCTTGAAGGCCTTTGAGGAAGTTGCTTTGATATGAAAGGAGCTCGAGTTCCTGTGATCCGTGTGCACAAGGATTCCTTTCCTGGAATGGGTTCCTCAGCCCCATGTGGCAGACAGCCCTGTCATCTTAGTGCACTCCTTTCCAAGATGCTCCAAGGGGGTTGTTTTGGTTTAAGGAAAAGAGGAGGAGGAGGCAGGAGTTTCCTTTCTGCTTGCCAAGGCAGGAGGCAAGACTCTTCTGAAGCTACTGCCAAGCCCTATTACCCTGAAGTGCTTCTTGTCGTCACCTGCTATTACCAGAGTTTATGAACTTCCCCAGGGGCTCATGTCAGACTGAAGTGTCCATGCTCCTTCTAGAGCCTCCTGTTCACAGGCTCCATCCCAAATGTTGAGGGCATGAGAGACGTTCCCAGAACTCCTCAAACTGGAGCTGTAAGCTCTTAGGATACTTCATTAAATCCTGCCACAGCTACAATGGGGGAATGCTGGGTGCCTCAGCAAGAGAAGATGAGAAGCTGGTTTAACTGGGCCACCCAAAGGTGTGGACTTCAATTAGGCAGTTCTGGCTCACCCAGGGATAGCAGAAGTTGCTGTAAATGGCTGAATGAAAACTTTGAGACCAATATCTGCTGCCACTTCTGGTGGGTTCCCATGCAGGTTGGAGCTCTTCATGGAATCATAGAATGGTCAGGGTTGGAAGGGACTTCCAAAAGTCATCTAGTCCAAACCTCTCTGCAGTAAGCAGGGGCATCCTCCACTGGAGCAGGTTCCCCAGATCCCTGACAAGCCTCACCTTGAATATCTCCAAGGATGGGGTCTCAACTACCTCCCTGGGCAACCTGTTGCAGTGTCCCAGCACCATCCTGGTGCAGAGCTTGTTCCTCACATCCAATCTCAATCTGCTCTGCTCTCATTTCAAACCACTGCCCTTTGTCCTCTCCCTGCAGGCCTTTGCAAACAGTCCCTCTGCAGCCTTCTTGGAGCCCCCTTCAGGTCCTGGCAGGCTGCTCTTAGGTCTGCCAGGAGCCTTCTCTTCTCCAAGCTGAACACCCCCAGCTCCCTCAGCCTGTCCTCCTAGCAGAGCTGCTCCAGCCCCCTGATCATCTTGGTGGCCTCCTCTGGAGCCTCTCCATCAGGTCCATGTCCTTCCTATATTGAGGGCTCCAGAGCTGGACACAGCACTGCAGGTGAGGTCTCACCAGAGTGCAGAATATCCTCTCTGTGTCTGCTGGCCACACTTCTTTGGATGTAGCCCAGGATGCCAATGGCCTTCTGGGCCTTCAGGCTACTTTCACCTGACATTCCCATCACCCTCTCCACAGCCCTGTGCCACACACTTCCTCTCAGATGTTTCTCCATGGGGACTATGCCTTTCCCATAGGTGAGACATAGAAAAGAGTGGAAAACAAACTTTTTTTTTTGATCACATGTCTCATCTAAAGGTGAGGTGATTTCCAAACTGGTCTCAGCCCAGGAAGGACCAAAGGTGCTGTCATCTTCAAAGAGAAACAAAAAAAAAGGCTTACTTCTTTTTTACCTTCTTTCTGGTAAGATTCTGTCATCACTTTCTAGTTTAAAAGAAACACAACTCTTACTTCAAGATGGACATTGAGATGCTGGAGTGCATCCAGAGAAGGGCAAGGAAGCTGGTGAAGGGTCTGGAGAACAGGGCTGATGAGGAGCAATTGAAGGAGCTGGTGTTGTTTAGCCTGGAGAAAGAAAGCTGAGGGGAGGTCTTGTTGCTCTCTGCAACTCCCTGAAAGAAGGTTGGAGGGAGAAGGGGCTTGGTCTCTTCTCCCAAGAAACAAGTGATAGGACAAGTGGAAATAGCCTCAAGTTCCCCTAGGACAGGTTTAGGTTGGACATAAGAAACAATTTCTTCCCCTAAAGTGTTGTCCAGCCCTGAACCAGGCTGTTCAGGGTGGTGGTGGAGCCTCTATCCCTGGAGGGATTTCAAAGCTGTGTAGATGTGATTTAGTGGTGGACTTGGCAGTGCTGGGTAAACCGTTGGGCTCGATGATCTCTGAGATCTTTTCCAAGTTCAATGATTCTGCAATTTTTTTTTTGGGGGGGGGGGGGCAGGGGTGGGGGGTATTGAACTTTTTGGTTGCAATCAATACTCTCTGGAACTAAAAGAACGATGGGGATGCACATTGCAGATTTTGGCTGCTTTTCAGTAACCCAAAAAAATCTTCAAAGGTTGCCCTTTGACTCTTAAAAAAACCCACCAAAAAAAAAAAAAAAAGGCAACCCACCACCACCAATTCCTTGTCCAAGCCCTGTGTGTGTAAAACACCTTCCCCTTTCCCCTCTCTAACGTGAAAAGATTTATAGGTTTCCTCCCTGGCTGCCAGCTTTTCCTCCACTGAAGGAAAATAAACCCAGCAATAAATAGATTCATGGCTCTAAGGCTATAAATTCCTAAATTCAAGTTGCCAGAACCAATCCATCATTTGACACAGGCACAAACTCTGATAAGATGTGGACCAGCAGCATCCAGCCCATACCACACATTTTTATGTGATTACTGCACTAAATCCCTTGGGATAATGGAGTCTGCTTCATAGCCAGGCAGATTTTGAGTCTTGCCAGTGAAGGAGACTCCACAACCTTTCTGGGCACCCTGCTCCAGGGCTCCAGCACCCTCACACCAAAGAAGGGCAGTGGTTGACTCCAGGGATCCATTCCTGAGGGTCTTCTGGACACATCGAATCCCAGCATGGTGAGGCTTGGAAGGGACCTCTGGAAATGACCCAGTCTAACCCCCTGCTAAAGCAGGGCACCCACAGCAGCTTGCCCAGGATCACAATGGCTCTCTGGGCAGCCTGCTCCAGGTTGGGGTTTGACTGTTGTGGTGGTGGTGGCTGGGATCTGACAGGGGTGTGATGGTAGTTGAGATCTGACTTTGGTGATGTTTGGGGTCTTCATTACACTTAGCACACACTTAGCACCCTGCTCTTTGATTAATCTCAGACTTAGCCAAATCTTCCGATTTTCACCTCTTGAGCCAGATCTGGAAGGTCTCTTGGGCTGCATTCCTTGCAAACACACATTGGGGTGCAGACCACATCTTTGATGGTGGTGACTGGGGAGGAAAAATGGTTTGTGGAACCTTCTCTCTCCACTTCACCCTCTGTCATCGATCCATCTCTGTGGTTTAACATTTGTGAGCTGAAAGAGCTGTTCCCCAGGCCCTATTTCTGGCTGACTCTGTGAGTCATTCCATCTAACAGGCCCTGCCAAAAGTGGTTGATGCAAGCTTGAGTGAAAGGTCTGATGGCTTTCAGCTATGGTATTCCCAATCATCCCCTGCCAAGCCTTCCTTCTAAGATCACAGAATGCTGGCAATGTTGGGGATTGAAGGGATCTCTGGAGATCTCCTAGTCCAACCTCCCTGCTAAAGCAGGGTCACCCACAGCAGCTTGCTCAGGGTCACAATGGCCATGCAAATTCAGAATCTCTCCAGAGAAAGAGACTCCAAAGTCTGTGGGCAGCCTGCTCCAGGCCTCCAGCTCCCTCATACCAAATAAATTTTTCTTAATTTTCATATGGAACCTCCTGGGTTCCAGTGTGTGCCCATTCCCCTTGTCCTGTCACTGGGCACCACTGCCAAGAGTCTGGCCCCAGCCTCTTGCTCCTCACCCTTTAGCTCTTGCTGAGCATTGCTCAGATCCCCTCTGGGGCTGCTCTTCTGCAGGCTCACCAGCCCCAGGGCTCTCAGCCTTTCCTCTTCACAGAGATGCTCCAGGCCCCTCAGCAGCTTTGTAGCCTTCAATGATCTCTCTCCAGTAATTCCCTGTCTTTCTTGAACTGGGGAGCCCAGAACTGGACCGCCCAGAACTGGACCTCAGACTCCAGATGTGGCCTTCACCAGGGCAGGGTAGAAGGGAAGGAAAACTTCTCTCAACCTGCTGGCCACACTCCTCTTAATGCACCCCAGGAGCCCATTGACCTTCTTGGCCACAAGGGCACACTGCTGGCTCATGGTGAGCTTGTTATCCATCAGCACTCCCAGCTCCTTCTCCAGGGAGCTGTTTCCCAGTAGGTCAACCTCTCACTTGTGCTGGTGCAGAGGATGATTCATTCCCAGGTGCAGGACCCTACTGTTGCCCTTATTGAACTTCAGGAGGCCTCCCTGTTGAAGAATGAAGTAGATCCTTAGCATACCACAATTAGCTGTGGCTGGCCAAGACTGACAGACTTCATTAGAGCTGTCACCCTTCCAGAATTCCCCAGAAAAGATAAAAAGGGCACCTACCAAACAGGGACAATCATCAACTACTGCCAAAAACATGCCAAGTGAGGTACATCCTGGTGCTGCTCCCTAACATTCTCCACTGACAGCCCACAAGCATCCTGGGGAAGGAAACAGAGCAGACCAAAGGCCAGGCAACAGACAAAACAGGAAAGGGACAAGCAGTCAAGACCCCTTGCAAATGAATCTGATGGAGGAGAATGCAGCCCACCTCCAGCCAGAAGCTTGACCAGGTGTCCTCCTAACCCTTTCTCCCTCCATGCTTCAAGGCTGTTTGCCCTTGTGCCTTGCTGCTGTGGCATTTGTGACCTTAATCAAAACCTGTTGGCCTTGGAGCAAACCTTTCCCTTGTGCCCCTTCAATGGAGCCAGTTGGATTTCACTGCATGTTTCATTGGATATTAGGAAAAAAGGTCTTTGTTGCAAGAGTGGTCAGGCATTGGAACAGGCTGCCCTGGGAGGTGGTGGAGTCACCAGCCCTGGAGGTCTTCAAGAAATGGGTGGCTATGGCCCTTTGGGACATGGTTGAATGGCCATAGCTGAGTTGAACTCAATGTTCTTGGAGGTCATTTCCAACCAAAGCAGTTCTATGATTCTGTGTCACTTGGTCTTCTGCAACTACTTTTTTTTTTCCTGCTTAACATGAGTTAGGGAATGGGGGGGGGGTTCTCCTTCTTCTTGTCATTTCCCTAACTCCTTCCAAGCAGCTGGGATTTATTTGAATGGAATTAATTTCCATAGAGCCTGGAGCCATAATGCATGAGGCTGTTCTCTCAGAAAGGCTCATGAATAAAGTAGGATCAGCTCTGGTCGACGTGTGACCTTCAAGGACACCCCACCCTGCGTGCTGATCAGGCCATGCCAAGGCTGTAGCTGCTGCCAGACCATGTCTGCTTGGTGGGCTGTCTCTTAGGCTGCTATCTCTAGCTCCTGCCAAATGCTTCAGTGGAAGATACCTGATCTCCCTGCAAGTTATTCTTAACTGGTCATAATATCCTTCTAGACCTTGGTGGCATGAAGCTGTTTGTCTGCTCTCTGGTGTGCAAGGGTGATTGGGGGATGGTAGATCTTAGTTTCTTGCCTGCACCACTCTGATACTCTCAGCCTCACAGAATGGTAGGGGTTGGAAGGGACCTCTGGAGAGGGTCCAGAAGAGGGACATGAAAATGATCAGGGAGATGAAGCACCTCTCCTACAAGGTCAGACTGAAGGAGCTGGGGGTGTTTGGCCTGGAGAAGAGGAGGCTCCAGGGAGACCTAGTAGCAGCCTGCCAGGACCTGAAGGGGGCTTACAGGAAGGCTTCAGGGGGGGGCTGTTTGCAAAGGCCTGAGGCAACAGAACAATGACCAATGGTTGATATTAGAGAAGAGGAGGTTTAGGATGTTAGGAACAAATCCTGCACCATGAGGGTGCTGGAACTGTGGAGCAGGTTGCCTGGGGAGGCGATTGGGGCCCCCTCCCTGGAGATATTCCAGGTGAGGCTCGACAGGGCTCTGTGCAACCTGCTCTAGCGGAGGATGTCTCTGCTCACTACAGGGCTAGATGATCTTTGGAGGTCCCTTCCAACCCAGCCTGTGAGACCATCTAGTCCAAGCCCCCTGCTAAAGCAGGTTCACTTAGAGCAGGTTGCACAGGGGCACACTGTCCGGTCCTATCAGCCCTTGCAGGATCATCCTGGCTTCCAACTCTACTGTTGCTCGTGCAGGATGAAGGCACCACAGAGCTACCTTCCCGTCATGAGGGAAGCAACCCTCATGAGCTACAGCATACCCTCTGAAGCTAGGCAGTGTGCTTGTAACTGATGCACATAGCCTTGTCTGCAAGGCTCCAGAAGATGGTGACCTCCAGGGCTATGCTGCTGTACTTCCAGCCACCCAGCAACTGCGTCTTGTTTCAGCAAGAGGGAATTTGTCTGCTTGAACTTCCAGCTATTGGCTGACTTCATGTCTCTGTCAGGAGGGCTGACACGCCTGCCTGCTTGCTGCCTCCTCCTCCCCCCAGATGCTTTCCTGCCTATAAATCCTATATTCAGCACTGAGGTCACCTCAAAAACTTCCCTTCCTTAAGCTGAATTAATGGAATAGATCAAGCCAAGCTTTACACTCCAAGCCTTCTCCAGTTCCTGTGGTCCCTTCTACACACAGCCCCTCTCCTCCCCTTCCCCAGCTCAGTGACAAATCCTGTGTGCTTTAAAATCCATCAGGGAGCTTTGAATTCAGATCACCAGAAAATCCACCCGTTAATGGGGAAAGAATCCTTTAGGCCATGCTTGACAGCAATTTTTCTTTGCTGAATCTCCTCATTTAACCTCTCCCCTCCCAAGCCAAGGAACCTTCTGAAAATACTGAGCACCTCTCTTCTAGTAAATACTGGCTGCTTCCCTGCTGCCTTGACCTTGGCTTGGTGGCTGAACTCAGCTAGGAGCTATGGTCTCTGTTTGCTGCAATAACACCATGTGGAAGGAGCAGGAAGGCCTCCAGGGCAGTAACTTTCAAAAGCTGTCCTGTGGCCTTCTCACTGGAGAGGGATTGTACTAAGCTCAGGAGAGCCCTCTTCCCTTCTTTTATGGTCTTTGGTGGTGGTGAGTGAGATAGGACTAATTGCTTTCCTTCTCTTGTTTTTTTCCCTCTTGCCATTGTGTGTTACTCCACCAGCCATAGACCCAGAGAGCTGTTATCCACCAGGTTAGGTCCTTAGCCCTGCTCTGCTTCCCATCTCTCTTTCTTGAAGGATTTATTTTTTTTTAATTTTTAAATTTTATTTTATTTTAATTTCTTCTGCTTTAATTTCTTCTACTTTAATTTCTTTCATTTCTTTAATTTCTTCTACTTTAATTTCTTTAATTTCTTTATTTTCTTCTACTTTAATTTCTTTAATTTCTTTAATTTCTTCTACTTTCTTCTACTTTATTTAATTTTTTTAATGTTTATTTATTTTAATGTATTTATTTTATGTGATTTTATTTTTAGCATAGTTTCATGATTATCTAAAGCAGAAGCAGTCAGAACAGGCATTAGTTGGGGTTTTTTTCATTGCTACTAAGGTGTTTCATTTCTGACCAGGGGTGCTTTTGGTGACTCCTTTAGGTGTTGTGTGGTTCTTTTTAGAGTCTAGGGTGAAAAATCTGCTGTCTGGATGGAGTGGTTTGAGTTCTGCTTGGGGCCTACAAGAAAGCTGGGGAGGGACTTTTTACAAGGGCTTGTAGTGACAGGGCAAGAGGGAATGGATTGAAGTTTGAGGAGAGCAGATTAAAGAATTTCTTCCCGATCTTCAGTCAGAGTGAGGGTGGGGAGACACTGGAACAGGTTGCCCAGGGAGGTTGTGGATGCCCCCTCCATGGAAGTGTTCAAGGCCAGGCTGGATGAGGCCTTGAGCAAGCTGGGCTGGTGGGAGGTGTCCCTGCCTGTGGCAGGGGATTTGGAACTGGATGGTCTTCAAGGTCCTTTCCAACCTAAACCATTTCATGAATCTGTGAACATGGTACACATGAAGCACAGCTTCTGAATAACAGACAAGCAGATGCTCATCTCCTAGTCTCACCTGACTTTGAGTATGTTTGGTATCTGAATCAGTCTCTAAAGAGGCTGAGACAAAACACAATATTAGTTGGTGTCTCCTGTTACCTTCATCATCTTCTGAGCTTCATCATCATCTCTCTGTGCCACAACCTGAGTAATGTGGGCATGGTGTAATACTCTGGGTCTGGATGCCAGCTCTGATCTGTGCTCCTGAAGCTTTGACTAAGCAATGATGAGGATTCAGCTTGTAGTTGGTTGCATTTACTCTGTAAGGGTTGTGCTGTGTTGTCTTGTTGCAGCCCAGAAGGTACTCCTCAGCACTCAGCCTGTGATCTGAGCCAGCAAACTGTGGGCTTGCTCTCCAGACCATGAGAAAGTAGCTCATCTGTGATCAGTGGGCACTGCATGATGGAGCTGTAGTTTCCCCTGATTTGAGATTTACTACCTCTTGAGAGCAGGAAGAGTTGGAAAGGGGAGGAAGACCATGGTATCAACACTAATACAGGTACCATAGCTTTGGGGTGCTGCAGAAGTCACTGGCATAGAACCACAGAATCATTTTGCTTGTAAACGAACTTTAAGATCATCCAACCATTCTCTAACTCCATCCAGGCTAGTGCTAAACCATGTTGCTCAGCACCACATCTCTGCTGCTTTGAAACACCTCCAGGGATGGGGATTCAACCACTACCTTGGGCAGTCTGGTCCAGTGGTTGAGAACCCTTTTGGTAAAGAAGTTTCTTCTATTGTCCAACCTAAACCTCCTCTGGTGAACTAGTTGTAGGTACCTTGCAGTGTCATGGCAGACCACAGGCTCTGCCACCTTTTCCCTTCTCCTGAGGCCAGGGGTTTGGCTGCTGTGCCCAGGGCCAGTTCCAGTCTCTGCAGATACAACTTGGGGTGCTCAGAAGTGGGGTCACCTACCTGTGGGTCACTATTCTAGGTGTCTTCAGAGAGAATTTGCATCATTAAGGTAATCTTACCATGCCACCTCCTGGTGCCAGTTGGTGAGACAATCACACCAGGCTTCCTCATCTTCAAGTCTAATGATGTGGAAATCAAAGCAGCTCAGATTCCTCCTGCTCAGCAGCATCTAGCTCATTCAGCCAAGGTGCATTTGGGCATGGCATGTAGCAGGGCAGCTCCTGCCTCAGATGAAACCAGTCTGAGCTGGTCTACATACCCACTTCTTGCTCTCACTGATGGCCAGTCCTGTAATACAGTGTAAATTACTTCTATTATCCAGTTCCTTTGTTCCAAGACACTTTTCAGAAAGATGATTTCTTAACTTTCATCCCACTTCCCAGTTTGTGTTTCAGGGAGTAACCTCCAGTGTCATAAGGAGCTGACAAAAAAAAAAAAACCCAAGGGACAGCTTAATCAAAACCTTCATTTAGCAACCAGTAAAATGGGAGTGATGGTTTTGCCTCCCCTGGAGATGAGGAAGAGTTAATTTTGATTCTTACCAGGGCTGCCGCCCTTTCAGATTGAATTTTCTCTCTGTAGCAGTGTTTGGATGGGAGGACTTCAAGAGGCTTCCAAGTAGTAATTTGGAAGGTATTAACTCGTGGTTAATCCTTTATTACAGTGCTAGAGGGCACTGCACTGTTGAAGGTACCATTTATGGATCAAATCTAACAGCCAGGAGCTAGACAGTTTAATGGTTGGAGATTCCTTTGCACTTTCTGGGAGACATGCTAATCCTGACCAGGTTGTAACTCATCATAATTGCACTCTTCCTGCCTCAGACATGCTGGGTTTAATTCTTTGTTGTCCTGACCTTGTGGACTCCTTTCTTCTGAAGATGAAAATGTAAACTGCTGCCATTCTGGAGGGAAAAATGTTCCATGCTGCATGTCATTCTGGCAATGTGAAGCCTGTCATGTCTAGAGGACCATTAGCCTCTGGAAGGACAACTGTGGGCATCAGTGCTCCACACAATGGTCTCCTAACTATTGAAATCAGCTTTCTAGCTGCTTAGATAAGAATGAATTGCACTTCTGATTGCTGTCAGACAAACAGAGCTTAAACCCCTTGGTACAGAAGGGCACAGCTGTCTCCCAGCACTGCCACAGCACAGAGCCCAGCTCTGTGACTCTAAGCAGTTCCCACCTTGTGCACTCCAGTGTGTCCTGGTTTGAGGTAGACTAGAACTAATCCTGCTCACTGCTGTCACTTTCCAGCTCAGGCTCTGCTCACTGAGGGCACTTTCTTAAGTTCAGTGCAGCTTTGCACAGCCAGGGGCTGCTTGTAGCAGGGAGAAGTTGATGGGGAGAGTTCCTGCCAAGGGCTGGGCTGAAGAAAGGCTCTGCCTGAGATTTGCTCCTCTGCAGACCACTGCCACAACTTGTGCCCCTCCTTGGGGTGCAGGATGTCAGAGGTGGCAGCTGTGGGGAGGAGCACACAGGACATGTGACCCTCAACTGACCAGCAAGGGATTGCATCCATGGACAGCATCTTCAGGAGAAAGCTGAGGGATCACCAGGGTCAGATCTCTTATTCAATGCACAGAAGAATCCCAGGAAGACTGTTCTGCCTTTGATCTTGAACTGTGTGTTCCTGATTCCAGTTGCCAGAACCCTGTTCTGAATCTGCTGAGTCCAGTCTGGGAATTGCCCAGTGCCTGCCCCCAGCATCAGTGGTGCCAATGGTGACATACTTGCCATCAGGGGTTGGGTTCCATACTGGTTTGTCTCTTTTTCTCTATTCCATTGGATTGCTCTCATTTCCATCCCAGCTGCTTCAGTTTCTTTCCCAGCCCATCAGCCTCTCTCCCTTCTCCCCTTTCTCTTCCCTTTGGGATGGCAGAGGGGTTCACAGAGAGCTTCTGGCACTGATCTGGTGGCCAGCCCAGCCCTGACTCTTGACACAGTGTTGTGTGCTTCTCTGGGGCCAACTGCTTGTTTCATCTCTGCTTTTAAACTGAAGATGTAGACACAGAGATGTGGTGCTGAGGGACATGGCTTAGCACCAGACTTGGCAGAGTTAGAGGATGGTTGGACTCAATAATCTGAAAGGTCGTCCAACTGAAATGAGTCTGTAAGACTTAGCGTTGCTCTCTGCAAAATTCATACCTTTCTTTACAGAGTTCTTACTTTTTTGTGTGCTTTGTTCCTTTTGGCTTTGAATCAGAATTGTTTCAAAGTGAAACATTCATTTTTCCCCTTTGAAAACTTGTTTGGATACTTTTTTTTTTTTAAATCCTCACTTTTATCTTTTCTTACTGAAAAGGGGGGAAAAGGCAGCTGGTGATTTTTACCTGCTTTTGGAAAATATTTACCCTTGTTACATTTCCTACAACAATTTCTTAATTTACAGTTTGGAAACCCTGTGTTTTCACTTCAAAATGCCTCTTAAAATACCCTGGCTAGTTCTCCTTTTGAACTTCCACCAGAGTTTATCATCTAAGTTCTTCCTCTGTAGACAGGACAGGAGGAAAACGAAGTTATTGCTGTTTCTGGCTGGTTCCATTAACACCAGTTCCAGACTGTGAAACCATGACAGTGAGCCAGCCTTGAATGATGAATGATCTGTGTTTATGCAGGGCCCCAACTAGAAATCCACGTGGTTAACAGACCCATGAAATCTGCTGCCCAGAAGATCTGCAGCAGCAGGAGGAGTGCCCTGGGGAAAGGCCTTCTGGCAGCGAGCAGGCAGCGGGTTTGGGCTTGGGTCTCTACCTAAGAGCAGTGAACCAGCTGCTGGGCAGGGAGGGTGGACAGCAGCAGAGTCAAGGCTGCTATGAAGATAACAGACACATTTATTGCCATTTTCCTTTTTCTTCTCCCAGTGGTGGGAATTGGCTCTGAAGGCAGCAGATCACACCAGCCACCTAGGTTCTTTTCAGTGGCCTTTCCTGCCCCCCAGAACATGGCTTCTTTCTCCACCTTGCAGAGCTGTGCCTGCAGATCCCATCTTGCATGTTCCCAGGTGCCTCTTTCCAGTTCAATTTCTGCTTGGCAGATCACTGCTGTTTTCCTGCTTCCCTTCCCATCCCCCTGCTCATGTTCTCAGCAGCTGTGAGCTGGGCTGATCCTTCTCGGAAAATAATCAGGCTGTTGGCCCACCCTAGGAAGAGAGTTAGCTCTCTGTGCTGCTCTGCAGCCCATGCTGCTTGCTGCTTCCTTCCCTTTCCATTCTCATCTCAGCTTCACAGCCCAGAAGCCAAACATCTCCTGAGATGCATCCCCAGCAGCATGAGCAGCAGGCAGAGGAAGGGGATTCTGCCCCTCTGCTCCCCTCTGTTGAGACCCCACCTGCAGTGCTGGGGCCAGCTCAGGAGTTCTCAGCACAACACAGACAGGGACCTGTTGGAGAAGGGCCAGAGAAGGCCACAGCAATGCTGGGAGGTCTGCAAGCTCTCTGCTGTGAGGCCAGGCTGAGAGAATTAGGATTGTTCAGCCTGGAGAAGAGAAGGCTCCAGGGAAACCTTCTGGTGGCTTTTCAGTGCTTCAAGAGGCTGAGCAGAAAGCTGGGAAGAGACTTTTGAGCAGGGCCTGTTGTGACAGGATAAGAAGTGATGGTTTGCACTGAAAGAGGGAGAATTTAGGCTGGAGGGAAGGAGGAAGGAATCTTTCATGCTGATGGTGGTGAGACCCTGTCCCAGGCTGCCCAGAGAGGTGGTGGTAGAAGCCCCATCTCTGGAAACATCCAAGGTGAGACAGGTTCTGAGCAACCTCCTGTAGCTGCAGATGTCCCTGCTGAGTGCAGGGGCTTGGACTAGATAACCTTTAAAGGTCCCTTCCCGTCCCAAGTACTCTGTGATTCCATGATTAGTAAGCATTTTGGCCTCTGCTGCTTTGATTCCAGTCCCACTCCCTCCCCGGGTGTCTCCTCTGAGGGATGCTGTTCCCAGGCTCTTCCCAGCCCCGCCCTGTTTGCGCCCTTTCCTCTCAAGGCTTAATTTCCCTGACTTTGATCTGTTAATTGGCTATTTCCCGCTTTCAGCCATCAGGCTGCTGCCCTGCGTGCTGGCCACCATCCCATGCTTCATCTACAGCTGGAAGGGACCAGAAAGCACACTCAGGAGCAAGCAACCCTGCTGCAGGGCAGCTGAGCAAGCCCCCAGAGCAGGAGCACACGTCCCTGAATGAGGAGAGCTTGATGTTGCTTCACTGAGGTTGCTCACAGCCCCAGACAACCTCGCCTGAAATGTTTCCAGGGATGGGGTTTCTACCACCAGACAAGGTCTCACCACCCTCAGCATGAAAGATTCCTTCCTTCTCTCCAGCCTAAATCTCCCTCTTTTAGTTCAAACCATCACTCCTTATCCTGTCACAACAGGCCCCAATCAAAAGTCTGGCCCCAGCTTTCTGATCAGTCTCTTGAAGCACTAAAAGGCCACCAGAAGGTCTCTCTGGAGCCTTCTCTTCTCCAGGCTGAACAATCCTAATTCTCTCAGCCTGGCCTCACAGCAGAGAGCTTGCAGACCTCCCAGCACTGCTGTGGCCTTCTCTGGCCCTTCTCCAACAGGTCCCTGTCTGTGCTGTGCTGAGGACTCCTGAGCTGGCCCCAGCACTGCAGGTGGGGTCTCAACAGAGGGGAGCAGAGGGGCAGAATCCCCTCCCTGCCCGTGCTGCCCATACTGCTAGGGATGCATCCCAGGAGATGTTTGGCTTCTGGGCTGTGAAGCTGAGATGAGAATGGAAAGGGAAGGAAGCAGCAAGCAGCATGGGCTGCAGAGCAGCACAGAGAGCTAACTCTCTTCCTCTGATGAAGCCCCCAGAGCTGGACACTACTCCAAGCAGGGCCCTTACTAACATGGCCCTACCCTTGAGAAGCTGCATCCTTGGGTTTAGTAGCTTAACTTTATGAAGTTTGCAACTGTGTGTACCTAAACCAGGTATCTATACCTTGATGCAGCATGGCATGGAGAATCACAGGCTCACAGGAAGTTAGGGGATGGAAGGCACCCCTCCGAAGATCATCAAGTCCAACCCCCTTGCCAGAGCCAGGACCAGAGAATCCAGCACAGGTCACACAGGAACGCATTCAGGTGGGTCTTGAGAGTCTCCAGAGAACTTTCAGACTCTGCTACAGTCAACACGAGGTGACTTGGACAGCACTGAAACAGGACATTCCCAAGATGTGCCCTTCTTCCTTGGGCTCTCCTGAGCCTGATGTTTTAGGAGCAAGCTCATGTTGTGCTTAGACTAAAGCTGCCCAAGAGACACTTTTATTGTGGAAGGTTGTTGTTTGGGTTTTTTTCTTTTTTATGGGAAATGAGTTGTTTACAAAACAGGGAAGATACTCAAGTATTTGTTTGGGTTGGGTTTTCCCCCCCTGAATCATTTTAAATGGCAATGTGCAAAGCACTGTTTTGTTAAGGCCCTAGCAGCAGACACTTGATCCAGGAATTAAGGTAAGTTGCTTCAATCAGTAGTAAGGAGCAGGTGCCCTGAGTGATTAAATGTCATTGAGTATTCCCAGGATTCTGTTAGGCTTTATGTCAGTAGTTCCTCTCAGATCCTGAGATCCATGTGAAAACATGCTCAGAACAACATCTCCCAGCCTGGGCTTCCCAGTTCTAGAGAGACAGGGAACTGCTGGGGAGACTCCAGGGCAGGCTACAAAGATGCTGAGGGGCCTGGAGCATTTCTGTGAGGAGGAAAGGCTGAGAGCCCTGGGGCTGGTGAGCCTGGAGAAGAGCAGTCCTGAGGGGATCTGAGCAATGCTCAGCAAGAGCTGAAGGGTGGTGGACAACAGCATGAGGCCAGACTCTTGTCAGTGGTACCCAGTCACAGGACAAGGGGCAATGGGCACAGACTGCAACCCAGGAGGTTCCATCTGAACATGAGGGGAAAAAATCTTTGCTGTGAGGCTGCTGGAGGCCTGGAGCAGGCTGCACAGAGAGGTTGTGGAGTCTCATTGTCTGGAGAGATCCCAACCCCGTGCTGGCCATTGTGATCCTGGGCAAGCTGCTGTGGGTGCCCTGCTTTAGCAGGGGAGTTGGACTGGATGATCTCCAGAGGTCCCTTCCAAGCCTTCACCACACTGGGATTTTGTGATTTAAATTTAAAATATGTACTGCAACGTGCATTAAAGAGGTTAAATGAACCTTGGAAACATGTGGTCTGAGATGCTCAGAGCAACATTCCCTTGCAAATTCATAGCTTCATAGAATGGTTTGGGTTGGAAGGAACCTTAAAGATCACCCAGTTCCAATCCACCATGGGCAGGGACACCTTCCACTAGCCCAGATAGCTCAAGGCCTCATCCAACCTGGCCTTGAACATCTCCAGGGAGATGATCCACAGTCTCCCTGGGCAACCTGTTCCAGCGTCTCCCTGGGTGACTTTGGGTGATGGCTACTGGGAGAGACTTGCCTGCATCACACACTGCTGCATGCAGCATTGGATGGAACAAAAGACAGCTGTGGTTAAAGCTGTGAGTAATTCCCTGGGGAAGGTTATTTCTTTTTTTCCCTGAAAGAGTGGTTGGTTGTTGGTGGGGGCTACCCAGGGAGGTGGAAGGGATCACCATCCCTGGAGGTGCTCAAAAAATGTGTGGCCATGGCACTTTGGGACATGGTTTAGTGGCCACAGTGGTGTTAGGTGGGTGGTTGGACTCGATGATCTTAGAGGTCTTTTCCAACCAAAACTATCCTATGAGGCAAGTGAAAGGGCTCATGGTTGTTGCACTGAGCTCCCTCTCATTCCCTCATGAGTCCTCTCATTCACATCACATCTACTTTTAGGTTTGACATCATTCTCTGGCTGCATTTTAGAGAACTTGACAACTGTAGAGTTCTGAGTTTGACCACCTTGTAAGTTAATATTTGGGGTTTATTTATTTATTTATTTTACTTTCTCAGAGTAACCCACAGGGAGGCACACACAATGACTTATCTACTTAAATGAAACCTGAGAAGTTCAGGACTGGTTTTAGTTCTGTCAGCACAATCCCAGGGAAGTCAATCATGTGCAACAAAGTGTGAAATTCAATTCCAAATTGTTTGTTATTCCCAGCATCCTACTGACCCAAACTTAAATAATTTCCTTTTTTTTTTTTGTCTCAGGCAAGCTTGCAATAATAGAAAAAACATCCCACCACATCATAGGATCATAGGATGTTAGGGGTTGGAAGGGACTTTGAAGATCATTGCGTCCAATCCCCTGCCAGAACAGGACCATAGAATCCAGCACAGGTCACACAGGAACACATCCAGACAGGGCTTCAAAGTCTCCAGAGAAGGAGACTCTACAACCTCTCTGGGGAGCCTGTTCCAGTGCTCTGTGACCCTCACAGTGAAGAAGTTCCTCCTCATGTTGAGGTAGAACCTCCTGTGCTGGAGTTTCTATCCATTGCCCCTTGTCCTATCCCAGGGTGCAACTGAGCAGAGCCTGTCCCTGTCCCCTCCCTCTTGACCCCCAGCCCTCAGCTATTCATAGACATTGATCAGATCCCCTCTCAGTCTTCTCGTCTCCAGACCAAACAGCTCCAGGGTACCTAGTGGTGTCTCAGGGAGAGGAGAAAGCAGCTCACCTCACTTGGTGGCTTTGATTAGGATTGATGCAGTGAAACTGGGCAAATACTTAAAGAGGAGAGACCTCATTGCTCTCCACAACTCCCTGAAAGGAGGTTGGAGTGAGGTGGAGGTTTGTCTCTTCTCCCTAGCACCAGGTGACAGAACGAGAGGAAATGGCCTGAAATTATGCCAGGGGAGATTTGGGTTGGATACAAGGAAAAATTTCTTTCCTCAAGAGTGGTCAGGCATGGGAACAGGCTGCCCAGGGAGGTGGTGGAGTCACCATCCCTGGAGGTGTTCAAGAAACCTGAACCTGTGGCCATGGCACTTTGGGATGTGGTTTAATGGCCATGGTGTTGTTGGGTTGATGGTTGGACTGGATGATCTTGGAGGTCTTTTCCAAAGGAGACAGTTCTATGATTCTGTCAAGAAGTACCATCCCCAGTACTGTTCCCTAGAGACCAATAGTGACCAGGCACAACCCTTGGAGCCTGCAGGTTCCTTTTACTTTGCAGTCTACCTCTTCAAGTCAACTTTCCCCAGTTTGACTATGAGGATGCTATGGAGATTGTGTCCAAGGCATTTCTGTACTCAAGGTAGAACAATACTCACCACAACCCTCTCTTCCACAAAGCAGAGCACAACGTTTGCTAACAAAGGGTCACTTCATGATGAAATCCAGGCACCAGTCCCCATGAAGGGGCAGTGCTGAGCCTGTTTTCAGAGTTTCCTGGCCCCTGCCTTCCTGTCAGAGGTCTTCCATGTCTGAGATCAGTTCCAGCACATAACTTCATTCCTCCAGACCCCAAAGCTATACTCCAGTTTCCCAGGCAGAGCTCAGCTTCCACATGCTTTCCTCCTTGTCTCCACAAGAAAGGAAAGACGCCAAGTGCCTGGGAAAGCCTGTCCCAAACCACAGTCACACGTAGGAAGCCTCCTTTTGGCCTCACTTGATGGCAGTTTGTTTCCATCACATCATGTGAAGATGGCAATGTCCTGCAGCTCTGTGTCACCCTCATAATCCCATTTTATCTTGCACCCACTGCCAGAGATCATAAACCATAGAATGGTTTGGGTTGGAAGGGACTTCCAAAGATCATCCAGTCCAACTCTCCCTGCAGTCATCAAGGGCATCTTCAACTAGATCAGGTTGCCCACAGCCCTGATGACCCTGACTCTAAATAACTCCAGGGATGGGACCTCAGCTACCTCCCTGGGCAACCTGATTCCAGTGTTCCACTACCCTTATGATAAAGAACTTGTTTCCAATGTCTAATCTGAATCTGCTCTTCTCTAGTTTGAAGAGATCTTTATCCTCTATTCACCTCCTTGCATCTGACTTATTCTCTTTCTCATTTGTCCCTGATGTGTGTGGCCTTTATCAAACACACTCAGTTATCATTATTACTAAGGTGTCTGGAGATGCTGGTGATGGTCATGATGCTGCTGTAGCAGGTGGTAGCCAAACACACTTTAGCCAGACATTTTTTAACTAAATAAGACAAAGGCAAGGCAAAACCAGAAGAGCAGAGAAGGAACTTCCACAACATCGTTCAAATCAGGAGCAGAACCAGGATCCAAAGGTTTAAAATCTGTTTGAGCACTTGCTAGAACACTTGTTCTGTAAATACATTGTGGTGGTTGTCCATCTGCCTAGGTCACTATCCCACCTTGAATATATTTCCAGAGATGGAGCCATAGCCACCTCCCAGGGCAACCTGTTCCAGTGATCCACTACCATAATAGTGAGGAACTTGTTCCTAACATCCAATCTCAATCTGCTCTTCTCTAACGTGAAGCCATTGCCCCTCATCCTTGTCCCTGCAGGCCTTTGCAAACAGTCTCTCTCCATCCCTCTTGTAGCCCCCTTCAAGTACTGAAAGGCCACTATTAGGTCTCCCCAGAGCCTTCTCTTCTCCAAGCTGAACAGCCCCAGCTCCCTCAACCTATCCTTGTAGCAGAGGTGTTCCCCCACCATAGTCCAGCCCATTGATGCCTTTTATAGACCTGTAATCCCTTGTCAGTGCCCCAGAATTACCCATCTCTTCCTAACAGCTACCAAAGCTGAGGTCACAGAGCCCCTGGGAACACAGGAGTGGTCTGAATAAACCTCAGTCCCTGCTCTTGTGAGCTTTTCTAGAATTCAGGTCTTCTGCATACCAAGCTTTATCTTGAGACCACCTGTTTGCCTCCCTAGACTTCTGGGTGAGGACTCGGTGCCACCTCCATGCTCTGCATATTATAACTATCTCCTGGTCTCAGGAGAAGCTGATTCTGAAGATGCATGGAGGCTCCAACCTTTGGCAAGCCAAAGCTTCCTCTGTTACCTGCAGACAAATGACTTCTCTTGCTGGTCCTGCAAGTACATTTGTCTTCCTTTCCAAAAGGCAGATGATTATATTCTGCCAAAATTTCCCTCAAGAAAAGCTGTAAATATTCCTGGCCCAGCATCATTAGGAAGTGGGACCAAGCCAGGTGAGGTTTGGTCACTTCTCTCTAGTATCAAGTGACAGGATGAGAGAAAACGTCCTAAATTTGTACCAGGGGAGGTTTGGATTGGACATGAGGAACAATTTCTTTCCTGCAGGAGTGGTCAGGCGTTGGAGCAGGCTGCCCAGGGAGTTGGTGGAGTCACCATCCCTATGGGTGCTCAAGAAACCTGTGGCCATGGCTCTTTGGGACATGGCTTGGTGGCCATGGTGGCTTTTGGTTGACAGTTGGACTCAATGATTTTAGAGGTCTTTTCCAACCTTAACAATTCTATGATTAATCCCAGGAGCTTCAGCTCAGGTGTGTCTTCCAGGCACCTTTCTATCTCCCCTGAAAAATCACCTTGGCCATGACAATAAAAGCAGCTCATGAGGGGAGCTGAGGTGCTGCTGCTACTCTGAGCTGTGGGTTCGGATTCTGCAGGACCTGGAGGAGAAAAACCAGCCCCAAGAACATGCTTCTGCTACTGCCACAACCCTAAGTGGCAGAAAAATGACAGCAAGCAGGAGCTCAGGCTGGGCTGAAGATGCTGAGTGAGACTTTTGGAAGGAGATGGTTGGTGAGGGGCTGGGGTTGTTTGAACAGCTGCAGGGAATCAGCAGCTTTTCCCCTGCCCTCCCCTTGCTGCACAGCAGCTCCCTCCTTGCCAAGGCAAACAAAGTCATCCCAACAAGGGCAGTCTGCCATGGTGCAGGACAGAACCAGCCCATAGAGCAGAGAGAAAGGGAAGAGAAGTCTTCAGATGAGACATGAACCTGGTGTGATACCTGTGAAGATTTGTACCAGCAGCAAAGGAGAACAAACAGCGAGGGAATCACTAAAGAGGGGAAAGGCCAAACATTGTGTTGCTGTCAGCCAGCTGAGCTAATCACAGGGACACTCCCATTCAGCTACAGCTGCTTCCACCCCATAACTTGTGGGACCTGCTCAGCCCAACCAGCTACAAGCTGCTCCTGGCTAACAAAACAGAATCACAGAATGGTAGTGGTTGGAAGGGATCTCTAGATACTATCTAGACCAACTCACATGGCAGATTCCCTTGTCCTGGGTCAGTAGAGGCCTCAGGGAACTTCTAGCCTCTGGAGCCATGCCACAATGTTTGGAAGAATCACCTAAAGAGGAAGCTTGTGGATCCAAGCAGTGTTTTGAGGAGAACCCCAAAAGGAAACCAGTGGAAGAAAGAGGTGAGTGAACATTGCTGGTACTCATTGTAGGGTAGCACTCAGGTTATTGCTGCAAAGAACCTCTCCTTCCCCCATGCCCTCCTTACCAGCCACTTTTGGCCTGGTTGCCATCCACTCTGTCAGGCTAGTGCCAACTTAAGGACATTTATTGCAGGAAGAGCTGTTAGAGCCTGTTGTAATTGCTCAGCTGCTGGTGGAATGGTGTCTGTGAGGATCCAGCCCAGCACCAGCAGTGGTTCAGCTGGCCTGTCTCACCTGGTGGGATCATTTCCCCTTTATTATAACTGTGATTTTTCAACTCAATAGTTTCAGAGTATTTTTAAACCCTTGAGGTGGAAAAAAAGTGCTGAATTTGCAGTGAATTTGGTTTTTGGTTTGTTTTGGTTTTGTTCCCCCCTCCCTTACCTGGTGACCCTGAGAAAAACAGATTTCTAAGCTAAGTCAAGCAGGGATCCCCCCAGTTCACTTCTCCTCCTGCTGCAACCTTTCCAGAAGAGAAGGGAACTGTCAGCCAGCTGCTGAAAGGGGTCAGCATGTTTCTGGGGATGAACTGGGAGCTCAGGTGTAAAATAAAAGAAGACTTTTCAGCTAGGACCACCTTCCATTCTGTCTGCTCATGGAACAACCCCCCCACAGAGAGCTGAGGGCTGAACTTCACTTCTTCATTGAAAACCAGACCAGAAGAATCTCTAACCAGAAAACTGCAGGAAACAAAATTGTTCTTATCTTTTCTAACCTCCAATAGCTAGAAGCACCCAGCCTCATCCTTCCTCCAGGTCACTTGTCCTTCATGAGTCTCCCAGGCCAAAAGTCCCTTTGGCAGCTCCCAGAACAATTTCTTCCCCAAAATGGCTGTCAAGGCCTGGAAGAGGCTGCCCAGGACAGTGGTGGAACCCCCATCCCTGGAGGGCTTTCAAAGCCCATGGAGATGTGGTGCTGAGGGACATGGCTTAGAGGTGGGTTAAAGATTGGATCCTCAGGGTCTCTCCCAACCAAAACAGTTCTGTGATTCTTCTGGCCCATGATGGAACATGGCAGCTCTAAGATGCTTCTCTTGCAGCTGTCTAATATGGGATAAAACCATGCCCTGCTCCATCTGGAACTGTGAAAGCTCCTTTTCCTCTGTCATGTATATCACAGAATCACAGAAACATTCAGGTTGGAAGAGAGACCCTCAGGATCAGCAAATCCAACCCAAACTCCAGCTCTGCAAGGGTCAATTCTAAACTTTATCACCAAGCACCACATCCAAACCACCTTTAAACACCCTCCAGGCTTGGTGACTCCACCACCTCCCTGGGCAGCACATTCCAATCCCTGACCACTCTTGCTGGGAAAAAAATTTTCCCAGCTGTCCAGTCTAAACCTACCCAGTGGCAGCTTGAGGCCATTCCCTCTTGTTCTATCACTAATGACCTGTGTCCTTTCAGGTAGCTGTAGACAGCTATAAGGTCTCCCCTCAGCCTTCTCTTTTTCACACTAACCATCCCCAGCTCCTTCAGTCACTCTCCATCAGATTTCTTCTCCAGGCCCTTCCCAGCTTCCTTGTCCTCCTCTGCCCTGGCTCCAGCACCTCCACATCTCTCTTGGATTGAGGTGCCCCAAACTGGACACAACACTCCAGGTGTGGCCTCCCCAGAGCTGAGTCCCAGGGGACAATCCCCTCCCTGCTCCTGCTGGACACAGCATTGCTGATCCCAGCCAGGATGCCTTTGGCTTTTTTGGCCACCTGGGCACACTGCTGGCTCCTCTTCAGCTGTTTGTCCATTAGCACCCCCAAGACCCTTCCTGCCAGCAGCAAGGGGCACCCTGTCAGCTGTCACTGCTATGTGTGTCTGCTGCTATGAAAGCCCAGAGCCCACAGCATCTATTGGATTTTGTTGAAGTGCTTTATTGGATTTTGTGAACCTCATCTACCCACCAGACAGAACATAGGAGACACATCCTGGTGATCTCCACGAGAAGCAATTAAAAACCCCAACCGTGTTTCAACTCCATTTCTAATGAACTATGGAGCCACAGCCGCCTTCTCCATAGGGTGATCACAGATCTCATTAACTAGGTTTAATTGAGAGTGGCAGCTAGTGGATTTTATACATTAGGGAGCACTTCTGCAGGCATCCCATTGTTCAAAAGCATGCACTGAAAAATTACAACGAATCCCATGATCGATACGGAATCATCTTCCTTGTTCCCAGTGTTGCCTCAGCTCCAAGGTTACTTGAAGACATGAGCTTCAGTTAATAAAATTCCCATTTCCTTCACCCTGTCATATATATTTTTTTTTCTTCCGGGCTGACTCTTAATCTTCTCACTTTCTTTTGGCAAAACCTTTCACAATTGGCCCTTCAAAAATAACCCACAAAATTCCTCTCTTTTCATCCCTGCTTCATGCTGAGGATCTCAAAGCTCTCAAGAGCTGCAGGCAAAGCTCCTTTCAAGTGGATTGTTTGCTTTACAGAGAAAGAAACTAAGGGCAGACATGGTTAGGTGCTCCTCACACCACGTGGCACACGGAGAGGCAGTGGGGAAGCTGTGAACGGAGCTCTGGATTCCCAGGCCACAAACCATCACAGAATCTCAGCATGCTGGTGCTTGGAAGGGACCTCTGGAGATCATCTAGTCCAGGCTCCTTGCTAAAGCAGGGTCACCTACAGCACCTTGCCTGAGATCACATTGTCCAGGTGCGTTTGGACTCTCTCCAGACAAGGAGACTCCACAAGCTCTCTGGGTGAGCCTGCTTCAGGGCTCCAGCATCCTCACAACAAAGAAGTTTCTTCTCACAGTCAGGTGGAACCTCTTGGGTTCCAGTTTGTGCCCATTGACCCTGGTCCTTGCACTACCCTGGCCCCCTTCTCTTGCCTGTCACCTTCTAGCTCTCGCTGAGCATTGATTAGATCCCCTCTGGGGCTGCTCTTCTCAAGCTCAACAGCCCCAGGGCTCTCAGCCTTTCCTCTTCACAGAGGTGCTCCGAGCCCCTCAGCAGCTCTGTATCCTTCACTGGACTCTCTCCAGTAGTTCCCTGTCTCTCTTGAAGTGGGGATCTCAGAACTGGACCCAGTACTCCCGCTGTGGCTTCACCAGGGCAGAGTAGATGATGAGGAGGAGAACCATCCTCAACCTGCTGGCCACACTCCTCTTCATGCATCCTGGGAGACCATTGCCCTTCTTGTCCCCAAAAGACACATTGCTGGCTTGTGGAGAACTTGTCCACCACCACTTCCAGAGGTATCTCTAATAATACCACCACATCATTCCTCCACAATTCAGCAGAGAAGGGGTGTGAGCTCCTTCATGTTACTGAGTGAGAGGACCCACCATGAACATCACCTGAGGTCAATAATCCACTGCCTGCAATGAGAATCTGGTGGGAAGAGCAGCCATGGGGCTTGCATGCTCAGACATGTCCACACACAGATGACAACTGACAGGGTGTCTCTTGCTGATCTGTAATGACAGAGGTGAAGGAGCTTCCACAGTTCTAGATGGAGCAGCACATGGTTTTATCCCATGCCAGACAGGTTAGAGTTGCCATGCTCCATCATGGGTCAGAGGAAGGAGGACCTCTAAACTGTCACAGGCTCACAGGATGATAGGGATTAGAAGGGACCTCCAGAGATCACTGAGGTCACCCCCCTTGCCAGAGCAAGACCATAGAATCTAGCACAGGTTACACAGGAACACATCCAGATGGGTCTTGAAAGCCTCCAGAGAAGGAGACTCCACAACCTCTGGGGAGCCTGTCCCTCAGCACCACATCTACACAGCTTTTCAGTCCTTTCAGAGATGGAGATTCCAGCCCTGCCCTGGGTGGCTCTTCCAGGCCTTGACAAACCTCAGCTCTCTGTGGAGATTTGTTCATTGAGATGACGGAGGTGGAAGGTGGTCCTAGCTGGAATTCCTCTTTATGTTTGAGTTCCCAGTTCATGCCAGTTCCTCCCCTTCCCTTGAAAGCTGTGCAAAGGGGTAGGTCTGTGAGCAGACAGTCTGTAAGGTGGTGTCTGGCAGCCTCTCTTCAACATACTCAGCTAACCTACTTAATTCTGGAAGAGTCAGCCACTGCTTGGGTCATTTGGTGCAGAGTTTTGAGAGAATCACACCCAGCATTCTAGGTCAGCTTCACCCTGTGGATGAGATCTTCTTAAGGATGCTAATTCTCTCTGGAGCATGACAGCTTTGTAGAGGTGGTTCCATACCTCCTCCAGGACTTTCTGAGCCCCATTTTGATGTCTGCTCAGAGTTTTGATAACATCTGCTTGCTGACTGAAGTGCTTCAGGCTTGCTCTCTGTTTGAAGTTTAATTGTTTGGAAAAGCTTGAAGAAATTCTTTTCTGCTGGTTGTGGGTTTTTTTTTTTTTGTGTGTGGGTGGGTGTTGTGTTTTTTGGTTGTTTTTTTTTTTTTTTTTTTTTTTTTTTTTTTTTGGGGTGGGGGGAGGTTGGATAGGGGGGTGGTCAGGAGAAAATGAAAGTCTGTTTAAGAGCTTAATGACAGCAATAAGAAGTGTCCCATTGGAGATCTGTAGGGAGCAGGGGAAGGACTGGAAGCAAGCTGCCCTTTCTGCCTCTCTCCTTGCTCTTCTGTGTCCTCATTGTCTTGCCACCTCATAGCAGTGACAGGAGGTGCAGCTCATTCTTAGAAGAGCTGGCAGCAGGGTGGCTTCCTGGCAGGAGAGAGGTGTGAGGCAGCTGCCAGGCTCTCATGCCACCAGCTCAGTGTTTGCATAACTTTGCCTTTCCCAGCGATCTTCTCCTGTGTCCTGTGCTCCTCATGTGGCTTCTGAGAAGGTCAGGCTGGGGGGGAGGGAAGCATGTGAGTGATTGAAGGGCTTATTCTCACTTCTCCCTGCTCCATGGTGCAGGGAGGTGAAAGCACTGCACAGAGGTGGTGGGAACTGCACTGATGGAAAGGCAGAAGTCTTCCTCTCCCATCCCACCACAAGACCTCTGAGCATCTCCCTTTCTGATTGCAAGCTGCAGAATCAGGACCACAAAGCTGGCTCTTCTCAGTGGTGCCCAGTGACAGGACAGGGGGCAGTGGGCACTAACAGGAACCCAGGAGGCTCCACTCAAACAGGAGGTACAAATTCTTTGGTGTGAGGGTGCTGAGCCCTAGAGCAGGCTGTCCAGAGAGGTTGTGGAGTCTCCTTCTCTGGAGTTGTTTAGAAGATGTTTGGATGAGTAGCCCAGGGACATGGTCTAGCAGTTGTGTGCAGTGAGATGTTAGGTTATGGCTGGACTTAACCACCTTTAGGTCTTTTCCAACCAGGCAATTCTATGATTCAAAAGCCTGTCTTCCGTTTGGCCAGAAGCATCAACATTCTGCTGGGATGGTGAAGGGACAAAAGGAGAACTGGCTGGGGGGTTCTGCCTGGTTTCCTTGCTAAACCCAGCTGAAAACAACATTGAATGAAAAATTCCAACCAGCTGCAATCACTCCTTGGCTTGCCCTCAGAAGCTGTGGAGAAACAGACCTTCATGGCATCATGGAGCTTAAAGAACAACCTCTTCTATTCCATATATAGGCTATGTTGCCTCAGATGTGTCTGTCAGGGTCACCAGCAGTGGAATAAAAAGCCATTAGCTGGCACCAGGATTTGCTGGGAAGGTTTCAGGCTCTGTGCTGGGAAGTGGGAGGGGGTGAAGGAGGTGGTTTATGGATTTGAGTCTTCCTGGTTACACAGGGCCCCACCTGCACTTGGTTAGCGAGTCAGTCGAAGTGGACTAGCAGCTCTGCCACTCCCAGGAAGGTTAGGAATGAAACCCAGGACTAACCCCAGTTCCTGGGGAGGATGGTGGCTTGTCATGGTCTGTGCTTTTCACTAGGACATGATCCCAGCAGCAGAGCCTTGCATCTGTCTCACACATGATGCAGTTCCCTCCCCCAACTCCTGACGAAGGCTTTTGCCTTGGTGGAAGGCGAATCTCAGCAATGAGGCATTCCCTGGCAGGTCCCAGCTCTTGGAGGAAAGAAGCCTCTGCACATCATTAGTCTGTGGCAAGCTGAGTGAGCTAAGCCCAGTGGTATCCCAGTCCTCTTCCAGCAACCACTCGACACAGAGATGGAATTCTTCTGCCCTTCACCAAAGCTCCTTGCATGCTGCCTTCTGGCAAGTGGGAGCAGGCTCGGTGTGTTTTAGGGGCCAGTTTGGCAGCATCCCAAGGCCAGGCTCCAGGACTGACTACTGACTGTGTCAGGAGAGCTCCTGGTGCAGAGGTGGCTGTTCTGGGGAGCGCGAGGCAGCTTCTTCTCAGCTCTGGTGAGGCCAAACCTTGAGAGTTGCATCCAGTTTGGGGCTTCTCAATCCAAGAGAGATGTGAAGGTGCTGGAGCCAGTGCAGAGGAAGGCAAGGAAGCTGTAAAGGGCCTGGAGAATAAACCTGATGAAGTACGACTGAGGGAGCTAGGGATGGTTAGTGTGAAAAAGAGGAGGCTGAGGGGAGACCTCATGGCTGTCTACAACAACCTGAAAGGAGGTTATGGAGAGGCTGGTGCTGGTCTCTTCTCACAGGTAATTAGTGATAGAACAAGAGGGAATGGCCTTAAGCTGCCACTGGGCAGGTTTAGACTGGACAGTAGGAAAAAACTTTTCCCAGCAAGAGTGGTCAGGGATTGGAATGTGCTGCCCAGGGAGGTGGTGGAGTCACCAAGCCTGGATGTGTTTAAAGGTGGTTTGGATGTGGTGCTTGGGGCTCTGGTTTAGGGGTGACCCTTGCAGAGCAGGGTTCTGATCCAGAGAGTTTTTTCCAACCTGACTATTTCTGTGATTCTTCCTAGTCCCTTCCAGTATCACCAGACAGGCAGACTGCCTTCTGTCCCAGGGATGGAAGATCACTGGCTTGCTGCAGATCAGTCAGATGTGAAGATAGCCACCATTCCTACAGGGTAAGCATGCTTGAAGAGAGAGAATCATAGAGTGGTTTGGGTTGGAAGGGGTCTCTAAAGGTCATCTAGTCCAACTCCTCTGCAGTGAGCAACATCCTCCTACTGATGAAGAATAACGAAGCTTTCTACTTAGGTGAGAAGGTTTTGTCTGAGTGATAGATCCTTGATTTCTGAAGGGAACACTCCAGTGGTTCCTCACCCAATCTTTTGCCTTTTTAGGGTGATAGACTCCACAAGGCTGGTGAACCTTGTGAAGAATCAGGCCTGGATGTGGTGCTGAGGGATGTGGTTTAGGGGTAGTAGCTTAGCAGGAGTGGTGGGATTGTGAGCTCTAGGCAGGTGGTTGGACTTGGTCTCAGAGGTCTCTTCCGACCTCAACAGTTCTATGAATCTGATTTAGATCATCAGAGAGAGAGTTGGGGCTGTTCAGTCTGGAGAAGAGAGGGCTCCAAGGAGATGAATGAGAAGCTCAACAGGAGCTAGCAGTGAGCACTTGCAGCCCAGAAAGCCAAGCAGAGCCTGGGCTGCAGCAAGAGAAGTGTGGCCAGCAGGGCCAGGGAGGGGATTCTCCCTCTCTGCTCCATTCTGCTGAGAACCCACCTGGAGCTCTGGGTCCAGTTCTGGAGCCTCTGTTCCAGGAAGGATCTGGAGGTGCTGGAAGGTGTCCAGAGAAGGGCCATGAGGATGAGCAGAGGGCTGGAGCTGCTCTGCTCTGGAGACAGACTGAGAGATTTGGGGCTGTTCAGTCTGCAGAAGAGAAGGCTCCCAGGAGACCTTCCTGTGGCCCTCCAGGATCTGAAGGGGGCTCCAAGAAAGCTGGGGAGGGACTTTTGAGGGTGTCAGGGAGTGATAGGACTGGCGGGAATGGCACAAAACTAGAAATGGGGAGATTCAGATTGGATGTTAGGAAGAAGTTGTTCCCCATGAGGGTGGTGTGAGACTGGCAGAGGTTACCCAGGGAGGTGGTGGAAGCCTCATCCCTGGAGGTTTTTGCAGCCAGGCTGGATGTGGCTGTGAGCAACCTGCTGTAGTGTGAGGTGTCCCTGGCCATGGCAGGGGGATTGGAACTGGCTGATCCCTGAGGTCCCTTCCAACCCTGACAATTCTATGATTCTATGGTTTTAGCTCTGTTGCCCAAGTAAATTTCTCACATTCCAACCTTCATCCCTACATTCTACATACACAGGCCTTGGAGTGACTCTTGCTGGGTGATGGCAGTTGGGTCATCTTCTCTGGGTCCCTTAGAGTTTGTCAGAGTCTCAGTATGTCAGGAAATTTTAGTGAAAGGGGTGGGGTGTTTTTTTTTTTTGCTGTTCTTTTTGTTTTCTAGAATTAGGAAATCTTCATAGTTTGTTACAGGTCCCCAGGTCTGTACTTTCAGTCAGTAGGACTCATACTCACATTGTCCTCAGGAAGGGTTAGCTGTTCTATCCCTTCCTTTTGGAGTAACCACTCTCATTGGCACTCAGTCTCTGAACTGGGAGGGGGGCAGGGATTTTTCCTGTGCAAAGTTCCTGTTAGAAGTTTGCTTCAAAAAGAAACATTGTGGGTCAAAGCAAAAATTCCTTGAGCATCTGTAGCCAGGGAAAATGAGAAGAGTTTGGATGGGGATGATGCTCCTGTGAACCTCAAAAGCTTCCCTGGAAGCATGTCAGGCTGTTCAAATGCCACTTCAGTCTGTCAGTCCTGGAGTAATGCAGTCACTTAGTGTAGCAAGCTGACTTGTGAGTTTTTCAAAGCAATGGAGACCTCAGAGACACTTGGGTTGCCTTCCTCTCCTCTTCTTGCAGCTGCATCTGGGCTGAAGCAGAGCCTGTATGTTCTCAGTCATCTGAAACAGAGCTTTGAAGCCTCTATGACCTCGGGCAAACCCAAGATCATAGAATTATTAGAACTGGAAAAGACCTTTAAGGTCATCAAGTCCAACTATTCTCTAACTCTGTGCAGGCTAGGGCTAAACCCTGTCCCTCAGCATCACATCTCTGCTCAGTTCAAACACCTCCCTGCACAGCCTTGTGCACTGCAGTGTTTGAGAACCTTTTCAGGGAAGAATTTTCTTGTCATGTCCAACCTAAACCCCCCATGGTGAAACTTGAGGCTGCTTCCTCTTGTCCAATCACTGCTTCCCCGGGTGAGGAGCCAAGCCCCACCTAGCTCCAATCTTCTTTCAGGCAGCTGTAGAGAGCAATGAGGTCTCCACTCAGCTTCCTCTTCTCCAGACTAAACAGTCCCAGGTCCCTCAGCTGCTCCTCACCAGCCCTGTTCTCCAGACCCTTCACCAGCTTCACTGCCTTTCTCTGGACCTACTCCAGCCCCTCTATGTCCTCCTTGGAACAAGAGCCCCAAAACTGAGCACAGTATTTGAGCTGTGGGTTCCTCTGTGCTGTGTACAGAGGGACAATCTGTAGGTCCTGCTGGCCATATTATTTCTGATCCAGGCCAGGATGGTGGTGTCCTTCTTGGCCACTTGGGCACACTGCTGGCTCATCTTCAGCCAGCATTTGACCAATACCCCCAAATCCCTTTCCACAAGGCACTTTCCAGCCACTCTGCCCCAAGCCTGTAGCATTGCAAGGGGGTTGTGGTGATCATTTCCTTCAGAGGAACCTTCCTGCAGCACTTGCAGAGCCTCCCCTCCTCACGCCTGCTCGCAGGACTTCCTCTTCACTCATTTCCTTTATTTGGGGGAGGGAGGGGAACAGCTGGACAGCTCCAGCTGTTTCCCTCCACCAGCAGTTTGGGAAATGAGGTGATAACCTCAGCCCTTCTGGAGCCTTGTGGTGAGCTGGGGGCAGGGCTGCAGATCAAATTAACAGCCTGCAAAGTCGCTGAGGTGTAAGGGCAGGGAGGTGGAGAACTGGTGGAATTTTCCACCCTGCCTGGGCTGTGTCCCCCTCACCCCGTCGCTGCTTGTCAAGCCTCCAGGGTGCACAGCTTGCCTACCTTTTCCCAATTATTGGAACCCTTTGGTAGTGTTAAAATGAGAAGGTTTCTAATTAAATCTGGAGCCTCACACTCGAATTATCCCTTAAGGGCTAGCAGGATGCACTGCCGGAGGAGCAGCACATGGGCAGGGAGGGGTTACTGAGAGATGATCGCGCTCAAGCACCACCCCTCTGGATTCCCCCCAGACCACTGGAAAGGAGTTTCAGAGCTGCTTGCAGTGGAGGAGTTGCAGGTTTAAAGGGGATTCTTTCCCTCTGTGTGTCCAAACAGGAAAACTCACAGCCCTGGAGGTGGTCAGCGTGCGTCTGATCTGCACTTAGAAAAGACAAAGCCCATAGTGTGAGGTGTCCCTGCCTGTGGCAGGGGATTTGGAACTAGATGATCCTCGAGGTCCTTTCCAACCCTAACAATTCCATGATTCTATAGGAGAGCACTGAGCTGTCTGCTTTGAGTCTTCTTTTGTATGCCAAGAGAACAACAGAATCATTTTGGTTGGAAAAGATCTTTAAGATTCACAGATTGCATCGGTTTGGAAGGGAACCTCAAAGATCATCTTGTCCAACCCCCCTGCAGTCTTCTCTGCTCCAGACTGAACAGCCCCAGGGCTCTCAGCCTCTCCTCCCCAGGCAGTGCTCCAGTCCCTTCAGCATCCTTGTAGCTCTCTATTGGACTCTCTCCAGCAGATCCCTGTCCCTCCTGAACTGGAAAGCCCAGAACTGGATGCAATATTCCAGGTGTGGCCTCGCTAGGGCAGAGCAGAGGGGCAGGAGAACCTCAATCTGCTGGACACACTCCTCTTAATGCACCCCAGGGTCATGGAAGGAGGGAAAGACTTGGGCTGGTAGATCCAGGCCCACCAAGAAAGAGAGCAGAAGGGCTTTTGGTTGAATCACTGAGGGAAAACTCCTGCCCTGATTGAGGGTGATGATGTTTTCAGAAGAGTTTGATCACTGCCTGAGTTGAGTCTGATTCTGAGTTTATTAATGAGGGCGATCAGCAGGAGGCAGGACAGCAGAGGGGACAGGGAGGTTCTGATCTGCAACTCCCCCTTCCAAACCCAGCTCAGCTCGGCAGTGGTTGGTAGTTATTAGTGTCTGACATTTTGTGGTAGGCCCTGTGTGAAATCAATGAGCAAATCTTTCCTTCAGCTCCCCCTCAGAAAAGCACCAACCATAACTGACGCTAATTAGCTGCCTCCTCGGCAGGCTTGGGAAAGAGCAAAAGCTGGCAGGGACCCTGCTCTCCCCCTTCCCCTGAGCGATCAACGTGCTCACAGAAAGGGTCTTTGCAGGTCAGGCTGGGTGTATAATGCTGAGCAGAGCAGGAGATTGGAAAAGCTTGTCCTGATGTAGATCTAAATGAGGGTTTGATCCCCCTGTGCTCCGGGCAGGAAGGGCATTGCTTGTGAGGCACCACAGCTTTGGTTTGGCTGGAGAGCTGGCAAGATACTCCACCACAGGCACCTACTCCTGGGGACTCTCAGCTCTTATTCCAAGTGTAGATGGTGACCGTCTGTTTCCAGGAGCTCAGCTGGTTCTGTTGGACCACTGAATATTTGTTTCATGGCAGTCTCCAAGGGGTTTCCTCTCAGAGGCCATGAGCGCAGCCTCAGAAGCTGATGGGAACGTTGGTGGTTCGTTTGGGTTTGGTTAATGGATGAAGCACGGGAGAGTTCTTCACCTCATAACCAGAAAAGGTGGGAGCTTGGGATTAGCCATTAGCAGGTGAAGATCACTTCATTTTCCTGGCAGACACATTCCCCCTTCCACTCCAGCATGGTGGTGGTTTAGGTTATTTTTTGGCACCTTTTTGGGTGCAGTGGTAGGACCCCTTGGAAAGTCTCCCACTTACCTTTCCCCAACAGATAGGAGCCCCCAGAGGAGGCTTGCTGCAGGCTGCTTGCTTAGACACCTGGGCACTCTAATGGATGGCTAATTGAAATTGCATTAATGGCATGATTCCATTACAGGCCAGCAAGATGCTGGCTGCAGGAACCCTCCCAGCGGGCCCTGAATCAGCTGTGATAGATAATTTATAAAGTGCTGTGGATCTGCTCAGAGCTCCAGTGTTAAGTACAGGAGACACTGGCCTATTCATTATTAACAAGACATCCTGCTTTTTGCTCAGCAAGAAGTGTGGCTCTGGATGAGCTAAACTCTATCAAAGGTGAGATCTGAGACTGAGCTGTTCCTCATCTGCTGCCTCAAACCCTGAGATGCCTTTTCAGCTCTCTTTGAAAGATCAGAGAATCATAGAATGGTTTGGGTTGGAAGGGACCTTAAAGATATCCAGTTCCAACTTCCCTGCCATGAGCAAGGATACCTCCTATTAGCCCAGGCTGCTCAAGGCCTCATCTAGCCTGGCCTTGAACATCTCTAAGGAGAAGAAATCCACAAGTTCCCTGGGCAACCTGTTCCAGTATCTCCCCATCCTCACTGTAAATAGTTTCTTCCTAATTTTGCTGTTTTCATTTCACCTGTTTTCATTTCACCTGTTTTCATTTCACCTGTTTTCATTTCACCTGTTTTCATTTCACCTGTTTTCATTTCACCTGTTTTCATTTCACCTGTTTTCATTTCACCCCAGGAGGTCTTCTCTTCTTTTTCTGACCCCCCTTCTCTGCTGGCAAGGGGTTATGAGGCTGATGGAGCAACTGCTGTAGCTTAGCCCCCAGATCTGGGCTGAACAGAGACACTTTCTTACTCTTCCCTCTTCTTCCTCCACCCCACATGTGTAGTCAAAGTCACCACCAATATTTTGAGTAATATTTTACTGTTAACTGTGCATTGGAGATGAAAGCAGGGAAGGTTCTTTTAGCATTGCATCTTCCAACTCTACACAGAGCTTCAGGGCTCTTGGCAGGAGGAGGTGCATTTTTAAGGGGTCACACATTGAAACTGTCAGTAGAGAGTTTGCCCTCTGGAAGAAGAAAACTAGAAAAAGGCTGAGGTTTGGGGTTGGTTGTTTTTGTTTGTTTGTTCATCTGTGGAGGGGGGTGTTTATTCCTTTCTCTTTAAAAATAGAAGGAGGCTGCAAATGTCAGAGCTTGAGAACCAAGATCAGACACACACCAGGAACTGTGACCTTTTTGGTTACGTATTGGGCTGCATTTTTCATTTGCAGAGCCTGGTGGTTGCTCTTGATGAACTCCTTCCTGTTCTCCTGCTGTCTTTTCTCTATCCATGCCTTCTGCAGCTTGAATACTTGTGGGAGCAGCTAGGGAAACTTGCAGGGATAAATGGGCATGTCCATTTGGTGGGTCTAGCAGCTGAGGAGATGATGCAGGCTCTACCAAAAGCCATGGAAGAGAAGAAAGACTCAAAGTAGGAACAGGAACTGCAGTGGTCTGTCTGGACATACTACTGCACCTGCAGAAACTCTTCTCCTGGCCTCCTGACTCCCTAGAGAGCTCAGAAGGGACTGTGGTTTTGTCCTATTCATAGAGTTGTAGAATGGTTTGAATTGGAAAGGACCTTAAAAATCATCTAGTTCAAACCTCCTGACATAGGCAGGGACACCTCCTGCTAGACCAGGCTGCTCAAGCCCCCATCCAACCTGGCTTGGAACACTGCCAGGCTTGGAGCCTCCACAACTTCTTCTGGGCAACCTGTTCCAGTGCCTCACCATCCTCACGGGGAAGAATTTCTTCCTAATGTCTGATCTAAACCCAGCTTCTTCCAGTCTGTAGCCATCACCCCTCACCCTGTCACTGCATGCCTTTGCTGTCTCCTGTTGTGTGCTGCTCAGCTTGCCACTTTGCTGCTTAGCACTTTGAATTTATAAATAATTGGTGGCTTTCGACCTTCTGCTTTGGTTCTTCACATAATCTATCAACACCAGCAGGCTGAGCAATCAAAAGCTTCCAAAGGTCACTGTGGTCCTCCTCACCACCTGTCCCTGAGCAAAGCCCAGATGGGCTGCTATCAGCACCAACATCTTCTGCTTCACTGTTCTTGCTTTCTCCCTCACCTCTAGCTATGAGCAGGGAAATCACAGAGTAGGCTCAATTATGGGTCTGCCTGCAGCCCAGAACCCCACCCTGGCAGAAGTCTAACATCAAGACTGTTTTCCATGAGACCAAAAGCTGTAAATTCTGGTGGTTCAGTCTGGAAAATGTCATCCAAATGCTGTTCTCTGAGGTATTTAACTGAAGCAGACGTGTCCACACGGCTCCAAGCTGCCGTCACTTTCCTTCCAGGCTTGCTGCCACACAGCTGGGATCCCAGCAGCCCTGGTTGCCCTGGCTCAAACAGGGGTCCTTGGCTCCCAGGCTTCCTGCCAGGAAAATTTTTAGTATCCCAGCTGGGGATAGGTTTGCCAGGCTCTTGGTTCTGCTCCTTGAGCAGGTACACAAGAGAACCTGTGAAGAAACGGGCAGGGTTCTGCCAGAGAATTCAATTAAGCAAGTAGGTTCCCATGAAATGGTTTGATCCCCTTGAAGTGGCATTTTTCAACTGGAAACCTGCTCTGTCAGAAAGCTCTGCTCATTAGTGCATCCATCCATGAACAAAAGGTAGGTTGTGTTGGAGACCGATCACTGAAATGCCTCAGTCCCTTCCATCAGGAGCCCAGCACAGAGCAGTGCTTTGGTGTCTGTCTCTGTTTCAGCACTTTAGTTCTTTCTGCAGGTATCAAATCCCACAAGACCCCTGTTAGGTGAGGATTATTATCCCCATTAGCAAAGAGATACAGGGCTGAGATAGGGCAGGAGAAAACTTAGTCCTATAGTGAGTCAGTGGCAACTCTGCAAGACCTTCCAGTCCTGACCTAGCTTTCTGCATCAGCTCTGCCAGCTTAGAGAATCCAAAAGGATCAGAACTGTGCAGGGTTTGTGTTACAGGACACAGATCAGGTTCAGTTATAACACCTCTAGGACCACTTCATGCTTAATTTTAACCTCGAAATGATGGCATCAGAAGACTACAGGGGAGCAGATGGCCCTAGAAAACTGTTCCGACATCAGGGAGAGAGGCAGAGAAATCTAAGGCCTTGATTAAAACTCTGGCCATGGGACAAGCTTCAACTGTACTTTCAACATTAGAATCAAAGAATGGTTTAGGTTGGAAAAGGCTTTTAGGATCATCAAGTCCAACCATTGGCCCAGCACTGCCAGGTCACCACTAAACCATGTCCCTCATCACCACATCTACACAGCTTTTCAATCCCTCCAGGGATGAGGACTCCACCACTGCCCTGGGCAGCCTGTTCCAGAGCTTGACAACCCTTTTGGGGAAGACATTCTTCCTCATGTCCAACTTAAACCTCCCCTGCTTTTACCTGAGGCTCTTTCCTCTCATCCTGTCACCTGTTCCATGGGAGAAGAGACCAACCCCCACCTGGCTCCAGCCTCCTTTTAGGTAGTACTAAAGAGCCAGAAGGTCTCCCCTCAGCTTCCTTTTCTCCAGATGAAACAACCCCACTTTTTTCAGCTGGTCCTCAGAAGCCTCGTGCTCTGGACCCTTTACTACCTTCACAGGAAAGCAAATCCACCCTCAGTCAGCACAAGTACCTAAGCTGCTTCATTTCTGATGCCCATAAGGAAGCCTTCAGGCAGAAGTGCTGGTCTGATCTTCTGAAAACCACAGGAGCTTTCATTCATCACAAGCATCTCTAAAACAAGGGCCCATTTTCTTTGAAGGTTTCTCCAGGGACACTTCTCCTGGGGAGGTCTTGACAGTGGTATTCAGAAACAGTCTTGCCTCATCCCCTCGGCTGAGGACTGAAGTTGCTCGTCACACTTTCCATCCATATCACATTTCCATCTCCTGCCTGCCTCTCCCCACTGTCTCTGTGCTTGTTTGCTGCCTTCAGAACCTCCAGGAGATTGATCACACTTCTGTGATGGGTCCAGGGCAGGACTTTGAATAGAATCCTAGAATGGTTGGGGTTGGAAGGGACCTTCAAGATCACCTAGTTGCAATGCCCCTCCCATGGGCATGGACACCTTTTTCTAGCCCAGGTTGCTCAAGATCACATCCATTAGATTGGATGTAAGGAGCAAGTTCTGCACCATGAAGGTAGTGGAACACTGTTATAGGTTGCCCAGGGAGGGGGTTGAGGCCCCATCACTGGAGATAGTCAAGGTGAGGTTTGACAGGTGAGCAACCTCATCTAGTTGAGGATGTCCCTGCTGACTGCAGAGGGTGTTGGACTAGATGACCTTTGGGGGTCCCTTCCAACCCAGACCATTCTATGATTCTGTGAACTTGGAGAGAGTTCTAAGCTTACTCTGCCATTTCATTCTGACTAATGGAGCTGGAGTAGATGCAAACCACAGGAGAAGAAAAGGCCCTCAAGCTGCATTTCATGTGTGTAATGAAACTGGTTGTATCCTTCTGCTCACATTGTGTCCCTCACCAGTTAACACTGGTTTGCAACTGCTTGGAAGCACCTGCTGGCAACTGATAGTCACACCAGCCCTCTGACTGGGAGGTTACTAAGAGTGAGCAGACAGCTAACAAAAGCTTCCCTTCACTTCTCCCTACCTGGAGGAGAGGAGAAGAAAGATAAGGAGCCTTGAGCTCACAAAAAAACCAAACCTAGCCCCACTGTACCTCAGGTGCTGCTGTTTGAGGACAAAAACAGGAATGGGTTTTGGTTAGCACGAGGCTGATGATTTCTAATTAAGATTTCTTGGCTGGTGACCAAGCTGCTTGCTGGAAGTCAAGATGTTTTGTTTGGCACAACTGCATTTGAGCACCGAGCCTGGTTGCATTTCTAATCGCTGCCTAAGCCCCGAGCCAGGGTAAATTTTCTGAGTGGGATCTATCAGCTCGAAAGCAGAGATCCTGTTTAGGGAAGAGGAGCTCTTGCAACATGCAGCTTTGTTATCCCACCCACAGAGCAGGGATAGCAACCTTCCTTCCCCCTTGCTGGTGGTGGCCTTGCTGGACATGTGTTTTGCCATTATGGTTTTTTTTCCTCCCCCCTCTGCTTTTCCCTTTTCCTGCTTTACCTTCTGGGGAACATGCTTTATAAACAAGAGGATGGGGCTGGGAGGCCTTCTGCATGCAGAGAAGAGGTCCCTGTGAAGGATGTCTCCTCCATATGGCAGCATATGTTTCCTGATGGAGCAGCCATCTCTCTGTGGCACTCAGGCACGCTGTAATTAGCTGTTGTGCAGAAGCAGGGTGGTGATAACGTTGTGCTGGCAGAGTGCCATCAGTGTTGACTGCTCTTGCTTGCCATGAGGCTGCCTGTGGAGAACAGTCGCTGGAAATCTGCGGGATGCTCCCCCACACTGTCAGCTCTTCCCTGATTTTATCATCAGTGGTGCCTGGAGAGCAATCACAGAAGCACAGAATTAACCAGGTTGGAAAAGACCTTTGAGATCACCAAGTCCAACCTATCACCCAACACCATCTAATCACCTAAACCATGGCACTGAGTGCCTCATCCAGTCTTATTTTAAACACTTCCAGGGATGGTGACTCCACCACCTCCCTGGGCAGCACATCCCAGTGGCCAATATCTCTGTGAAGAATTTCTTCCTACCATCCAGCCTAAACCTCCCCTGGTGCAGCTTGAGACTGTGTCCTTTGAGGTTTGAATGTAGCCCTTTGAGGTATGGATGTTTAACAGGGCAGAGGTTCTGGCCTGCTTGTTTAGCTGTGTGTCTTCTTGACTGCAGTTTGACATCATGGGTAGGTGTACACATGACTCCCTGCTCCTGTGTGCTTGCTCCTTGTTTTCTCCCAGCCTCTGCTGTCAGCACAGAACATCACAGAAGAGAAAGAATTCAGGGATATTTTTCCTTAAGCTCAGTCCCTTGCAGCATCTCCACCCTGCCTGAGAGAGTTGAGGCTGTTCAGCCTGGAGAAGAGAAGGCTCTGGGGACACCCTGGAGCAGCCTTCCAGTATTTGAAAGTGCCTACAGGCGAGCTGGAGAGGGACTTCTTACAAAGGCATGGAGTGTCAGGAGGAGGGGTGGTGGCTTCAGACTGAAAGAACCTGGATTTAGATGAGACATTAGGAAGAAACTCTTCCCCATGAGGATGGTGAGGCACTGGAACAGGTTGCCCAGAGAAGTTGTGAAAGTTCCATGTTGGCCTTTAGAAGTTTTCGATTGCTTAATCTGGTATTGATGTATTATGTGAAGAACCAAAGCAGAAGGTCGAAAGCCACCAATTATTTATAAATTCAAAGTGCTAAGCAGCAAAGTGGCAAGCTGAGCAGCACACAACAGGAGACAGCAAAGGCATGCAGTGACAGGGTGAGGGGTGATGGCTACAGACTGGAAGAAGCTGGGTTTAGATCAGAAGAAATTCTTCCCTATGAGGATGGTGAGGCACTGGAACAAGTTGCCCAGAAGAAGTTGTGGAGGCTCCAAGCCTGGCAGTGTTCCAAGCCAGGCTGGATGGGGGCTTGAGCAGCCTGGTCTAGCAGGAGGTGTGCTCGCTCATGTCAGGGGGGTTTGAACTAAATGATCTTTAAGGTCCTTTCCAACCTTTCCTATCCTATGACTGTAATGTCTTTATCCATTTTACTCTGCTCACAGTAACCTTGCAGGTCCTCTTATCCGTGCAAGCATCCTGCGAGCTCTTGAGCACCTGCTGATTCCTGTGACCATTGCAGAAGTGAGTCCCAGCAGTTAATCCTAGGATGGTCAAAACATCTTCTGATCGTAAGTGTGCTGCTTTTGGCTTCCTCTTCTGCACTTGAAGAATCTGCCTCTGTGCTTACAGAGTGTTCAGTGTTCCACAAGGCTGCTGAGCTATGTCTATAATATCTGTGGGGAAGGGAGGGAAGAGCTAGTCCTGAGTTCTGAGCCCACAAGTCTGTGCCATGCAGCACAGCTTCCTTCCCTTGCTCACCCACAGCATGTAGTAACGTGGCCAAGTTCCTCCTGAACCCAAACTCATTCACAGCTTTGCCTCAGCATGATGCATTCTAGCACCTCCAGCTCCAAGAACATCATGCAAGGTGTTGGCTTGGGATCACAGTGCCCATGGTGCATTTATAGCCTGCTGGTGGCCATGGTGGGTAGCTAAACACACCACCAGCTCCTCTATCTGGATATTCTTTAGCAGCAGAAGTAGGGCTAGATGATGCCACATGCAGTCAGAGCAGCCACCCTGCTCAGCAGACCTTCTTGTGTGCTACACTGACATTGAATAATGCAAATGGATTTTCAGGAGGAGCTAAGACTTCAGGTGGGGGAAAGGACTTCTCCTTAATGGTTGGAATTGATGATCTTGAAGGTCTTTTCCAATCAAACCAATCTGATTCTATGGTACGTCTCTACCTTCACTTGGGATGCATTGGGGTATCCAGAAGAAAGGCTCAGGCTGGCTAAGAAGGGCTGTGTGAGATTGGAGAAAGGAAGACTGGGTCTTTAAGGCACAGTGAAGTGATACAGCCAAGAGGATTCTGTACTACAGGGTCCTGCTCTGGTACCTCTAGTAAAGACTACAGCAGGTCTTCCTTCTCCACATGTGCTGCAACAGGCTTTTTGCAATGCTCAGTAGATGGGTTTTGTGCCAGTTTCAAACAACTGGTCTATCACATCAGAGCTTGAAAGCCCAGATTGTGTCTGGAAAGAAGGGAGCACCTGCCTCCTTCTCTGCATTTTCTGATTTGGCTCTGAAGTGTCATCCTTAGGGCAGCATTTCTCTTCTGACCACTTGTTAGGTTTGAATGTGGAGAAACTACCAGGTCATGAGCCTACCTTCTATGTCTGTTCTCTGTTGCTTAACACCTTCTGACTGGAAGAGCAAAGCTTCCCCTGACAGTAGGCTGAACATGAGCCAGCAGTGTGCCCAGGTGGCCAAGAAGGCCAATGGCAACTTGGCTTGTATCAGGAACAGTGTGGCCAGCAGGAGCAGGGAAGTCATTCTGCCCTGTGCTCAGCACTGGTTAGACCCCACCTTGAGTGCTGTGTCCAGTTCTGGGCTCCTCAGTTCAAGAAGGACATTGAGATACTTGAATGTGTCCAGAGAAGGGCAACAAGGCTGGGGAGGGGTCTGGAGCACAGCCCTGTGAGGAGAGGCTGAGGGAGCTGGGGGTGTTTAGCCTGGAGAAGAGGAGGCTCAGGGCAGACCTCATTGCTCTCTACAACTGCCTGAAGGGAGGTTGCAGCCAGGTGGGGGTTGGGCTCTTCTCCCAGGCAACCAGGGACAGAAGGAGAGGACACAGTCTCAAGCTGCACCAGGGGAGATTCAGGCTGGATGTGAGGAAGAAATTCTTCCCAGAAAGAATGACTGGCCATTGGGATGTGCTGCCCAGGGAGGTGGTGGAGTCACCTTCCCTGGAAGTGTTTAAAATAAGACTGGATGGGGCACTTAGTGCCATGGTTTAGTTGATTAGATGGTATTGGGTGAAAGGTTGGACTTGGTGATCTCAAAGGTCTTTGCCAAGCTGGTTAATTCTGTGATTCTGTGATATATGGTCACAGAGGTGTAGAAATCTGTCTTGCTCTTTTTTGTTCCCACACTGTTAATAATGGCTTCAGGTTTTCCTGCACAGCAAAGAAGAGTTTGGCTGCCTCTGTTTGACATGGTAGGTACATGTTCTGGTGTTGTGTGATAATCCTACAGCTTGTGTGATTTCTCCCACTTGATTCCCCAGCCCTCTTGTAACTCTAGAAGGTGAGCAAATTAAGTCTGGGAGAAAGTATGGCTGCAATCTCAATTACACCACAGATAAAAAAAAAAAGGGGGGGGGGAGGGAAGGCAGGGAAGGCAAGATGGAAAGTATGAAATGTTTCATTTTCTCAGAGGTTCCTCAAAAACAAAAAAAAAAAAACCAAACCCAAACCCCCAACCAAACCCAGGGGCACATAAAATTCTGCCTTTTCCTAGCAAAATCCCTAAAGAGAGGCCTGGGATTTGTGAAGCCAGAGCTGAGAAAAACACAATGTTTTGGGATTGTCTGCTGGGAAATGGACTGGAAGGCTCAGGAAAAGCAAGGTCAAGTCCTCTGTGAGTCCCATGGCTGTGAAGCAGGAATGTTGGCTTGCTTGAGGGGATTGGAAAAGCAACCTGTACTCCAGCTTCCCAGCCTGGTGACAAGCAGCCAGCCACGCTTGGGGTACATCTCCTTCCCCTCCGTGAGCCCTCAGCCGGAGCGTGGGGGGCTGCTGGGCTCCATCTGAGGGACGTTTCTTGGTCAGAATTTGGCAGTCACAGAGGCACAAAGAGCTTTCCGGCTTTTCTGACCTCCAATCTGGACAGGAAATCCAGTGGAGGGAAAGATAAAACCCAGAAGGCAGCAAAGGAGGTTTTCTCAAGGCAGGGCTTCTCTGCCATGAATCGGTGCGGAGAGAAGAATGGGAGGAAGCGGCCTTTGAGGGCTGCTGGAGAGAGAGGCAGCCATCTATTAATAACCTTGTTTATGTGATCCCAAGGCATTGTTGGAGGGAATTCTGCAGCCTGTGAGGTTTTTCTCTTCTTGCTCACCTCAGTTCTTCAGTTTTACTCTTTTTCAGAGACCACTTGGGGGAGGGGGGGGGGGCAGGTTAAGGGGGAGCAGACTGCCTTTAGATCTCCTTTCTGCCCCAACTTCTGGTGTGCTCTCTAAAGAGGCATGAAAATCCTCACTTTGCCTCTTTGCTGGACTTCAAAGGGCCTCCCTTTTCAGCCACAGTGGAGAAGAAGATTCCTTCCTTTCCACCGCAGAGCAAAGAATGCTGGCTTGTAATTGCAAAAGCCTTTCCGTGCCAGTTCTGCTCTCACCTGGGCTATTCTCCACCAGCATTTCCTTTCTGCTCTCCCCGTTTGTTCCCACCATAGCAAAAGGAATCCTGGTTGTTTGTTCCACATCCTTGTCGACTGCCATTGTTTGGGGCAACCATGCACAAAGGGAGTTAAAAAAAGAGCACTCAGTGGTAAGGACAGAAGAGTGGGGGTTGGAAGGAAACCTATCAAGAGCCAGTTCAACCTCCCCTCCAAAGCAGGGCACCCACAGCAGCTAGCCCAGGATCACAATGGCCAGGTGGGGTTGGAACCTCTCTGGAGAAGGAGACTCCACAACCTCTCTGGGGAGCCTGCTCCAGGGCTCCAGCACCTTCACAGCAAAGAATTTTCTCCTCCTGTTCAGATGGAACCTCCAAGGTTCCAGTTTGTGTCCATTGCCCCTTGTTTTGTCACTGGGCACCACTGACAAGAGTCTGGCCCCAGCCTCTTGTCCTCTGCTCTTCAGCTCTTGCTGAGCATTGCTCAGATCCCCTCTGGGGCTTCTCTTCCCCAGGCTCAACAGCCCCAGGGCTCTCAGCCTTTCCTCCTCACAGAGATACTCCAGGCCCCTCAGCATCTTTGTAGCCTTTGCTGGACTCTCCCCAGTCATTCTCTGTCTCTCTGGGCTAAACAGCCCCAGGTTTCTCAGCCTCTTCTCATCATGGAAGGGACATGTGGAGGTCATCTAGTCTAACCCCACTGCCAGAGCAGGTTCACCTAGAGCAGTTGCACTTGTCAGCATCCAGGTGGGTTTTGAATGACTCCAGAAGTAGAGAATCCACCACCTTTCTGGGCAGCCTGTTGCAATGCTCTACCACCCTTGGTGTAAAGAAGTTCCTCCTCATGTTTAGATGGAACTTCCATGTTCAAGCTTGTGCCCAGCACCTCTTGTTCCTGTTACTGCACACCACAGAGTCCAGCCAATAACATAACACTGCCAACAACCCCCAAATATCAATGTGGGGGAACTCCTGAGCTATTTAAGGTTATTACTTTAGGGTGCATCTCGAAAGATCTGGGATATCAGGAGTCTCAGGTGTGTCCTCCTAGGTACCTTCTAGGAACTGTCCTCCCATCTTAAAGGAACTGGCTAGCTAAAAAGTTTTCAGCAGACCCCATTCTGTGTGGCCTCTGCTGTTTTCAACCAGAGCAACCCTTCTGCTGGTGTGCTCTGGGAACCTCTAGGGAGCTCCTGCCTCTGCCCAGCTAGTAATGACTCAGTGCTGGAGGCACTTTCCTGTCTCCATTGATGCTCTGCCTTTTGAAGCCGCAGTTCCCACAGCGTATAAAGGCTGTGTCCCTCCCTTTGATGCCAAATGGAGGTCGGGGTCACTCTGTTTGACCTCACTAACTCTGAAATGGAACAAAAAAGGGTCAGTAACTACTAGAAGTGGCCCATGAGGTCTGATCTTGTGTAATCCAAGACTTCACAACAAGAGCTTCTACTGTTGCCAGACCTAAAGGAGTGTGATGTGCACCTCGGTTCTTCACAATAGAGAACTGGGTCAAGAATACAGACAGAGACCATCCCCATCCCTGGAGGTGATTAAAAGATGCTGAGATGTGGTGCTGAGAGACATGGTTTAGCAGCAGGCTTGGCAGAGTTAGATAAGGATTGGACTTGATCTCAAAGGTCTGTTCCAGCTGAAGTGTTTCTGTGATTCCACAAACACCTCCTCTTATCCCATCTGTAAACTGCCACTGCTGGGTTAGTGACAGAACATCTAAAGCCGTCTGGCAAAATCAAACCCAGTGAGGTTTGCTGCTTTTTTGAAAGGAAAAGGTCCATACAACAGACTCCAGAGTTTCTAATCTATTTCACATGGGAGAGGCCTGGAAAAGGTCCCTTTTCCAGCTCCTGCTGTAGCAATCAGCAGTGCTGACTTCCCTTGAATCCCTCACCCTCATGTGGGTGATGATCACAGAATCTGGATTAGAAGGGACCCCCAAAGGTCATCCAGTCCAATCCCCTCTGCAGTCAGCAGGGACATCCTCAGCTAGATCAGGTTGCTCAGATCCCTGTCAAGCCTTACCTTGAATATCTCCAGGCATGGGGCCTCAACCCCCTCCCTGGGCAACCTATAGCAGTGTTCTACTCCTTTCATGGTACAGAACTTGTTCCTAACATCCAATCTAAATTTACTCTTCTCTAGTTTGAAGACATTGCCCCTCATCACTACAGTGATGCAAACAGTCTCTCTCCATCCTTCCTGTAGCCCTCTTCAAGTCCCCGCAGGCTGCTATTAGGTCTGCCTGGAGCCTTCTCTTCTCCAAGCTTAACACCCCCAGGTCCTTCAGCCTGTCTTCCTAGCAGAGCTGCTCCAGCCCCCTGATCATCTTCATGGCCTCATCTGGATCTGCTCCATCAGCTCCATGTTCTTCCTGTGTTGAAGGCTCCAGAGCTGGACACAGAGATCTCACTCCAGGTGAGAAGAGTAGTGGCACAATCACCTCTCTCAATCTTTAGCTGCAGCCTGTGATGCTTCCCTGGGTGATGGCATTGTGCCATCCCATTTTCCACAAGCCAGCCTGCAGACACAAAGAGTCTGGATCTCTGGCCAAGTGTTGAAGGAGGAGAAAATCATCAGGTCTGATGCTGAAATTATTGGCATTGTTTTAAAGTGGTCTCGTAGCTACAGTGGAAGCAGCCCTGTCAGTTGGGTTGGAGCAATCAAAGAAGTCATTAAAGCTTAATATACTTGAGTGATTCATCTTTTGCTCTAATAGTTTCCAATAACTGTCCCACTCAAGATTTCAGCTCCTTGAGGATGTAAAGTGAGGCAGAACTGAGAAGAAGGGCTGAGTCTGAATCCAGTGTGGTCCCCTAAACTTTCTACCTTTTATTGCTGCTTTGCTGCACTGAGAGCTTCAAGCTCCTCCTTGGTGAGCACTGTAGATGTTACAAAACCTAGACTGATGTTTGTCCTAGCTGGGCCAAGATCTCATCTCCATCAACCCCCCCATCAAACCATACATCCTTGTCCCCTACCAGTGGCAGATGTCCAATATCCAGTGCTTCTGGGGAGCCTGACAGTCCCATCACACACACAGGGATGCAAGGAATGGAGCTGCATGGAGATGTGGAAGCTAGCCTAGTGCCACCTGCTGTGTGGACTAATGCAGATCTCATTTATTCTGTCTGGAAGATCACAGAATCATTTTGGTTGGGGAAAAGACCTTTAAGATCAAGTCCAGTTGTTACCTAACTGTACCAAGTCTGGTGCTAACCAAGTCCCTCAGCATCACGTCTCTGTGTCTTTTAAGCACCTCGTGGGATGGGGATTCAACAACCTTCTTGGCCAGCCTGTTCTAGAGCTGGCCCTTCTAGGGTTGCTTTAGGGCTGCTAACCCTTTTGAAGATGTTTCCTTCCAAATGCTGATCAAAACTTGGACCAGCTTCCTTCCTGGGAGAGGGTACAGCTATGCACCCCTGGTGCAGCAGATGGGAACAGTTGCTGCTTTGGTGTGTTCCATGGTTAAATGTTTCCAGAGCCTCAGGTGGCTGCTTTGCTTGGCTGAATCCCTCTTTGTGAATAATCACCTTGGAAAGAGATTAATTCAGGAGAGGGAGAGCATGGCACAGATAACTGTGGTCACCGGAATAAAGGAGCTTAAAAGCAGGTCTTTAGTTCTATCTGCAAGGGCAAGGATGAAAGCACTCAGCAGGCTGGCTGTCATATCTGCTTATCAAATAGAAGGCACCCACTGTGAGCAGGAGGTGTGCAGAGCTGCTTCAGCTCATACACCCTGGAAGAATTCATTTGCTGGCCATTGTTTCTCCAAGCCCTAAATCAGAGCCTCTCTGACTGTGTTCATGCCATGCCTTCCTTTCCCTGGCACAGGATGCTGATTTACCAGGAAACTGAACCTTGGCTGAAACCTGAGAAGTTCAGAAGTGCACCTCAGATCCCAGATGGGCACTTCAGCTTTATCTCAACCCAAACATCAATAGAGCTCAGATGAAATTTTTGTTGTGGGGTCAAAATTTACCTTCCACGTTTTTCTCGCTGTATGACGTCCTTGGTGATGGATCACTGGACGATGTCCCCATAGTTATCTTGCTCCCATGGAGATTTCCACCAGAAGGAATTGGATGTGCTTTCTTCATGCACAGGCTGAAATCATAGAATCATAGAAGTGTTGAGGTTAGAAGAGGCCTTTGAGGTCATCAAGTCCAACCACTCACCACTAGCCTCACCACTACTGCGAAACTGCCACCACTAAACCACATCCCTCAGCACCACATCCACACATCTTTTAAATACCTCCATGGCTGGTGACTCCACCACCTCCCTGGACAGCCTGCTCCAATGCCTGAGAACCCTTTCTGGGAAGAAATTTTTCCTAATATCCAACATGAACCTCCCTTGCACACCTTGAAGCTGTTTCCTCTTGTCCTGTCACTTGTTGCAGGTGAAAAGAAACAGATCCCCACCTGGCTCCAACCTCCTTTGATGCAGCTGTAGAGAGCAATGAGGTCTCCCCTCAGCCTCCTCTTCTGAAGACTAAACAACTCCAGTTCCCTCAGCTGCTCCTCATATCAAAAATTATATTCCTTGTAAGAAATCTGTTGTTATGATGAGCTTTATCCCAGCAAAGGTCTGCACAGTGTTTAGCAGGCAGTGGGCCCAGGCATCCTGATAAAGAGCAGCCAGCTTGTCTGCTCCACAGCATCCCAGGATGGCTAAGAGTCAGGCTTATGTCCAGAGCCTGGAGTGCAAATCAGATGCATAGTAATTAGTCCACCTACTTTGATAACACTTGTAAGATAAGAGTGCTAAGAGGTGGCTGAGGAGCACATGGAGTGGCTCCTTCAGAGCCCAGTGCAGCCATTCTGCTGTCACTGAGGCACCAGCCTGGCCATTATTAACCACTTCGAGCTCCTTCCTCATGCTGATAGGACTTGATGATCTCAGAGGTCTTTTCCAGCCTCAATAACTCTGTGATTCTGATGGGAAGTGGTTCAAATCCCTGTTGCTGTCCCCTGAGCAAAGCAGAGAAAGCCTGTGGAGAAAACAAGCACCACCTTGATTGGTTTCCTAATGGCTCCACACAAACTGAATCCCCTGTGAAAAACATTCTACTAGGGATGAGACTACAAAGATGCTGAGGGGACTGGAACATCTCTCTTGTGAGGGAAGACTGAGAGAATTGGGGCTTTTTAGTCTGGAGAAGAGAGAATCTCATCAGTGCTGATCAATCCTTAAAGGCTGGGTGTCAGGAGGATGAGAGCAGTCTTTTCTTCAGTGGTGCTCAGTGACAGGACAGGGGGTAATGGGACAAACTTGAAAATAGGAAGTTCCATCTAAACACAAGGAGGAACTTCTTTAATTTAAGGGTGATGGACCACTGGAATAGGCTGCCTAGACAGGTTGTGGGGCCTCCGTATCTGGACATATTCAAACCCTACCTGGATATGTTTCTGTGTGACCTTCTCTAGGTGAACCTGCCTTGGCAGGAGGGTTGGACTCAATGATCTCCAGATCTTCCAGATCTTCCAGATCTTCCAACTCCTACCCTTCTGTGGTTCTGTGAGACACTATCTGGCTTTCAGTCACCCTGGGAAGGTGCTTTAAATCCCTAAGTGAGATGGTTGGATGCATTTGTCTTACCCACAGCAATCAGAGACTCAGATATGAGGAATCTTCCTTTGAGAGCTGCTATTCTGTGATTAGCTGCTGTTTGTGGTATTGCTCTGATAATGAGGGAGAACACTCTGCTCCCAGGGAGCACGTGCTCCTTGACCCCTAGCTGGAGAGCTTTGCTTCTTATCAGGCAATCAGCATCACAGAATATATCTGATTGGAAGAGACCTTCAAGATCATCCAGTCCAACCTTCAACACAGAACTGCAAGGTCAGCACTAAACCATGTCCCTAAGCACCAGGTCCACAGGCTGCTTGAACATCCTCAGGGATGGTGACTCCACCACTGCCCTGGGCAGACCATTCCAAAGTTTGAGTGAAGAAATGTTTCCTAATATCCAGCCTGAACCTCCCCTGGTGCAGCCTGAAACCATTTCCTCTAGTTCTGTTGCTTGTCATCAAGGAGAAGAAGCTGTGCCCTCCTCATTCCAACCTCCCTTCAGGGAGCTGTAGACAGCAATGAGGTCTCCTCTCAGCCTCCTCTTCTCCAGCCTGAACACCCCCAGCTCCCTCAGACCCTCCTTGTAGGCCAGGTGTTTCAGGCCCTTCTCCAGCCTCGCTACCTTCTCTGGACATGTTCTAGCTCCTCCTGGAGTCCTTCCTGTAGCGAGGGGCCCAGAGCTGAACCCAGTACTCAAGGTGTGACCTCACCAGTGCTGAGCACAGGGGGGTGATCACCTCCCTGTTCCTGCTGGCCACCATGTGTCTGATACAAGCCAGGATGCCTTTGGCTTTCTTGGCTTCCTGGGCGCTGCTCACTCATGCTCAGTTGAGTGTCAACCAATATCCCCAGGTCCCTCTCTGAGTTGCAGCTTTCCAACCACACATCCCCAGGTCTGTAGCTCACCATGGGGTTGATGTGACCCAGGTGCAGGACCTGGCACTTGGCCTTGTTGAACTTCACACACTTAGCCTTGGCTCATCACTCTCACCTGTCCAAGTCCTGCTGTAAAGCTTCCCTGCCTTCTAGCAGATGGACACAGCCACCCAGCTTGGTGTCATCTGCAACCTCACTGAGGGTACACTCAATGCCCTCAATCCAGATCATTGATAAAGATATTAAAGAGGAAAGGGGACCACTGGTGACTGGGTGCCAGACAGATTTCATTCACCACCACTCCTTGGGCCCAGCCATCAGCCAGTTTTTATCCAGTGCAAAGTGCACTTAGCCAAGCCCTGTGTCTGGAGTTTCTGATGGAGAATGAGGGTGGGATGGAAAATCCCTTTCTGGGGAAAACTGGAGCCTGAAATCTCAGCCCTTTGTGCTAAGATAGATTTTCAGTACCTAAATCTCTGCCATTCCCTCCCATCAGGATGCTGACAGGGCATTAACTTGCTGCAAACCTTCCATGAAATAGCAGCCTGGGGACATTCTGCCAGAGGCTTAGTCTGGGTATTAGAGCTGAGCATGGCTGTGCTCTGATGCTTGAATCAGCAAGAGAAAGGCTTAGGTCCATTGTCCCCACACAATTACTTTTTTACTTTGCATGCTGACTCTGCCAACCCATTGCAGATCAAAAGCTGATCTAGAGCAGGTTTGGGGTTTACTCTTTGTTTTCAGCTGCAGGAAAAGGCAGCAAAAGCCAGCTGAAGGTGGTAGTCCTTCAAGTTTCTCAGCTTATACTCAGTGAGAGGATTTGCTTGTTCCCTTCTACCTTGATTTTCTCCATGAGACACCTTGCAGCTCCCATATTTCTCCAGACTGAACAGCCCCAGGGCTCTCAGCCTCTCCTCACCAGGCAGTGCTCCTTCATTATCCTTGGAGCCCCCCCTTGGACTCTCTCCAGCAGATCCCTGTCCCTCTTGAACTGGGGAGCCCAGAACTGGATGCAATATTCCAGGGGAGGTCTCAGCAGGGCAGAGTAGAGGGGGAGGAGAACCTCCCTGGCTCTGCTGGAGACACTCCTCTGAATGCACCCCAGGACCCCATTGGCCTTCTTGGCCACCAGGGCACATTGCTGTCCAATGCAGAACTTGTTGTCCACCAGCACTCCCCTTCATCCCTAATAACCACAGTGGAAAGAAAATCATCTTGACCCCACAGAGGAGTGACTGCATCATGTGAAGTACCTGCAAATCCTTGGCCAAACAGCAGCAGTAAGGTAGGAGGGAAACATTGTGGTGATCCCAGAATGGTGGGTGTTGGAAGGCACCTCTGGAGGTCATCTAGTCTAACCTCTTTGCTTAAAGCAGGGTCACCCAATTTTGTATGAGGAGTGGCCTGAGCAGTGAACCTTTGAGAGGAAAAGCTCAGAAAACTGTGTGCAGGAGCTGATAAACCCAGTGGAGCTAATTAGGGTGGGGATGAGGAATATGCCTGTAGCAAGATGGGAATGATGACTGCCAGGCTGTTTCCAGGTTGTTGGATGACTACAGGTTATACTAGGAGACAAGCCCCCAGACTTACTGGAATCTGAACCTTGGGTCCCTGGTGGGTACATTTATCCCCTGGCACTTCTTCAACTCCACCTCCTTTTTAGCCAGCTTTCAATCCACCCCTCCAGAGCTTCACAGCCCTCCCACCACCACAATTTTGCTGTGGTGCTGTAGCACTCTCATCTCTTGACTGCTGCTTCAAGGGGAAATGTTTCTCAGCAGTGCTGTCGAATCATGGAATTGTCAGGGTTGGAAGGGACCCCAAGGATCATCTAGTTCCAATTCCCTGCCATGGCCAGGGACACCTCACACTACAGCAGGTTGCTCACAGCCACATCCAGCCTGGCTGCAAAGACCTCCAGGGATGAGGCTTCCACCACCTCCCTGGGCAACCTCTTCCAGTCTCTCACCACCCTCATGGGGAAGAACTTCTTCCTAACATCCAATCTGAATCTCCCCACTTCTAGTTTTGTTCCATTCCCCTTAGTCCTATTATTACCTGACAAAAGGTTGGAAAACACCTCCAAGATCATTGAGTCCTGCCTTCAACCTAAGACCACCATGGTCATTAAATCACATTTCCAGGTGCCCTGTCCACACATTTCTTGAACACCTCCCTCCTTCAGCAGCCTGTTCATGCAGGGAAGGGGGTCTCAGTTTGTAGCTTCAGGCTTCTAGAGGGTGCAACATCATAAGGAAGGAACAAATCCAAACTCCCTGCCACTCTGCATCCCCTTATCCACACACTGGGATCTATCACATTGGTCTCAAAGACCTTGTCACCTCTAACTGCAAATACTTAAGAGCAAGCCAAAAGTGATTTCTGGATTGAATACACATGGAAGAGCTTCAAGCTCCCCTCTTAACCCAAACCCCACAACTATGACACTGTGTCAGTGGCAAGGAAACAGTAAATCACCATTTTTTCCTACCCTGAGCAACAACCCACAGCAATCAGACCCCTGAGAAACCACACATCTCCAGCTCAGCTGAAAGGATTTCTGCAGCACAGAAGGTTCTGCTTCAAATCCCAGCTCCCTTGCCTCCCTAATTGCTTCCAGGTGTGTTTGTGCAGGGCTGCATGCTGCCGGGGGTCTGCAGGTGGCACAGTGACCTTTGGGCTCTAGGTGGGCTTCACCAGATGTTACACAGATGAACCAAGCAGTCAGAAGGCAACTGGAAGCACCCAGGGCCAAACAGGCTCTCTGTGTAGGGTGACTGATGGATTCTGTCCCTCTCCTCTCCCATCACTTCTCCCTTTATGCCTTCTCCAGCTGTGGAAGAAGAAGGAGGAATTTCTGGCCTTAGTTTAGAATGTTTAATTAACAAGAAGCAGCTTCCTGCAAAGAGAGATGAGTTCCACAGCTTTGATGGGGCTGTCTGTAGGAAATAGGTAAGCTGGAAGGGCATTCTGGGTGACAAGATGGGAATCCCAGCATCACAGAATTGGGTTTGATTGGAAAAGACCTTTAAGATCATCGAGTCCAACCATTCTCTACCTCTCACAAGACTGGGGCTAACCCATGTCCCTCAGCACCACATCTCTGCTTAGTTCTAACACCTCCAGGGGTGGGGATTCAACCATCTCCCTGGAAAGCCTGTGCCAGTGTTTGAGAACCCTTTCAGGGAAGAAGTTTCATCTAATATCCAACCTAAAGCTCCCCTGGTGCAATTGGGGCAGTTTCCTCTCATCCTATCACTTGTTACTAGGGAGAGGAGACCAAGACCTGTGTCCTACACTGAAACCAGATGGATGAAGGGAATAGATTCACTGGCTTTGAATCTTCCTGGCTTTGAATCTTCCTGGAATGAAGGCTTTCCCCCAGCTCCTGTCTCCTTCCTGCTGTTAGATTGCTACCAAGAGCTGAATAAGAAGCCACTGCCCACCATGTAAAGAGAGACTGGCCTCAGTGGGCATTGCCACCACAGGCTCGGCTCAAATGCCCTCAATGATCACATGGAGGAAGCCTTTTGGGGTAGGTTAGGGAGGACAAACTTTGCTTATTAGTGTCTTTGCAGTCCTGAGCCTACCCAGTTTCATATTCCCTGGCTTGGAATTCCTCTGTGTCACTGGTCCTTCAGTGCAGCTCTGCAACATGTCCTCAGTGTCCTACAGCAGAACTGTTTTCAGGCAAGGCCCCCTCCCTCCAGGCCTTGGGCAGTGGTGTTCAAGCCCTCTCACACTTGTGCTGTTTCTGATTCCCTTTCACCAGGCGTTTCTTGGGAACCACCCAGGAGCCTGATTAAGATCACAGAATCAGCCAGGTTGGAAGAGATGTCCTGGATCATCAAGCCCAACTGATCACCCAACCCTAACTAACCAACCAGACCATGGCACTGAGTGCCTCATCCAGTCCTTAAACACCCCCAGGGATGTCAGCCCTGGATGTGCTGCCTGACTTATGATGTTCTCCATCTGTGCCCTAAAGGAAAAGGCAGCTGGGATCTCTGAGTGCTTGGCCTTTTCCACTGCCCTCCCAGCACATCTACTGCCTGAAAGGAGGTTGGAGTGAGGTGGGGGTTGGTCTCTTCTCCCAAGGAACAAGCGATAGGACAAAAGGAAACAGCCTCAAGTTGCACCAGGGGGTGTTTAGGTTGGACATGAGGAACAATTTCTTCCCTGAAAGGGCATTCAAGCCCTGGGACAGGTTGCCCAGGGCAGTGGTGGAGTCCCCATCCCTGGGGGGCATTAAAGGTTGTGCAGATGTGGTGCTGAGGGGTTTAGTGGTGGCCTGCATTGCTGGGTGAAGAGTTGGACTTGGTGATCTTAAAGGTCTCTTGCAAACAAAATGATTCCATGATCTGCTTGGGTCTCCTGGGTATGTCCACACCTTTGGGCTTTCCTCTCTCTCTCTCTCTCTCTCTCCTGTGTGCTGGTAGGAGTCTGTGCCCAGGCTCTGCTGGTTAAGAGAAGATTTGGCATGGTGAACATCTCTAAATAGTGTCCATCAGCTTCTGACAACCGTGACTCACTGCTTGGTGCACAACATTAGATGGTTCCCAAGTAAGTCTGTGCTGTCCACGATGGCAATCTTAGGTGCAGCACCTATGGCTCCTTTCTCCTCATCACAGTTCTTCTGGTCACACCATCCTGCTTTGATGTGGGACTTCTCCTTGCTAGCATTAGGTGTTCAAGAGGGGATTGGACGTGGCACTTGGTACCATGGTTTAGATAGTCATGAGGTTTAGGGTTGGACTCGATGATCTTTGAGGCCTCTTCCAACCTTCTTGATTCTATATTCTATATTCTATATTCTATATTCTATATTCATTCACCCTAGGACAGATGTAGCTGAATAGCTGGCCCCATAAATGGGAGCACTGACAACTTTGCTGTGGCATAAAGAAGAAATCTTCACTGATGGAGTGGCTGAAGGGATTCAGAGCCCTCCAGACAAGGTGCCATGATCTCTGCTGTGGTGGCTTACAGAAGTGCTTGAGCTGGTGTGGATTGCCCAGGCTGTTTGTGATGGTGCTGTGCATCACTGTGCATGGGGAAAATAGTGCAGCTCAAGGTCACACAAGCTTTCTTCCCTCGGACTCCAGCTGAGGCACTCTCCCACCTTCCCTAAGGGCTCATCAGTGAGGACAGTCAGAAAAGTGGCCCCCAAAGCACCACTGGGCACTGTGATGATGGCCTGTTTGACAGACCTCAGTCAGTGGTCCTCTGCTCTGCAGGGTGTCAGACTCCTTCTCCCCTCACAGAGCAGATGGGACCCTGATGACTCCCTGATTGTATTTCTGGGCAGGCTGATGGGAGGGAACACAGGCAGGGGCCAGTGTCTGAGTAGATTAGGGCTGTTCCAGTCCATTTGTTTCCAAACACACCATGTTTGGTTTGGGCCATGTGGGGCTTCTTTGATAAAGGAAGAGCCACACTAATTGAATTCGCTGGGTCAGTGGCAGTTCACTGGCGGGGTGGAGGAGGGATCTGCTGTGCGGCAGCAAACTGCAAGAGTTTGGCTTTTATCCTGCAAAACTCATGGGTTCCTAGCCCCTGGTGAGCCTCATGGACAGTGGGAAGCCCACTGAGAAATCCCCTGCATTGCAAAGGCCTGATGGAGGAGGAAGATAAAATGAGCTCAGGAGGCCTTTCAGAGCTGCTAATTCAGTGTGGTGGGGGGGGGGAGGAAGGACCAAAGCTAGCTGAAGAAAACTGCTTAACCATTTCAGAGCTGGTCCCTGCTTGCAAACCTCATCAAAAGGAGTGTGGAGATCAGCAGCAGCTCCACTTCCAGACTCTCTTAGCACAGGGGCCCTGTATCCCTGCACAAGATGTAGGAGGAGAGACAGAGATGGAAAAAGCACAGAATTCCAGCATGGTAGGATTGGAAGAAACTTCTGGAGATCATCTTGTCCAACCCCCTGCTAAAGAGGGGGCACCCACAGCAGCTTGCCCAGGATCACCATGGCCAGGTAGGTTTGGAATCTCTCCCAAGGAGACTCCACAACCTCTCTGGGCAGCCTGCTTCAGGCCTCCAGCACCCTCACACCAAAGAATTTTCTCCTCATGTTCAGGTGGAACCTCCTCGGTTTTAGTTTGTGCTCAATGTCCTTTGTCCTGCCATTGGGCACCACTGACAAGAGTCTGGCCTCATCCTCTTGCCCCCACCCTTCAGCTCTTGCTGAGCATTGCTCAGATCCCCTCAGGACTGCTCTTCTCCAGGCTCACCAGCCCCAGGGCTCTCAGCCTTTCCTCCTCACAGAGATGCTCCAGGCCCTTCAGCAGCTTTGTAGCCTCTGCTGGACTCTCCCCAGTAGTTTCCTGTCTCTCTTGAACTGAGAAGTGCAGAATTGGAGCCAATCCTCCAGCTGTGGCCTCCCTAGGGCAGTGCAGGAGGGAATGAAAACCTCTCTGGACTTGCTGGCCACACTCTTCTTAATGCACCCCAGGAGCCCATTGGCCTTCTTGGCCACTAGGGCACATTGCTGGCTCATGGTGTATTTGTTGTCCCCCAGCACTCCCAGGTCCTTCTCTGCAGAGCTGTTTTCCAGCAGATGACCCCTCACCTGTCTGGTGCAGGGGGGAAATAGAGAAGACGAAAAGCAAGCAAGTGTCTGTACAGCAGGATGGAGGTGGGCTCAGAGTGGCTGGAAGCAGGAGGTGATGCAGATGATTACCAAGAAGGAATCAATGAGGGCAGCAGCTTTTGTTTATCTGCTGGAAGCTGCCACAGGCAATGTTCAGGGGCAAAATCTATAGCTCTGCCTGTGCTTTCCTGCGTGGGGAATGTCCCATCTGCCCCAGTGCCCTCTCATCACAGTCCCCACTGGCTCCAGGGCAGGCTGGCAGGGTCAGCCCTGCACAGTGCCCTGGGAGACAATTGCCCTACAAATGGGAGGGGAGCAGAGGAGCAGCAGGGGGGCCCTCATTACTTCCACCAAATATAAACCCAGGATGGCTCTGACAGCTCCTGGAGCTGCCAGCAGTCTCCCACTGCCTGGCACACCTCAGGCCAGACAACAGCTGGCTACAGTCCCACCTCCATCAGCACCACCATGAAGTGCTCTAGGAGGAACACACAACAGGGAGGTCAGGCTGGACAGGGCTCTGGGCAACCTGATCTGGTTGCGGATGTCTCACTGAATCACAGAATTGTTGAGACTGGAAAAGACCTCTGAGATCATTCAGTCCAGCCTATGACCTAACACCACCACATCAGCTAACCCATGCCACCAAGTGCCACATCCATCCTTTTCTTAAAGACCTCCAGTGATGGTGACTCCACCACCTCCCTGGGCAGTCCATCCCAGTGCCCAATCAGCCTCTCTGTGAGGAAGTGCTTCCTAAAATCCAACCTAAACCTCCCCTGGTGCAGGTTCAGGCCATGCCTGCTTGTCCTGTCCCTGCTGACTGTAGGAACTTTGGAGGTCCTTTCCAACCCACACCATTCTATGATTCTAAGGCAGAAGTAGGGATATGTGAATGGTGGGACACCTGATGCAGAAACCTGCCACAGGCATCCTGAAGCTCTGATAGTTACCTGGATTTCAGGGAACAGCTCTATCCCTTTCCTCCTTGGCCTGTGGTCTGAGCCTGTATTTGAGTATAGAACTACTGAATGCTTTGGGTCAGAAGGGACCCTTGAAGGTCATCTTGTCCTACCCCCTGCAGTGAGCAGGGACATCTGGAGTGTGTCCAGAGAAGGACAGTATCTGAAGGGGGCTACAAGAAAGCTGGGGAGGGACCTTTTAGGATATCAGGTAGTGATAGGACTAGGGGGCATGGAATAAAGCTGGAAGTGGGGAGATTCAGGCTGGAAGTGAGGAAGAAGTTCTTCCCCATGAGAGTGGTGAGAGCCTGGAATGGGTTGTCCAGGGAGGTGGTTGGGGCCCCATCCCTGGAGGTGTTTAAGGCCAGGATGGATGAGGCTCTGGCCAGCCTGATGTAGTGTGAGGTGTCCCTGCCCATGGCAGGGGGGTTGGAACTGGATGATCCTTGTGGTCCCTTCCAACCCTGACTGATTCTATGATTCTATAAAAAGGACAGCAAAGCTTGTGAAGGGTCTAGAAAACAGATCAGGAGCAGCTGAGGGAGCTGGGGGTGTTTACACTGGAGAAGAGGAGGCTGAAGGGAGACCTCATTGCTCTCTACAGCTCCCTGAAAGGAGGTTGGAGCCAGGTTGTTGACTTCTTCTCCTTAGTATAAGGTGACAGAACGAGAGGAAATGGCCTGAAATTGCACCAGGGGAGGTTTAGGTTGGAGATTAGGAAAAATATCTTTCCTGCAAGAGTGGTCAGGCATTGGAACAGGCTGCCCAGGGAGGTGGTGGAGTCCCCATCCCTGTGGGTATGGCACTCTGGGACATTGTTTAATGGCCGTGGTGGTTTTATGTCAATGGTTGGTCTCAATGATCCTAGAGGTCACTTCCAACTAGAACAGTTCTATGATTCTATGATCTCCAACTAAAGCAGGTTGCTCAGGGCCTCATCAAGTTTGGCCTTGAATGTCTCCCAGGATGGTGCCTCAACAACAGCTCTGGGTAACCTCTTCCAGCACTACACAGTGCTCCTACGAAAGTCATCTAGAGAGGACAGCCTGTTACTGTAAAGTCACATTGGAAAGCAAAGATGTTGGTCACCCATTCAGTGGGGACTCAGCCTCACTGAAGTGGTGGATTTGATCCATCTTCAGGTCCAATGCTGGAAGATGGCAAGCCATAAGCCTGTGCTCCTTTTCCTCCTCAAAAATTGCCCTTTGTGGTGATCCTACTGAAGCAAGCCACCTTTAAAGAAGGTGTCTGGTTGATCAGGAGGAAACCCATTGTCAGCAGAAAGACACCAGTTCCTCCTGTCTGCTTCAGCAGCTGTTCCATCTTCCTCAGCTGCACTGCAAATATACAGGTAGGGTTGAATTGCTTTGGTGTTTTCTCCTGGGGTCAAAGGATACCAATACAGGCTGGGCAGGGACTGGCTGGAGAGCAGCCCTGAAGAAAAGGCCTTGGGGATGCTGGGGGAGGAGAAGCTCAAACAGGAGCCAGCAGTGAGCACTTGCAGCCCAGAGAGCCAAGCAGAGCCTGGGCTGCAGCAAGAGAAGTGTGGCCAGCAGGGCCAGGGAGGGGATTCTCCCCCTCTGCTCCACTCTGCTGAGACCACACCTGGAGCTCTGGGTCCAGTTCTGGAGCCTCTGTTCCAGGAAGGATCTGGAGGTGCTGGAAGGTGTCCAGAGAAGGGCCATGAGGATGAGCAGAGGGCTGGAGCTGCTCTGCTCTGGAGACAGACTGAGAGAGTTGGGGCTGTTCAGTCTGGAGAAGAGAAGGCTCCTAGGAGACCTTCCTGTGGCCTTCCAGGATCTGAAGGGGGCTCCAAGAAAGCTGGGGAGGGACTTCTGAGGGTGTCAGGGAGTGATAGGACTGGGGGGAATGGAACAAAACTAGAAGTGGGGAGATTCAGATTGGATGTTAGGAAGAAATTCTCCCCCATGAGGGTGGTGAGAGACTGGCAGAGGTTGCCAGGGAGGTGGTGGAAGCCTCATCCCTGGAGGTTTTTGCAGGCTGGATGTGGCTGTGAGCAACCTGCTGTAGTGTGAGGTGTCCCTGGCCATGGCAGGGGGGTTGGAACTGGTTTATCCTTGAGGTCCTTTCCAACCCTAACAATTCTGTGATATGTTCTGACAAGGCATTTCTATCTCCTGAGGGTGTTTGCAAGGCATTGCTGAGGCAGAAGTGGAATAGGTGCAGTGATGTTGGTGTAGATATGGCTGAGAGCTGGTGAAGGAACTCATGGAGCAGCTGAAGGAACTGGGGTTGTTCATCCTGGAGAAAAGGAGGCTGAAAGGAGACCTCCTCCCTCCCTGCAGCTCCCTGAAAGGAGTTTGGAGGGAGGTGGGGCTTGGTCTGTATTCCCAAGTAACAAGCAACATGGCAAAAGGAAATGGCCTCAAGTTGCACCAGGACAGGTTTAGGTTGGACATGAGGAACAATTTTTTCACTGAAAGAGTGGTTAGGCCCTGGAAGAAGTTGTCCAGGGCAGTGGTGGAGTCCCCATCCCTGGAGGCATTTAAAAGCTGTGTAGATGTGGTGCTGAGGGACAAGGTTTAGTGGTGACCTGGCAGTGCTGGTCAAGTTTGACTTGAGGATCTTAGAGCTCTCTTCTAACCAGAACCATTCTGTGATGGAAGATGGTGAAACCAGGCTGGTACCTTCAGAGAGCACTCAGTGCAGTCTCTAGGAGCAGTTGTTGTTTCCAGCTGACAGGATTATCCCTGCTGGAATACAAGATCAGGGTCTTCTTGTTGTTCTGCAGAAGGGATTTTAGCAGCAGCTGGTAGAGAAGCAATGCTCCTGTCAGCCATGTGTTTAACCAGCCTCCTGGCTTTTCCTACCACAGAGGATGTCACTGACCACAGTTCAACCAAACCACCACATTCCTGCTGCCTCTTGAGCATGTGTCTCAATCCCATTCTAATCATGTCTGGGAGCTGCTTCAGTCTCTACTGACAGGCAGCTTCCTCCGAGTGACTCAGCCCATGGGCAGAGGGCTGTCAAGTGACACTGTGGCAGGAAGGGAATAGGATAATATTTCACCCAAGGAAAATCACAGGAAGTCAGGAGAACATCTGTTATCTCAGCTAGAGCTGGCATTTGGCCTGCTCACCAAAGATAACACCTTTTTTTTCCCCCCTCCCAGACTTGTCACTTGCTGCTTTATGACTATCTCGATTGACATCTCACTCCAAACACCTCCAGCTGCAGAGCCACCACCAGTGCCCAGGCCTGACTCAGGACTTCTCAACAGACTCTCACCAGCAGAACAAGGGAAGCTCTCCTGCCCCTCTGCTCTGCTCCAGTGAGGCCACAGATGGAGTATCAGTGCTGGGCTCCCAGTTCAAGAGAGACAGGGAACTGCTGGAGAGAGTCCAGAGGAGGCTACAAAGATGCTGGGGGGCCTGCAGCATCTCTGTGAGGAGGAAAGGCTGAGAGCCCTGGGGCTGGTGAGCCTGGAGAAGAGCAGCCCCAGAGGGCATCTGAGCAATGCTCAGCAAGAGCTAAAGGCAAGGGGATGGGACCAGACTCTTGTTAGTGGTGCCCAGGGACAGGATAAGGGGCAATGAGCACAAACTGGAACCCAGGAGGTTCCACCTGAACATGAGGAAAAACTTCTTTGTTGTGAAGGTGCTGGAGCCCTGGAGCAGGTTGCCCAGGGAGGTTGAGGAGTCTTCTTGTCTGGAAAGATTCCAAATCCAGCTGGCCATGGTGATCCTGGGCAAGCTGCTGTGGGTGACCCTGCTCTAGCAGGGGAGTTGGACTGGATGACCTCCAGAAGTCCCTTCCAAACCCACCATACTGGGTCACAGCACAGGCAAAGCTGAATTATTAAGCTCCTAAACTGAAGGGTTGGCATCACTCAAGCTGTGAATTCTCACCTCGTGTCAAAGAAGAAAATCCCAGCTGACCTATGGCAATTTCTGGATTTATTGTCCAAGGCTTCATCAGTGCTAGAAGATGTTTGATTTCCATGACCTCTCAGGACTACTGCCTGCAACAGATAAGTGCAAATGTGCACAGTGATCAATTGGACCTCTCTGGTAGGAAATAGTTAATTTTAGGAGTTGTTGGTGATGGGTGGTGGTGGATTAGTGAATTGCATGCTGCCTGTCACGCTGAGCACTAGGGAAATGCCAGGCTTGGTTGATGGGGTTACCAGGGCAAGTTCTCTGTCAGGGGACAAGGGATGTGTGTTTTCTCTGCAGCTTGAGAAGCAAGAAGGTTGTATCTCCAGCTGATTCTCTCCTAAATCAATTTGTGACTGAGTCCCTGCTGTCTGTGACAAGCTGTGATGTGAGCTTGCAGCTTCTCTTGGTGGCTCAGGGGACTTGCCTCACCTCTACCACAAAGATCTCTTGTGTCCTTGGTAGCAGCTCCTCTTGGGTGGCTGATTACAAAGAGTTCAGAACTAGATGTTTTGCTGCTTTGGTATTTTTGGTCACACTCTTCTCCTGAGCTCTTTTCCTTGCTCTCTTCAACTGCTCTCCCTTTCTCAGCTGCCAAAAGCTCATGTGTGCATCTGGGAGGCATTCCAGCTTCCACTTGCAGAAGTGGGTCACTCCTCACATGCGCTCTTCTCCAGCCTTTTGTAGATGCCTAGGCTCTTAGGCACAGCACGAGGAGGACCTCAGAAGAGCTGTCATAGCCTGTTGCTTTCAGAGGCTCCAAGTGCTGCCAGCCAGCATTAACTCTTCCATTTGTTCCCCCTGCCTGCTTGTCTACAACAAGCCATCTTCTAATGATCACCCAGCAAAGGCTGAATCATTAATTTGAGATGCTGAAGGAGAATTGTGTCAGAGCCCAGCTTTGGGGTGGGTGGGTGGCTTGCACAAAGCTTAAAAGCATCTCCAGCTCCTCTCCCTGCCTCATTCTGTATTCTGTGCCACCTCTCTGACTGCCTCAGGGCAGAATGTTTCCGAAAGTTGGAGTGGGAATATTTTGATTCATCCTGTTACACGAAGTTAATCTCCTGTAGCCAAGCAGCTGTGTAATGTTTGGTATTAAAGCCTGTCTCTCCCCTTGGGGGTGATTAAAATTCAGGTGAAGGGGATGGTTTAGATTTGATTTTATTTCCCCACTCCCCGTGCTCTCAAGGGGCTATTAGCCTTCATCATTAATAGCTTGCCATCCCTGTACCTTGGCCAGGTCTTCCTGCATACACAACTGCATGTCTCTGGCTGATGAGGGGTGAGGGCTCCTTAGTGACTGGGGCACAATTACTGAACCCATTTCCATCTCAGGCAAAGGGACAGTTGCTCCCTGGCACACTGAATGTGACTCAATGATGTCCAGAGGTTCTTTCCAACCCCTACCATTCAATGATTCAGTGATTCTATGATTCAGTGATTCAATAATTGATTCCATGATTCCATGACTCCATGATTCAGTGATTCCATAATTCTATGATTCCATGACTTAATAATTCAATGATTCCATGATTCAGTGATTCAACGATTCTAAGATTCCATGATTCAGTGATTCCATAAGTCTATGGCTTAATAATTCAATGATTCCATGATTCTATGATTCAATAATTCCATGATTCAGTGATTGCATGATTCAATGATTCCATGATTCAGTGATTCTGTGACTCCATAATTCCACGATTCAATGATTCTATGATTCCATGATTCAGTGATTCTACTATTCTATGACTCAATAATTCTATGATTCTATGACTCAATAATTCCATGATTCAATGATTCTGTGATTCAGTGATTCTGTGATTCAGTGACTGCATGATTCAATGATTCCATGATTCAGTGATTCTATGATTCTATGACTCAATAATTCTATGATTCAATGATTCCATGATTCAGTGATTCCATGATTCAGTGATTCTATGACTCAATAATTCTATGATTCAATGATTCTATGATTCAGTAATTCAGTGATTCTATGATTATATGACTCAATAATTCTATGATTCAATGATTCTATGATTCAGTAATTCAGTGATTCTATGATTATATGACTCAATAATTCTATGATTCTATGATTCATTGATTCCATGATTCAGTGATGCCATGACTCAGTGATTCTATGATTCTATGACTCAATAATTCTATGATTCAATGATTCTATGATTCAGTGATTCCATGATTCAATGATTCTATGATTCACCTTTTCTAACATGTTTGTGATGGAAGTATCTGCTCCCACTTTAAAACAAACAAACAAAAAACCACAAAAAAACCCAAACCCTCTTCTGTCTGTCTCTGACCCTCCCTTCTCTCTTCACTCTCTGCTTTGTGTCTTGATCTTCTACAGAACCAAAATGAGGTCACCTGGAAGACAAAGCAGAGACCTGATAGAAGTGAGTGAGGGGAAAAGGAAAGACTGAGAGTCCTACAGGGAACACCAGGGGGCTGGAGACAGTGAGAGAAAATGAGCCTTGAGGGAAGAGCAGGTGAAAGAAGGAGGGAGGTTTTGAGATGTGTGTTGAGGAGGAGGAAGATGGGAATTGAACATTTCTCCTATGAAAGAGAGACTGGGAGCCCTGGGGCTGTTTAGTCTGGAGAAGAGAAGGCTGAGAGGGGATCTGAACAATGTCTATGAGTACCTGAGGGGTGGGTGTCAGGATGAAGGGGCCAGGCTTGTTTGGTGGTGCCCAGTGACAGAACAAGGAATAACAGGGTCCAAGCTGGAACCCAGGAGGTTCCACCTCAGCAAGGGGAGACACTTCTTTATCATGAAGGTGATGGAACACTGGAACAGGCTGCCCAGAGAAGTTGTGGAGTCTCCTTCTCTGGAGACTTTCAACACTTGCCTGGACGTGTTCCTGTGCAGCCTGCCCTAGGTGATCCTGCTCTGGCAAGGGGGTTGGACTTGATGATCTCTGGAGGTCCCTTCCAACCCCTCACATTCTGTGAATGTACAGGTTGGATTGCACAGAAGGAGCTCACCTGAGGGCTTGCACCACTTCTTCCCCTCTGCTCCTCCATCTGTTAAAGCAACTGAGATTCTTAGCAGCAGTGCTGCAGAAAGGGTTTGGGCAAAGTCCTGGTCCCTTCTGAACTCCTTAGCCTTGACTCAGTTGTATTTTCCAGGACTTCAACAAAAATCCAGTTAATGTGTTCTTCTCATTCTCTTTAACTCTTCACAGCCACTTCTGCAGTTTGCTGGCACAGCCAGGATCACAGGTGCCCAAATGTGGCATGAAGGGCTGCCCAAAGGGGTTGTTTACAAGGAGGAGGAGGAGCAGGGACCTTCAGAGCCTTTGCCAGTCTTGCCATACCTCTCATGTTTCAAGGGTTTGCTAGACCTAGACCTCTGGTAGACTGGAAGAGTGTCTTGGGGAATCTTTCAAACAGCATCTGGGTTCTGGATCCTTCTGCAAAGGTGGCTCAGAAAAGCAGGAAATGAGGAGATGCTGCTTTTCTTTTGCTTTGTGAGATAACCAATAACCTAACCTCAGTGGGTGGCCAAGGGCTACTTAGCTAAGAGAAGGTGTCCTTGGCACCATTTCATTGAAGCCAGGGGTGAAATTGGCTCCAGCCTTTAATAAATCCACAGTTTCTCTCTTCCTGACAGGAAAGAGCAGCTCGTAACTCACAGTGCTGTTTGAAACATTCCCAGCAGGAACCAGTCTGATAAGGGACTCACGTAGCTCCAACCCCTCTCCCACCAGGACCTACAAGAATCCATACTCTCAAGCTGGAAACACAGCAAGCACTCAGGTACAGCCAGTGAAGGGCTTTTCATCTTCAGAAAGAGAAACCTCCTGCCTGTAGTAATTGATGGAGGTGCAATGTAGTTAGCAGTCCTAAATTCTCATCCCAGTGCCCACCTAAGGTAGAGCAGAAGTCTTATGAAGAGCAGCTGAGGGAACTGGGGTTGTGCAGCCTGGAGAAAAGGAGGCTGAGAGGAGACCACCTCACTCTCTGCAGCTCCCTGAAAGGAAGTTGGAGCTTGTCCTATCACTTGTTACTAGGGAGAAAAGAGGATGTGGGCTCAAGTGGCCCCAGGGGAGATTTAGGTTGGATGTGAGGAACAATTTAGAATCACAGAATCAGTCAGGGTTGGAAGGGACCACAAGGATCAGCCAGTTCCAACCCCCCTGCCCTGGGCAGGGACACCTCACACCAGATCAGGCTGGCCAGAGCCTCATCCAGCCTGGCCTTAAGCACCTCCACGGATGGGGCCCCAACCACCTCCCTGGACAACCCATTCCAGGCTCTCACCACCCTCATGTTGAAGAACTTCTTCCTCACCTCCAGCCTGAATCTCCCCACTTCCAGCTTTATTCCATTCCTCCTAGTCCTATCACTACCTGATATCCCAAAAAGTTCCTCCCCAGCTTTCTTGTAGGCCCCCTTCAGATATTGAAAGGCCACAATTTCTTCCTCAAAAGGCTTGTCAAGCCCTGCAACAGGCTGCCCAGGGCAATGGTGGAGTCCCCATCCCTGGAGAGGTGTAGAAGTTGGGTAGATGTGGTGCTGGTTTAGTGGTGACCTGCCAGTACTGGGTGAACAGTTGGACTTGGTGATCTTAAAGGTCTTTTCCAACCCAAATGATTCCACGATTCTATGATTCTACATCATCTTCATCTGTCACTGGAGATCAGTCCAGCTCTTAAAAGCTACACCTCTTTTAGGACACTGAATTTGATCATGGAAACTTCAGGGATCACGGATGGTGTCCAGCAGCCTTTCAAATCACACAAACCAAGTGCCAGCTCTAATGCCTGAAGGCATCATCAACACTCTGCTGGCATTTACAACCTCCTTGTGGTCATTTTACACAGCCACAGTGTTCATCCCAGCGTGTAATGGATGGAAACTCCAGCACAGGAGGTTCCACCTCAACATGAGGAGGAACTTCTTCACTGTGGGGGTCACAGAGCACTGGAACAGGCTTCCCAGAGAGGTTGTGGAGTCTCCTTCTCTGGAGACTTTGAAGCCCCATCTGGACGCATTCCTATGTGACCTGCACTGGATTCTGTGGTCCTGCTCTGGCAGGAGGGTTGGACTTGATGATCTCTGGAGGTCCCTTCCAATCCCTAACATCCTGTGAGCCTGTGATTTGCAGGCCCTCCAGCAAGGATTCCAACAATGCCTAAGTAAGACTCTCAGAGTTCTTGTCCTCTACAGCTCCTGCAGAACAAAGGACAGCTTGGCCACAGGACACCATGGCACCTCCTCCTCTCACCTAAGGGCCAGTGGGACGACCAGTTTGGAGTGCTGAGGGAGTGCTGGTTTGGTTTTGCCCTTAACCATCTTACTTGTGCTTCAGAAGAGCTTGCTCAGATAGGACCTTCTCCCAGGTTCAAGAGATGCTATCACCACCTTTCTGGCTTGGGATTTCTTTCTATGTAGACATTAGAAACCTTTCCTTCAGCTGGCTCTCTGGAGGGAGTCATCTGGGGAGAAGGGAAGCAGTGAAAGAGTTTGATGAATGGCATCAACTTACATGCCCCAGGAGGATCCCAGATGTTTTGAACAGATGTTTAACAAGTTATGGCAACACAAGTGGCTCTGTTGAAACAAACTGCAGGGTGACCACCTCACTGTTGTCAGAAGGGAGGTTTTCAACACTTCCAGCTGCTCTCTGGCAGTTGCTGCTTTTCTCTGCAGCTCTCTCTGAACTACCCACCACAGCCCTGTTGTCAGCAAAAGCATGAAGGACTCTAACTGGCCAAGGAAGTGTGACTTCATTGGAGCATCTCAGGGAACAATAACCCCTGAAGCTATGTTTGTTAGCCCTGCTTGCTTTGAAAAGGGAGAGAGGTGCTTTGAAAAACTTTATGAGAGTAAAAATAGCTTCAGGATTTTAGACTCAGCTGGAGATTTAAAAGTGCTTTTGAGTCTTCTCCCTTTGTCTCAGAAGAGAAAGGCAAATGCCAAGAAGCATCAAAGCATTTGAGGGTAGATGTTAGGATGAGTAAGGCATTTGTCTGGGATCCAGGATCATGTCCTGGATCTGTCACAGACCTCTAGTACTTCTTTAGCATCCATTCTTCATGCCTCAGTTTCCTGTTTGTAAGTGGAATGTAAAGAGGAGGGGGCCAGCCTCTTAGGAGTGGTGCCCAGTGACAGGACAAGGGACAGAGGGCACAAACTGAAACCCAGGAGGTTCCATCTGAACATGAGGTGAAAATCCTTTGTTGTGAGGGTGCTGGAGGCCTGGAGCAGGCTGCCCAGAAAGGTTGTGGAGTCTCCTTCTCTGGAGAGATTCCAAACCATGTGGATGTTTTGATCCTGGGCAAGCTGCTGTGGGTGACCCTGCTCTAGCAGGGGAGGTGGACTGGATGACCTCCAGGAGTCCCTTCCAAACCTACCATACTGGGTCACAGCACAGGCACAGCTGAATTCTTAAGCCCCTGATCAGAAGGGCTGGGATTGCTCTGAAGCTGTGAATTCTCATCTGGTGTCAAAGAAGAAAATCACAGCTGACTTATGGCAATTTCTGTGATCTGGATTTACTGCCCAAGGCTTCACCAGTGCTAGAAGATGTTTGAATTCCATGACCCCACAGGTCCTATTTAAATGTGCATGAGAAAGGGACTGCAGGGTTTCTGGTATGGTGAGGACCCCTCCTTTGCTGGTCCTTAGTGAAAAAGACTGGGAAAGGCTGTGGGAATCAGAGTTTGTTTCCATGTAGGGTTCAAGGGGTACAGAAAAAGCTCAGCTGCAAACTTCAGCGGAAATAGGAGCACTGAGAACTTTCTCAAAGGATGTGCAGTTGGAAATCTGAGGTTTTGGCATGAGCTCCATGTTAGGAAAATGAAATCAAAAGAGCAAACAGTGGACAAGATATTTTCTGGTTTGGCTCGGTTTTGTTTTGTATTGTTTTGTTTTGTTTTCTGTTCAGCTCAGCTTTACCTGGTGTTAGCAATGGGGTTGGCCAGCATCTTCAATAGGATCATAGAATAACAGAATAGTTTGGGTTGGAAAAGACCTTTAAGATCACTGAGTCCAGCCATTCTCTCAATCTGTCAAGCCTGCTGCTGACCCATGTCCCTCAGCACCACATCTCTGTCTCTTTGAAACACCTCCAGGGAGGGGAATTCAACCCCTCCCTAGGCAGCCTTGGCCAGGGCTTGACAACACTTTCAGCAAAGAAATTTTATCTCATGTCCAACATAAACCTTCCCTGCTGCTACCTGAGATCATTTCCTCTTGTCCTATCATTTGGGGTTTTGGGTGAGAAGATCTATCCCCACCTGGCCCCTCCTTTCAGGGAGTTGTAGAGAATAAGAAGATCTCTTCTCAACCTCCTTTTCTCCAAGGTGAACAATCCCAGTCCCCACAGCTGCTCCTCACCAGCCCTGCTCTCCAGACCCCTCACCAGCTTTGTAGCCCTTCTCTGGACCTGCTCCAGCACCTCAAGGTCCTTCTTGGAGTGAGGGCACTACACTCATTTTACTTTAAAAGTCTCCCTTCAGCACTGAATATTAAAACTGTTACAAAGAATTCTCTTATTTCAGATGTTTCTGGGTAGAGTCCAAGGGTTCATTCAATCCCTGCTTCTGCAGTTTGGGTTTTGGGCACTGCTGCCAGGTCTTTTGTGTGATCTTGCAACTTCAAAGCCAAGGCAGGAGGGAGATGGGCAGGAAGGGATTTAGGCAAATGATGCCTACTTATTTGAGTATCTCCATGAGTGTGGATTGGATCACCTTAAGAGCAAGTCTTTTGCTCTAGAATCCTGCTGCATTGCAACCTGCTGTTGCCAAGAACTACAAAGGTCTCCTGGGGTGCATTAAGAAGAGTGTGGCAAGCAAGTCCAGGGAGGTTTTCCTTCCCTTCTGCTCTGCCCTAGGGAGGCCACAGCTGGAGGACTGGCTCCAGTTCTGTGCTCCACAGTTCAGGAGAGACAGGGAACTACTGGGGAGAGCCCAGCAGAGGCTACAGAGGTGCTGAGGGGCTTGGAGCATCTCTGTGAGGAGGAAACGCTGAGAGATCTGGGGCTGTTGAGCCTGGAGAGGGGATCTGAGCAATGCTCAGCAAGAGCTGAAGGGTGGGGGCAAGAGGATGAGGCCAGACTCTTGTCAGTGGTGCCCAATGGCAGGACAAAGGACAATGAGCACAAACTAAAACCCAGGAGATTCCACCTGAACATGAGGATAAAATTCTTTATGTGAGGGTGCTGGAGGCCTGGAGCAGGCTGCCCAGAGAGGTTGTGGAGTCTCCTTGGGAGAGATTCCAAACCTACCTGGCCATGGTGATCCTGGGCAAGCTGCTGTGGGTGCCCCCTCTTTAGCAGGGGGGTTGGACAAGATGATCTCCAGAAGTCTCTTCCAACCCCCACCATGCTGGAATTCTGTGCTTTTTCCCATCACAGTTTCTCTTCCCACATCTTGTGCAGGGATACAGAGCCCCTGTGCTAAGAGAGTCTGGAAGTGGAGCTGCTGCTGGTCTCCACAGTCCTTTTGATAAGGTTTGCAAGCAGGGACCAGCTCTGAAATGGTGATTCCCACCTTACGATCTGAGAGCCACAAGAAGGTCATACACAAAACAATGACAAAAGATATTTTTGGGTTTTTTTTTTTTTTTGAGTTCAGACAAACATCTCTGCATCCATCTGATCGAGTAGATACAAAAACAAAGTTGTTTTCAGGAGGCAGGATAAATCTGTAGATGAATATTCAAACACAGCTTACTTCTTGACTTAAAAAAAAATTAATTACCATGGCAAAGCTGCATTGAGGGCCTGTGATGGTTTTTTGTTGGTTTTTATTTTCTTCTTCCCCTCCAAAATGCTAGTTGTTGCCTGGATGAAAATCCTTGGGAAAGGCTGCTTATTGACACAGAGACCAGCTCACAAACAATTTAGCTGCAGTTTTCCCAGCTGAGCCTGGCAAGGGAAAAAATGGGTTGGAAAAAAAATACACTGGTGAGGTTTTAATTATGACTTTTTTTCTTTTTTTTTTCCTTTTCTTTTTTTTAATGAAGCTTGAACAAACCTCTTGCTGCCAGCACATCCATTGCCTCCTCCATGCTGTTTTCCCAGGCTGCATAGAGGGAGGACAGCAGATGAGGGAGCAGCCTGATGAGTGCAGCTCCAGCCAGCACTGTGAGGACCTGACATTTGGAAGCCCAAGACTGCTGCCTCTGCTGTCTTCATGTGTGAGCAGGTGAGCAGGTTCAGGAAGTCAGTTTGTCATCTTAAGCTCTTTGTTGGCTCTCAGAAGTGCCACTCAGACTAGTGGCAGAGTTAATAGCACTGTGTGATTTCCACTGAGCACAGATTGCTCCTGGAACGTGCTGTGGTTGTCTGGAACTAGGCTGGAGCTCAGGTTCCAGCATGCACATGCCAGTGAGTTTCCTTCTGCCCATCTGCCAAGGCAATGAGCTGGGCTGGGGGTCAGTCCAGCACCAGAAACCACAGCCAGGCTTGATCCAGGCCAGATTCCTGCTTCATCCTGGGAAAGGTGTTAGTAGAAGTACTGAGAGAAAATAGTAGGGCAAGAAAAGGAGAAGCCTGAGGGCAAAGATAAGAAGGGGAGGGGAGGGAAGGGGAGGGGAGGGGAACTGTGAAGTTGAAAACTCAGGCATGAAGCACCAACAGGAATCTTCTCAATGCTGATCAGTATCTAAAAGGTGGGGGGCAAGAGGATGGGGCTGGACTCTTTTCAGTGATGCCCAGTGACAGGACATGGGGCAACAAGCACAAAGGGGAATCCAAGAGGTTCCATCTGAACATGAGGAGAAACTTAATGGCTGTGAGGGTGCTGGAGCCCTGGAGCAGGCTACCCAGAGAGGCTGTGGAATCTCCTTGGGAGAGTTTCCAAACCCCCCTGGCCATTGTGATCCTGGGCAAGCTGCTGTGGGTGACCCTGCTTTAGCAGGGGGGTTGGACTGGATGATTTCCAGAGGTCCCTTCCAAGTCCCACCATGTTGTGATTCTGTGACAGGTTAGCTGTATGGAGTGAAACTCGGTTCTCACAGAACCTAAAAGGTTACACCAGTGAGGAATCTGCTCCCACTTGCTCATGGCTTCCAACAAACTTCTGACACCCTGAGTCCATCAGAAGTGCAATGGAGAGACTGTTTGAGCTGTAATGCTGGGGCCAGCTCTGGAGTCATCAGCACAGCACAGACAGGGACCTGTTGGAGTGGGGCCAGAGACAGCTGCAGCAATGCTGGGAGGGTTGGAAGCCCTCTGCTGTGAAGCCAGGCTTGGGAGAGTTGGGGTTGTTCAGCCTGGAAAAGAGAAGGCCCCAGGGAGACCTTCTGGTGGCCTTTCAGTGCTTATGGGCTTGATCAGAAAGCTGGGGACGGGCTTCTTAGCAGGGCCTCTTGGGACAGGATAAGGAGTGATGGTTTGAACTAAAAGATAGATTTAGGCTGGAGACAAGGAAGTTTTTTTTTTTGGGTTTTTGTGGGGTTTTTCTTGTTTGTTTGTTTGTTTCGTGGGTTTGGGGTTTTTGTGTGTGTGTGTGTGTGCTGTGGGGGTGGTGAGACCCTGGCCCAGACTGCCCAGAGAGGTGGTGGATGCCCCTTCCCTGTAACCATTCCAGTTCAGGTTGTCTGGGGCTCTGAGCAACCTGCTCTACTTGCAGATGTCCCTGACAACTGCAGAAGGGTTGGACTAGACAAATTTCAAAGATCCCTTCCAACTTAAAGCATTCTATGATTCTATGTATGATGCAATACCCAAGGGTCAGACCCTTCAGATAAGGCACTTCTGAAACAGGAGGGAAGAGGCTTTGCTGTTTTGGGCTAAATCATGACACTGTCTCCTCATTCTGATTTCAACTCAGTGGTGTGTTTGTCAGAAGACAAGTGAACCAGCCCCCAGCCCTTCTTGCCAGGGTATCTATCATAAAATGAGTTTTATCCAAGGTTGCCATCACGCTTTACGCTCACAGAGGACAAACTCTGTCCTTCACCCATCCACAAAGGATGTCAACCCCAGCCTTGAATGCAAACCTGACTCCAGTGCTGGCTGGGGTTCACAAAGCCTTTCCTTCATGGCAGGGAGAGCACTATCAGCTCGGGAAGCTAATTTTCAGTCACGGCCCCTCAAATTGCAGAGCCGGGCATGTAAGAGCACTATTGTGTCCAGGCCAGCATGTGGAAGAGCTGAAGGCTGGGGTCACGTAGAGATGACTTCTGTTCACTTACAAAACAGCCTCATAGAAGCAGGCTGGAAAGCAGAAAGCACACACAACCCTCTGGATATGTTGCCTTGTACTTTCCTCCAAGATATGATGTCAACCAGGGGGAAGAGAGGGAGGCAGTTGGAAAAACACCAAGAGCAGCCCTGATGAGGAGAGGATCTTGTCTGTAGAATCTGGAACTGTTTAAAACTGTGGTGTTTAGGGGCAGGGCTAAGCCCACTTCCTAGAAACCCTCTGCACGAGATGTGTGTCTTGGGCCACCAAAAAGGGGTAGGAGTCAGGAGGCTGGATGGATACACCCCATGGTTTTGGGATCTATTCACCAGTTACCCAGCAAAACCAGAGAACTGATTTGGTTGGAAGAGACCTTTAAGAGCACCAAGTCCAACCATTCAGCCAGCTCTGCCAGGTCACCACTAAACCATGGCCCTCAGCACCACATCTCCATGGCTTTGAAAGCCCTCCAGGGATGGGGACTCCACCACTGCCCTGGGCAGCCTGTTGCAGGGCTTGACAAATCTTTTGAGGAAGAAATTGTTCCTCACGTCCAACCTAAACCTCCCTTGGTGCAACATGAGGCCATTTCCTCTTGTTCTGTTACTTGTTTTCTGGGAGAAGACACTGACCCCCAGCTCCCTCCAGCCTCCTTTCAGGGAGCTGTAAAGAATAAGAAGGTCTCCCCTCAGCCTCCTTTTCTCCAGGCTGAACAGCCCCAGTCCCTTAGCCAGTCCTCACAAGTCCTCTGCTCCAGATGGCATGTGGGGTCCTGAAAAGGCCCAGTGACAGTGCAGGGGTAAAAGTGACTGTGATGGGAGAATGCAAAGGGAGGATGTGAAAGGAGGACCAAGGGAACCCAGTTTGATCAGTGTGGGGAGCACAGAGGTGACCTCTGCCTGAAGGAGCCATGATCTGCTGCTCAAGGGGTACAGCGACAAGCCAGCCTCTTGGAAAATAGCCCTGTGAGCCCTTTGCAGAGGAATCAAATCAGGAGCAAGGCCATTACCTCGTGTCACACTGTGTCTAATAAAGAAATGGAAATCCCCTGCTCTGCCACAACCACCGAGGAGAGGTAGGATCACGCTGTGATGCAAATAAGTGAATAGTGAGGCAGCAGTGGAAAAACACAGGCTCAAACCTTGTGAGAGAATTCCTGACCTTGAAATGATTGCCTGCCTTCAGCACCAGGCTGTGACAGAGCCTACCTTGCAGACACCATCATAGAACCATAGAATCATAGAATCAGTCAGGGTTGGGAGGGACCTCAAGGATCATCCAGTTCCAACCCCCCTGCCATGGGCAGGGACACCTCACACTACAGCAGGCTGGCCAGAGCCTCATCCAGCCTGGCCTTAAACACCTCCAGGCATGGGGCCCCAACCACCTCCCTGGACAACCCATTCCAGGCTCTCACCACTCTCATGTTGAAGAACTTCTTCCTCACTTCCAGCCTGAATCTCCCCACTTCCAGCTTTATTCCATTCCCCCCAGTCCTGTCACTACCTGATAGCCTAAAAGGTCCCTCCCCAACTTTCTTGTAGCCCCCTTCAGATACTGGACAGCCACAATAAGGTCACCTCAGAGCCTTCTCTTCTCCAGACTGAACAGCCCCAAATCTTTCAGTCTGTCCTCACAGGAGAGGTGCTCCAGCCCTCTGATCATCCTGGTGGCCCTTCTCTGGACACCTTCCAGCATGTCCAGATCCCTCTTGTAATAGTGGCTCCAGAACTGGACAGAGTACTCCAGGTGGGGTCTCACCAGAGCTGAGTAGAGGGGGAGAATCACCTCCCTTGACCTGCTGGCCACACTTCTCTTGATGCAGCCCAGGCTCTGGTTGGCTTTCTGGGCTGCAAGTGCACACTGACAGCTCATGTTGAGCTTCTTGTCCACCAGCTCCCCCAAGTCCCTCTCCTCAGGGCTGCTTTCTAGCCAGTCACTGCCCAGGTCATGTCAGCTGGTTTTGCTCTTCCACAGAAATGGATCAGGGATCCTAGATGTTGAATTCATCAATGTGTATAAATATCTGAGGGGTGGGTGTCAAGTGGAGGGGGCCAAGCTCTTTTTGGTGGTGCACAGTAATAAGCCAAAAAATGACAGGTACAAGCTTGAACATAGAAGGTTTCACCTCAACATGAGGAGAAACTTCTTCACAGTGAGGGTGCTGGAGCACTGAAACAGGCTGCCCAGAGGGGTTGTGGAGTCTCCTTCTCTGGAGACTTTCCAAACCCACCTGGATGCATTCCTATGCAAACTACCCTGGGTGATCCTGCTCTGGCAGGGGGGTTGGACTGGATGATCTCTGGAGGTCCCTTCCAACCGCTAATGTCCTGTGATACTGTGTGAATTCTCCATGCATCTCCCTGTGTTTATACCACATTAGGAGAAGAGGAAAGCCAACCCCCAACCCATATCTGCACCTGGGGAGCCTTGTAACTGCTGGTTAGGAGGCACTGGCAGAGAGGTGCTGGCAGGTCTTTTTACTTTTGCACTGCACTGTGAGACATTCCTGCTCTCTTTTGTTGTTCTCATAAGGTTTGAGGATCCAGATCCATATCCCACATCTTGTTGAGAATCAGGAGACAAACAGGACTTCTTTACCAGCACAGAGACTCATGAAGTTCACAACCTCAGGCAGTTCAACAAGGGCAAGTATAGAGTCCTGCATGTGGGGAGGAATCACCCCCAGCACCAGCACAAGTGATGGATTGACCTGATGGAAAGCAGCTTTGCAGAGAAGGACCTGGGAGTGCTGGTGGACAAGTTGCCCATGGAGCCATCATGTGCCCTTGTGGCCAAGAAGGCAAATGGTCTCCTGGGGTGCATGAAGATGAGTGGGACCAGCAGGTTGAGTGAGTTTCTCCTCCCCCTCTACCCTGCCCTAGTCAGGCCATCTCTGGAGTACTGGCTCCAGTTCAAGAGAGAACAGGAGCTACTGGTGAGAGCGCAGCAGAGGCTATAAAGATGCTGTTTAGCCTGGAGAAAAGCAACCTCTCATACTGAGATATTGTTCAACATGTGACCTCTCACCTTTCCGGTCTCTTTTGAACCCCAGGATCCACCAGAAGGGTGTTACTGGGGATGTTGGGGCCAGTTCTCTGTAAGTTACTGGGCAACGAGTGACCTCTCCCCTTCCTGGTCTCTTTTATTCGAACCCCAGCGTGCACCAGAAGGTTACTGGTGGTGCTGGTGTCTGTGAGGGGCAGTTCTCACTAAGTTACTGGATAACAAGTGACCTCTTCCCTTCCTGGTCTCACGCACCAGAAAGGTGTTACTGATATGGGGAGGGTCACACAGAGTTCTCCATCCTCCGGTGCCTTCTGTGAGCTCGGCGGGCTCAGCGTCACCCCCAGCCTGCCTAGGGGACTCCCCAGGCTGTCCCTCCGCCCCCGCACAGGACCAAGCGTCGGGAGCCAGCCCGGACAAGTCCCCCGCAGGGGTAAATTTCGGGCGGAGTGCCGGGGCCGGGCGCTGCGGGGGCGGGGAAGGGGGCACGGCCGGGAGGAGGAGCCGGTCTGCGCGGGCGGCTCCGGCGCTCCGCCGCTTCGCCGCTGCCGGGCACGGCAGTGGGAGCCCAGCGCTGCCGGGAGTCGTCCGCCCGCCCGCCCGCCTGGTCTCGCCGCCCAGCCTCAGGGAGCCGCCAGCGGAGCCTCTGCCGCAGCCTCCCCGCAGGTAACGGATCGCGGTTCGCTTCTCGCTGCGCGGCTGCTCGGTCTCGGGCAGCCTTGCCCCGGGGGGGACCAGCTTGAGGGCACCCACGGAGTGGGTTCGCAGTCCGGCGCTGCCGCCGTGGGTCCCCCAGCGGGTGGGTGAGGGTGGGAGGGTGCGGAGGGTGCTGGAGGAGCGCGGCTTTGCGGGGTGCAAGTTTCGCCCCCAACTCGCCCGCAATGGGAACCGACGATGAGGCTGCCCGGCAGCCCTAGCCTGCCTGACTGGCCCCACCGGTAGCAGCGGAGCCCCGGCGGATTCTCCTAGTCGGTACCCAGGAGCATGTCTCGGAGCCTGTTCTCGGTGTACCCGTGTTCTGTTGCACCCCCTCGCCGTGCTCTCGGTGTATCCGTGTTGTATTGCCCCCCTTCTGCCACTCCGGGAGCCCTCTGATCGCAGGCAAGCGGAGGGGCGGCTGGGTGGCTGTGCCCGGAGCACTCTGCCCTTGCCTTTGGAGCTTGTTTGGGATGTGCCACCCTCTCCCAAAGTCTGGGTGAAGGAGGTCAAAGAGGTAACCGTGTGTCTGACTTGAGTCCAGGCGGGCAGGATAGGATTGTTCTCCTTCACACTTTTGTTGGTCTCAAAGCGTGATCCCACCGCCCTGGGTCAGCTCCCCGCCGTCTCCAAGATATTTAGCTTTTCACAAGACGTTGGGGAGGTGTGTGTCTGTGTCCCCACTCCGAGCTATGTGGGTTTAGAAGGTGTTCAGTTGCGTGCATGAAGTTCTACCACAACTTTAGTCATTTCCAGGCAGCAGGGAGGGAGCCGGCAGCGTTTTCGGATGCGTTGTACTCGGGTGGATTTCTCTGTGGTCGGATGATGCTCGTTGCTCCCTTTTTTTTTTTTTTTTTTTTTTGGCTCAAGCTTTTCTCTCAGTAATTCAGAAGCTCAGCCTGATTGCTTCTTAGATTTCTATAATTAAGAGAGAATTCGAGCCCCAATTAATAGACTCCAGGCACGTATTTCACTGAATAGCCAGTGGCTACCCAAGCTGCTTGGGCAGCAGAGTGCTGGAGATGGCTCCGTGCCTGGCTGGGTGTAGACAAATTGTCAGCGCAGGCTCGTCCGGGGTCTTAACCAGTGGGGAGAAAGAGTGTGGAGTTGTTAAAGAGTTGCCTTAATTCCGCAGGATGGTGCATGCAAAGTGCTTGTATTCTACCAGTAAAACGCTCGTTTTGGTGTTTAGTGTGTTTGGAAGGGGGGGGCAGTTGTTCTGTCTCAGAAGTACACGGGGAAGAAACGATAGAGATGTCTCTGGGAGAAACGAGGAAGGAGGAAAATGAGGAGAAATTTAGTTTGTTCATCATTTGGGGGCACTGAATCTTTCCAGTTCAACGTGAAGCTTCGTGTACAGATGCACTGCTTTACCCTCTGCTTTCTCTGAAGTGTTTGTGTAGTATGTTAAAAGGGCTCAGACGTTTGATCCTCTCTGGAAGGCACTTCATGTTCCTCTGTTTGTGGTGGCCAAGGTACAGCTTTTGTTGGCATAGGCTAAAATACCTGAATTTAAGCGTAGTGGGGTGAGAAGAGGAAAGGAAGAGCTTTAACTTCTCTGAGATGCTGCAGACTGCCAGCAAAATGAAGATGAAATTTCCACTGCTTCTCCCACCACTCCTCTGCAGAGGAGACCTCTGCCCACATATTGCTTGGATTACCCCAGCTGTGTGTTTGAGCTGGTGAGAGGTGCAGGTGAAGGGGTGGGTTGCTATTCCTTGTGTGGGTGATGGATGGAGGGGAACCATCAATCCACAGCCCAGAGGGGAGTGGAGCTGTGGGGTGGGAACCAGAGTGTGGGGGGGTACACTGCAGTGGGGTAAATATCTCAAATTTCCTTTGCCAACGGTGGGAAAATCCCGTTATTGCCCCTGAGGTGTGAGAACATCCTGGGAAGAACACCAGCCTTCCATTTCCAGGCTCACTCAAAACTTAGCTCAGATCCCAGCAACTTAATTTCCCCTCAGTGGAAACGTGGAGGAGGCTGAGTGTGTTGGGTTGTTTTTGTTTTTTTTTTTTTTCCACCAGAGTGGGGTCTGAGTGTTTCACATCCTTGCCCCAGCTGATGGCCACACATAACTGTCTCCTGGCGTGATCTCACTTTTTTGGCTGCTCCAACATATGTATTATGCTTCTCAGGGTGGGGCTGGGTGAGAGGGAAGCGGGAATGGTTGTGTGCCTATGAAAATGCTGAGCTGTCCTCAGGTCCTTTGCCAAGTTGCCTGTGTGTTGTTTGATCCAAATACTTTTCATGCACGCAGCGTTGCAGGTCTGGTTTAACAGGCAGAGATGGGGTCTGTAACCAGATGTGCTGGTGGCCAAGAAGGCCAATGGTCTCCTGGGATGCATGAAGAAAAGTGTGACTAGCAAGTCAAGGGAAGTTTTTCTTCCCCTCTGCTCTGTCCTAGTGAGGTCACAGCCAGAGTCCTGGGTTCAGTGCTGAGCTCCCCAGTTCAAGAGAGACAGGGAACTACTGGAGAGAGTCTGAGTGGGCTGGAGCATCTTTCTGAAGAGGAAAAGCTGAGAGCCCTGGGGCTGTTTAGCCTGAGGAAGAGCAGCCTAAGAGGGGATCTGATCAATGCTGAGCAATAGCTAAAGGTTGAGGGACAAGAGGATGGGACCAGACTCTTTCAAGTGGTGCCCAGTGACAGCACGAGGGCCAGCTAGCACAAACTCGAACCCAGGAGGTTTCCATCTGAACACAAGGAGAAACGTTCTTGGTGTGAGGGTGCTGGAGGCTTGGAGCAGAGAGGTTGTGGAGTCTCCTTGTCTGGTGAGAATCCAAACCCACCTGGTCATTGAGATCCTGGGCAAGCTGCTGTGGGGTGCCCCTGCTTTATCAGGGGGGTTGGACTGCATGAGCTCCAGAGGTCCCTTCCAACCCCCCATCATGCTGAGATTCTGTCCATAACACTGCAGTCTGTAAAACCTGAGAAACATCTGTTACTGCAGCTTCCATTTGTCTCCCTCTCCTCAAGAATAACCAAGCTGACAGCTCAGACTGCCAGCTTTAATGTCCTGTGCTAAACCTTTGGTTGGGTGACCTGTAGCTAGCTGTGATTCACCAAATCAATAGCCCCAGCTCCTGCTGGGCTGCAGCCACTGCACAGCAAGCAGGACAGGCTCCCAGCCACCTTGCTGTGTGGAGCTGATCTCCAGCAGGGGTCTGGTGGTGGGCAAGGCTGGGAACTTTTTAAAAGCAGGTCCATCACGTGCCAGCTTGCAGAGCTGGCTGGGATCTTAGCCTTCTCTCAGCATCAGCACCAAGCAGTGCCAGTCAGGGTCTGTGCTGCTCTAGGGGTAGGATTTTCCCTCCTAGCACCTTTTATCTTGCCTTAATCTATCCCAGGTTGAGCACTGTAGGCAGTTGAAGCAGAGCCATCTTATGCTTTGATGTGTGGTTATTGGCTCTCACATCTCATTCTCTGGCCTTTTTTCCTCTTTCAGTGAGGCTGCTCTCTTCCCACCCCACCTTGCCGAGCAAAAAAGGAATGGGAGCAGAAGAGGCAAAAAGTGAATTAAATGGCTTTGAGGTTATTTTGGTGTTTGTTTTTTTTTGTGTGTGTGTGTTTGGGTTTTTCTTGTTTTGTTCTGTTTTTTGTGAATGGGTTTCCCTGATCTGTCCCTGCCTTCCTTGCTGCCTTCTGCAAGATCCTGTTGTAATTAAAATATTGTGACTAGCCTTCTGGTAGCCTTTTGCTTGTGGCAAGGATCCTAATTCGACGTCAATGTGCAAATCCTGGTTTCTGGCAGAAGGGCAGCTGACATTTCATCAGCTAGTGCATGCCCATGTTTTTTTTTTGTTTCCTTTTCTCTTTTAAGCCACAGTGCTAAGACCATATGGACAGATAATGAATTTAAGCTGATAAACAGCTTACAGATTTGCCCAAATGAAGGACTTTCTTCCTAGAAAACACGTTTTCCTTTAAAATAAATAATGCAGTTCCTGTGGTTTTATTTAATTATCTGGAGTCCTGTCTGTTCTCACCAGGGTTGCAGGAAAACAGACACAACTGCTCCAGGAAAAGAAGCAGAAGCTGCTGGATTTATGGGCCTGTGGCTCTCAGATGAGGGAGGACTTTGGAAGAGAAGTTCAGGTGCTACAAAATTGAGGCTTAAGGTATCTAAGCAAGCAGGTGGTGGTCCAAGATCTGTTCTGAGAGTTCAGTGAGGTAGTGCATAGCTCTTGGACATCTTGAAGATGAGTCATTGCATGAGGTGGTAGCAGGTCTGAGGTCTGTTTGGGAGCTATAATTAAAGCAGATGAGTATCTGTGCTCCTTGTGGCATCTGTAATCCTGTGAGGCTGCTGAAGAAGTCTTTGCTTGGGGGTGTTGCTGCAAGATAATCCCTATCTGGGCTTTTTCAAGAGTTTCTGACTAATGTTAGTGTGATTTGTTTGTTTAACTTATCAATAAAACATGAGGGAAACATTCTTGGATCCAACATTCTTGCTTTTTGAGAAATGTGAGGGTTGGAAAGTAACTGGCTTTGGGAAGAGGTGATCTTTAGTTTTCACTTTAAAGTAGTGGCTCAAACCCAAGCAAAGTAGCTGCCTGCATCTCTCTCCTCCAGGATGCACAGGAATGAGCTGTTTGGGAACTGAAATGACTCATTCTCCCTCTTTAGCCATTTCTTAGTTCTCTTTTATAAATATTTTTTACCTTGCAAGTGATTGTTAATCTTGTAATCTGAGGTAGCAAGTGAAGGAAGAAAAAGCTTGTCTAGAACAACCAGCCCAGACAACTCCATTCCTTTTTCCTTCTAAAAACTTCCTGAGATATTTTGTGTTGTCTCTTCTCTCCCTCCCCACCACTTCTCAGCACTGGGAAGGCTGCTGGACTTTGTTTTGTATGAGGATGTGTTCCAGATGTCTTGAGCTCTGCTTGCTGATGGTCGCTGCTATCTTGTCTGTAATTGATATGACAGCCTCATTGCTCTTGGGCCTGCCACTGCTCGTGACTGTGTGGTGCAGCATTCCTCCTGTGCCCATTCCTTCCTCTACACCAACCTCTCCTGTTTTCTTTTCACTTCTCTTGCAGTCTTGGCTGTCCCACGTGGTGACTGAGTTATCCTATCCTGCAGTTCCAGAGGCTTTGGGTGAATTCAGTGCCCAGCAAATAGTTGATGGGACTTTTTTTTTTTTTTTTTCCTTTTCCTTCCACCCACTCAACCTCTTGCCTTGGAGCACTGAGCAGCTGCTTTGCTGTTTATCTGCATTGGTAGAGATCTGTCTGGGCTAATTTGGTGTGTAAATTGTCTGAGCCTGGAAGAGGTGGCTGGAGGAAGGCAGTGCACTGATCTTTCTTGGTGAACATCCCCAGCTGCTAAACCCGTTTGTCAGCATGTTTGTGTTTATTTTCACACAGATAAGATTCGAAGCAGCAAACAATACTCATGTTTTACTCTTGCAAATTGAGCCCAAATGGGATTTGCTTCTGCACCTCTGCCACCTTCTGTTCTTGGGCTTTGAAGGCTTTCCATTTTCCCAAAGTTGATAAGCAGCAGCATGTGCTCGTCCAGGGCAGCGGAGCTGTGCTCTTCTCCGTTGTGCTTCTTCAGAGCTGGAGGCAGAGGCTCAATATCCTGGTGGAGTTGTGTATGTGTGGTTGTTCTGGATCTGAATTGCCTCTGCAGGTGTCTTGGTACAGGAAGCTTTGGATGACCATGTGCCTCATGTGAACTCTTCATGGGTTCAAGATTGAACTTAGAAGATTTCACCTCAACATGAGGAGAAACTCCTTTACAGTGAGGGTGATGGAGCCCTGGAGCAGGCTCCCCAGACAGGTTGTGGAGTCTTCTCTGGAGACCTTCCAAACCCACCTGGATACATTCCTGTGCAGACTACTCTGGGTGATCCTGCTGTGGCAGGGGGGTTGGACTGGATGATCTCTGGAGGTCCCTTCCAAGCTCTGATGTACTGTGATGCTGTGGTACTGTGATGTATGGTGGGCTAGCAGGCAGTGGACATTACAGAGAACATTCAGGTGGTGTTGGTTTACCCTCTCTAAGTTCAGTTAAAAGAAACCCCAAACCAGTATCTTGTCATTGTCCTCAGAGATGATGGAAGTGGAGGTTTGAATATCACAGCTTTTCAGTGCAATCCCTTATGCATTTGAGGCCACACCTGGAATGTTGCATCCAGTTTCCAGTTCAAGAGGGACAGTGATCTGCTGGAGAGAGTCCAACAGAGAGCTACCAGGATGCTGAAGGGACTGGAGTAGTGCCTGATGAGGAGAGGCTGAGAGCCCTGGGGCTGTTCAGTCTGGAGAGGAGAAGACTGAGAGGGGATTTAATAAATGTTTATAAATATCTGGGGGCTGGAGGTCAGGAGGGAGGGGACAGGCTCTGCTCAGTTGCACTCCATGATAGGACAAGGTGCAATGGATATAAACTCCAGCACAGGAGGTTCCACCTCAACATGAGGAGGAACTTCTTCCCTGTGAGGGTCCCAGAGCACTGGAACAGGCTCCCCAGAGGGGTTGTGGAGTCTCCTTTTCTGGAGCCTTTCAAGCCCCATCTGGATGCATTCCTGTGTGACCTGCTCTAAGTGGTGCTGCTCTGGCAGGGGGGTTGAACTCGATCTTCAGAGGTCCCTTCCATCCCCTCACATCCTGTGATCCTGTGATTTGTAGGCCCTCCAGCAAGGATTCCAACAATGTCTAAGTAAGACTCCGAGAGTCCTTGTCCTCTACAGCTTTTTTTTTTTTTTTTTTTTTTTGGCCATCAAGATATTCTTTTTGCTATATCAAACCTGGTCTAAAATGGAAGTTTGCCGCTCCTTGAGAAATACATTGAAAGGTCTCTGTAGGAGAGTCAATTCTTGAACCCAAGTGAAGTTCAGAAGGAAGTTTTTAGACCAGTTTATCACTTCAGGAAGAAAGAGAGGATGATTCTGATAGAACAAGCTGCAGAAACTGAATCTTACCCATGTGCTTGGTATGACTTGGTTCTGTCATGATGAAAGATGCTGCATAATTTTGTGAGTTAGGGCTTAGGTCTGAGTTTACTCAGATCAGCTGTTGATGGTGGTGTTTAGCTCCTCTCTGTTCTTTCCCTTCTGCCTCCCTCATTTAGTGGGTGTGTAGCCATGTCAGAGAGGGACTTTCCTGAGATCATCTGCTTCAGTTAGTCTTCTGGAAGCTGTATAACCAGTAAGCTCTTTACTCTTGATGCCTGTGGTGTTGGTGTCAAGACAAAAATCTCGCAGTGGTTGTTGATCCTGGGGAAGTGGAACCGAACCAAGCTGCTAATGGGAGGAGCAGTGTGGTATAGCAGAGATGATAATAATAGCTCTTAGATTCTTGCAGCCTTCTCCCTTGCCTCACAAACAGCTTTAAATACACTCTATGCCATCTCAGATGCCTGCAAAGCCAAACAAGACAGAGGAGGGGAATGGGATGTGGGACCATATGGTGACTTGTTGACTATGGGTTGGTGGCACAGCCTGGCAGGGGCTGGGGAGCTTGGCGGCCCTGGCTGCAGCTCGGCTGGGATATGTTGTGCAGGATTACAGCAGCGACTGTTTCAGCAGCTCTGTGCTCCTCCAAAGGCTCAGCACTGAGATTGTAATGCTAGCAGCTTCTTTTTCATGGCCCAATGCCCAGTTTGGAGAAGGGTGATGTTGGTCATGTTGCTAGACATACGTATTTATGGCCCTGTTTCATCTGTTGAATTGAATCTGGGGGGGTATTTTTAACGTTATTATGGAAACAGTTACTATATTTACTCCTCAGGAAAGGCTCAGGCTGTGAGGAGGGAGTTTTAGAGTAGCAAAGATTGCTGCACTGAACGATGGTGTCTATGCTGCTTCGGGAGGGATACTCTAAATAGCTGACTGGCACTTTGCCCTCATCTTGAGACATGAACCTCACAGGGCACGGAGCTGGAACACGCTCTGCTGGGAACATAGAGACAGGATTTGTTCTTGGCTCACTCGAGAGCACATCTCATTTCCTGGGGGAGTTCAGCGAACCAGATCTTCTTGTCCAGAGAGAGCTGATGGGATGGTTTCTTAGACCCCCTGAGAGGCTGTTTCTCATGGAAGTCTCTGGGAGCTGTGGGTACCTTTCAGATGGATTTCTCAAAGCCTGCTGTCAGGATAACTGAGAAAATGGTGTTGGGGATCTAGTGGATTTTGGAATGGGAGTCACTCTTGTTGGTGTACTTGCTTCTGCAATCATCTGGAAAGAGAATGCTGCTCTTAGGTCGGTCTTGCTGTCATAATTGGTGAGTCTTAACAAAGATAATCCTGTAGTGGGTCCACAATGGACATATGTGAGAAACAATTGACAATGAAGGATGGAATGTCTCAGGATGTTCTTCAGAGGGGTGGCTTTGGATCTGATGTATTTTGGAACTGCTGACTGCCCTTTGTTCCTGTTAGAGTGGCTGGGCATTGGAGCAGGCTGCCCAGGGAGGTGGTGGAGTCACTGTCCCTGAAGATGTTCAAGAAATGTGTGGACATGGCACTTTGGGACCACAGTGGTGTTAGGTCAATGGTGGAACTGTATGATCTTAGAGGGCTGTTCCAGTTGAAACAGTTCTGAGTCTATGATGTCAGAGGGAGTTCTCAGAGCTGCTTAGAATTAGATGCTTACTTTGTGTTGATCCACAAAGCTTTTGCTTCTGATGTGGCTGAAGCACTGGGACCTTCTAGAGTTGCACCAAGCTGTATCTTATCAGAATAAGATACAGGAAAATCTGGGAGGCAGTCCTGGAAATGCTTGAGGCACAGTGCTGGAAGCACTGACAGACCTCTGAAGCACCAATAGATCTCTTTGACCTACAAGGTTTTGCTTTGGCAGCCTGAGGACTGGTGATGTAATACTTTGCTGATGTGATGAGTGACTCCCTGGGTTCACAGTCTTGAACAGAGACCTTCCAAACTGAGAAGGATTTCAGCTTGCAGTGATGCTTTGCCAATTGAAAACTGATTCCTCCTCATTTAAACAGTCAGGGAACCGTCAGTTGGGAGCAAGAGTCTGATGAGGTTAAGAAAGAATAAAGCTTCCTAAAGGCTGACTGGAGTAAGAGGGATTTTTATTTTGATCCTGTGGGGCTTGTTTTTTTGGTGTTGTTTTGGGGTTGGTGGTTTTTTTTTTTTCTTTCTTTCTTTCTTCCTCACTGTGCTAAAAGGAGCAGAAGGTTTCATGCTTTGTGTTTTGTGCATTGATGTTTTGATACTGCAGCGGGGAGGGCTTTGGAGGAGAGGAGTCTGAGCAGTTTAAAAACATGAATTGTCTTTGTTAATGCTGCTGCTGGTAGCTCCAGGCTTCAGCTGGTAGCAGATTTCTTGCAGTTTTTCTATAACACGATGTGCTTTGGGTACAGCTTTGAAGCTCTGCACCAGCTTTGGGGAGCAGAGGGCATGGGGAGGGAGGGGGTTTGGACTCCCTTTCCCTGGTCCTGTCACTGATTTGGCTGCTCAGATTGAGCTGAGAGGTGCAAGTGCCAGCATCACTAGCATGGGCCTGCTGTGGAGCCTCTTTGGCTCCGGGAGAGTCTCGCTGCTTTTCCCAGCATCTGTTTCCCCAGCTGTGAAAATGAAGACGGTTCCCTCAGCATGTGGGGGATGATGAACGTTCTCGTTAGCTCCTCTCAGCCCAGTGTGCTGGAGCTGTGAGGCATCATGGCTTGTGGTTTGGAAGTGGGAAGCTTTAATAAAGGCTGTAAGCATCTCATTTAGGGAAGAGGAAGACCAACGGGGAATCCTGGAGCAAAGGAGAAGGGATTAGGTTGGATATTAGGAAAAGCTTCTTTGCTGAGACAGTGGTGAGGTGTTGGAACAGGGCTGCCCAGGCAGGTGGTGGAGTTGCCATCCCTGGAGGTGTGTTCAAGAAATGTCTGGATGTGACACTTTGGGATGTGGTTTGATGGCCGTGGTGGTGGTGGGTTGATGGTTGGACTTGACAATCTCAGAGGCCTTTTCCAACCCAAACAAATCTATAATTCTATGAATATGAATATGCCTATGAAGGAGGACCTGAGTGACAGCCCTGACTTCTTCGAACCTTTTTACACAAGGTCTAACTGGATTTACTTGGAGCTTTGCAAAGCAGCTGCCCAGGGCTGGGTTTTGCCCTCAGACCACAGGGTGATGCAGTTGCTTTTCCTTTTGTTGTTTTTCCAGTCATCCCTCCCTCCCCCTCCCCTCCACACACTTGCTTCTCATGATCAAAGAATTAAAGATGTGCCAATGCCTTGGAATAATGCTCAAAAGGTCCCCTGTGGGAACAGTTCTGATTAGACACCGAGGAATTCTTTAATTCTCTTCATCCTTCTTACTGTTAGCAACATCTTGTTGATAAAAGGTGTGGTTTCTCTCCTTGCTGTTCCTGCTCCTTCTTTAGTTCTCCTCCCCCAGACACCCATTCTTTGCCCTCTCCTGTTGCCTTGTCTTGGTTTCTGGGCTCTTGCTCTCAGTTCATTCTTTTATCTTCTACAGCACTCAATGAATGCTTAAAAATAATAAATATTAATAACAGGGCTCTTTGAACCAGCAGGTTCCTTGCTGCTCAAACTCACCTTTTCCTGCTGTTCAGCCCCTATTAGAAGTTGCTGTAATCTGCAGATAGTAGCTGTAACAACTTCAGCAGCAGTGGCTGGGCTGGTGGCCAGTGTAGGATTATAGCTCCAGGTGAGCACACGTGGCGGCAGGAGCAGAGCTCCTCAAAGGCACAAAGATGTTGTTTCAGCTGAAATATTCTTAGCAAGAAAGGAATAAATGTGGGTTGGTTTGGGGTTTTTCTGTAGTGTGGGAATAGAGCTATTCAGCTAAGTAGCCCATCTTACACCAGCTTCCACGGAGTGTCAGTGACCTAGAGAGGATAATCCTGTATTGCATGGAAAATCCTGTGCTTAGGAGGGGGGAAACATTCTTCCTGCAGAACATCATTTAAGAAGACTGTTCTTTTGGAGATGCTGGCAAGCCAGTTCATTGGAAGTGTCTTTCAAATCAGCAGGGCAAGCTGTGAGGTACATCTGTGATGTTACTGTGTGTTTTCTTTCTGCTCCCTCTGCAGACAGGTTTCTTTCTCTGCTTAGGGCTACAGGAGAAAATGGTGGCCCAGCATCTGAAGTTGTCCACATCATGTAGAGGCCAGGCTCCAAAGCTTTTACCACATGTGTGTGCTCCTCTGGACATCAGCAACACTTTTTCATGCCTTGAATCACGCAGGCTAAGGAACGGATAAAGTAAACAGGAGTGGAGTGTGTGAGGTTTTCTCACCACCCCTCTTCTCCTCTGTTTAACAGGACCAGCTACTGGTTCAGCAGAAGAATCCTGAGGATTCTGAACCTGATCATCCTGGGCTGAGAGTAGCTGTGAAGAAAAAGACTTAGGAGTGTTGGTTGATGAGAAGCTCACCATGATCCAGCAGTGCCTTCATGCAGCCCAGAAGGCAAATCGTGTCCTGGGTTGCATCAAGAGGAGTGTGGCCAGGAGGGCAAGAGAGGGGATTCTGCTCCTTGACTCTGCTCTGCTGAGAGCCCACCTCCAATACCGTGGCCAATTCTGGTGTCCCCATCTTAAGAAGGACACAGAGCTGTTGGAGTGAGTCCAGAGGAGGGCCATGAAGGTGATCCAAAGGCTGCAGCACCTCTGCTGTAAGGATAGGCTGAGGGAGCTGGGGTTGTTCAGTCTGGAGAAGAGAAGGCTCTGGGGGGACCTTAGAGCTGCCTTCCAATACCTGAAAGGAGCTTACTGCAGAGGGACTTTTCATAAGGGTGTCTAGAGACAGGACAAGGGGGAATTGTTTGAAGCTGAGAGAGAGCAGGGTTAGACTGTATCTTAGGAGAAGTCTTCAGTATGAAGGTGGTGAGACTCTGGAAGAGATTGCCCACAGTGGTCGTGGATGCCCTCTCCTTGGAGGTGTTCAGGTCCAGGCTGGATGAGGCCTTGGGCAACCAGGTCTAGTTGAGAGGCATCCCTGCCCATGGCAGGGAGGTTGGAGGAGATGATCTCTCAGGTCCCTTCCAACCTAAGCCATTCTATGAGGTGTGGGAGCAAATTTCAGGTGGCCTTATTTGTTTCTTCTGTAGAGTGTAGGCTTGACCCTGCTTGAGGGAGGCAAGCTGTTCCTAAGCAGAACCTCTGCTAGGTGGATTGCTTCCAGGCTTATGTCTTCAGCAGAAACCACACTGGTTGCTACTTGAGGCTGGGACTGGCTGGCAGTTTTGGAAGGAAACAATTTGCCTGCAGAAAATGCTGATCTATTGAAACCAGTGCTGTTTTGTGGGAAGGGGCTGGTCTCCACTCACTCCTCCTTGGGTGAATTTCTTGTGCTTGGGATAGAATTTCTCAGTCAAAACAGAGATGCTGGCTAGGAGCCAAGTAGGTGGTTTTTCACCTATGCTGTCCCAAATCCAAAGCAAGGTCCTCAAAGCAGGTTTCCTACATGCATCATAGAATTGTTTTGGTTGGAAAAGACCTCTAAGATCATTGAGTCCAACTGGTCAACCCAACACCACCATGGCCATTAAAGTCCCCAAGTGCCATGGCCACATGTTTCTTGAACACCTCCAGGGATGGTGACTCCATCACCTCCCTGGGCAACCTGTTCATTGCAGAGATGAATGTCCAAATCTCAGGACTGCTGTTCTGGAGCACATAGGAGTTTTGCCTGACGAACTCCGAGGTGAATTCCAAACCTTCACCCTGATGTAAAAGAATGAAACATTTTCAGTCTCAAAAACGTGTGGTGGGATGAGAAAAAGTTCCCATCCAGGTGTCCTTGTGTTTCCCCCAGTGGCCTTGCTGTCTGTCCTTGCTGGTTCTGCAGGTTTTGGGTGTGTCTTCCTGGATGTGCTCTTCATGGAGTGGAGGGAAAAAAATCTCTGAAGACAGGAAGAGAGTGACTGGCCCTGAAGCACTGCTGGTGTCTTTTGGCAGGGTCAAGGCTTTAGGAGGCTACACAGCTCCTAAACCTCTGCTTTCTCTGAGGCCTATTACTAGAAAAGCACCTTCAGCAGCCAGGGAAAATAGAGCTGAGTGCTCCTGATATGTTTGTGCCTGGGCCGTTGTTGTTGGGCAGGGTAGGAAAAATAATGCTTAGGGCAAGAGAGGAGCTGCTTGGAACAGGATGAAACACTCTCCTGCTGCTGGGTTAAATGCAGTGAGCTCAGAAAAGGCAGGGCAGCAAGTGGGGTCAGTTACACACCTCCTTCTCCCAATTTCTTCTCTCCATTTTATGAAGAGGAAGGTGGTTCTGCTGGAAAGCAGCTCCAAAGAGAGACCTTGGAGTCGTAGTGGACACTAAGTTATCTATGGGACAGCAATGTGCCCTTCTGGCCAAGTGGGCCAATGGCATTCCTGGGGTGCATTAGTAAAAGTGTCTCCAGAAGGTCTAGGGAGCTTCTCCTCTCCCTCTGCTCTGCCCTGCTGAGACCACACCTGGAGTGCTGCATCCAGTTTTGGGCTCCCCAGTTCAAGAGAGACAGAGACCTGCTGGAGAGAATCCAGTGAAGACCTACGAGGATGATTGAGGGACTTGAACATTTCTCCTGTGAGGGGAGACTAAGAGCCCTGGGGCTGTTCAGTCTGGAGAAGAGAAGGCTGAGAGGGGACCTTATCAATGTCTATAGATATCTGAGGGTGTCAAGAGGAAGGGGCTAGGCTCATTTCAGTGGCACCCAGTAATAGGAGAAGTAACAACAGGTACAAGCTGGAGCCCAGGAGGTTCTACCTCAACACAAGGAGATACTTCTTTACTGTGAGGATGCTGGAGCCCTGAAGCAGACTGCCCAGAGAGATCGTGGAGTCTCCTCTGGAGACTTTCAAAGCCAGCCTGGATGTGTTCCTGTGTGGCCTGCCCTGGGTGATCCTGCTCTGGCAGGGGGGTTGGACCTGATGACCTCTGGAGGTCCCTTCCAACCCCTACCATTCTGAGATCCTGTGGTTCATCCTGTCTTAATTCTTCTTGAAGAGTGAGGAGATAGGAAATTGTTTTTCACTGAAAGATTAGTCAAGCATTGGAACAGGCTGCCCAGGGAGGTGGTTGAGTCACCATCCCTGGAAGTGTTTCAAGGTAGTTTAGACGTGGCACTCAGCAGTGTGGTTTAGTGGCAAACTTGGTAGATCAGGGTTAATGTTTGGACGTGATGATCTCCAGGGTCTTTTCCTATGATTCCATGAAGGAGGAAAGCAGGAGGGGATCTCAGATCACCCAGGTGTGTGCTTTTGTACTCTGCAGCATCAAAGCCCCTGGATCTGGTTATTCCAGGGCAGCTCAGCAACCCAAATCCTGCTTGGCTGCCCAGACAACCTTCCAGGGACGACTTCTGTTGTAGAAGGTGGGATTGCAACTTAAGGTGCACACTCCAGTTGTGCCTTTACTCTGCATTTTGGCTTCCCCTCTATGCTTTTAAGAAGAGAGAGAGGAAAAGAATTAAATATCCGGGGATTGGAGCTTCACCCTTGCATAGGCAAAGATAAAATGCTCCTCTACAAGGCAAAACATTCCAGGCCCTTGCTGTGTGTTTGAGGTTTAAATAAAGGGAGTTTCCAAGAAGCCAAGTGCATCCTCAGATGGTCCCTGCTAGCCTGTTTTAAGATGGCTTTTTGTTCTTCTTGTGGTAGATGAGGAGTCTGAGCTTGCCTTTTTGGTACCACCCCTCCTTCTCCTTCAAGTAGGAGGCATGAGGTGTGTCTATCCAGCATGCAGAAGCACAAAGCAGTAAAGGGTCTGAGCTGGTGGAAAGCAGAACCAGGAGCTCCATACAGCTCTGACGGGGGCAGCTCAGAAGAGTCCACGACACAGTCAGCTCTGGCAGTGTCATGTACACAGTCAAAGTGTCACCTGTACCCACCACTGCTGAGGCCACTCCTCGAGGGCTGTGTTCAGTTCGGGGCCTGTCACTACAAGAGGCACATTTGGGGGGCTGGAACATGTCCAGAGAAGGGCAGTGAGCCTGGAGCACCTGGCCTGCAAGGAGCATCTGAGGGAGCTGGGGGTGTTCAGGCTGGAGAAGAGGAGGCTGAGGTGAGACCTCATTGCTCTCTACAGCTCCCTGAAGGGAGGTTGGAGCCAGGAGGGGGCAGCCTCTTCTCCTTGGTGTTAAGTGACAGGATCAGAGGGGATGGTTTCAAGGTGTGCCAGGAGAGGTTCAAGGCTGGATATTAAGAAATATTTCTGCACTGGAAGGGTTCTCAAACGTTGGAATGGTCTGCCCAGGGCAGTGCTGGAGTCACCACCCTTTGGGGGTGTTTAAGCAGCCTGTGGACCTGGTGCTTAGGGACATGGTTCAGTGTGGAGCCTGCGGTGCTGGGTCGAGGGTTGGACTGGATAAGCTTGGGAGGTCTCCTCCAACCGGGTATATTTTGTGATTCAAGCACTCCTGAATGTAGGATGAGCTCCAGTGTGTCTGTGGAGGTACAGACCCTAGGTATGGAGTCTTAGAAAGAACAAATGAAATCACCCTAAAACTTGCTTTAGGAGGGGGGGGGTGTTGACGATAAAAAGGAAGTATTTTGTCAAATATTAGATGACAATAATCTCTTCACGTGTTTTCACAAGAAATTGATCTAAGAAAAGGAAATATTTTAATTAATCAATCTGAGTCCTTCTGTCTTCGATTGAAACACAGCAGATTGCTGCCTCTTGCTTCTTCTGGTTACAGTCATCAAAAGGAACTCTTAAGAGGCTGATTTCTAAAGTCCCCAGGAGGCTGAGGGAAAGCTGCTGCTCTGCTCCAGAGGCTTAGGCTGTGCTGTTAGTGGTAGCTGGAATTTGGGAATTAGAGTAGACCTTGTTCTAGGGTTAGGCTGTTTGCCCACAGAAGTTGGTTTGTGTCTTCTCAATGGTGAGTGACCAGATTCTTTTTGCATCCATTCCATGTCCATATGCTGCACATTTGTTAAGTATATTTAAATTATTGAGAAAAACAAGATGATTGATCCAAGACTTTAGTCTTTTCCTCCTTCTGAATTGGAGAGGGAGAAGGGGGAAAAAAAAATCAGGTTAGTGTGAAAATAGTTCCAGTGAGCTGAGAACTTGGATGGTTGAGCTGCACTGCAAGTTGGTCCTGCTGAAATGAGGACAGTCTGCACTAGGGTAGTGCTGAGGAGGGTTTGCCATAACCCACACCATGCCCCAGCTGTTCCCTGAGACTGTGGCTGGAGCTATATCCCAGTGGGCTTCCATGTTGCAGTCTAGGACTGGGCTAGAGGAACCCAGAAGCAGCCATGTGATGGATCTGTTTCCCTTGGCATCCTGCAAGATTACACCTGTAGGCTGTCCTTAAACATGGAGCTGCAATCCTCAGCTGTCATCTTTGATGCTTTGTGAAGTGCAGCAGTTGTGGAGTGGGAGCAAACATTGATTTATCTTTTTTTTTTTTTTAAACTCTGATAGGATTAAATGTAAGAGTGCCTGCATCTGGCTGTCCTGCAGCCTTGTGGGTGACTCGGCAGGGCCAAGATTTGTCACTTCCTTCCCCTTTCCTGTTCTGCTGTCCCTGAGCTTTTTCCCTTGTGTTGAATTCTGCCTCATGAGGCAGACACACCATTGTTTAGTCAGGAGGTGGTGAAACAGATGCTGCTGTTTGAAACGGATGAGAAGGTAATTTTCTCACCCTTCCACCAAGTGTAAATGTGTTGAAAAGTGGATTCTCACTGCTGGTAGCATTTGATTTGAGTGTATCCCCCTAGGCATAAATCAGAGATCAGCTGGTGGATGATGAAAACAGTGTCAGGGTGAACAAACTGGATGTTGTCTGGATTTGTGCTGCAGACCCCTCACCAGGTTTGGTGTCCTTTGTTGTCACCGCAGGAAGGGGCTGCAGGAGTCGCCCAGTCACAGCAACCTGACTCCAACCTCACTTTTTTATTGGAGTGAGGCAGGAGGTCCTCAGCCCTGTGCTAGCCTTTCCTGTAGGGTGTTAGTATCAGTGTCATGGTTTAGGTGATTAGATGGTGTTGAGTGATAGGCTGGACTTGGTGATCTCGAAGGTCTTTTCCAACCTGGTTGGTTCTGTGGTTCTGTGTTGGTTGCAGGGAGTACCTGACCTACACCACACCTGAGCATACAGAATTGATCACAGAACCACAGAATCACCCAGGTTGGAAAGACCTCAGAGATCATCAAGTCCAACCTATTACCTAATACCTCACACCTCATGACAACTAAACCATGGCTCCAAGTGCCACATCCAAGCTTTTTTTGAACATCTCCAGGGATGGTGACTCCACCACTTCCCTGGGCACCACGTTCCAAATGGTTTCAGTTCACCAAGCCCTGTCCTCAGCACTCTACAAGCTTAGTTTCCCCTTAACCATTTTTTTTAATTGCTTGTGGGTTTATTTAGGTTTCATTTGTGTCTTATTCATAGAAATATTCAATTTCATGAAGAGTTTGCACAGATCCCTACAAAATCTCTCACTGCACTCCCATCAGCTGTGGCATCATTCTTCCTTATCACTGGGAGAAGCTGAACTAGATCACCTTTAAAGGTCCCTTCCAACCCAAAGCATTCTGTGACTTGAAGTTGTGGCTAGCAGAAGAAAAGCTACTTAAGACATCATTTCTGGCTGGACTGGTCCTTTTGCAGATGAATAACACTCTCCCCCTTCCCCTCCAAGAGCTCCACAAGTTGAAAGGGTTAAAAGAAAAGAGAGCAGAACCATTAGCATTTTGATAGCTTTCCACACATGTATAGCAAAAAGCCTTTAGAATTCAGTGCACTGTGATAATCCTTCAAGTCTAGCATTTCCTCCTCAGCTTGAGGCAACCAACTGGTTTTCCTCCCCTTAATGCCTTAATAGAAAGCTCCAAGGAGTTGCCAGGCTGGAGAAAATCCTGAAGTTGAAGAGGAGACATGTAAAGTGTCTGGGCTTCAATTAAGAGCCAGCTACAGTGGCATCATCTTTGATACTGCAAACCCCACCTGGAGATCCTGGTTTCTGTACATGGCAGCTCACAGCACAGGCACTTGCTGTTTCCCTTCCAAAATACTGAACACACCCCCACCCCCCAGACCCCCACCCCCAAATTTCAGCTGCCATGGAAGGAACTCAGCATCTCTGCAGAGCCAATGAACTGCAAACCCCCGCCCTGATTCCACACAAGCTGAGGGCCTTGAGCTCTCACCAAGTTCAAGGCTGGATTTTTTTAACACTATTAAAATCCCAGGAACAGAGCTGTGCTTTGGTGCTGATTTAACACCCAGCAGCTCCAGGTTTGTGCCTTGGGAAGTCTGGGTTTATCACAGCTCCAAAGCAAAGGGCTTTCTCAGGAAGCACCTAGTGGTGTCTCAGGGAGAGGAGAAAGCAGCTCACCTCACTTGGTGGCTTTGATTAGGATTGATGCAGTGAAACTGGGCAAATGCTTAAAGAGCAGAGACCTCATTGCTCTCTACAACTCCCTGAAAGGAGGTTGGAGTGAGGTGGAGGTTTGTCTCTTCTCCCTAGCATCAGGTGACAGAACGAGAGGAAATGGCCTGAAATTATGCCAGGGGAGATTTGGGTTGGATACAAGGAAAAATTTCTTTCCTCAAGAGTGGTCAGGCATGGGAACAGGCTGCCCAGGGAGGTGGTGGAGTCACCATCCCTGGAGCTGTTCCAGAGACTTGTGGCCATGGCACTTTGGGATGTGGTTTAATGGCCATGGTGGTGTTGGGTTGATGGTTGGACTGGATGATCTTATGGTCTCTTCCAATGATCCTATGACTCTACAGAGATTCTGTTAATGTTCTCCTCTGGAGCCAGGTAAATGGTGCTGATATCGGTGAGTGAGACTGTGTTAAGCCCAGGAGACCTGGTCATTCCTTGAGGTTGTCTCTGAAACATCTCAGAGCAATGGCACTGTCTGTGCTTATCTCATGCATCAGCACTGGCCAGGCAACCTCAGCTCCCAGGAGAGCCCTTATCACTGAGCTGCAGGGTTTCCTTTCCTGCTAAGGAGGTGGCTTGCAGTGAACTTTCAGTGCTTTGGGTTTTTTTTTTTGTTTTTTTTTTTGAAGGCATTATTTAGTGTTAAATATTAGCTGCCAGTTTCTTTCTTGTCTTCAAAGCATCAGTGATTTCCATCTTGCATGTGAAGAGATGGTCACCAGCACCTTTGACCTAGAGGCAGGCAGTATGGAAAGGATTGCTGCAAGGACCTTTTTGGGGTTGGAACTAGGAGGATGCCAGGTGAAGCAAGATAAAAGGACTGGCTGGCAGGGATAGACTAGAATAAGCTTTTCCTTTCTCATTCAGCATGAGAAAGAAATTCATTACAGTGAGAGTGGTGAGATGCTGGAACAGGTTGCCCAGGCAGGTTCTGGATGCCCCCTCCCTGGAGGTGTTCAAGGCCAGGCTGTATGGAACCTTGAGCACCTCGGTCTAGTGGAAGGTGTCCCTGCCCATGGCAGGGGCTTGGAACTAGCTGATCATAGAATCAGTCAGGGTTGGAAGGGACCTCAAGGATCATCCAGTCCCAACCCCCCTGCCATGGGCAGGGACACCTCACACTACATCAGGCTGGCCAGAGCCTCATCCAGCCTGGCCTTAAACCACCTCCAGGGATGGAGCCTCAACCACCTCCCTGGACAACCCATTCCAGGCTCTCACCACCCTCATGTTGAAGAACTTCTTCCTCACTTCCAGCCTGAATCTCCCCACTTCCAGCTTTATTCCATTCCCCCTAGTCCTATCACTCCCTGACACCCTAAAAAGTCCCTCCCCAGCTTTCTTGTAGGCCCCCTTCAGATACTGGAAGGCCACAATAAAAATCACCTCGGAGCCTTCTCTTCTCCAGACTGAACAGCCCCAACTCTTTCAGTCTCTCCTCATAGGAGAGGTGCTCCAGCCCTCTGATCATCCTGGTGGCCCTTCTCTGGACACCTTCCAGCATGTCCAGATCCCTCTTGTAATAGAGGCTCCAGAACTGGATGCAGTACTCCAGGTGGGGTCTCAGCAGAGCGGAGCAGAGTGGGAGAATCCCCTCCCTCATCCTGCTGGCCACACTTCTGATACAGCCCAGGATCTGGTTGGCATTCTGGGCTGCAAGTGCACACTGCTGGCTCATGTTGAGATTCTTGTCCACCAGCACCCCCAAGTCCCTCTCCTCAGGGCTGCTTTCCAGCCAGTCACTGCCCAGCCTGGATTTGTGCTTGGGATTGCCTCGACCCAGCTGCAGGACCCTGCACTTGGTCTTGTTGAACCTCATGAGGTTGGCTTGTTGTTGATCTTTAAGGTCCTTTCCAAACCAATCCATTCTCTGATCCTGTGATGAGTTATTACTTTGCCTGGGCCATCCTAAGATAGATTGGATAGGACACTGGGAAAATCAGCTTTAGGGAACACTGTTTTCATGTGGCTTGTCCTAAGCTGATGACCTTAAAGGTCCTTTCCCACCTAAACAATGCTGTAACTCTGAATGACATGAAGATGTGGCTGGTGCCTAGTGCCTGGATCACTGGACTGGTTTCAATGGATTCTTCTCTCTGATCCTTACACCTCTCAATGAGTGGCTTCAGGTGTTGCAAGCAACACCTTTTAATAAGAAATTATTCCCTCTGAAATGTTTCTGATCACTGGGAAAAAAAAAAAAATCTTGCTGCCTTTTTCAAACACAGAGTTACTTGTTTTCCTGGCACAAAGTATAAGTTGCTTAAGGTTGAGTTCATCACTATGTGGCTTTTATGGTGTCCACAGCTGTTTTACAGATAGAAATCCTTCAACTGTGCAAACCACTAGGCAGTTTCCATGTGTAAAAAAAAAAAAAGGGAGCTTGAGCCGCATTCTTCTACCACCACTCCTCCTTCCATGCTAGAAGATGAAGGTGTTGGCAGTGGGAAAAGGAGGATTTGCAGAGGGATGTATATACATGACATATCCATCTCACCCCTCTGATTAAGGATGTGGTTAATCTCTACAGATTAAATGCTAAAGCTGAATGCAACTCAAAATCCTCTCCTGTGTGTGAATCTGTGTGCAATGGCACAGGAAGAGTTGGGCTTTGGGGAGAGGCTGGGAGCAGATTGCTGGGCTGGCACAGGGTTAGGGGCTGGCCAACCAGTACAGGTTAGGCTTAGTGTGAGTTAGGAGTTGACCTGCTGGAAAGCAGCTCTGAGGAGAAGGACCTGGGTGGACAGCAAGTTCACCACGAGTCAGCAATGTGCCCTGGTGGCCAAGAAGGCCAATGGTCTCCTGGGGTGCATGAAGATGAGTGTGGCCAGCAGGCTGAGAGAGGTTCTCCTCTCCCTCTACTCTGCCACAGCTGGGTCTAGTTCTGAGCTCTCCAGTTCAAAAGAGAGAGGGAACTATTGAAGAGAGTCCAGTGGAGGTCATGAAGTTGCTGAGGGCCTTGGAACATCTCTGTGAGGAGGAAAGGCTGAGAGCCCTGGGGCTGCTGAGCCTGGAGAAGAGCAGCCCCAGAGGGGATCTGAGCAATACCCAGCAAGAGCTAAAGGGTGGAGGTCATGAAAATGGGGCTGGACTCATTTTGAGTGGTGCCCATTGACAGGACAAGGGGCAATGGGTGCAAACTAGAATGCAGGAGATTTCACCTGAACTTAAGGAAAAACTTCTTTACTGTGAGAGAGCTGGAGCCCTGGAGCAGGCTGCCCAGAGAGGTTGTGGAGTCTCCTTGTCTGGTGAAGATCCCAAAGCTGCTTGGACAATATGATCCTGGGCGACCCTGCTTTAGCAGCAGGATTGAACTAGGTGATCTCCAGTGATCACTTCCAACCCCTACCATGCTGGGATTCTGTGATTAAAAACACCAGTAAGCCAAGAGGGCATGGCCTGAAGCTGCACCAGGAGAAATTTAGGTTGGATATCAGGAAGCACTTCCTCACAGAGAGGCTGATTGGGCACTGGGATGGACTGCCCAGGGAGGTGGTGGAGTCACCGTCACTGGAGGTCTCTAAGAAAAGGATGGATGTGGCACTTGGTGGCATGGGTTAGCTGATGTGGTGGTGTTAGGTCATAGGTTGGACTGGATGATCTCAGAGGTCTTTTCCAACCTCCATAATTTTATTTCTCTGGCCCAGATCTCTCAGCCCTCCTCACCAGAGAGATGCTCCAGTCTCCTGATCAGGTTTGTAGCCTCCACTGGACTGTCTGCAGTAGCTACCTCTCTCCTTTGTACCCTGAGAGACTTACTAAAATGTGCCCTGAGGTATTCCAATCTCCATTGTAGCAATGGTTATTTGCACAAAGAAGCTTCACATCTTCAGACTGAAGACACCTCACCCCAGGGTATGCTTGAGCACCATGGGTTGGACACCTTCTGGGAAACAGAAACTGCTTGCTTCAAATATTGGCTTGAAGTTAGGCAGCAAGAGGGATGTGAACCAGGCTGCAGTATTCCAGAAGCCAGGCACTCAGTCAAATTACCAGCTGTTGGATGAGCTGTGGTGGTTGTCCCTGTGTGTGGTCTTAGCCCATGGCAAACAACAGGTAATGAAATTCAGCTCTCATGGCTAAATTAATTTACCTCCCATCAGCTGCAGGGGATGAGCACGCACATGGAGAGCTACCGCAGCTCACCTGATGTGCAACCAACTGCTACTCCAGTGCCCTAGAGCTTTACTGGGGTCTCCCTTTGAGTATCCTCCTGAGCAAGCAACAGATCATAGCCAGCTGCAAGGAGAGGGAAGATCTAGTTGTGTCTCCAGTTAGAGAGTACTGCCCCTAAATCTCATCAAATGTTTGGAGCTTGGGGAGTTTGGAGTGGATGGAAATAGAGGACTTCAGGATTTCAGCAATTATTTTGCCTACTTTAAAAGCCCAAAGCCTGCCTTTTCCAGCAGCTATGTTGATTCCCTTGCCAGTAGGGAGGTTCCCGTGCTTGTAACAGGCACTGGTGCCAAACACATTTTTGCTCTCTTGGGAATGTATTTCCTGCAAGCTTTCTTTCATCTGTGGTGAATTCTTGGGCTTTAAACACAGGAAATATCACCAGGTTTTGTTGGCTGTTTTTTTTTTTTTTTTTTTCCCCAGATATCTGTGAGAACTTGTTTTTTAACTGAATTCAAATTGTTCCATTTGATGTTAGACCAGGCAACAGTCTACCCTCATCTGCAGTGGCTTTGTCTCTAGGATGAGTAGAATCATAGAATTGTCAGGGCTGGAAGGAACCTCAAGGATCATCCAGTTCCAACCCCCCTGCCATGGCCAGGGACACCTCACACTACAGCAGGTTGCTCACAGCCACATCCAGCCTGGCTGCAAAAACCTCCAGGGATGAGGCTTCCACCACCTCCCTGGGCAACCTCTGCCAGTCTCTCACCACCCTCATGGGGATTCAGGTTCCAACCTGAATCTCCCCATTTCTAGTTTTGCTCTATTCCCCCCAGTCCTATCACTACCTGACAGCCCAAAAAGTCCCTCCCCAGCTTTCTTGTAGGCACCCTTTAGATCCTGGAAGGCCACAAGAAGGTCTCCCAACTTGCCTAGGAATGCCAGGAGGTCCTGAATGACCTGATTCTTCCTATGGACAATTCATTAAGCCTTGGAAGCCTGGAACCATGCCTAGTTTGGCCACCAGAATGAGACTTAGAAGGGATTTGATGTAAAATGATCTTGGAGTGGCACTTTGACTCCCCTGCATTTAACATAGGAGGAGTTAGGTGTTAGCTAAACTTTTCTAGCTGGTCTGTGTAGCCCAGCTTGAGAAGATCGAGAACTGAAGGAGGTGTCTTTCCTCTGGTGGCAGTGGGAAGGTCTCACCTTAGTCTGACCTCAGATGCTGCAGGTGGGACATTCTGGCTGCAGAACCTCTAGGAGAAGAGGAGAACGAGGGCTTCCTCGGAGGAAACGCTGAATCTTTTGCCCCCAGAACCTTACCTTGGCAGATGGTGATGGGCAGTGCTTGCTGCAGTCCCAGTGGTTATAATCTGAGCTGTTTGGTTCTGATGATGTGACCCCAGCAGCACCACTACAGGTCAGAGATGCTTTTCTGTCCTTGTGGCTTGGCTATGCATCCTTCTTTCTTTCAAGCCAGGGCCAAAATCTCCTGTTATTGGCTGCTAAAAGCTTTTGGGCTGGAAATTGTCCCATTCCCATCATCTCCCAGCTTGGAAGAGAATAGAAATATTTTTCCCCAGCTCCAGTCTTTCTCCTCTAGTGGGATTTTCTGGAAACCAAGGTCAGAATGTGCTTAAGCACAGGTGAGCTTTAGCATCTGTTGTGTGTGACACAGATCGCTGCATGAGGAAGACTTTGTGTGCAAGTGGAGGAGCAGCCAAGCTTTCCCTGCACAATGAAGATGTGGTTAAATGGGAATTAGGATTAGTCCTGGATTTAAGATTCTCCTAGCTGGCTGGTAAGAACCTAATCTCCTCAAAGGCTGCAGGCAGGCTGGCAGCGTTCAGCTCCGTCCCTTGTTGTTTGCAAAACCTGAAAGAAATTGAATTTTGATGCTAAGAGAGCTTTAATCACAGCCTTTCAAGACAGGGATGGGAAGAGCAGAAACTCTTCTCAGATGAAGCCTTTTAATGTCTTTAGTGTCACAGTCACCCAGGCTCCTAAGCCTGATGAGGCCTTTGACAGCAATATTTGTCCTTTTACAGAATCACAGAAACATTCAGGTTGGAAGAGACCCTCAGGATCACCAAGTCCAACTGATAACCCTGCTCTACAAGGTTCACCCCTAAACCACATCCCCAAGCACCACATCCAAATGAACCTTAAACACATCCAGGGCTGGTGACTCAACCACCTCCCTGGGCAGCCCACTCCAATGGCTGACCACTCTTTACATGAAAACAGGTTTCCTAATCTCCAGTCTAAACTTACACAGTTTCTTTTTGTAAGAGCTTAGGGATGCTGATTGATTTTAGAATTGTGTAAATCACACTCTGGTATGGGGTGTCCTGCAGCCTCTGTACAGGTAGAGCCAGATGTGGCCATGTCTTCCCCCCCTCGACTCTGCCCGAGGGAGGGCACAGCTGGCGTGCTGGGGACAGTGCTGGGCTCTTCAGTTCAAGAGAACTACTGGAAAGAGTCCAGAGGAGGCTTACAACGATGCTGAGGGGCCTGGAGCATCTTTCTGAGGAGGACAAGCTGAGAGACCTGAGGCTGTTTAGTCTGGAGAAGAGCAGCCTTAGAGGGGATCTTCTCCAAGAGCTGAAGCGTGCGGGACAAGAGCATGGGGTCAGACTGCTTCTGGTGGTGGCCAGCCACAGGACAAGGGGCAATGGGCACAAACTGGAACCCAGGGGGTTCCATCTGAACAGGAGGAGAAAACTTCTTTGGTATAAGGGTGCTGGAGTCCTGGAGCAAGCTGCCCAGAGAGGTTGCGGAGTCTCCTTGTCTGGAGAGATTCCAAAGCCTCTTGGCCATTGTGATCCTGGGCAAGCTGCTGTGGGTAACCCTGCTTTAGCAGGGGGGTTGGACCAGATGATCCCCAGAAATCCCTTCCAACCCTCACCATGCTGAGATTCTGGGATTCTATGTAGGGCAGCAATCATTCCCCAGTTTCAAGTGCTTCAAGTGCTAGATGTCCTTCAGGGAGGGAGGCTCAAGAGGCCCCAGCCAGGTGTGGAGCTCCTCAGTGTGACGTGGTTGGTTCAGTCCAGCCTTGTTCCTTTGTTGCTGTGGTAGAGATGAGCTGTAAGTAATGTGTTGGTGAGTCTGTGCAGGTCATAAACCATTGCATTTGACATTAAGGCCCATGCTGGAAGACAACATGCTTTAAGAGAAATTGTTCCTGCATCTCCTCTTTACTGTGATAACTGTACCCAACTTTGTGTACCCTCTCTCTGCTGAATGTCAGACATTCAGTTACCTAAAAAACTTATGCCTTCAATTCAATCTTGATTAAGGCAGAGTTTATGCAGACTTAGCCCTTCATTCTCAACAGGAGGGAGGTGTAAAGTTTATAACTACTTTTGATTCACAGCTCCTAGCCTTCACTTGGACAGCAGTTGTGATTGTTTCTGCCCAAACTTTGTGAGCCATCCTTTGAAAAATGGTTTTCTGTTTGCACTGCTATTAGTGGTATCCTGGTGAAGTGATGCCCTCACTCCTCTGCCTCTCCTTTGTTGTAAACCTCTTTGCAGAGATTTCTGTAGTTTGAGGATGTCTGCCACCATAAGTCAACGTCTCTCTCTGAGCCACTGAGGCTGGAAGGAGCAGAGATGTACTGAGTGGATCTGAGTGGAAAGCTCTGTCTTTACAACACTGATACAATTCAGTATCCCAAAAAGATAATGAATCATCTGCAGAGGTGATGATGGAATGCCTCTCTCTAGACCTGCATCCACTCTATCAATTGTGTATTTTTTTCCCCCCCTAATAAGCCTACTTATTCAGCCCTCACCTTGAAAGTTTTCTTTTGATTGTTTTTTGGCTGTTCTTGTGTTATCTTCCTTGCTGAGGTTGTCTTTCTTCTCTGTCACCTTGTGCAGAGCCTCTTATCAAATAATCCTGTTAATCTTCTCAGATAAGCTGCAAACCACTCACCACAGAGCAAGACATTCTTTCTGAGCTGTGAAGTTTCCATGCATACCTTAAGTCACCTAAGAAACTGAGGAACTCTCTGCATTTTTGCCTTCCCAAGGCTCAGGGGCTACATCATGACTTGATTAAGATTTGAAAGACAGTGACCTTATTTAGCTGATTCTTGCAAAGGTCTGTGCCCTTAATTGTTCCCCAAATAAGAGAGCACCAGGGACATTGGGGCAGTGGGAATTCAGATCTCTGCAGGGGCTTCCAAGTCCCTTAAAGCACCAGTTTGTTGAAGGCAAGTTAATGGGAAAGCTTCTGGTTCCATTTATGTTCTGTTTTTAAAAGCCATGAGCCAGATAACTCTTTGGCCTTTCAGCTCCATTTCTTCTTCTTTTCCACAGAGTTTAATGGTAAGGAAAAGTGGTTAGAGAGGGAACCCAGCAGCCAGCAGTGAAGGTTAGTAGAGAGACACATGAGCTGTATGAGCATGAGAAGGTTTGTTTTGGCTGGTGAAAAACATCCAACACTGACTCTGAGAGACCTTAAACCCCCTCTGCAGGAGCCAGGCAGCTTGGTTTGAGCTTGGTTTGAGCAGTTCATGGGCAGGCTTTGTGGGCATCTTAAAGCTGTTGCTTTGTTCAGTAGTAATAGCTGGGTGGAGGGTTTGGGCTGTGGCTTTTCTGGTGCATGGTGGGAGGTGGCAAGGACCACTTAAAACAGCACTGTGTGATGAGACTGAACCATGCTGGGGAGGCCTGGAGGGTGAAGCTCAGTGATTTCTGAGCTGTAAGAATCAACTGATGCCATTGTTTGCTGTTCTAGCCTCTAGCAAGCATGTAGGGAGCTATTAAATCCCTTTGAACCAACACCACCACTGACAAAACCCTCTCACACATCCCCAGGATGTGTCCACCCAAACTCTTAAGACTTCAGGAGGACTCAGCTTCTTATGGTGGTCGATTTTAACTGTTCAGCTATTAGGTGGGAAAGAGGTGGCACAGTGACCTGGGCATTAGGCTCTTAGGTCTTTCCTCTTGGGTTAAGTGCTCCTTGAAGTCCACAACTTTTTGATGGCTCATCTGGCCAGAGAAATTGTGCTGTGTCTCTTTTGTGAGAGCTGGTAGAGATGTCTGGGTATGAGTAAACTGCTCTCTTGCTTGTTGCACTTAAAGAGCCCACAGTGATGGAAGTTGTGTCTTATGAATGCTCCGTGGCAATTTCTTATTCTTCATTCTATGGAGGTCAGCTCTGAGACTGGAGCCCTCCATCAGCTCTTGAAGCTGCATCTCAGATCTCCCTGCACCCTTTGATCTCACTGGTCACAGGATATTAGGGGTTGGAAGGCACCTCAGGAGATCATCAAGTCCAACCCCTGCTGCCAGAGCAGGACCATAGAATCTAGCAGAGGTCACACAGGAATGCATCCAGGTGGGTCTTGAGATTCTCAAAAGAAGGAGACTCCACAACCTCCCTGGAGATCTCTCTGTTCCAGTGCTCTGGGACCCTCACAGTGAAGAAGTTCCTCCTCATGTTGAGGTGGAACCTTCTGTGCTGTAGTTTATATCCATTGCTGCTGTGCTTTTCAAAGTACTCGTAGCCTTGCCACCACTCCTAGCACAGCTCCACCAACACATTTTCCTTCAAGATATCTCAGCCATGGCCTGGAATGCAGAGCCCCTGTGCTCTGCTGGGTCCATGTTCTCATAGCATCACAGAATTCAGGACAAGAGGTAATGGGCACAAACTCAAACATCTAAAGTTCCATCTAAATATGAGGAGGAACTTCTTTAATTTAAGGGCAACACAGCACTGGAGCAGGCTGCCCAGAGAACTAAGGGAGACATTCAAAACCCACTTGGATGTGTTCCTGTGTGACCTCCTTTAGGAGAACATGCCTTGGCAGTGGGGCTGGACTCTATGATCTCTAGAGGTCTCTCCCTTCCACCCCAATCATTTTGTGATTCTGTGAACCATAGAATTGGTTTGGTTGGAAGAGACCTCTAAGATCATCAAGTCCAACAGTCAGGCTGAGACCACCATGGCCATGAAGTGCCATGTCCACACATTTCTTGAACCCTTCCAGGGATGAGGAAATGCAGATGACCATAGTGAGACAAGGCCAAGTGCCACATCTTCCCCCTGGGTCACAACCACCCCATGGTAAGCTACAGAGTGGTTGGAAAGCTGCAACTTGGAGAGGGACCTGGGGGTATTGTTTGACAGTTGGAATAAATATGAGTCATCAGTGTTCCCAGGTGGCCAAGAAAGCCAATGGCATCCTGGCTTGTGTTAGACAGTGGCCAGCAGGGACAGGGAGGTGATCATCCCCTTGTGCTCAGCACTGGTGAGGCTACACCTTGAATGTTGTGTACAGGTCTGGGCCCCTCACTACAGGAAGGACATTGAGGGGCTGGAGCATGTCCAGAGAAGGGCAGTGAGCCTGGAGAAGGGACTGGAGCACCTGGCCTACAAGGGGGATCTGAGGGAGCTGGGGATGTTCAGTCTGGAGAAGAGGCTGAGGGAGACCTCATTGCTCTCTACAGCTCCCTGAAGGGAGGTTGGAGCAAGGAGGGGGCAGCCTCTTCTCTTTGGTGTTAAGTGACAGGACCAGAGGAATTGGTTCCAAGCTGCACCAAGGGAGGTTCAGGCTGGATGTTAGGAAATATTTCTGCACTGGGAGAGTTCTCAAACATTGGAATGGTCTGCCCTGGGCAGAGCTGGAGTCACCACCCCTGGCAGTGTTTAAGCAACCTGTGGACCTGGCTTTAAGGACATGGTTTAGTGCTGACCCTGCAGTGCTGGTTTGAGGGTTGGACTGGATGATCTCGGAGGTCTCTTCCAACCAGCTATACTCGGTGATTCTACGAGATGACCTGTGAACATCACTGGGTGTTCTGCCGGGGAACGTCTTGCAAGCTGCTTGCGCCACGTTCCCCCTCTCTATCCCCAGCCCTCCTGCGCGCTCAGCTGCTGCTTTATCGCTCCTGATAAGCGGCTGTACGATCCGGCAGGCAGAACCGGAGGCAGCAGGAGTCCCACGTGTATGGTTTGGGGGGCAGCTCGGTTTCTTTTTCTGCGATAAGGCTGTGCCTCTCCGGCAGGACGGCGCACACTCCTCTCTTTAAAGCCCTCGGCGTAATCCTCTTTGCAGCCGGCGCTGCAGTCCCCACAGGAAGCATTAGCAGTATCACTGAGTGCCGAGACTTCATTGTTTCCCCCTAATCTGCACAGGGAGCCGAGACTAGGCAGAGGAAACTTTAACCTGTTCCGTGCCTCGGTGGGAAATAATTAGGGCTTTCCTGCTGAGTGGGAGAGCCGGGGGGAAGCCTCTTGGTTAAGATAAAGTACGTGCGAGGCTCAGAGGCTTATCTTGCTCTGTGGAATTCGGGAGAGGACGAGTCCTTGAATTCTGGCATGCCCTGGCTTTAGTGCCTGGGAGAAATGAGTCTGTTATCAGACACTCTAAGAACAATTTCTTCCCCAGAAAGCCCTGGATCTGGCTGCCCAGGGAAGTGGTGAAATCCCCGTCCCTGCCGCGTAGATGCGGTGCTGAGGGACACGATCCAGTGGTGACTTGGCAGTGCTGGGTTAATGGTTGGACTCGATCTTAAAGGTCTTTTCCAATCAAAACAGCTCTCTGATTCCCTCAGAACTGCCCTCCCTGATTTGCTGGGTGTAAGGCACCACTTGCCAGAACGCTTTTGTTTAAGGCTTAATAATGTGCAAATTTGGGTGGGTGGGATACGGAGGAGGTTAATAGGGCAAAGGAACAGAGGAGGAGCTGAGCTTGGGAGAGGAAGAGAGGAACAGCGAGGACGTGGCACCAGGCAGAGGGAAGTAAAGAGGGAAAAGCAGCCCCTTTTTGCCAAGTTAAAGTTGGGGGTAAGTTTTGGGGTAAGTGCAAGCTGAGTCTGCTGAAATGACATTGAGACCTCAGGTTTTGCCAGGGGAGGTTTGGGTTGGACACCAGTAATACAAACTGTGATAGGACAAATGGCAATGGATATAAACTACAACACAGGAGGTTCCACCTCAACATGAGGAGGAACTTCTTCACTATGATGGTCACAGAGCACTGGAACCTGCTTCCCAGAGGGGTTGTGGAGTCTCCTTCTCTGGAGACTTTCAACCCCTGTCTGGATGTTCCTGTGTGACCTCTGCTGGATTCTGTGGTCCTGTTCTGGCAGCGGAGTTGGACTTGATGATCTCCTGAGGTCCCTTCCAACCCCTAACATCCTGTGATCAGGAGCAATTTCCTGCTCTAAAGTATTGCCAAGCCCTGGAACAAGCTGCCCAGGGAAGTGGTGGAGTCACCATCCCTAGAGGTGTTTAAAAGCCATGTAGATGTGGTGCTGAGGGATGTGGTTCAGGGGTGACCTGGCAGTGCTGGGTTAATGGTTGGACTTGATCTGAAAGGTCTACTTCCAACCCAAATGATTCTGTGATTCTTTGATTCCCAGTTATGACAGCACCAGAGGCCACAGGGTGACTCCAGGGGATGTTCAGATGCAAGGCTGAATCCATCCCAAGCAGGAGGTGCTGTGGGAGTGCTGATGGGTGGGAATCCACTATGGGTCAATGCTTTACCTTCTCCAACTTCTCTTTGCTACCTGCTAGCTGTAAAAGCACTGTGGATGTGCTGAACTTTCCCTGGAAAGGAAAAGCTGAACTGGGAGGGGAGCTGCCCTGGTTTGGCACAGATCTGGTCCAGTAAGTGATCTGCGTGCATGTGTGCAGTGTCTGTGGAAGTCCTTTAATCCAAACCAAGACAGGAGCAAAAGCATAAAACAAAAGCCTCTCAAAAATAGCATGAGATAAAGATCTGGGGAATTTGCTTTTTATTTCTTTCAAGAGTCCCTGGAGACTTCTACTTTTAAGGCAAGAAATGCAGCTTTCAAGGTCGAGGGTTTTTTTGTTTTGTTTTGTTTTTTTTTCTCCACCCTCGTTTTCTTCAGACTTCAAAGGCAGTCAGCTGAGAGCTTCATAGGAATGTTACATCTGCTCCAGAGCAAGCATGGATCCCAGGGAAGGCCCTTTTCCTCTTCCAAAGTGACAGAAATCTGTACACAAATGTCCTGGAGGGTGCAGTAAACAAACAAGAAGCTGGATGGGGCAGGGTGGTGGGTAGCAGCACTTGCCATGCCCCTGCAAGTGTGCAGTACAGAGCTGGTGGGCTCAGGGGCTGGGCCTGCTTTAACACCTCTCAGCCTCTGAGTGAGTTTGCAGATGACACTAAGCTGGGTGGGAGTGCTGCTCTGCTGGAGGGTAGGAAGGTTCTACAGAGGGACCTGGACAGGCTGAGACGGTGGGATGACACTAATGGAATGAAGTTCAACAAGGCCAAGTGCAGCCTCCTGCACTTGGGTCACAACAGCTCTGTGAATATTCCAGAATGGGGGCAGATTGGCTGGAAAATGCCCAGCAGAGAAAGACCAGCAGTGTGCCCAGGTGGCCAAGAAGGCCACCAGCATCCTGGCTTGGATCAGCAATAGTGTGGCCAACAGGACCAGGGAGGTGATTGTCCCCCTGTGCTCAGCACTTGTGGGGCCACACTTCAAATAGTGGGCTCAGGTTTGGGACCCTCGCTCCAAGAAGGACACTGAGGTGCTGGAATAGGTCTAGAGAAGAGCAATGAGCCTGTTGAAGGGTCTAGAGCACAAGACCTGTAAGGAGCAGCTGAAGGAACTGAGATTGTTTTCCCTGGAGAAAAGGAGGCTGAGGAGAGGCCTCATTGCCCTCTACAAATTAGGGGACTTGAGCCTGGTGAGGGGATGTGAGCATCTCCCTGATGAAGAGAGACTGAGAGCCCTGGGGCTGTTTAGTCTTGAGAGGAGAAGGCTGAGAGGGATCTGATCAATGTCTATCAATAGCTGAGGTGTTGGGTGTCAAGTGGAGGGGGCCAGGCTCTTTTCTGTGGTTCACAGTGATAAGACAAGGAACAGTGGGTTCAAACTAGAACATAGAAGATTTCACCTCAACAGGAGGAGAAACTTCTTTCCAGTGAGGGTGACAGAGCACTGGAGCAGGCTGCCCAGGGGGGCTGTGGAGTCTCCTTCTCTGGAGGCATTCCAAACCCACCTGGATGCATTCCTGTGTAGACTCTCCTAAGTGATCCTGCTCTGTCAGGGGGGTTGGACCTGATGATCTCTGGAGGTCCCTTCCAACCTCTGATATGCTGTGATACTGTGATACAAATGCCTGAAAGGAGGTTGGAGTGAGGTGAGGGTTGGTCTCTTCTCCCAAGGAACAAGTGACAGGACAAGAGGAGATGGCCTCAAGTTGCACCAGGGGAGATTTAGGTTGGACATGAGGAACAATTTCTTCCCCAGAGGGGTTGGCAAGCTCTGGAACAGGCTGCCTAAGGCAGTGGTGGAGTTCCCATCCCTGAAGGGATTAAAAACCTGTGTAGAGGTGGTGCTGAGGGACATGGTTTCGTGGTGGGCTTTGCTGTGCTAGGTTAACGGTTGGATTTGATGATCTTAAAGGACTTTTAGAATCTAAACTATTCTATGATTCTGTGATGGGTGAGAATTTCATGCTGGTTTTGATGAAAGCTGGTGTGTGGCATCACTAAGAGTGTTTGGAAATCCTCTCCATACAGCTGGACCTATGGACAGGATCAGGTCTCAGCCAGCATTCTGCATAACTGCCTCTTCACATCTCCAAAGTGTAACTGAACTGCCAGTGGCTTTCACACCAATTATTTCCCTCTTGAATAGGACAGGGAAGGGGGGGTTGCTGTTTATTCCCTTTCCCTGGTGCAGCTGAAACTGGGAGCAGCAAAGCTTCTGCTGAGGCTGTGGTTTGCTCCACAGGGCTCCCATAAGGAGCCCAAGGAGTGTGAGCTGTGTGATGCTGTGTGATTCAGTGTGAGGCTTTGTCACATGTCTGCTCGGGCTGAGGGTGATAGAAATCTTGGTGCTGTCTCACTTCAGGTTGGGTAAGGATGTTTGGTTTGTGTCTTTTGTGGGCTTATCTTTCCAACTAGGCTTCTTAAATGAAGAGCAGCAATGTTTAAGCTTCTGAGTAAATAAGCAGAGAGCCCTGGCTTCATCTTGACTAAGCTGTTTAACCTTCCTCAGCCCAAATATTTACTCTAGGCAGTTGAATATCCAGGCAAGTGTAATTCTGATGCTAAAATTCGTGTGCTGAGAATGCTGTAGATTGACTAATCCTGCAGAATTCCAGAAATCCCTGTCTGTATAAATAAACTTCCTATATGAAGGATTACAGCTAAATAAATGCTGTGAATTCAGCTCAGCAAAGCATTATAGCAGTTGGCCCTCTTCTTCTGCTACTTACTTATGTATTCTTATGAGGATATTCATCTTAGTCTAAGTAGATGTGGAAAGGAGACTACGAACATCGAAGCAAGATGCTGTCAGGGAGAAAGTTTACCTCTTATCCTTTTTGCTAGAAACTTTCTTTTATCAGCTTGAATGACAACAGCTTGATTTACCCAGGCTGTTGGAAGTGTTCTTTTTGGGCATGGCATTGCTGGTGGATCTGTGTTTTCTACATCTTTCTCCCCTTCCTGCAGCTGGGCAGTGTAAAGAGTTCATGAAGCTGCTCTGTTCCCCAGAGCTTGGTACTAGACTCTGTTCTCCTTAATGTCTTCATCAATGATCTGGGCAAGGGGATTGAAAGCACCCTCAGTCAGTTTGCAGATGACACTAAGATGGCAGGGAATATTGATCTGCTGGAGAGTAGGGAGAATCTGCTGAGGTGAAATGGTCACAAGTGACATGGAAAAGGCTGAGGTTCTCAATGACTTCTTTACCTCAGTCTTCACTGCAAAGGCCTCCAGCCACACTCCTGGAGTCATGGAAGATAATGGCAGGGACCAGAAGGAAGAACTGCCCATCATAAGTGAAGATCAGGTTCGTGATCACCTGAAGAACCTGAAGGTGTTCAAGGCTATGGGACCTGACAGGATACACCCACGGGTACTGAGAGAACTGGCAGAGGAGGTTGCTAAACCCCTCTCTATTGTATTCCAAAAGTCCTGGCAGTCTGGTGAAGTCCCCTCTGACTGGAAAAGGGGAAACATAACTCCCATTTTCAAAAAGGGCAAGAAGGAACTACAGGGAACCACAGGGAACTACAGGCCAGTCAGTCTCACCTCTGTGCCTGGTAAGCTCATGGAGCAGATCCTCCTGGAGGCACTACTGAGACAGAAGAATAGTGAAGAGGTGATTTGGTACAGTCAGCATGGCTTCACCAAGGGCAAATCCTGCCTGACAAACCTGGTGGCCTTCTATGACAAGGTCACAACATTAATAGATGAGGGGAGAGCAACTGATGTCATTTACCTGGACCTGAGCAAAGCCTTCGACACTGTCCCACACCACATCCTGGTCTCCAAACTGGTGACACATGGGTTTGATGGGTGTACCACGAGATGGACACAGAACTGCCTTGATGGCCACACCCAAAGAGTGGCTGTCAATGGCTCCATGTCCCAGTGGAGGCCAGTGACAAGTGGAGTCCCTCAGGGACCAGTCCTAGGACCAGTCTTGTTCAAAATCTTTATTGGTGCCATGGACAGAAGCATTGAGTGCACCCTCAGCAAGTTTGCTGATGACACCAAGATGTGTGGTGTGGCTGACAGGCTGGAGGGAAAGGATGCCATCCAGAGGGACCTTAACAGGCTGGAGAGGTGGGCACAAGCCAACCTCATGAGGTTCAACAAGACCAAGTGCAGGGTCCTGCATCTGGGTTGGGGCAATCCCAAGCACAAATCCAGGCTGGGCAGGGACTGGCTGGAAAGCAGCCCTGAGGAGAGGGACTTGGGGGTGCTGGTGGACAAGAAGCTCAACATGAGCTGTCAATGTGCACTTGCAGCCCAGAATGCCAACCAGATCCTGGGCTGTATCAAGAGAAGTGTGGCCAGCAGGTCAAGGGAGGTGATTCTCCCCCTCTACTCAGCTGAGATCCCACCTGGAGTACTGCATCCAGTTCTGGAGCCACTATTACAAGAGGGATATGGACATGCTGGAAGGTGTCCAGAGAAGGGCCATGAGGATGAGCAGAGGGCTGGAGCACCTCTCCTATGAGGACAGACTGAGAGAGTTGGGGCTGTTCAGTCTGGTGACCTTATTGTGGCCTTCCAGTATCTGAAGGGGGCTGCAAGAAAGCTGGGGAGGGACTTTTTTAGGCTATCAGGTAGTGACAGGACTGGGGGGAATGGAATAAAGCTGGAAGTGGGGAGATTCAGGCTGGAGGTGAGGAAGAAGTTCTTCCCCATGAGAGTGGTGAGAGCCTGGAATGGGTTGTCCAGGGAGGTGGTTGGGGCCCCATCCCTGGAGGTGTTTAAGGCCAGGCTGGATGAGGCTCTGGCCAGCCTGATCTGGCAGGGGGGTTGGAACTGGATGATCCTTGTGGTCCCTTCCAACCCTGACTGATTCTATGATCTGGTCGGGCTGGATTGATGGTCTGAGGCCAGTGGGATGAGTTTCAACAAGGCCAAGTGCTAGGTCCTGCATTTGGGTCACAACAACCCCATGGTTGCTCCAGGCTTCAGGCAGAGAAAGTAGAGAAAGTTCTGGGGGTTCTGGTTTATAACTGGCTGGAAATGAGCCAGCATATGCCTAGGTGACCAAGAAAGCCACCAGCATGCTGGTCTGGATCAGGATCCCAACAGCATTGCTCCTGAGGTTCATGGAAAGCTGGTGTGTGAGAATTTTGAGAGCATACTGCATAAAAAGCAATTGTAAGAAGGACAACAGGATAGAGTAGAGCCCCATGGATGTGCAGTCCCCGTTCCTGGAGGGGTGGAAAAGCCATACAGATGTGGTACTGAGGGACATGGTTTAGTGGTGACCTGGTAGTGCTGGGTTATGGGTTGGACTTGGTGATCTTAGAGGTCTCTTTCAACCAAAACAATTCTGTGATTCTATTCTATGGTTCTATCAGCAGGGAAGGTCCCAGCCAGTCTGACTTACTGCTTTTTACTTGTAAGATTCTGTGTAACAGTAGAAAATGAGAAGGAAGAAATTGCTCAGCTGCTGTGCTCTCAGGAAGAGCTCTAGCCCAGTTCCTGAGATGACCATTTGGTCCTAACAGGTCACAGAATCCCAGCATGGTGGGGGTAGGAAAGGACCTCTGGAGATCACCTAGTCCAACCTGTCTGCTAAAGCAGAGTCACCCACAGCAGCATGCCTAGGATCACAGTGTCCAGGTGGGTTTGGAATCTCTCCAGACAAGGAGACTCCACAATCTCTGTGGGCAGCCTACTGCAGGTCTTCAGCACCCTCACACCAAGGAAGTTTCTCCTCGTGTTTAGGTGGGACCTCCCAGGCTTCAGTTTGTGCTTGTTACCCCTTGTCCTGTCACTGGGCACCACTGAAAATAGTCTGACCCCATCCTCTTCTCCCCCACCCTTTAGCTCTTGCTGGTTATTGCTCAGATCCCCTCTGGGGCTGCTCTTCTCCAGGCTCAACAGCCCCAGGACTCTCAGCCTGTCCTCCTCACAGGGATGCTCCAGGCCCTTCAGCAGCTTTGTAGCTCAGATAAATCTCCCTACTTGAAAGGGACTGGTAAGGGAAGAATTGCACCTTGCTTTAGTTGCCAACATGCTCCACAGGGAAATTCATTTTCCATCCCATGCTGCATTAGTCAGACCTTTCAACACTCTATCTGAGGAAGAATCACTGCAGCTAGCCTGCTAATCTCATTTCTGTCTTCAGATAAGATTGTTATCAGAGTAATTGTCTGTTTGCTCCCTCTCAGGGGTCTAATCAGAGTGGATTGTGCCAGTTCCTCCTGGGGCAGAGGAACTTGGGATGTTGATTGCCTGCAGAAGAAAGAGGAAAAAAAAAATGCTCAGTGTATATTTGATATAAACTTCGGCTCTGTTAGGTGTTCCCAGGAAAATTGGCTGGGAATAACTTGCTCACACGTGTTTTACAGGTTTTGTGGGAATATATTTGTTCTGCTGTGGATCAAAAACAAACAAAACAAAACAAAACAAAACAAAAAAAAAGGCAACAAACCCTAAGTTCAGGCAGGCAAGTGAGGCCTTCCAAAGGTAGAGCTGTGCACTGGTGGAACTGGTGCTTGCCCAAGCCCTGGGACACAGCCAGCTCATGTCTGCAGAGGATGCAGGCTTGTAGATGGTGGTGTTCCAGCCAGTGAATAATTCTGAACAACTAGTGCTCTTGCCCTGATTTCAAAGCCAAATTACAGGGGTGGGTGGATTTTGCTGGTGGGTATAAAGGAGGCTCAGAGGTACTTGGGTTTCATATATCCTTCAAGTTGGGACTAGAGCTCCTCTCTTGATGCCTTTACACAAGCAAGTGTGCTGTTTGGTCTCTTTTTGGTGGTGAGCAAGCCATGGGTGATGCAGCACTCCAGTGAGGTACAGAGATACAGAAGAGACCTTACTGTTGCCTTCCAGTATCTTAAGGGGGCCTACAAGAAAGCTGGGGAGGGAATTTTTAGGCTGTCAGGTAATGATAGGACTGGGGGGAATGGAAAAAAAAAAAACTCTAGAAATGGGGAGATTCAGATTGGATATTAGGAAGAAGTTTTTCACCATGAGGGTGGTGAGACATTAGAACAGGTTGCTCAGGGAGGTGGTGGAAGCCTCATCCCTGGAGGTTTTTGCAGCTGGGCTGGATGTGGCTGTGAGCAACCTGCTGTAGTGTGAGGTGTCCCTGGCCATGGCAGGGGGGTTGGAGCTGGATGAGCCTTGAGGTCTCCTCCAACCCTAACAATTCTATGATTCTATGATATTGTGTGCTCCTGATAGAGTTGTTTCAGTTGGAAGTGATCATGAAGTCCAACCTTCAACCTAAATGAGCTGAGAAATCCTTCATGAATGGGACCACTGAGGTCCCACAGCCTGCCATGGGAGTTGCATAGATAAGAAGGTCTGCTCCTTGCTCCTTGCTCCTGGTCTGGGTTACCATCACTAAGTTCCAACAGCCAGCCCAGCATGAAAGGCAAAACATGGTGGAACCATCTCCACAGGGAAGCAGTGGATTCCCCTACACTGGACAGTTTTAAGACTCAGCTTGACATGGTGCTGGGCCATCTCACTTCAACTAGACTGTTACCTGGAAAGGTTGGACCAGATGATTCAAGGTCAGGCTCAACTAAGGTCTGAGCAACCTGATCTAGTAGAGGGTGTCCTTACTGACTGCATGGAGGCTGGACCAAATGACCTTTGGAGGTCCCTTCCAACCCAAACCATTCTATGATTCTATGACTCTTGGGGTCCTTCCCAACCTAGCATTCTGCGCTCCTATGTTCCTACCCTTAGTGGTGTTGCTACCACCACGGAGATGTTGTTTGGCTCCACCAGAGCTGTATCCCTGGAGAACTCGAGGAAGCTCTGTGGCTTTTGAGTGTGATACCTAAAATGAGCTCAAAGGGCAAGGACAGTGCTGAAGAGAGTGCTGATAGCTGCTGAAGCCACATGCCCGAAGCGCTGAGGCTGTCGGATCCAATCAGGCTGACAAGGTGTTGAATGAAGCAGGTTCTTTCAGGCATGTGTAAAAGCCATCCTGGGGACCTTGAAGCTGGGAAGGCCACAGCTGCTGCTAGCCTGATGTGTGCTTGGTGTGCATGGGGTGGGTGGTCTCAAAAACCTTTATGGCATAGTCTGCTGCCTCCTGTCCATTAGACTTCAGTCTGCTAATTGCAGTGGTTGTAGTGTCCCTTTTAGCAGGGACTGTAGCCACTTTACATTTGCTGGCTGACTTAACTGATGCTGCTCTCCTCTTTACAAGGAGAGAAACAACCAGGGGAAGAGAGGGGAAGAAGAATAAAAACAGCTTTTACATCCCTTTCTACCTTTGACTATACTGCACCGAAGAGATGCCAGAGATTGTGTTTAGAAAAGTGCTTCTGGAACTGGAATCCAGCTGCATCAGTGTGTCCAGTAAACAGAGCCTTCAAGAGGTAGGATGTGGTGTCCACAGCTTTTGCACCTCTATGCAGCATTACCATACACTCTGACATAGCTGGGGTGAGCTGCCCAGGAGCCAGCAGTGTGCTCTCCTGGCTAGGAAGGCAAATTGTATCCTGAAGTCTATTAAAAGTGAGACCAGCAGGCTGAGGGAGGTTCTTCTCTCCCTCTACTCTGCCCTAGTGAGGCCACTTCTAGAGGACTGGGTCCAGTGCTGGGCCCACTTCAAGAGGGACAGGGAGCTACTGGAAAGAGTCCAGTGGAAGCTACGAAAGTGCTGAGGGGAGGTTTAGGTTGAACATTAGGAAAAGTTTCTTCCCTCAAAGCCTGGAACAGACTGCTGAGGGCAGTGGTGCAGTCCCCATCCCTGGAGGCATTTAAAAGCTGTGCAGATGTGGTGCTGAGGACATGGTTTAGGTGGTGACCTGGAAGTGCTGGGTTAGCAGTTGGACTTGATGATCTTAAAGGTCTCTCCCAACCTGAACAATTCTGTGGTCTTCCTAGCAGTTCCTGAGGCATGCTGTACCTTGCACTGACCCACCATTCTGCAGAGTGGTGAATCCCAGAGGCTCCTTGGCACAATTACCAGTTGGGTTTTTCACTCCTTAAAGTTAGCTGTCCTGGTATAAGCTGAGTGCTTCTTGGTGGGAGGGGGTCTGCCTTGAAAATTCATGAAAGTACATCATGAAACCAAACCCTAGCTGAGTGTGTGTAGCATGGACATACCTCAAGTGAGTTTACTGCTGCTGCCAGCAACCATAAAAAGCTTTTCTAGACTCTATTAGCAAGTGAACAGAAGGGATGTCACAGAGCTGTCAGGCCCAGCCCATCAGCCTTGTCTTGCCACGCTCAGGAGTACATGACATGACTGTGTCAGAGTTGATCTAAGGACTCTCCTTTGCCACTTCTGACTGCAATGGCTTCTTTCAGCAGCAGGTTGGAGATGTTGGGATAACAGAGTGTTCTCCATAAAGGTGTTCTGCTCAGCCATAAGAATGTTCATGCATAGTGCAAGCAGAGGTAAACCAGTCTTGCTGATCAGGAGTTTTAAGAGAAAACGTAGGGAGAGGTGTGTAAGCAGGGCTAACATCCAAGCCATGTAGCTGAGGATGAGCCAGCAGTGTGCCCAGGTGGCTGAGAAGGCCACCAGCATCCTGGCTTGGATCAGCAATAGTGTGGCCAGCAGGACTAGAGATGTGATTGTCCCCTTGTACTGGGCACTGGTGTGGCTGCATCTCAAATACTGAGTTTAGTTTTGAGCTCCTCACTCCAAGGGCATTGAGGTGCTGGAGCAGGTCCAGAGAAGAGTAACAAAGCTGGTGAAGGGTCTAGAGAACAGGTGTTGGAGGAGCAGCTGAGGGAACTGGAGTTGTTTAGCCTGAAGAAAAGAAAGCTGAGTGGAGACTTTGTCACTCCCTTGCAACTTCATTAAAGGGTTTTGGTTTCTCTTCCAAGCAGCAAGTGATAGGATGAGAGGAAGCGGCCTCAAGTTGTGCCAAGGAGGTTTAGGTTGGAAATGAGGAAGAATTTCTTCCCCAAAACAGTTGTCAAGCCCTGGACCAGGCTGCCCAGGGCAATGATGGAGTGCCCATCTCTGGAGGAATTTCAAAGTCATGTAGATGTGGTGCTGAGGGATGTGGTTTAGTGGTGACCTGGCAGTGCTGGATTAATGGTTGGACTTGATGATCCTAAAGGCCTTTTCCAGCCTAAATAATTCCAATATTCTCTGTGGGAAGCAGGGTGTCAAGGAGCAGAAAACTGAAGAATTAGGAGAAATGCTTTACTTATAACCTCTTAGGAATGTTGGAAGGAAATTTGCCTCATTTTTACGTGCCTCCAATTATCTGTGACAAGGATCTTTATTCGGTTGGATTAATTCAGAGAGGTCTGTGCACATGATGGAGAGGCTTTAGACATACAACAGGATTTCAGTTAAGATGTCTTCAGCTTGGAACCTCCTGGAAGAAATCCACCTGATTCCTTCCAACAGTGAGAGCCTTGCAAGGCATTAGCCTGCTTTGGAAGGAAAACTTCAACAGAAACGATTTGCTGTAGACAAGCACTTGAGTCCTGCAAGCCACTTCCATCACAGAAATTCCCTCTGACCTATAAGACATAAAAGTCAGGAGAAAGTTAAAAAAAAAAAAAAAACCAAAACCAAACAACCAAAACCCAAACCCAATTATTTCCTATCTGCAAAGAGGCATCAGGAGCCCATGGGAAAGCACAGGGAAGGGAAGAGTGCTCAGGTGATCTGGGGAGTCAGGATTGCTTTGAAGTGAAGCCAAATGTGATCAGCGTGAACCTGCTGGTTACAACATGTTGTGGCCTTTCTAGGGCAGAGGGCTTTGAGGGTTTGTTTCACACCTTGCTGTATCTTAGGCACATCATATTGTGTCTGTTTCAGGCTGGTACACAGCTTCCAGAAGAGAATTCTTTGGTAGGTCAGAGAAAGGGGAGAGGACTGATGCTTCCCTCGCCCTGTGAATTGGACTAGAAGTGCCCCGAGAACCTTTCAGTAAGGAGCATGGTCAGTAGATGGTTCCTCCAGTTCTGTTGTGCTGCATCCTCAGCTCTTGCTGCCTTTGGGATTTATACTTGAGTGAGGACTTTGGTCTCCCCATTCAGAAACACAAATTGAAAGCTCGTTTCCCCATGGCTTTTTGCTTCGCATTTGCTGCTGCTTCCCATCATTAACAGCAGTAAAGTGGCATGGGGTGAAAATCAGCACTAATTTGGGAGCTTGATTGCCTGTGTAATAAGCTCCTCTGTTATTCTTTGGCAGGAGCAACAGCTAATATAATTTTTTTTTTTTTTTTTTTTTTTTTTTTTTGCTGAGGCTTCTGCATGGGCCTTGTACCAGCCTTCAAGTTAATCCCTCCAAAATTATGTACCATTATAAATCTCTCTTCACAGATGAAGTGGCTGCAATTAGGCAGAGAGGTCCAGAACCCTGTTGAAAAATAAAAAGCTCTGAAGGACAAAAGCAGTCTGCCTGTGCATCACAAAGGGCTGGGGGGAGGGGGGAGCATCTTGCCACTCACCTCTAGAGAACAGAAGCTCCTAGGCCACAGTGTCCTTTGGCAGTGACAGTAAGTTCCAAGTTGAAGTTCCATCTTTTTTTTTTCTTTTTTTTTTTTCCTTGCTTTTCTTTGCCAAGTGCAAGCTGTAGGATCTTAGGAGTCATTTGAAGCTGTTTGTGTGTCAGTTCCCCCTCGTTTCTTTTCTTCCAAGTACACACAGAATATTTAATGTTGTTATTCCTGCCTGAGCCCTGGGAAATCAGAAAAGATCATCAAGACCCTGCTAATAGGCTGACAAAATCCCCAGCATATTTAATTAGAGATTATTCTTTTGATGTGTTTGGGCTGATTCTGATGCTTGTGTGGTGGTGTTTTGTTTTTTTTTTTTTTTTAAATCAGGTTACTCTTGGGTAACCTTCTGTATACTGAACAAGTTCCCTGCTTTCATGAATGTCAAAGCCCCTCAAGGTTTAAGTGTATGAGAGTGTGGTTAAATTACTTTTTTTTTTTTAAACATTAAATTCTTTTTGGCTAGGGAAAATGGAGATAACTGCCTCAGCTGTAATATTCTAACTGATTTGGGTGGGACTGTACTATGACTGACTTTCTACACCCACTTTAGGAACCCATCTTAAAGCTGTTGCCTGCTCAAAGTTCATTCTTACTCCAAAATCTAGAAGGGGATGATAGACAATGACTTAGCTCCTGGTAGCTAGGTTTGGTGGAAGTTTTGTTGTTCTTGTTCTTTTGTGGAGTAAGCCTTAAATGTAGGAAACTGAATCATAGAATGGGTTGGGTTGGAAGGGACCTCAAAAAATCATCCAGTCCAACCCTCTTTTGCAGTAAGCAGAGGCATCCTCAACTAGATCAGTTTGCCCACAGCTTTATTGAGCTTCACCTTGAATATATCCAGGAGGATGGGGCATCAACTGCCTCCCTGGGTGACCTGTTGCAGTGTTCCACCACCCTCACAGTGCAGAGCTTGTTCCTAACAGCCAATCTACATCTGAGGTGTGTTTCTCTTCATGGGGAACACAAGCTCTCTTTTCATCCCTGCCTTTTCCTTTGGGATGCTGAACAGATGCTCTCAAGCCTCCACTGAGAATGGCAGAAGAGAGAAAAATGAGTTCCAACTTAATGAAGAGTAGGGAGATCTTCCTATTAAAAGTCCCATTAAAGACGTGGTGACGTGGGGTTGCATATATTAAGTTTTGTCTACCTGTTTCTGAGCTTTGGAGACATTGGAAGTCTATTCTACAGTCATCATTCAACTACATTCAGCTCAGCCTTCTGTGATCCAAGATGGTGATAAGATCTTGCTTTGCTTTCTGTGCACTGTGTGCACACAGTTTCCTTTCAGAAATATTTGGCTTGGGTCTCCTTCAGACTGCTGTGTTCTCTGAACCGTGCAAGCAGTCATCACTTACTGCTAGTAGACCCAAGACATCTGATTATTTTTGAGGATTTAGTGGCTGTTGACTCCAGAGGAGCCTCTTAGAGCTTACAGCACTTGATTACGGGCTGTGTGTAGTGTTCTTGTCCAGTTGTCACAGATGGCACTGGGTTGGAAGGGACCCTCAAAGGTCATCTTGTCCAAGCCTCCTGCAGTCAGCAGGGACACCTCCAACTAGATCAGGCTGCCCAGGGCCACACTGAGTCTGATCTTGAATGTCTCCAGGGCTGGGGCCTCAACCACATCCCTGGGCAACCTGTTCCAGGATTTCACCACTCTCATTGTGAAGAACTTCCTCCTGATGTCCAACCTAAATCTACCTTGCTCCAGTTTCAAACCACAGCCCCTCATCCTATTGCTACAAACCCTTACACACAGTCCCTCTGTAGCCTTCCTGTAGGTTTCCTTCAGATACTGAAATGTAGTCATGAGGTTTCCCCAAAGCCTTCTCTTCTCCAGGCTGAACAGCCCAAATTCTTTCAGCCTGTCTTCATAGGAGAGCTGCTCCAGCCCTTTGATCACCTTTGTGGTCCTGCTCTGGACCTGCTCCATCAGGTCCATGTCTCTCTTGTGTTGAGAGCTGGATGCAGTACTCCAGGGGAGGTCTCACTAGAGCAGAGGGGCAGAATCATCTCTCTTTACCTGCTGGCCACACTTCTTTTGCTGCAGCCCTTGCTGCCATTGGCCTTCTGGGCTGCAAGTGCACATTGCTGGCTCATGTTCAGCTGCTTTTCCACCAGCACTCCCAAGTCCTTTTCTGCAGGGCTGCTCTCAATGTCATCATCCCCCAGCCCATATTGATATCAAGGATGTGTTCTCCAAGCGTGCTAGAAGGTCTAAGAGAAGGGTCAAAGTGCTTTCTGTGTTCAAGTAATGCAGGGCTGAGGTCACCAGCCAGTTCTTACTGTTGTCAGTAATGAGTTATCGGATCATCATTGGGAGAAAAGCACAGGGAAACAAGCTGAGGGTTTTGTAGGTGATAGAATCTGCAGCTGTGGCACTGAACCATGGAGTGAAACCCAGGCTAACAATGTGCTGACGTCAGGCTGGCCAAGAGAGTTTTTGTCTGGGGATACAAATGCTGGAATAAATCACCAGCTGGGTTTTAACAACCATGGTGGCTTTGGCCTGCTTTCTGAACTTGGAGGCAGGCACAGAATGCAACACAGCATCTCACTTTCCAACATGTGACCAGCCAGCGACAGGGTCCTACATGTGCTGGAGTCTTACTGAGGTAAAAACCCTGACAAGCTCCAAAACAATGAATTTCAGTTGGTAGGCAATGCTGAAATATGGGCTGTGCTAACCACAGGAGTGGTTTCCTCCTCCTGCTCTTCCAGAAGAACTTCAGGCTGCTGTTTGGGGTGGCAGATAGAGCTCAGCTGCTTCGCACAGCAAACAGCTTGAGCAGTGAACAGCTATGGTGGGCAGCATCCCTCCTCTCTGGTGAGGGATGTGACTTGTGAAGTAGCTGACTTCTGAAAACAAGCTTTCTGCAGATACTTTTTTCCCACCCAACAACAAAGGTCTTGTTGGGGAATGCTTTTTGGCTGCAGTCCCCATGACCCCCCTGGGAAATGCACTGTGCATTTGACTTGCTCTCACCAAAGGAGAAAGGGAAAGTAACACAGCTGTGGTGATTTACTACCAAGTTTTGAGGCTAATTGCCTCATATGTTTAATTAATAACTGACACATTCTGTCCCTCAAAGAGCTTGGAGAACTTCCATCTGGACCCCTAGTGATTACAGCCTGGAAGCCATCTCTGTAATTAAGGAGCAGGCTAGAGGAGGCCTGTTCCCATTATGGGCAATTATTGTGCTTGCTACTTTTGCCCCCCCCCTTTTCTTAAGAAAAGGCTGAGAAAAGAGGGCCTGGAGACTAATCTGACATAACCCCAGAACTGAAGGGGTGCTTTGTCTACCCTGAGGCTGAAGGATGGGGTTGAGTTGTGGTGCCAGCATTCAGTCTTTCAACAGGCTGGCAGGAGGCAGGGTCTCCAAACAGCAAAATGAGTTTTACACAGGGTGTGTGTTGGTCAGTGGTAATGGCCGAGGCAGGAAGAACTGGCTATAAGGGACAGCAATGTGTCCTTGTGGCCAGGAGGGCCAGTGGTATCCTGGGGTGCATCAAGAGAAGTGTGGCTGGTGGGTTTAGGGAGGTTCTCTTCCCCCTCTACTCTGCCCTGGTGAGACCACACCTGGAATACTGTGTCCAGGTCTGGGCTCCACAGTTCAAGAGAGACAGGGATCTGCTGGAAGGAGTCCAATGGAGAGGTACAAGATTGACTGAGGGTACGAGAAAGACTGAGAGCATTCAGGCTGTTTAGCCTGGAGAGGAGAAGGCTAAGAGAGGCTCTGATCAGTGTCTATCAATATCTGAGGGGCGTCAAGATGAAGGGGCCAGGCTCTGGTTGGTGGTGCCCACTGACAGGACAAGGAACAAGAGGTACAAGCTGGAACACAGGAGGTTCCACCTTAACAACTTCTTTACTGTGAGAGTGCTGGAGCCCTGGAACAGACTGCCCAGAGAGGTTGTGTCCTTCTCTGGAGACTTTCAAGACCCGTCTAGATGTGTTCCTGTGTGACCTGTGCTAGATTCTATGGTCCTGCTCTGGCAGGGAGGTTGGACTTGATGACATCCTGTGAACTATGGGAGCTGTGAGGTGTCTCATGGAGAAAATCAAGGTAGGAGAGGACAAGCAAATCCTCTCACTGAGTATAAGCTGAGAAGCTTGATCCTGAGTTCTCCATTCCTGGGTGACCTGCCCTGGGTGATCCTTCTTAGGCATGGGGGGTTGGACTCAATGATCTCTGAAAGTCCCTTCCCACCCCTAACATTCTATGATTCTGCTGCTGCTTCTCTGGCTCTCCTTCCCCACTTCAGACTTGGTTTGACAGCCACTCATCCAGGGAAGGCTCTGCCTGGCTCCAGAGCCCCTCGGAGCAGAGGATGCTGTGTCTTTAAGCCTTCCATACAGTGCTGAAATGTTATGACAGAGCATCTCGCAGGGGGATGCGGTTTCCATGGCAACCCCACACTGTAAGATAAGCAAACTGGGATTTTTTTTTTCTTTTTTTTTTTTTTTTGTGTGTTCTGAGAGGTTCAAGAGCAAGGAAGGAATGAGGCGATCTGTCAGCGGGGCGAGGCTGGAACAGAGGAAACTGTGGCCATTAATCCTTGCAGCCCTGGCTGCTTTGTGTTTTAATTAGCCACTGTTATTATGGCAGAGAGCACAGGGCCTCACCCTCTTGTGGGCTTTTGAGGGCTTTTGTGTTTGTTTCTCTTTATGTCTGCAATTAAAAAAAAAAAAAAGGAAGAAAAAGAGAAAAGGGGGGAGGTGAGGGGGGTGGGGGCAGGGGGGGAGAGAAGCTTTGCTAGGGTATTAAGTGGAGGGCTGCAATAAAGAGCCTCAGGAGGTCTGTTGCAGAGCTTGTATACCAAGGCAAGGATGGGAGGCATGGCTTGCCTGGTGGGGAGTGAATCTTACCATTCTCAAATTGAGAGGACATCTTGGGGCAATCCCAAGCACAAATGCAGGCTGGGTGGATGATGGATGGGGAGCAGTCCTGAGGGGAAGGAATTGGGGGGTGCTGGTTGATGTGAAGCTCAACACGTCTGGAGAAGAGGAGGCTGAGAGGAGACCTCAGTGCTCTCTACAGGTACCTGGCAGGACGTTGTAGAGAGGCTGGTGCTGGTCTCTTCTCACAGGTAATTAGTGATAGAACAAGAGGGAATGGCCTCAAGCTATGACTGGGTAGGTTTAGACTGGGCTGGAAAACTTTTTTCCCAGCAAGAGTGGTCAGGGATTGGAACGTGCTGCCCAGGGAGGTGGTAAAGTCACCAACCCTGGATGTGTTTAAAGGTGGTTTGGATGTGGTGCTTGGGGCTGTGGTTTAGGGGTGACCCTTGTAGAGTAGGGTTCTGGGTTGGACTTGGTGCTCCTGAGGGTCTTTTCCAACCTGAATGTTTCTGTGATTCTGTGAGGTGGAGGTCAGTCTTTTCTCTCTAGTGTCAGGTGATAGAATGAGAGAAAATGTCCTGGAATTGTGTGAGAGGAGGTTTAGATTAGATATTAGGAAAAGTTTCTTTATAGAAAGAGTGGCCAGCCATTGGAATAGGTTGGCAAAGGAGGTGGTGGAGTCACCATCCCTGGAAGTGTTCAAGAAACATGTGGACAGGGCACTTTAGGATATAGTTTAATGGTCATGGTGGTTTTAGGTCCATGGTTGGACTTGATGGTCTTAGAGGTCTTTTCCAACCAAAACAATTCTATTATTCTATGATTCTGTGAGCCACAATTGTGGGCTTTCTGCCCAGAAGCCAGCCAAATCCTGGGCTGTATTCCCAGGGGCGTGGGCAGCAGGTGGAGGGAGGGGATTCTGCCCCACTGCTTCCCTCTGCTGAGACCCCATCTTGGTGCTGGGTTAGGTCTGGAGTCTCCAGCACAAGAGGGACATGGAACTGTTGGAGCAGGGTCCAGAGGAGGCCATGAAGATGATCAGAGGGCTGGAGAACCTCTCCTATAAGGACAGGCTGAGAGAGCTGGGGCTGTTCAGCCTGGAGAAGAGAAGGCTCTGGGGACACCTTATTGTAACCTTCAAGTATTTGAAGGGGGCCTACAGGAGGGCTGGAGAGGGAGTTTTTACAAAGGCATGAAGTGACAGGGTGAGTGGTGATGGCTTCAGACTGGAAGGAGCTGGCTTTAGATTAGATGTTAAGAAGAAATTCTTCCCCACGAGGGTGATGAGGCACTGGAACAGATTGCCCAGAGAAGCTGTGGAGGCTTCCAGCCTGTTAAGCAGGTTGGATGGGACCTTGAGCAGCCTGGTCCAGCAGGAGGTGTCCCTGCCCATGGCCGGGGGTTGGAACTAGGTCCCTTCCAACCCAAACCCTTCTGTGGTTCTACAACCTTAAATTTTCTTTTGTGTGTCTTGCTAGAAATGGAAATCTGCCACATGTGAGAGTGCAGGCTGCTGTGTGTCCTGAGAGAGTCAAGAATACACCCAACGGGGAGGAGGAATGGTGCAGCCAGGCTCCCACCCAAGGAAGATGGCATCTTGGAGACTCTCTTGGTAGCAGCTAGTGCACCAACTGTGCTGGTCTTGTCAGTGTGCTGTGTGTAGGAGGGTAGTATGGAAAATATTTTGACAACCTTTATTATTTTCAAACACTTCAGTGTGTCACCAGAAATTAGAGTTCGAGTAAATGTTATCCCAACAGCAGTCTTGTCTGTGTGGTTTCCATGTCCATCCTGCACAGAGAGCTGCCTGTTCCTTGGCAGGGAGTTAAAACCCGCTAGAAAGCTTCACCTGGGATGAAAAGGAAAATGATTCTTATCCCCCTGGGAAAGGAGTATACCAAAGGCATTCTTCAGTGCTTTCTTCTGAGGAGCAGTAGCTCAGCCTGTTCTTCAGGGGCTGGTGCTTGCAAGGATTTCTTCTTAATGAAGTTCCTCTTACTTCCCCCTGCCAATATCTTCTTCACTGCCCTTCCACCATGACTTGTCTCTTTTGGGGGATTGGGTGGGTTTGGTTGTGTTGTGGGGTTTTGGGTTTTTTTTCCACAATTAGAGTGCAAGGTCAAACAATAAGCATTTGCTCCTCTGCTAGTGTGCTGGGGGTTTGTTTATTTTTTTTCCCCCATGGATTGGAGAATGTTCCTGCAGTAGATATGAGGAGGTTTTAAGGGGGAAGGGAGATATGGTGCGCCCAGGATGAGAGGGCCATTGAACTGCTGGAGTGGGTCCAGCAGAGTGCCATGAAGATGGTCAGAGGGGCAGGAGCATCTCCCCTATGGGGACAGTCTGGGGGAGTTGGGGCTGTTCAGCCTACAGAAAAGAAGGCTCTGGGAAGACCTTCTAAGGGCCTTCCAGTACCTGAAGGGAGCCTACAAGAAAGCTGGGAAGGGACTTTTTACAAGGGCTTGTAGTGTTAGGATAAGAGGGAATGGCTTTGAGCTTGAGGAGAGAAGACTCAGAATGGAGATTAGGAAGAAATTCTTTAGAGTGAGGGTGGTGAGACACTGCAACAGGTTGCCAGTGGAGAGGGAAGTTTGGGGGGAAATGACTTGGGAGGAGGTTTAAAAGACATTAGGACTCATTGGGATTGCTCAGATTGGAGATAAGAAGGCACCAGGGAGACTTTATAGCAGCCTTCTGGTAGCAGCTGGGGGTGTTCAGCCTGGAGAAGAGGAGGCTCTGGGGAGACCTAAGAGCAGCCTGCCAGGACCTGCAGGGGGCTACAAGAAGGCTGCAGAGAGACTGTTTGCAAAGGCCTGCAGGGACAGGACGAGGGACAATGGCTTCAAACTAAAGCAGAGCAGATTTAGATTGGATGTTAGGAATGAGTTCTTCACTATGAGGGTGGTGGAACACTGGAACAGGTTGGCCAGGGAGGTGGTTGAGGCTCCTTCCCTGGAGACATTCAAGGTGAGGCTTGACAAGGTCCAGGGCAACCTGATGTAGGTGGGGATGTCCCTTCTGACTGTGGGGAGGTTGGACTGGATGACCTTTGGAGGTCCCTTCTGGCCTGGACCATTCTATGATTCTGTGATTCTTCCACCCTCCTTCCCCCACCCTGGTCTTTGGTTTAGCTTGGTGGGCTTGGAAAATCTTCCTGCAGCAGGGCAGGGACTTGATCCCCAGATGGGAAGAAGCAGGCCAGAGAGGTGACTTATCCACATAACTCAGGAAATCCGTGGTGCAGCAGGGTTTGAAACAGGGTGTCTGAGTCTTTCCCACAAACCACTGGCCTCCTCCTCTGCACTCACACGAACACCACGTGCTGCTGTGGATCAGCGAGAACTCAAACTGCAGGAAAGGGAAACCCTCTGGGGCTGAGGTGCTGCTGATTGACTCTTGCAGAGCTGAGGTCTTGCCCTTTCTGTCTGAGCTTGCTGTAGCTTGAATTTCTTTCAAATGAGCTTTTGAAGAATTGAGCAAACACAAGTTACAGGTTGAAGAGGGCCAAACCACCTCAGAGCTACTGTTCTGGTTTAGAGTAGGTCCTCCTGAAAACCATGTTCTCCGTGCGGCAAGAATGGCTGATGGCAAAGTTTGAAGTCAAGGGCCCAACAAACATTTTACTTGATGTGGCAGTGTGGTGTCTAGCTCCTTGTTAAGCTGGCCATCAAATGCTCTAATTGACAACAAGCAGGGCTAGAGGCAGCTTAATTCCTTTGTAGACCATTCTTTTTATTATTCTTCTGGCTGTGGGGATGAATTCAACGCTCTGGTGGAGATCAGCTTTATTTAATGTTGTAACTTAAGCTGCCTCTGTAGCCAAGGATGGGTCTTGCCTGTATTAATAGAGAGACTGCTTTTGACAGCTTAGCCCAGTTGTGCTTGACTGCAGCTGCAAATGTGGCAGGCAGGGATTGTGGTCCAGATGGCTGGGACAGAGCAGACCAGCACAGCTTTCACCACCCCTTGGCCTCAAGCAGGACCTCCTGCAGCCTCTTCCTAATGCAGGTTTCCCAATTCACACTATTCATAAAATGGTTGGGATCAGAAGGGACCTTAAAGATCAAGTTCTGACCTCCCTGCCATGGACAGCAACATCTTCAACTGGATCAGGTTGCTCAGAGCGCCGTCCAACCTGACCTGGAGTGTTTCCAGGGATGAGGCATCCACAGCCTCAGTGGACAACCTGTTCCAAGTGCCTCACCACTCTCACAGCGAAGAATTTCCTCCTAACATCTATTCTAAATCCACTTTCTTTCAATCTGAAGCCATTACCCCACGTCCTAATACTTACCCATTTCCCTTGGACCAGGTATTATTAAACCCTTGTCCTTTCCTTGAGTTGGGTGCCCCTTGAAGTGCCTGCCAGCTCTTAATCCTTGCCAGGCAAAATTAGCTCACCTGCTTCTTGGCTCTGAGCATCTCATCACCTAAGCCCAGCAGAGGACAGAAATAATTGCTGATTCCCAGCCAGTGGAGTGGTGTTGATGGCAGGGTGACTTAGAGAGTGCAGGAAAGCCCAGGAGCAAGTCTCCCATTCCCATTTCTCATAGCAAGACTGTCCTGTGCCTTTGTGCTTCAAGCTGCTGCCCCTTGAGCTCAAGCAGCTGGAATGTGTTAGGCTCTGCTCCAGTTACGATTTCCAGAGGGCCAGTGCTCCACAGCTAAAGTGAGGTGTTTTAACTGATCACTTGCTGACTCAGCACTTCACATGGTTTCTATCCCACAGGATTTTTAACCCACACCTCTTCCTGGAAGTAATTACTTGTGCATTTGAGTTGCTAATTCTTTTAGGCACTTCTGTGCCACCTTTACTTCTTTCCCCAGTCTATCAGCTGTGCCCAGCAGCCAGGCAGTGAGTGAATGTCTGACCATCAAGCCAGTGAAATACAAAGGTTTCTAAAATCAGCTGTTGCTATCCACCCCAAGATCTCCTTCCCTCACCTGGTTGCCAGCCAAACTTCACAGAATCACAGGTTAGGGGCTGGAAGGGACCTCCACAGTTCATCCAGTCCAACCCCCTACCAGAGCAGGATCACCCAGAGCAGATCACACAGGAACACAGCCAGGTGGGTTTTGAATATAGCCCAAGTGGGAGACTCCACAACCCCCTTGGGCAGCCTGCTCCTTAAACCAACCCTTTAGGAAGGAAATGCAGGTCTTTAGGTTCTCAAGCTCTCCTCACCTTGTGTTGGTGATCCTGAACTGAGTCTGTGTGCACACTCTAGGGAGCGTGGTGCTCTCTCCAGGTCTGTCAGCTGGAGGAATTTTGCTTGCTACTACAGTAGCACACTAGCTTAGCCTGGAAGTCATTTAGACTGGAAAACACAGAGCTGTGCTGCTACTAATAAAGAGCTGCCTCTGAGAGGTTTGTTAGCGAGGCTGCTGGCCAACACTGGCCTGGTTACACCAGGACCAAGCGTGTGGAACTTGGTTGCACCCTGCAGAGCCCAGCAGGAGTGGAAGCATGTGGATCTGTAGGCAGACAGATGCCTTTGAGAGCTCCAGCCTGACCTTCCCTGGCTCTTACAGCACTGCAAGGACAAAACAGGCATCAGGCAGCATGATCCTGCAGCTGTAAGGGAGTGCACAACCTCGAAGCAAACTTCTTTTTGATTGATCTTTGTGTTTGACGTGCTGGTTCAGCACAGACCGCGCTGGTGCATCCTGTTTACCATCAGCTTTGTGTTGGCCACCCAGCAGAATTCAAGCACATCCTTACTGTGAATGCTTGCAGTAAAAAAAATAGTTTCATAGTCTTGTCTACAAAATTACTCCTTGGGGCTGGAGTTGGCCAGTTTGCAGTCACTTCAAGGCTTCTTCTAGCATACAGGATCTTCTCGAAAACAACAACAAAAAATATCTGGGAGCTGGTTTTGTGTTGATTCATGGGTTTATAGAATGGTGTAGTTGGAAGGGACATTAAAGATTATTTAGTTCCAACCCCCTACCATGGGGAGCCTTGCACTAGCTCAGGTTGCTCGAGGCCTCATCCAGCCTGGCCTTGAACACCTCCAGGGAGGGGGCATCCACAACCAACCTGGGCAACCTGTTCCAGTGTCTCACCACCCTCACTGTCAAGAATTTCTTCCTCATACCCAGTCTAAATGTGCCCTCCTCAAGCCTCAGTCCATTCCCTCTTGTCCAACCTCTACAAGCACTTGCAAAAAGTCCCTCTCCATATTTCCTGTAGCCCCCTTCAAGTACCAGAAGGTACCAGAAGGATGCTATGAGGTCTCCCTGGTGCCTTCTTATCTCCAATCTGAGCAACCCCAATGAGTCCTAATGTATTTTAGACCTCCTCCCAAGTCATTTCCCCCCAAACTTCCCTCTCCAAAATGATTTGTCGAAGGATGTGTGAAATCCTTGCATGCCCTTTAACAAAATACCGAAGAAATATTTTGATGCTATGACAAGAGAGGACCACAAATTAAATTAGAGAAAAATACATTAAAAAACCAAACCAAATCAAACTTAAAAAAAAACAAAACAAAACAAAGCCCCCTGAGGTCGATCCATTTCATGACATCAATGAAAGACGCAGTGGAAAGAAAGAGAAAGAGGAGCTGGTGTTTCCTTCTGGAGAAGGCCTCAGCATGGAAACACAAACCTCAAATGAGTTTATTATTGAAGCCACGTACATCAAAGCCAGGCTGACTGAGCAGCTCTCTGGCCTAAACCTACAGTTGTTGTCTTTGCAGTTATTAAATGTCATGTAGTGGTGTGCAGCTGAGAGACCAGGGTATTTTTTTTCCCAGCTCGAGTTTTATAAACCTGATTAAAACGGTCTTGGCTTCGCAGACCCCCTTGATCTTTGTGTTAAGCCTGGGTGCATTACATGAGACACCAGCCCCGGGCTGGCCTCTGTCTGCTGTGGCTTTTACTCTTCCAGGACAGCAGTGCAGAGTCACAGAAAGTAGAGATGGGGCCAGAGGGGGGGACCAGCTTGAGGAGAAATGACCTCAGGATCTTTGGCATGTAGGTTAGAGAGAGAGAGATAGGAATTGGAGCATTTCTCTAAGATGAATGTTTTCTTTGGGCTGTTCCAGTTGGTTATGTTTGTAAGGGGGAAAGGCTTTCTTCAGAAAGAGTAGGGACCAAGCATATGTCTTCTAATTTGCATAAGAACATGGAAATGTTTTGAGGAAAGCTAGTTTTCTGAAATAGAAAAAAATAAAACAACAAGAAAGAAACCAGCACTGAAGTAATTGGGGGTTGGTTTAGATGACCTTTGGAGGTCCCTTCCAACCCAGACCATTCTGTGATGCTGTAATTTTGGGAAGTGATCTTAATTTCTTTGCTGCAAAGTCCTGGCTAGAGCAGGACAAAGTTTTCAAATCTATTAAAAATCAGAAATCTTTCTTTTCCCGAGTTCTGTTCAGCTTGGACTTTCTGTTTCTCTGGGGGGTGGGGTGAGGGAAGGGAGCCTGCCCAGCTTCGTGGCACATTTGTTGATCTCAACGCCCTGGTGCTCAGCTCTCCCCAGACCTCTAAAATCGTTGTAAGTAATTGGGTTAAGGTCAGCATTTATCATACTTAGTTAACCTAGGTCTAATCATTCTTTCCAGAATTGTTTGCTGAATTGCTTGGCATGTCTAACCTTATCTGCCCCATTACCTTCTTATCCCCACATGACAAATCTGAAAGGGGAGAGATAGGCATCCTTAGAGGCTTCTTTTGCTTGCTGGGCAGTGAGCCAACAGTTCATAGCTTCACAGAGTAGTTTAGGTTGAAAGGAACCTTAAAGATCATCGAGTTCCAACCCCCGCTGCCATGGGCAGGGACACATTCCACTAGCCCAGGTTGCTCAAGGCATCATCCAGCCTGGCCTTGAACACCTCCAGGGAGGGGGCATCCATGGCCTCTCTGGGATACCTCTTCCAGTTCCTCCCTACCCAAACTGTAAAGATTTTCTTCCTAATCTCCAATCTCAATTTGCCTTCCTCAAGATTCAATTCATTCCCTTTCTTCCTGTCACTGCAAGCCCTTATAAAATGTCCCTCCCCAGCTTTCTTGTAGGCCCCCTTCTAATACTGGAAGGCTGCTCTAAGGTCTCCCTGGAGCCTTCTCTTCTCCAGGCTGAACACTCCCAGCTCTCTCAGCCTGTCCCCATAGGGGAGGTGCTCCAGCCCTCTGATCATCTTTGTGGCCCTTCTCTGAACCTGCTCCAGCAGTTTGGTGTCCCAGGTGCGGTCTTGTGACAGCAGAGTAGAGTAGATAGGGAGAAGCTTGAACATAGAAGATTTCACCTCAACAGGAGTGACAGTGAGGGTGACAGACCACTGGAATAAGCTGCAGAGAGGTTGTGGAGTCTCCTTCTCTAGAGACTTTCAAAACCCACCTGGATGCATTCCTGTGCAGACTACCCTGGGTGATCTTGCTCTGGCAGGGGGGTTGGACTGGATGATCTCTGGAGGTCCCTTCCAACCTCTAATGTACTGTGGTGGTGGTAATCACCTCCCTTGTCCTGCTGGTCACAATGCTTTTGATACAGCTCAGGACACAGTTGTCTTCTGGGCTGCAAGTGCACATTGCCAGGTCATGTTGAGTTTTTCATCAACTGGCTCCCCCAAATCGTCCTCAAGACTTCTCCTGAGTTGTCCCAAAAGCCTTCAGAAGGATGTTTGCAGCTGCTGGAGATGCTTTAGAGGGGTTTCAGGTTTAACAGGTATGGAAATCAGTGTTTCCTGCCAGGATGGTTTGCTCCTTTACTCACTTTTATCTGTTACAAGGGCTTGAATTTTGCTGTTTTCAAACCAGAGAGTCTGCTAACGGTAACAGATGTCAGCAGTTGTCAGACTGCTGCAAGCAGCCTGGGGCAAAGGGTATAGATGGCGTTTTGTGCTTTTCACAACCCCTGCCCCTGGTGTCTTGCTTGAGAGGCTTTCCCTCAAGCTTCTAAAATGGCCCTTGGCTCTACTTATTTTCTGAGAGCATGACTGAACCACTTTGCAGGAAAAGGCTTACAGTGCAGTGCTGCAGTGGCACTCTGGGGACCTGAGTTTTTCCCTCCCTCATAAACCAGGAGGGAAATGGAACTAAAGTAGAATGGACCAAAGCAAATGGACTCACAGGGTTTGTGAAGCGTCAGTCAGGAGGCAGAAAAGCAGCCTGTGGTCTGCCTCAGGTGCTCCTTGAAGGCTGCCTTTGCTCTGAGAAGTTTCCATGGGAAGGAGGGTGGGGGCAGATAATCTCTCTGGGCTTGCATATCCCTCCTGTTGGGGATTTTTGGCAGTTTGCAGGCACACAGTGGGGAGCTCATGTCTGCCACGACTGGGAGAAGCTGGATTGCTTCCCCTTGTGTCTGCATGGATAATTTTAGGTAATCCACGTTTCTAGTGCATAATGCTGTCACTTGCCAACCTGACTTCACCCTCTACAGCTGCCTTTTCAGGGAGATGGGGCTTGGTCTCTTCTCCCAAGGAACAAGTGGTAGGACAAAAGGAAACAGCCTCAGGTTGTGCCAGGGGAGGTTTAGGTTGGACATGAGGAACAATTTCTTCCCCTAAATGGTTGTCAAGCCCTGGGACAGGCTGCCCAGGGCTGTGGTGAGGTATAAATACTTCTCTGGTGGTAATTTAAAGCCGTGTAGATGTGGTGCTGAGGGACACGGTTTAGTGGTGACCTGGCAGTGCTGGGTTAACAATTGATCTTAACTGGATAATGATCTTAAAGGTTTTTTCCAATCTAAATGATTCTATGGCTTCCAGTGGGCTTGGTTCAGCTCAGTGAATTGGGTTTTTTTGTAGTTCTTGTTGTTTTTATGCTGAGATGGAAAGGAAGCTCATCCTCTGTGCATGGTGGTGCTGGAACCTTCTGAGAGATTTTCCCTGGTGCTGGGCACCAGGATGGATAAGTTGAAGTTTCAGTGTGCTTCAGCCTGTGCAGAAAGGCAAAGGCTCCCTGGTTTCTGTATTTGTTTGATTTTCAGAAGGGATGTTTGCTTGGATGTGAGCATTTCCCCCGAGGTCCTTTCTTCACAATGGGACTCTACGTCAGAGCTGGGGCATGAGGAGGCCCCAGGGAGGGAGCTCGGCCAGCAGCCTTCAGCCCTTCCCTCTCCCAGCAAGTACTTGGCAGTCCAGGGACTGTGTCCAGAATGTGCATACCCCAAAGTAAATCCTCAATCACAGTTTGAATTTGCAGACTTTATCTTTAAGGTCTCTAGGCCTTAAATTGAGTTCTGTGCTGGGTTGATGACTATGATGTCTGCCTCTGAGCTGGGCTCAGGCTCAGCCAGGGCTCTTCCCTCTGCCAAGCTATGTGAGGGTCAGGGCCACACAAGGCTCCTCATTTGCTGTCTGCAGAAGGGCAGGAACAGGGAATCCAGGCTCTGCCTTGCCATAGCTCCTCTCTGGAAGCTGGCTGCCCCTGAGGAGTCTGCAGGGGTTGGGCTATGTATCCTTTTAGCTTCTTTAATGGACATGTCCTGATGTCTGGAGATCAGACTGGCACTGTGTCAATGGTTTTAAACTAAAAGAGGCAGATCTAGACTAGACGGAGGGAAGAAGAGGGTGGTGAGACACTGGCCCAGTTTGCCCAGAGAGGTGGTAGAAGCCCCATCCCTGGAACCATTGTAGGTCAGGTTGCCTGGGGCTCTGAACAACCTGCTCTCAGTGAAGATTACATGATTCTATGTCCCTGCTGACTGCAGGGGGGTTGGACTAGATGACCTTGAAAAGTTTCTTCCCACCCAAAGCTGGGTTGATTTTGTGATTCTCTGTTGATGTTGCTGCCCACTGCAGTCAGCTGCTCATAGACTCCAAAGGACAGACTCTTCTTCTGGAAGATTCAGGGATTGATTTAGGTTGCAAGGGGCCTTGGAAGTTCATCTAGTTCCAACCCTCCTGCCATGGACAAGGACATCTTCCACTAGATCAGGTTGCTCAAGGCATCATCCAAACTGGCCTTGAACACCTTTAGGGATGGGGCATTCATGACCTCCCTGGGCAACCTGTTCCAGTGTCTCCCCACCCTCACTGTAAAGAATTTCTTCCTAATCTCTAGTCTCAATCTGCCCTCCTCAAGCTTCAGTCCATTCCCTCTTGTCCTGTCACTGCAAACCCTTATGAAAACTCCCTCCCCAGATTTCTTTTAGGCCTCCTTCCAATACTGTAAGGCTGCTCTAAGGTCTTCCTACATCCCTCGCTGAACAGCCCCAACTCTCCCAGCCTGTCCCCAGAGGGGAGGTTCTCCAGCCCTCTGATCATCTTTGTGGCCCTCCTCTGAACCTGCTGCAGCAGTTCCTCTCTCCAGCCTCCCTAAAATGTACATGGGCTGACAGTGAGAAAGGAGGAGCTGCCCATTGAGTAAATCCAGTGAAACCTCCAGGCTTTCCATTGGACTTCATTCAGACCTGTGTCTCCTCCTTTTCTTTGACCTGGGTCCTCCTTCCTGATAGATGAACAAAGACTAAAGAGTGATAAACATCTCCTTGCATTGCAGGATGCTCTCCTTTTAGTTACCCTGCTGTCCCTTTCTGCTCCTTTCTGGATGAAACAAAGGCATAGCTATCTCATGCCTTAGAAGCTGAGGAGTTAACACACATGGGGTTTACAGCCCTGTTGACTTAGCCTGCTTGTTAGCTACACCTGAATGATTCCCAGAGGGTGGGAAAAAGAGCTGGAGAAGAAAGACTTTGTGTTCAGGGGCAGCAGGAGGTCGTTTGCATTCTACCAGCTCCAGTGTTGATGGATGTTTGTAGCAGTGGCCTGGGCATCCCAAAGTTGCATGCACAAAGAGCAAAGCTCTGACTGTCAGAGCCAGAGAAGCTTTGGGGAAGATTGTAGGGACGTAGCTGGCTGCTGTGGCTGCACACATGGATGGATCTCTGCTTCTGCCAGCTCCCTTCAGTGGGAATTGAGGCAGGTTTCCTTCCAGTAATGCTTAGAGTGCTTCCCTGGGGGTAGATTCTCCCCCTGCTTTCATTCTGGTGTGCAGTGACACATTATTACAGAGCTAACAGCTTGGAGAAAAAAAAAAGAAAAAGCCCAGGTCCATTCATTCTTCTCTGCTGTATCAGACGAAGGGTTTAGCTCATCCTCATCTGTGGCCAAGAAGCTTGAAGTTTGCTTTTGCAGGCTGGCTTGGCACTGCTGTGGCCAGCAAAGCAGAGCAAGGCACTGCAAATGCTGGCTGCCATGCTGGGCTGATCTTGCAGGTGAGTGTCAATCAGGTGAGGCTGCTGCATCGCATCACAGGCTGGGCACATCAGTGTCACCACCCTGGAGCCAGTGCAGAGGAAGGCAACGACGCTGGGGAAGGGCCTGGAGAATGAATCTTATGAGGAGCGACTGAGGGAGCTGGGGATGGTTAGTTTAGAGAAGAGGAGGCTGAGGGGAGACCTCAGTGCTCTCTACAGCTACATGAAAGGACGTTGTAGAGAGGCTGGTGCTGGAGTCTGAGACCATTAGAGATAGAACAAGAGGGAATGGCCCCAAGCTACGACTGGGGTAGGTTTAGACTGATAGTAGGAAAATTTTCCCAGCAAGAGTGGTCAGGGATTGGAATGTGCTGCCCAGGGAGGTGGTGGAGTCACCAACCCAGGGTATGTTTAAAGGTGGTTTGGGTGTGATGCTTGGGGATATGGTTTAGGGGTGAACTTTGTAGAGTAGGGTTCTGGGTTCGACTTGGTGCTCCTGAGGGTCTTTTCCAACCTGAGTGTTTCTGTGATTCTGTGATCCTCTCGATGCAGTGCAAACCTTCTTTCCGCTTACCTGATCCTATCCTAGCTGAAAAAAAAAAAAACCAAACAACAAACCAATGTTAAAATTAAGGCACTTCTGCAACTAAATGTCCCAAATCAGAGCAGCTGATGGCAGTCCTGCAGAGGGGAGCAATCCCAGCACCTCCTTACCAGCCTGCAGAATGATTCAAGCTCTGCTGGCTCCTCATAAGCTGTGCTCCGTTAGCTCCAGATTGAACACCACCTTCATCATCGCTGCTTGTCAAGTCGAGTGATTTGAAGTCACCAGGAGAGATTACCGTGGAGTGCTGGCTTTTTACCTCTCTGATTTTGGTGGGGAAAGTTTGAATTCCAATTGTTTTGACCAGCTTGTTTGCAGCAGAGTCCCCAAATAGAGCTGTGTGAGATTAAAAGTGACGCAGTGCTTTGACAGCCCTCCGCCTGCTGATTGCCACACGTACCCGGTGCCGGGGGGAGATTGATGGCCTTGGAATATAAATCCACCCAGGCAGGGAGACTGTCTGCCTTTTGCTTTTTCTTAACAGCACAGAGTGTGTGGATTGTCTGTGCTGAGCCAGTGCTGAATAATAATGAGTGAGGAGAGCTGCTGGCCTCACCAGCCAGCCTGGCATGAGGAGCGCTCCTGATTTATTTTTTTTTTCTCAGCTCAGCCTAAATGCCTTCGTCTTTTCTTCCCAATTATTTTGAGGGCTAGGAAGATACACTCTTTCCTCTGGAATTTCTGTGTGTCACAGTACATTAGAGGTTGGAAGGGACCTCAAGAGATCATCCAGTCCAACCCCCCCAGCCAAAGAAGGATCTCCCAGGGTAGTCTGCACAGGAATGCATCCAGGTGGGTTTGGAAAGTCTCCAGAGAAGGAGAGTGTAGTGGATATTCTTCAATTTCAAACCTGTAAGATTTGAGCTTTAATATTTCTGGTTGGTTTTGTTGTGGTTTCTTGTTTGTTTGTTTGTCTGTTTCTTTGCTTGTTTGTTAACATGAGAACTTTTGGCTAGAGAAGATCAGTGAGGCTTGTGCTTGGGGGGAAAATACTGATCACTCTAACAAGCAAACAACCTCTCCTCCTCCCAGCTGCCTCTGTTTTGAAGAGGATGAAGGGTGACAGTATAGTGACTCTGTTCAACATCTGAAAATCAGAAGATGAAGGGTTCTTGCAAAGCCTTGCTCACCTGGATTTTTCCCAGCCCATCTGAGCCCTGCTGTTGTGCCTGAGTCAAAGAGCAGTGCATGTCTGGCCCATCTTGGGGACAGCAGTGAATTTGCAGCCTGTCACCTCAGGAGGTGTCCAGGGCAAGGAAGGTCTAATTCCACCTCTCAGATCTCAGTTTAGACTGCCTTGAAAATGTATGTGTGGCAATAGGATTAGGGATTCTGCCTAACCAAGCTCAAAGCTCTTGACAGCAGTTATTCCCTGGCTGCTTTGGCATTCTGTTCCCCACTCAAACAAGGCTTTCTCTTTGGTGGCTGCTATCAAGTGGAGAGCTGGAAGTCTGGTTTTACACCAGTGAACAGCTTGATGTTCTGGAAAATCACAGAGTGGTTAGAGTTGAAAGGGATTTTAAAGAACATCTAGTTCCAAACCCCCCTGCCATGGGCAGGGACACTGCTTGCTAGACCAGTTTGTTCAAAACTCCATCCAACCTGCCTTTGAACACTTCCAGGAGCCTCCACAACTTCTCTGAGCAACCTGTTCCAGTGCCTCATCACCCTCACGGGGAAGAATTTCTTCTTAACATCTAATCTAAAGCCAGCTCCTTCCAGTTTGAAGCCATCACCACTCATCCTGTCACTATGTGCTTTTGTGAAAAGTCCTTCTCTAGCTTTCTTGTAGGTCCCCTTCAAATACTTGATAACTGCAATAAGGTCTCCCTGGAGCCATTCTTTTTCAGGCTGACCAACCCTAACTCTCTCAGCCTGGCCTCACAGGAGAAGTGCTTGAGCCCTCTGGTCATCTTCATGGCCCTCCTCTTGACCCACTCTTAACAGTTCCATGTCCCTCATGTGTTGGGAGCTCGAGAGCTGGCCACAGGACTCCAGGTGGTCTCTCACCAGAACAGAGTAGAGGGGGAGAATCCCCTCCCTCAATTTGGGGCTTAGTTTATGATCAGCTTTGTTTCACTTTGGAAACAGAATGGAAGCCCTGAAATGGAAGGCTCTTGTTTCCTCTGGGGTAGTTTCTGGCAGCACATTCTCCTTTCCTGTGTTTATGATTTTGAGCAGGTTCATAGCCACTGTTTGTAAAATCCTCTTCTCATTAAGCTAAAGCACTTGAGAACTTCAGGTCCTGCTGCCTTTTTCTGTTTTCCCATGCTTCTTTCCCTTCCTTAGCCACTTCCCCTTGGCTCTGTGCAGTGCTGGATGAGCAGGGTTGCTCATCTCTGCACCTGGTTGTTGTGGCACAGGTTACCAGCACAAAAGCCTCCCTTGCAGAGCAGCTCTGAGGAGAGCAAACTGTAGCAAAGTGGTGATGAGGATGTGCTGGGCAACCAGCATGACTTACTGAGCCTTGCTTGTGTGCTTCTTGCCTTGCTGATACCTAAAGAGAATTTTTGCTGCTTTGTCTCAGGGAGGAGGCTGCTGCTCTGAGGGGTTCCTGGCTTGGGCAGAACAAGCTGAGGATGCAGATCTGTCAAGTGCTGGTGTCAGGAAGGAAATGCAGGAGAAAACACCTACCTTTTTGTTCAGAAAAACAAAGTCCTATTTCTAGCATGCTCTTCCAGCTTCTGCTGAGGATTTTATGAGTCTGGAGGAGCCTGGGTGCCTGGTGAAGTTTGAAAATAAGGTATTTTGTTCTAAAGGCAATGTAGATAAAATGCAGCTCTTGGAAATGAAATTTTGCAAGCTGAATCTCTTAAGGGAAATCACTTTCTCTCTTGCTTGCTTGCTACTGTTCCTGCTGGACTAGGAAGACAGATTAAAATGAGGCTATCCCCCTGGAGTTGCAGTGTGAGGAAATGAGCAGACCGAGCCTCTTTGATCCCAAACACTCCATCAAGAAGCATTTGCCAGCAGTGCCAAATGGGATTGATTTGTCAAGTCCCAGATAAAAGGCCAGCAGGGCCTGGGACTAAACAAAAGGAGGAGGTGTGCTACCCTGTAAACTTGGCTTCCACATCTTCACTCTTAATCTTCTTTTACCTCCACGACGTGAAGGTTATGAACCTGCCTGCAGAAGGAGCTACTGGGGAGCTAGGCGTCTGGTGGAGAGGATTATCATGTTTTGAAGAGAATTTGTGCTGGGGACTGTAACAAAATAGATGTGCTGGGTGCCTCTTTAGATCTTCTCTGAGTGGTACAGATGCATCGATCACCCAGTGTGATGGGGGAGCTTGGGTTTGATGTTTTAATACCAAGCCAGTGGTGAGAGCTCAGAGTTGTTAATGAAAGGAGCAGGCACGTTTATTAGCATCCTTATTATTCATTTTTCTCTCTCAAAGAGACCAAGAGGGAGTTGGTGCAGGGGTGAGAAATAAATCATTAGCATCTTCACATCTGCACCTCAAATTAATCTGGGGAAATGAGGTCGCTGGGGTTTGAGTCCTTTTGGATATTTGCCAGGTGGACTTTTTGACTTGAGCCCTCTTGTCACTTTTTCCTAACCAAAAAAAAAGCTTGCCACTTAATGGATTTAAAAGGTCACAAGGTTAAGCAGAAAGCAGAAGCTGATTTATTGTCCAAGTACCCCTAGCAAGCATTTTGGCCAATGCTCTATGAAAGTTATTTTGAAGTTATTTGATTTTTTGCCTTCATAGAAGTGTTGAGGTTGGAAGAGGCCTTTGAGGTCATCAAGTCCAACCACTCACCCAGAGCTCACAGTCCCACCACTACTGCTGAGCTGCTACCACTAAACCACATCCCTCAGTATCACATCCACACATCTTTTAAATACCTCCAGGGGTGGTGACTCCACTACCCCTCTGGGCAGCTTGCTGCAATGCCTGAGAAACCTTTCTGAGAAGAGTTCTTCCCTAATATCCAACCTGAACTTCTCTTGGTGCAACTTGTGGCCGTTTCCTCTTGTCACTTGTTGCACTTGTTGGAGAAGGCAGTGAGGTCCCCCCTTAACTCCTCTTCTGAAGACTAAACAAGCTCAGTTCCCTCAGCCACTCCTCATAAGAGTTGTGTTCAAGGCCCTTCACCAGCTTCTGCTGAGCTTCTGAAGAGCTGTGCCCACTCCACTTGCCTTGTGCTTGCTTTGCTGACCCTCACAAGGTTCCAACTGTTTCCAAGTGGAGGTCCAGCTCGGGGGGCTGAGGATGGCAATTCTGATATTATTTTATGCTAGCCTCAATATTAAACACTTAAATATCAAAAGCACTTTGGTTTTCCTGCTGGGGAATGTTGTCAGGAGCAGATCATAGAATGGTTTAGGGTGGAAGTGATCTTGAAGGTCATCCTGTTCCAATGCCCCTGCCACGGGCAGAGACACCTTCCACCAGCCCAGCTTGCTCAAGGCCTCACCCAACCTGGCCTTGAACACTTCCAGGGAGGGCCTATCCACAACCTCCCTGGGCAACCTGTTCCAGTGTCTCCCCACCCTCACTGTCAAGAATTTCTTTCTAATCTCCGTTCTCCGTCTCCTGTCCTCAAGCTTCAATCCCATTCCTTCTTGTCCTATCCCGACAAGCCCTTGTAAAAAGTCCCTCCCCAGCTTTCTTGTAACCCTTTTCAGGTACTGGAAGGCTGCTGTAAGGTCTCCTTGGAGTGTTCTTTGGTCCATGCTGAACAACCCCAACTCTCTCAGCCTGTCAGTGGTAGATCTGAGCAGGGCTGTGCTCTGCGAGGGGAAGGAGAGCAGGAGCTGCTGTAGGAGTGAGGGCTCTGGCTAAGTATTTGGAAATGCATCTTTAGCAGAGACACAAAACAGAGTTCCTGGCTGCTTGTGAGCACTGGAGATCCCCCAACAACACGTGTGGTGACAGCATGCACCCTGGCCAGAGCAGCTGAGGCAATTAGTCCGGCTGCCTGCGTTCCTCCTGCAGCCTCAATTAGTTAGGAGACTCTGGTTAACTTCTGCTCCCAGTCCTTCTGTGGTGGTGGTGTAGGATGTTAACCAGCTGCCACCTATTGCTCCTGTCAATAGGTGTAAATGCTGTGCATGGGGCTTGAAAGCAAAGCCTCCTGCGTGGGAGCGCAAGAGCTGCTCCTGCTGATCGCCTCCTTCCCGAGCGATCTTGGCACCGTCCTGCCTCTGCCTGTACCACACACAAATGCTGCAGCCAGCAGATGCCTTCCTCTGCTGCTTGTGGTGGTTCATCCCCTGCACCAGGATAGGTGAGGGGTTTGCCTGCTGGAAAGCAGCTCTGCAGAGAAGGACCTGGGAGTGCTGGTGGACAAGTTCACCAAAAGCCAGCACCATGCTGTAGTGGCCAAGAAGGCAAACGGTCTCCTGGGGAAATGTCTGACCAGCAGGTTGAGGGAGGTTCTCCACCCCCTCTACTCTGCCCTGCTGAGGCTCCAGCTGGAGTGCTGCGTTCAGTGCTGGGCTCCCCAGTTTAAGAGAGATGGGGAACTTCAGGAGAAAGTCCTGTGAAGGCTGCAAAGACACTGAGGGGCATGGAGCATGTGAAAAGGAAAGGCTGAGAGCCCTGGGGCTGCTGAGCCTGGAGAAGAACAGCCTGAGAGGGGATCTGATCAATGCTCAGCAAGAGCTGAAGGGGGATGGGGGAGAAGAGGGTGGGGCCAGACTTTTCAGTGGTGCCCAGCCACAGGACAAGGGACAATGGGCACAAAGTGGAACCCAGGAGGAGAAAATTCTATGGTGTGAGGGTGCTGGAGCCCTGGAGGAGGCTGCCCAGAGAGGTTGTAGAGTCTCCTTATCTGGAGAGATTCCAAACCCACTTGGCCATTGTGATCCTGGGCATGCTGCTGTGGGTGCCCCTACTTTATCAGGGGGTTGGACTGGATGATCTCCAGAAATCCCTTCCAACCCCCCACCATGCTGGGATTCTGTGATCCTTTATCAGCAGAAATACACAAGTTGGCAAAGAAGCTTCTCAGCTGAGTCAGGGGGAAGAGCTGTACTGGAATACATCTAGTGGTGGCAGTTTCTTGGGCAAGGCTGACAGGGAAAGTGTTTTGTGTCTTTTATTAGGCCTGTTGATATTGCTGGGGGAGGGAAGCTTTTAAAAATGCAAATGTGGTTTCTCATGTCTGAAATAGAAGCATCAGCCTTTGAGACTAAATAAGTACATGTTGAGAACACTTTCCCTGTGTTTAGCAAATTTGTGATAATCACTTGGACCATCTGTTGGAGAAAAATGTGGCTGTGAAGCTGGGAGAGGTTAGGGGTGTGTTGGTGAGAGAAGAGGTGATAAAGTCATTTGTCTCATCAGGACAGATTGAAGTGACCCTTGTAAAACTGTTTGGGAACTGAGTTGTCATTGCTCATTTTTTCCTGGTGATGTGTATAGTTCCTTTTTAAAAGGAAGCAGGATTTGGTGTTCTTTTTAGAAGATACATTTTCTGAGGTTCCAGAAACAGTGGCATGTTAGCTCCATATCCTCATGACATCAAAGTTCTTCAGTGTTTCAGGAGGATGAGGCTGGGACCTTCCTTGCCTTCCCTCCTGAGCTGGGAGAGCTCTGGGGTGTCCCAGGCAAACTCCTGCTGTCCCTTGCAGCTGCTGAAGTCTTTTCCAACCTTGTTGATTCTATGATTCTCTGAGGATGTGAGGTGGTTATGCTGTAGCTTCATCCTGAGAGGAAGCAGGGCAAGGAATATGAAGAAATGACTTTAAGTCAGTCCCCCCCAAGAAGTGTGGCTGGTTCTTCGTGGCCAGCTGGCTGAGCTCTGCAGCCTGACAGCATCTCTCCTCCTTGAACACGCAGTGAAATATGGTTTGGGTGTTGCTCTGATGCTGGCAGGTCCTCAGGAGGAGCTGGCTGTTTGGCTAAATACAGCCCCAAAGGAGGTGCTTGCTGTCCTGGGATTTCCTTTGACTGGTGACCCAAACAGGAGGAGAGAATGTCCACAGAAGGGACATCACAGGAGTGTGGCTAAGTGCTGGCAGAGATGTGATTAATCTTGAATCGACAGCTGTGCCAGAGCCACTTCCAAGTTGCTGGATTCCAAACTCAGCACACAGTATATTTGTCACCACTCTCATGTCCTTTTCAATTATCTTCTCTCTCAGTTCCAAAGCCATCAGTCTCAGTCCACTGGTTTGCTGTACCACACTGATCTGCTCATGTAAGCTGTCATCCACCCTCCTTACAGCACTTACTGGCAGGAAATCTGATGGGAGCCAGGAGAGGTACAGGGAAAAGTAAGTGAAAGGAGGTTCTTCTCCCCCTCTTCTCTGCCTTAGTGAGGCCACATCAGGAGTACTGGGGACAGCCCTGGATTCCCCAGCTCAAGAGAGACAGGGAACACAAGCCCTGTGAGGAGAGGCTGAGGGAGCTGGGGGTGTTTAGCCTGGAGAAGAGGAGGCTCAGGGCAGACCTCATTGCTCTCTACAACTGCCTGAAGGGAGGTTGTAGCCAGGTGGGGGTTGGGCTCTTCTCCCAGGCAACCAGTGGCAGAATGAGAGGACACAGTCTCAAGCTGTGCCAGGGGAGGTTTAGGCTGGAGGTGAGGAGAAAGTTCTTCCCAGAAAGAGTAATTGGCCATTGGAATGTGCTGCCCAGGGAGGTGGTGGAGTCACTGTCCCTAGAGGTGTTCAAAAAAAGCTTGGATGTGGCACTTGGAGCCATGGTTTAGTTGTCAGGAGGGGTTAGGTGATAGGTTGGACTTGATCTCTAAGGTCTTTTCCAACCTGATTGATTCTGTGATTCTGTGAACTACTGGAGGGAGTCCTGAAGAGGCTATGAAGATGAGGAGAGGAAGGAGTATCTCTCTGATGAGGAGAGTCCCTTCCAGCTGAACCCACTCGATGATTTTACAGCAGTGCTCTCATAACCAGGTCAAGAGGAAGGGAGTAAAGGCTTTTGTTGAGAGACAAAGGATGCCACTCACCTCTCTCTGTTGTTATGCCAATAGAAGAACTGATAAAGCTCAAATTTGATGAGAGATTTAGAACCTTGAAATTGTTGTTAAATGTTGCAACATCTCTGCAGCAATGTTGGCTCCTGCTGCCTTATTACTGAGGTCAAAGGAACCTGATGCTTTTACAAGAATTTGGCTCTGGGAATTCCCTCCTCCAGAATAAGACCCTTCTAAAAATGCATTTCCTGTTGCTCCTGGAGTAGATCTCACCACAGCTGCATGGGGCCAGTTTTCCTTGTGCCTCATAACCTGATGTTTCCTCATGAACTGGAAGGCTTATGAAATTTCCAACAGGAACTGTTGCTGTGAAGCTGGAGGGCTGAGGCTTCTTGATGCTGCTTGCTGCTTCTCCTGGGGTGAATCCAACAAATAATTCATTTAGCAGTGTAGAAAGGTCACCCGTCTTCTTTTTCCAACTGTCTGCAAAGACTGGGGCCAGTGTTTTTTTTAGTGATGCCCTGTGAAAATTCAAGAAAGATGTTGAGTTGCTTGAACATGTCCAGAGAAGGGCAGCAAAGCTGGGGAGGGGTCTGGAGCACAGCCCTGTGAGGAAAGGCTGAGGGAGCTGGGGGTGTTTAGCCTGGAGAAGAGGAGGCTCAGGGGAGACCTCATTGCTCTCTACAGCTACATAAGTGGAGGTTGTAGGCAGGTGGGGGTTGGGCTCTTCTCCCAGGTAACCAGTGGCAGAAGGAGAGGACACCGTCTCAAGCTGTGCCAGGGGAGGTTTAGGCTGGAGGTGAGGAGAAAGTCCTTCCCAGAAAGAGTAATTGGCCATGGAATGTGCTGCCCAGGGAGGTGGTGGAGTCACCATCCCTGGAAGTGTTTAAGAGACTGAATGAGGCACTCAGTGCCATGGTCTGGTTGATTAGTTAGGGTTGGGTGATCAATTGGGCTTGATGGTCTTGGAGGTCTCTTCCAACCTGATTGATTCTGTGAATACTTCTGTGAAAGAGGTAACAGGCACAAACTCCAGCATAGGAAGTTCCACCTAATCAGGAGGAGGAGGAACTGTGCTTTGAGGGTGATGGAGCACTGGAACAGGCTGCCAAGAAAAGTGGTGAGCCTCCATCTCTGGAGTCATTCAAAACACACCTGGTCACTGTCATGTGCACCCTTCTCTGGATGAACCTGTTCTGGCAGGGTGGTTAGACTGGATGATTTCCAGAGGTCCCTCTCTAACTCCTGTCATAGAATCACAGAATTTTTGGGTCAGTAAAGATCTCTAAGATCATTGAGTCCAACCATAGACCAAATATCACCATGGCCACTAGATTGTGTCCCAAAGTGCCATGGCCAAACGTTTCTTGAACACCTCCAGGGATGGTGACTCCACCACCTCCCTAGGCAGCCTGTTCCAATGCCTGACCAAAAGAAATATCCTGAAAGAAACCTGCTAAAACAACAGAAACTCTGTGATTCTGTCATGTCCAGCTTGGCATCCCTGACTTGGAGCTCATTGAGAGCTTCCAGGGATTCTTGGGAGATCCATCTCTGGTAGAGCTGATTGGTTTGGTTGGGTTTTTTGTGGGTTTGTTGTTGTTGTTTTGTTTGTTTGTTTTTAAGTTGGACAATAGTAAAGAAATCAGAAGCTTTGAAATTTTAAAGGGTTAAGAAAGTTTGTGCTGCAGTCAGTTGAAGGGTCACTGCTCTTCTGCAAACCAAGAGAAGGAAATTAGAATCAGCCATGACCACCTGTGAGAAGAAAGCTGAATAATGACATCTGAGTGCCTTCAAATACACATTCATTGACATCAGATTTTTGCTCAGGTTAGGTGAGGGCAGCTCTGACCACTTAGCTTAGACCACTTAGTTTTCTAATCTTGCCTCCATCACTCAGTAGGGGCTTACTACCCTTGGGGGACAAACAGAATGATCCCTAAAAATATTACCCTAACACCCTTGGTCACAGAATCACAGAACATTTGGGGTTGGAGGGACCTCAAAAGTTCATCCAGTCCAACCCCTCTGCCAGAGCAGGAGCACCCAGGACAGGTCACACAGAACACATCCAGGTGGGGTTGGAAAGTCTCCAGAGAAGGAGACTCCACAACCTCTCTGGGCAGCCTGCTCCAGGGCTTCACCACCCTCACAGTCACAAAGTTTTCCCTTCTGTTCCTGTGGCACCTCCTCTGCTCCAGCTTGCCCCCAGTGCCCCTTGTGCTGTCCTTGGACATCCCTGAGCAGAGCCTGGCTCTGTCCTCCCCTCACTGCCCTGCACATCTTCATCCCCAGCAATGAGGGCAGCCCTCAGGCTCCTCTGCTCCAAGCTCCAGAGCCCCAAGCTCCCTCAGCCTGTCCTCACAGGGAGATGTTCCACTGCCTGCAGCAGCTTTGTGCCTCTGGGCTGGACTCTTTCAAGCAGTTCCCTGAGGTCTTTTTGGAACTGAGGGGTCCAGAACTAGACATAATATTCCAGATGTGGCCTCACCAGGACATAGTTGAGGGGCAGGAAAACCTCTCTTGACCTACTAACCACAACCCTTCTCATCCAGCCCAGGATGCCCTTGGCCTTCTTGGCCACAAGTGCCCATTGCTGGCTCATGGGCATCCTTGTATCCCACCTCCCCTGATCTGTTCCAGACCATAACACAAGGGAGAAAACTCCATTTTCAACCCCTGCTGTCATTCATTCCTTAAGTCTCCTCATGCTGCATCAGAAAACATCCTTGTGACAGCTGTGTGATGATAATTCATGGCAATTTGAAAATCACCATCTCCCATCTTCTCACCAACTCACCCACAAACAGCTTATTGACTTCCCAGAGGCAAGGAGTTACTTGAAATCATTCAGAGATTGTTTCCTGCCTTGCTGCTTGTTTGCAAGCAGTCCTCTTGGGCTGGCATCTCCCAGCTGTCCCCAGCTTCCAGCTGCAGGAGCCACTTTGTGTGTTGGCACCCAGGTCAGGCAGGAGCGTTTCTGCTCCTCGACTAAACCTGGCTAATTCCTAGGGCCCAGCGTCTCGCAGGAGTGTTTGCCCTGCACGACAAGATCCTGATTCTGCAGCTGTTCCCTGGGCTTGCTCCGTGTTCTGCTGCTGCTCTGATTTATGGAAATGCATGCTGGACATTACCATAAATGAACGAATTTGCTGGAAAGCTTCAGCTCTGCGCTCAGCTGCATTTTGATTACGTTAACTGCCCTTCCTTTCCATGCTATTGAAATATTAATCTTCACAATAGTGTTTTTTATTTTTCCCCTCCTCTCTATGTGAAATTAAGCAATTAGATGGTGTGGTGAGGGATTTGGAGGGCATGGCATATGAGGAGGAGCTGAGGGACTGGGGGTGTTCAGGCTGGAGAAGAGGAGGCTGAAGGGAGACCTCATTGCTCTCTACAACTCCCTGAAAGGAGGTTGGAGTGAGGCTGGTGCTGGTCTCTTCACCCAAGTAACTAATGACAGGGCAAGAGGAAATGGGCTTCAGGTGAGCCAGGGGAGGTTTGGATAGGACATTAGAAGCAATTTCTTTCCTGAAAGAGTGGTCAGGCTTTGGAACAGGCTGCTCAGGAGGTGGTGGAGTCACCATACCTGGAGGTGTTCAAGAAGCTGTAGATGTGGTGCTTCAGGATACAGTGTAGTGGTCATGGTAGTTGGGTTATGGTTGGACCCAATGATCTTAGAGGTCTTTTCAACCAAAACAATTGTTTTTCCCAGGCTCTTAATCTCACTGTTTCCTAGCCTGGTGCCAAAATGCTGAGGTGCAGATGTGCCATTTATTGAAGTGCTGCAAGAAAATTGAAGGTGAAATAAGAAAACAAAGCTTGGGGGAAGGTGAGGGAAAAGGTGAAGTTGTGTTCATTCTGAAGACACTCTTTACAGGCAGCTCTGTCATGCAAATGCAGAATGCATGGTCTTGACCTGAAGGAAAAGGTAACAGCAAAGAGTATTTGTGGTCCTGTTGTCAGGAGGCAGCTGAGATCAGAAGCCCTCTTTGTTGCTCAGGCTGATGAAAAGTTAACATTTTGACTTCCAAAGCCTATTCCATGAGCAGGCTGCAAAAGCAATCTAAGCAGTGGATGTGCAGCATTTTGGGGACACTTCTAAGTAGGGGCTAAAGAGTAAGGCAAGAAGTCCCACCATGGACTTCAATGCCATCTAAAAGATTTGGGAAGGGGTCATATTTTGGGGTGTTTTTTTTTTTTTTTTTTTTTTTTTGCTAAAAGTTTTGGAAAGAGGTCAGATTTTTTTTTTTTTTTTTTTTTTTTTGCTTCACTTGAAGCACTTCCAAAGGGTCCAAGTTTGCAGGAACTGCTGAGCATTTCTTGCCTGAGGAATCAGGGATATGCAGCCAGAGACATTTGTATAGACCCCCAAACCACTGAACACTTCTGACAACTTTGTCCTTCCCTCTGAAGCTTCTCCCTCTCCATCTGGTTTGGGATCTGGTTGTGCAGACATGGAGTTTTGCCCTCAGTTCCAATGGAACTGTTGTTTCCTTTGGCTGTTCCTCCTTCTCTTGTCTTCAGCAGGCTCAGAAGTGCTCCTTCACTAATGACCTAACAGAGTCCTCCTGCAGGGTATTTTCTGACTATAATACAGAGGGTTTACAGCAGAAAACATGGTCTCACTTAAACAGCTTAACTAGGTAAGCAAGGAAGGCATGTTCCCTCTCAGATGTCCTGTGCCAGCCAACCACCCAGCTGGCTTTCTGTGGGAATCCCCTTTCTCCCCTTCTGGAAGAAGCTCCTTTGGGAACTGGCTTCATTCAGCATTGTTACAGAACCTGCAGAGTGTTTTTTCTGCCTTGAAATGGCACCAGCAATCCTTGAACTGAACTGCCTGGCCAGCTCCAGCCTTGCAGCTTCTGTTCTACCACCCTGCTTCTGATTACTGGTTCTCTAAAGCTGTTGAAGGGGAGGGCAGAAGAGGAAAGCAGTGAGATGGACTGGGAGGAAATGCAGCTGATGAAAAACATTTGCAAACAGGGGATGTGCCCCAGCTAATGAGAGCTGGTGTGAGTCATAGAATCCTAGAATCATCAGGGTTGGAGGGCACCTCAAGGGTCAGCCAGTTCCAACCTCCCTGCCATGGCCAGGGACACCTCACACTACAGCAGGTTGCTCACAGCCACATCCAGCCTGGCTGCAAAAACCTCCAGGGATGAGGCTTCCACCACCTCCCTGGGCAACCTCTGCCAGTCTCTCACCACCCTCATGGGGAACAACTTCTTCCTAACATCCAATCTGAATCTCCCCATTTCTAGTTTTGTTCCATTCCCCCCAGTCCTATCACTCCCTGACACCCTCAAAAGTCCCTCCCCAGCTTTCTTGTAGCCCCCTTCAGATCCTGGAAGGCCACAAGAAGGTCTCCTGGGAGCCTTCTCTTCTCCAGACTGAACAGCCCCAACTCTCTCAGTCTGTCTCCAGAGCAGAGCAGCTCCAGCCCTCTGCTCATCCTCATGGCCCTTCTCTGGACACCTTCCAGCACCTCCAGATCCTTCCTGGAACAGAGGCTCCAGAACTGGACCCAGAGCTCCAGGTGTGGTCTCAGTAGAGTGGAGCAGAGGGGGAGAATCCCCTCCCTGGCCCTGCTGGCCACACTTCTCTTGCTGCAGCCCAGGCTCTGCTTGGCTCTCTGGGCTGCAAGTGCACAGTGGTGGCTCATGTCCTCCAAAGCACCATCGTGAGCAGACACCATCAAGAAAGAAATGCCTGCCTTCTCCTTAGCCACTGCCTTCTGAGGTGCTGTAGTTTTGCCGAGTGCCACGCAGTACGAAATGGCTTTAAGGTGCTTGTACAACTGAGCCTCAGCAAAGGAAAACATGACCTCATCTCTCTCTTTCTACCACATGCTGGAATTGCTGATACTGGTGGTCATGTTTCTTTTGGACCACAGAAAAGTTTCAAGCCTTTTTATGTTGCATTCCAGAAAAAATAAGTCTGTTGGATTTGCTCTTTCCTGAATTTTTAGAAGGTACTTCTGGCTTTTTTTTTTTTTCCCCCATGTCTTTTCTGTCTGGGCCTGCAGGGAGTAGAATGGACAAAAAGAAGAGCACAGCCCTCAAAGTGTCACAGTATTCTGTTTTGTGTTTTCTGGGGCTGACTTGGAGATCTTCCTTATCTCCTGCTGGTGTTTGTTTGGCTGAGTCTCTGCACTCTTCATCCCTCCCAGTTGCTGCCTGGCTGTGATGAAGAGGTGCCTTTCTCTTGTGCAGGCTGAACCCTTTGGAGGCCTTTGAGATTTATCTTGTTAATAGTCTTTGCATTCTTCTGTCTGGTTGTGGGTAGCTGTTCCTGTAGGGCTCAGCTCTTCATTTACTGCAGCTTCCTGCCATGAACAGCACCATGACGATGGAATTTGCAGCTCAGTCACTTAAACCTCCACCTCTGCTGGGTGTCTCTGCTGGCTTGCATGTTCCTTGCTCATCAGCTTTGAAGCTGCTCTAGTTGGACTGATTTAGGAAGTTGTATTTGCACTGTACCCTTCAGTGGTAGCCATTCTTACAGAGTCCCAGCAGGGTGGGAGTTGGACATGACCTTTGGAGATCATCTACTTCAACTCCCATGCTGAAGTAGGGTCACCTGGAGCAGGCTGGCCAGGATCACAATGGCCAGCTGGGTTTGGAATCTCACCAGACCAAGGCAGTCCACAGCCTCTCTGGGCAGCCTGCTCCAGGCCTCCAGCAGCCTACACACCTAAGAATTTTCTCCTCCTGTTCAGGTGGAACCTCCTGGGTTCCAGTTCATGCCTGTTGTCCCTTGTGCTGTCTCTGGGCACCACTGAAGACAGTCTGTCCCCATCCTCTTGCTCCCCACCCTTTAGCTCTTGCTGAGCATTGCTCAGATCCCCTCTGGGGCTGCTCTTCTCCAGGCTGAACAGCCCCAGGGCTCTCAGCCTTTCCTCCTCACAGAGATGCTCCAGGCCCTTTAGCTTCTCCCTAGACTTCACTGGACTCTCTGCAGTAGTTCCCTGTCTCTCTTGAACTGGGGAGCCCAGAGCTGGACCTCGTACTCCAGCTGTAGTGTCCCCAGGGCAGGTTAGAGTTTCATTACAATGAAACTGACATGCTGTGGTGTGAAAGGGCTCCAGGAACATGTGAAGCATCTGAGAGAATTTGCCTATGGATAATTTTGTACATGTAGTAAACAGATTGTTTCTGTTAAATATTTGTGTAACAAGGTGTAGGACGCAGGTGCTGAGAGACGTGGCTTAGCACCAGACTTGGTAAAGTTAGATAATGGTTGGACTTGATGATCTTAAAGGTCTTTTCCAACCAAAGCTATTCTATGACTCTAGAGGGGGAGGAGAACCTCCCTCAACTTGCTGCTGGTCACACATTTCTTAATGTACCTCAGGAGACCATTGGTCTTCTTGGCCATGAGGTCACATTGCTGGCTCCCAGTCAACTTCTTTTCCACCAGCACTCCCAGGTCCTTCTCTGCAGAGCTGCTTTCCAGCAGGTCCCCCCTCACCTGTACTGGTGCAGGGGGTGATTCCTCCCCAGGTGCAGGACCCTACACTTGCCCTTGTTGAACTTCCTGAGGTTCCTCTCTGCCCAGCTCTGCAGCCTGGCCAGATCTGTCTGAATGGCAGCAGAGCGTGGTGGGGTGCCAACCACTCCTCGCTCAGTCAGAGGTTAGGTTGAGTGATTTGTAGTTGTCAAACCTGTATTGTAGTCTCCTTGCACTTCCACTTCCATGAAGAAGGCAGTGAGGAAGAGGAGAAGGTTGGACAGGGTGTGACAGAGGTTGGGGTGATAGAGCATGTGAGCAAGGAGATTGCTCAGCAGGGAAAAAAATAACAAAGGGTAGGAGGGGAGAAAGTGCTTTAGGTGGTTTCCTGTGTCTTGGAGATCCTTTCCCTCTTCTCTTGGCACTTAGCAGCCTGATTCCATGAGCTGCTCACAAGAAGCCTCAGTCTGAAGCACGGAAACCTTGGAGCCGTGCGCTGGGAACTGCTGAGATGTGTGGTGTGAAACAGCTTTGTCACTGTGGTCAGGAGGATTTAGGTGGAGTTGCAGGCACTGGAGTGGAATTTTGCAAGCTTTCATTCTTCATTTCAAGAGGATAACAGGACAGCACTGCCTGGCCTTTTCCATAGCTGGCTGTGGCTTTCTCCTTGCCCTTTGCCGTTTGATTATTGTTCTTGGTGTGCTTTTTCCTCTCAAAATGCTACTGCTAAGCCCTTTAAAATTATGCTGTCTTTCAAGAAAAACAATCAGGTCTTAAGAGGCATTTTTTTGGTGGGGGGTTGTGGGGAGAAACTCTGGAGTTTGTTTAAAGTAAGGGGATCTGAAGAAGATAAAGCAAAGCTATCAGCTATGCAGCACTAATGATGCATTCCAAGAGAAGTGAAGAGCCACATGGCTCCATGAAGTGCTCCTTTCCATGTTAGCTCTTCCACTGAGAGGTCTTTTGAAGGAGCAGAATGGCACACACCTGTATTAGACATTCAACTCTGCAATGCACAGGAGTGTATTTGGATCTACCATCATCTGAGGAAACCCGTGGCATCCTGGTGGAGCAAGCAAATGACTAAACTCCCTAGGCAGGGAATGAAACCTTTCTAAATGAACTTTGCAAGATCACAGAGTCATAAAGGTTGGGAAAGACCTTTCAGATCCATGAGTTCAACTATTAACTCAGCACTGCCAGGTCATCACTAAGCCATGGCTCTCAGTACCACAGCTACAGGGATTTTCAATCTCCCCAGGGATGTGGAGCACACCGGGCAGTCTGTTCCACTGTTTGAGAACTGTTTCAGTGAGGAATTTCCTTCTAATATTCAACCTAAACCTTCCCTGCCACCCCTTGAGGCCCTTTCCTCTTGTCCTATCACTTGTTCCTTTGAAGAAGAGACCCCCACCTCACTTCACAGAATCACAGAATGTTAAAGGTTGGAAGGAACCTCCAGGGATCATTGAGTCCAACCCCTCTGCCAAATCAGGATCACCCAGGGGATGGCCACACAGGAACACATCCAGGTGGGTGTTGAAAGTCTCCAGAGAAGGAGACCCCACAGCCTTCTGGGCTTTAACCTCCCTTTAGGGAGCTGTAGAGGACAGAAAGGTCTGGTTGACTGATGTTTGCTTTGCTAGCAGCAGACACACACCCTTGCTGTGCATACAGTGTGTGCTGCCCTGAATGTCCTTTCCACCCTGGGATGCTCCTGTAACTGTGGGAACACCCTGCCCAAAGGTTTCAATGTCACAGCTCAGGTGAATATGAGGAAAGAGATAAAAGAGGTAGATGGGAGCCTTGGAAATGCATGATGGAAACCAGTCAGCCTGGCAGAGAGGGGTGGACTGTTCAGTGGGTAAGGGATTGGCTGGATGGTCACATCCACAGGGTGGTGCTTAATGGCTTGAAGTTCAGATGGAGAGCAGTGACAAGTGGTGTCCCTCAGGGGTCTGTACTGGGATCTGTTTAATATTTTTATCTATGATGCAGACAGTGAGATTGAGTCCACCCAGGTGAACCTCATGAGGTTCAACAAGAGCAAGTTCAGGGTTTTGCACCTGTGTCAGAACAATCCTCACTATCAATACAGACTGGGGAAAGAGGTGATAGAAAGCAGCCCTGAGGAAAAGGACTTGGGGGTGCTGGGGGATGAGAAGCTGGCCAGGAGCAGGCAGTGTGAGCTTGCAGCACAGAAGGCCAAGGGCAGCCTGGGCTGCATCCAAAGCAGCATTGCCAGCAGAGCCAGAGAGCTGATTCTGACACTTTGCTCTGCTCTGCTGAGACCTCACCTGCAGTGCTGTGTGCAGGGCTGGAGCCCTCAGTATAGGAAGGACATGGACCTGATGGAGAGGGTCCAGAGGAGGGCCACAAAAATGATCAGGGGTCTGGAGCAGCTCTGCTCTGAGGACAGGGTGAGGGAGCTGGGGGTGTTCAGCCTGGAGAAGAGGAGGCTCTGGGAAGACCTAGTAGCAACCTTCCAGTAGCTGAAGCGAGCTACAAGAAGGCTGCAGAGAGACTGTTTGCAAAGGCCTGCAGGGACAGGACAAGGGGCAATGGCTTCAAACTAGAGCAGAGCAGATTGAGATTGGATGTGAGGAACAAGTTCTTTACTATGAGGGTGGTAGAACACTGGAAGAGGTTGCCCAGGGGAGGTGGTTGAGGCTCCATCCCTGGAGATACTCAAGGTGAGGCTGGACGAGGCTCTGGGCAGCCTGATCTAGTTGGGGCTGTCCCTGCTGACTGTGGGGAAGTTGGACTGGATGACCTTTGGAGGTCCCTTCTGGCCTGGACCATTCTATGATTCTAGCAGCATTGACAACCCAAGTGCAGTGCCACAGGGATCAGCCAGCCCTCTGTTCCAGGGAAGGGGGAAGAGCAGCAGCAGCACAGCTAAAAGAACAGCTTGAGCTGAGAGAAAGCCTGATTGCAAACAAGAAAGAACCCCTTGAAAACCAGTTAGACTGACCAGTGTTGATGCACTACAGATAGTTCACACCCCAGAGCAAGGCCAAGGCAGGAGTGGTGCTTGTTAGGAGACAATGTAATTAATAATTAGTAATGCAGATGCTTCTGTGAGGCAACCTGCTGCCTCAGAGCAAGCTATTTCATCCTCGTGCTCAGGACATGCCATTGGTTTCTTCCTCCAAGAGGTTTAGGGCACAGAGGGCATTTTGGATTAATGAGAGGCAGGGATGGTGGGAAAATAATTAGTGAAAGCTTTGCAAGAGGCATCCTTCATTTCAGTGTAATTGCAAAGTAATTGTCTGATCTGGCAGGGATATGATCTGTGTGGATTGATAGCACAGAGGTAATGGAGGAGAATCCTGCTCAGGAGTACAAGCACTGGTGCTGGCTGAGCTGGTCAGCTGAAGGCCCCATTATTAAATTCATACATGGAACAGCAGGTACCAGCAGCCAGTCCTCATTTTTAAAGAGGCCAAACTGACCTCCTCAGAGCAGGTTTTGGGTGCCAGCTGAGAATTCCTTCTGCTCAGTTACATCAGAATCCCTAAGCCTCCTCCCCCTGCAAATGAGAAGCACAGCAGCAGGCTGTGCTTTTAAAGATGGGATTTCCAAAGTGTAAAGGAAACAACTTTCAGGAAGAGACAGCAGGAGAAGGGAAGAATCAGTGCCATGAGGGGCACTGAGGTGCTGGAGTGTGTCTAGAGAAGGGCAACAAAGCTGGTGAAGGGTCTGGGCAGGAGCAGCTGAGGGAACTGGGGTTGTTTAATCTGGGGCAAAGGTGGCTGAGTCATTTAGGTTGGAAAAAGACCTTTTATGATCTAATCCAACCATTAAACCAACACTTCCAAGTCTATTGCTAAGACATGTCTCAAAGCACCACATCTACTCCTCTTTTAAATCATTCCAGGGATGGGGACTCCACCACACACTGCCCTGGGCAGCCTGTTCCAGGGCTTGACAAACCTTTTGGGGAAGAAATTGTTCCTCATGGCCAATCCAAACCACCCCTCGTGCAATTTGAGGCTGTTTTCTCTTGTCCTACTACTTGTTATTTAGGAGAAGAGACCAACCCCTACCTAGTTCCAACCTCTTTTCAGGGAGCTGTAGAGAGTGAGAAGGTCTCCTTTCAGTCTCCTTTTCTCCAGACTAAACAGCCCCAGGTCCCTCAGCTGCTCTTCACCAGCCCTGTTCTTCAGACCCTTCCCCAGCTTCATTGCCCTTATCTGGATCTGCTCCAGCCCCTCTTTGTCCTTGGAATGAGTGGTCCAAATCTGAAGACAGTGTTCCATGGAAGTGCAGCTCCACCAGTGCCAAGTACAAGTGGACAATCCCTGATCTACCCCTGCTGGCCACACCATTGCTGATCCAGGCCAGGATGCTGGTGGCCTTCTTGGCCACCTGAGCACACTGCTGGCTCATCTTCAGTTGGCTATTGACCACCACCCCACAGGTCTTTCTCTTCTGGGTAGTTTCCAGCCACTCTGCCCCAGCCTGGAGTGTTCATGGGGTTGCTGTGACCCAAGTGCAGGACCCATCACTTGGCTTTGTTGAACTTAAGAAGCAGATATGTTAGATCAGCCTGGGGCACTGGATGTTGTGACCTGCAGTCTCCCTGGGCATAATTTCTGTTGGGAAAAGTTCCTCTCCTAGACAGGGCTGTGGCAGAGCATTTTCAGGCACCCTGACAGTGCTGTTTTGATCAAGGCAAGTGTGGTTTGCCCAGAGTCTGGTCTGGGCAGTAACTGGAGCTGCATCTGCTGCTCCTGGGAATGCCAAGCCTCACATCTGATCTGGAATGCCAATGAGCCCCTATAAAGCTGTTAATGTCTGTGTGAGGTTTTTCAGTCCTCATTACCAACCTGATAGAAAGATAATTCCTCAGCTGCTGTTCCAACCTGTGGGATTTTACCCACTTAATTAATTTTCTTTCTTGTTAAAGAAGATCTCTTTTTATGCATGAGAAGCTGCTGTGCTTGGCTTGCTCGTGAGGGACTCTTCTCATGTCTGTATCAAAGGTGTGGAGGCCCCAGGGGCTGTTTGCCTGTGGAGGGGAGCCAGGTCTGCAGAGGGGAGAGAAAGGATTCTCCCCTTCTGTGCTGCTCTCATGTGACCCCACCTAGAGTACTGTGCCCAGCTTTGGAACCCCAGACATTAGGATATGGAACTACTGCAGCAGGTCCAGAGGAGGGGCATGAAGATGATCAGAGGGCTGGAGCACCTCTCCTGCGGGGACAGGCTGAGAGAATTGGGGCTGTTCAGCCTGGAGAAGAGAAGGCTGCAGGGGGACCTTACAGCAGCCTTGCAGTATTTGAAGGGGGCTTCAGGCTAGCCAAGGAAGGACTTTTTATGAAGGTATGGAGTGACAGGATAAGAGGTAATGGCTTCAGACTGGAAGAAGCTGGGTTTAGGTTAGCCATTAGGTATAAATTCTTCCCCATGAGGGTAGTGAGGCACTGGAACAGGTTGCCCGGAGAAGTGGTGGAGGCTCCAAGCCTGGAAGCGTTCCAAGTCAGGATGGATGAGGCCTTGAGCAGCCTGATCCAGCAGGAGGTGTCCCTGCCCATGGCAGGGGGCTTAGAACTAGATGATCTTTAAGGTCCCTTCCAATCCTAAACCAGTCTATGATCATCCTATGTTTTCCTTCCCTGCTCCCCACCTCTCCGCAGGGAAAGAGAAGCATGTGGCATGACCAAAGGATAACAAAGTGCACTCTGAATGCCTGCTGAGAGTGAAAAATGCCAGCCTGCACCCCCCTCCCCTCCCCAGCCCTTGCAGCAAGCTGTCTGTGCAAATAAACACAGCTATCAAACAATAAGCAGATGCCTCGTTCCCATGCACTGTCTCAGGCTGAGGTGGTCCCTCCTGGTGCTGCTCATCTCAGCATCTGTCAAGCTAGCAGCAGCTCCTTTGGGCTGTATTTAATGCACAGAGGTTTGTGTTGTGGGAAGAGTAACAGATAAGGAGGAAGTGGCTCAGTTTACAGCTGCTTGGGTGTCACTTGTGGTGTGGAAAATGTTCAGTGGGAAGGCTTTGTGCTCCTCCTGCTCTCCCTGTGGCAGCATCTAGTGCAGACCCTTGCTCCTCATGCTTGATTAAGTGGCTTTGTACAAGCATGTGTGTGATTGTAGGAGCATCTAAAGAGGAAAAAAGAAAAACAAACCCACTTGTGTGTGCAAAGTATCCCACCACTGGGGCCTCAAAGCAAACTAACACCAGAGTGGGGAGGAAGCTGTGATGAGGATTGGGTTTAAAATAAAGAGGGGGGAAAAAAAAACCCAAACCTTAACTGCAGCAGAGCCACCTCCTGTATAGTATCATAGGATCATTTTGGTTGGAAAAGACCTCTAAGATCATTGAGTCCAAGTGTCAAACCAACACTACCCTGGCCATGAAACCATGCCCCTAAGTGCCATGTCCACACACTTCTTGAACACCCCTGTGGACAGTGACTCCACCACCTCCCTGGGCAGTCTGTTCCAATGTCTGTGCCCCTTAAATCCTCTGTACCCCTTAAATCAACCCAAACCCAGCAACCGCAGAGCCCCAAACCCTCAGGTTGTAGCTTAGTGTAGTGCTGTGGAAGGGGCACCCAGAGCTGCTAGGCTGGATCAGAGCAGGGTCTTGTCTCTGAGAGCAGCCAGCAGTGGAGACCAAGGGCAGGAGAAATTCCACATTAAGCTTCTGTTTATTTTTGTTTTCCTCTTACAAATGAATTAAGCCCAGATGTCCACAATCCACTGACTCTCCTCCTCTCTGAAAAAGTCATTAAAGGAATTTAGGATCCCAAGGTGCTGCTGTCCCTCTGCATCAGCCTCAGAGAAGGTACCTGAGTTTTGTTGTCCTTAGTCACCTTTCACTCATGCTCCTGCTTTTGTTCCGGTTAGAAACAAAGAAATCACATCAAAACTAAAACATTGAACTGTTTGTGCAGGCAGCAAGTTTTGAAGGCTCTGTCAGGCTTTGCTGAGGTCTGCTGAGAAAAGAGAAGGCTGAGAGGGGACTTTATGAATGTCTATAAATATCTGAGGGGTGGGTGTCAAGATGAAGGTGCCAGGCTCTCTTCAGTGGTGCCCAGTGATAGGTCAAGGAAGAATGGGTAGAAGCTAGAAGACAAGAGGTTCTGCCTCAACAGGACAGAAACTTCTTTGGTGTGAGGGTGCTGAAGGCACGGAGCAGGCTGCACAGGGAGGTTGTGGAGTCTCCTTCTCTGGAGACTTTCAAAACCCACCTAGATGCATTGCTACGTGTCCTGTTCCAGGTGATTCTGCTTTGGCAGTGGGGTTGGACTTGATCTCCAGAGGTCCCTTCCAACCCCTAACATTCCGTGATTCTGTGATTTCCACTGCTTGAAACACTCAATTGGATTAGATGGAGACAAAGAGGAGGAAGGGAGAGGCATGATCCTCACAGGCCAGGAGGATTTACATGACCTTAGATACCTTCTGTTTCTTGATGTTCCTTGACTAGAGACGATTGAAATCTCTCAGCTGACAAGTCCATGCAGAAGACAAAAGAGAGTGTTAGTGCCCCTAAATGTATTAGTGCTTTCTGCTTTTGATTACAGTCATACCTCAGCTGGAATAGTAATGGGAATGGATGGGCTTTGCCTACATGGACAGCACTGCTCTTCCATGACGGGAAGGGAAAATTGCTACTAAAAGTGCCACTGAAGCAAATTTGTGATGCCTCTCAGCACACCTGCCTGTCACACTTTCCATCCTGGGCTTACAGAGCACTTTGCAGACCTGAATGAATTGATCATTTATTTCCCCTCCTGATCTCCAAAGGCTTATAGGATGTTAGGAGTTGGAGGGGACCTCCGGAGATCATTGAGTCCAACCCCTCTGCTGGTCCTGCAGGACCAGAGAATCCAGCACAGGTCACACAGGAACACATCCAGAAGGGTCTTGAAAGTCTCCAGAGAAGGAGACTCTACAACCTCTCTGGGCAGCCTGTTCCAGTGCTCTGTGACCCTCACGGTGAAGCTCTTCCTCATGTTGAGGTGGAACCTCCTGTGCTGGAGTTTCTATCCATTGCCCCTTGTCCTATCACAGGGTGCAAGTGAGCAGAGCCTGTCCCCTCCCTCTTTGACATCCAGCCCTCAGATATTTATAAACATTTATTGAACCTCCTCTCAGTCTTCCCATCCAGTCCTGTCTATCTGAAAGCTCAGCAGGTTTCTGTTAGGCAGCAGACACTTTGTCCTGTGCAGGACTACATGGACTTAGGCATTTTCTACTTGGCACCTCTCAAAGACTTCCTCTTCCCCGTCACAGGAAGGAGGATGTGGGCAGTGTGTGGGTGTTGGCAGTGCCACCTCTGTGGTGGGGAGCTGCTGACAGAAGGCTGATAGCTCACACGTGGCAGGAATTCCTGTTCATGTGGTCTCCTGTGACGTTAGCACTTCCCAGCTGGTTTGCAGTGGCTTTGTCATCTACTGGGTCAACAAAAACTGTTCAGCTCCATTGGGATGTTGTCTTCTGAGACTGTGACAAAGGAGGGGAGCTTGAGATGTTTGGCTGCAGGCCCTTCTTGGTGTCTTACAGGGATGATGGGTGCAGTTGCTGTGAAAGGAGTTGGACTAGAGCATCTCTGTGAGGAGGAATGGCTGAGAGCCCTGGGGCTGTTGAGACTGGAGAAGAGCAGTCCTGAGGGGATCTGAGCAATGCTCAGCAAGAGCTGAAGGGTGGAGGACAAGAGCATGAGGCCAGACTCTTGTCAGTGGTGCCCAGTCACAGGACAAGGGACAACAGGCACAAGCTGGAACCCAGGAGGTTCCAGGAGAAGATGAGAAACTTCTTTGGTGTGAGGGTGCTGGAGGCCTGGAGCAGGCTGCCCAGAGAGGTTGTGGAGTCTCCTCCAGAGAGACCCCAACCTGCCCTAGCCATTGTGATCCTGGGCAAGCTGCTGTGGGTGCCTTGCTTTAGCAGATGGGTTGGACAGGATGATCTCCAAAGGTCTCTTCCAACTTCCACCATGCTGGGACTCTATGGAAGGACCTTCTCTCCCAGCTTTTCATCCTCATCCTGGAGGAATTCCTAAGTGCTGTGAAGCAGAGGAGGACTCTGGTGTTCCCTGGTGCTGCACATGGACAGGTGGCATGCTGGAGGGGCTGGTCAGGGCAGAGGGATTCAGAAGAGAGCAAAGCAGCCAGGTGGGGAGGGGAGGAGGGAACTAACACTGTGAAATGGATTTGTGTGGCTCCAGCTTCATATCTGGATTGGAGCTGTCAGGGGGAATGAGATCCAGGCTGGGTGGTGTTCTCCAGAGAGAAGCTGTTACGGAGTGATTGTGCTGTTAAGTGTCGACTCCACCTCTGTGCTCTGGGTCTGGCTGGCTTCTGCAAGGAGAGAACAGACAACATCTGGCATGATCCCTCCTCCTTTCCCACTGGCTTTTCCTGCTTTTCTCCAGGCTCCACTTTACCTTCTTTCACTCATTTATTGTTTTCACCACCTGAGCATCTCCCACTGAACCCTCCTCCACTGAGCTCTGTTGGTACCTTCATGCCTCATACTGATATCTTACCTGCCTCTCATCTCTATCACCTTGCCCAGTTTTTCATCCTCAGTCTTTTCTTGCTCCCTCCATTCAGCATCCAGCTGTGCTCCAACATCTGTCCAGCAAGTCACTGTGTGCGTACTTCTTGCATACAGCACAGGAAGGGACATGTGTGTGTCTTCAACTACCTTTAGTTTTTCATGCACTACTCCATCTTCTGCTCTGGGACTTGACTTTGAGGGACTCACATCATCTCTTCTTGGTGTTCCTGTCCTCTCCTGTCTCCCTGGTGACTCTGCCCAGCTGCACAGGGGAGCAGGAGGGAAAGGTGCACAACAACTCTGCTGCTCTTCATTTATTCTGCTGGGAATAGTCCTGTCCTTCTCCTGCTTTCTGGTCAAAGACCTTTTCTGGCCAGACTAAAAGGACTGGAAAGTAAGGAGCAAGATTCTGCCTTCAGTTCATGCCTTGCCCAGGTCTTCAGGGTCACTGCCAGTTGCTCCTCCTCTTCCTCTTCAGGTATGCAAGAAAGAGTTGATCTTCCTGAGCAGGAAGGAGTTAAAGCAAGGTCATAGAATCATAGCATGGTTTGAGTTGAAGGAGACCTTAAACATCATCTGGTTCTAACCTTCCTGCAATGAGCAGGGACATCTTCAACTAGATCAGGTTACCCAAAGCCCCATCCAGTCTGGCCTTCAGCACTTCCAGGTCATAGTCTTCTCCTCAGGCCCAGTATGGAGGGATGTGTCTTACGTATTTTTCACTGCTCTTTCCAACAGGTTGACCACCCTGGGCCCCAGCAGTAGGAACCTGAAGCAGAGCTCCTGACTGATGCATGTCTAGTACAACCCAACTTCTTGAGAAGAGCAAGAATTTCTCTGGAGACCTATCCCCTCAAAGCAAGACACAGGTAAGGCAGGCAGCACTTGGCTGCTGCTGAGGTCTGGGTGTGCTGCAGTGGGCTGAGCAGAGGACATTTTCCATTCAGCTGGCTCATGGGGGGGCTTTGTTCTCACCTGCCACATCTGTAGAGGTGAAAACTTATGTTGCATTTACAGCATGGCAAATGTTGTTTCAGCCAAAAAGGTGCTTTGGGAGGGTCAAGACTGCTCCTATGGTTGAGATAAATACAGGCTAAAAGTGGAGATAAATATAGGCTAAAAGTGTGGGAGGAGTGTGCTGGAAAAAAAGAGATTAATAAAGCAATGCTTGGACCTCTTGTCCCAAGAGAATTTCCTCTTGAGCTTTACCTTCATTTAAAACAGAAAGCTTTTTAAGCAAAGCAATAAAGGAGCCTTATGTTGGGGGTAAGGGGTTAAGTAAGAGGTGGAGATAATCCTTTAGTTTCCAGCTGGGCAAGATGTTTCAGGTCACCCAAAAGTGAAGAAAACAAGCAGAAAAGCCTTGCAGTTCTCCTTGCTGTGACTCCTGGAAACCAGATCTAGAAAAGATGAGGCCCTTCAGTCCAAACCCTTAATCCCCTACTCCTGTGTTCCCAGCAGCATCTACCAGCCCTGGTTTAAATGATGGGATTTTCCCTTGTCCCCTTGGGATAGTCTTGCACAGCCTAATAGAATTAATCTGCTTACTCCTCTCTCAACCCCTGACCACTGCAGATGCAATTAGCTGTAGGCAAAGGGGGGGGATTCTGTTTCCTGGGCTGTATTAAGAAGGATTAGGGCTGCACTGTGTTAAACCAGACATCAGTTGGAAGTGCTTATGTAGGAGTGTGGCTTATCTGTCCCTGCTCATTACAGCCCCATAAACAACCTCTCTGAGCTACAGAGTTCTCAGACTCACAGGAGCTTTTTTCCCTGCTGTCCTAATTCAGGACCTGATAAGGCACAGACTGATGGATTCGGGTGCCTGGGAGAAAGATAGCATGACTGGAAAGCAGAGGGAAATGCCAAGTCATATGTGCTGCTCTAGAGACTTGGACAGTTTACTCCTCTGTTCTGGACCATTCTCTGGCTTCATTTTTGACTTCTCTCTTGGACAATTTAGTAGGAACTCTATGAAATGTAAGGGACAGCAATGTGGCTCTGTGGCCAACAGGGACAATGGGATCCTGGGGGGCAGCAAGAACAGTGTGGCCAGCAGGGCTAGGGAGGTTCTTCACCCCTCTACTCTGCCCTGCTGAGACCACAGCTGCAATCCTGTGTCCAGTTTGGGGCTCCCCAGTTCAAGAGAGACAGAGACCTGCTGGAGAGAGTCCAACAGAGGGCCATGAGGATGCTTAGGGGACTTGAGCATCTCCCTTATCAAGAGAGCTTGAAAGCCCTGGGGCTGTTTAGTCTGGAGAAGAGAAGGCTGAGAGGGATCTGATCAATGTCTATCAATAGCTGAGGGGTGGGGGTCAGGCTGAAGGGGCCAGGCTCTGTTTGGTGGTGCCCAGTGACAGGACAAGGAACAACAGGGTACAAGCTGGAACCCAGGAGGTTCCAGCTCAACATGAGGAGACACTTCTGTATGGTGTGGGTGACAGAGCCCTGGAGCAGGCTGCCCAGAGAGGTTGTGGAGTCTCCTTCTCTGGAGACTATCAAGACCCATCTGGATGTGTTCCTGAGGGACCTATTCTAGGTGATCTTACTTTGACAGGGGGTTTGGACTCAATGATCTCCAGAGTCTAGTCCAACCCCTAGCATTCTGTGATTCTGTGAAATAGCTTTTTGCTGTGTGTGGTGCTGCTGGAGGTGCCACTGCACCTTTCCATCTACAAATCAGACTTGTCTGAGATGAGTGTTGTGAGCTTCTGCTGACCTTGACTGAAAGGCTCCAGTCAAACAACCTGACAAATGCAAAATCAAATTGAGTGGAGCTGGAAAATCAGAGCTGGTCTTGTTTAGTCTGTCTCCACTTAGCACACAGTGGAGCTTCTTTCTGTGATATTTCACCTGCTTTGCTCCTCAGACTTGGGAAAGCTTTCATGATGGGAGCTGTTACTTGGTTTCTGAAGCACATGGATTGGATTTCAACTGTTTTACACTTGGAGACAACAGCAAAAGCTGATCTGTACAGCCTCTTTGTGTGGACACTTGGATTGACCTGCTTCCAAAGGGAATTAAACCCCACATCTTAATACAGAAAGTGTTCCAATGTAATTGCTGCTGATTGTCTGAATGAGGCTGCTAGCCAGGTGTGCACATCCCAGCCTTCCCCATGGACCATGGCCACTGGCACTAAAGGAGAATGGTGCAGTCCTGTTTCCCCTTCCCTCCCAGTAAATCACTGAATCACTAAGGTTGGAAAAAACCTCCAAGGTCACTGAGTCCCAGCACTAACCCATCACTGCCAGATCACCACCAGCACCACATCTGCACAGCTTTTAAATCCACGGGGATGGGGATGGTGACTCCACCACTTCCCTGGCCAGTCTCTTCAGGGCTTAACCACTCTCTCAGTGAAAAGATTGTTCCTAATACCCAGTCTAAACCTACTTTGACCCAACTTGAGGCCATTTCCTCTCTTTCTGTCACCTGATACTAAGGAGAAGAGACCCCCACCTCACTCCAACCTCCTCTCAGGGAAGTGTAGAGAACCATGAGGTCTCCCCTCAGCCTCCTCTTCTCCAGACTGCACAGCCCCAGGTCCTTCATCTACTCCTCAGAAGACTGTGTTCTGGAATCCCTGCCTCTAACATGCCATGGCTCTTCTGGAGTATTGTCTCATTAATAGAAAGCCTAGGTATAAACTCAGGCACTGGTCCAGTGTTTCATGACCAAGATAAGTTGATTAAGCCTCTCAAAATCTAACTGGATTGCCTGTGTTTGTCAGGCCAGAATTTCTTAAAACACCAAAGACTGAGTTGCAAAGCTTTGATGTGCACCATGAGCCGCTTGGTTTTAATCAGCTGAAGTTCTTTTTGCTTGGCTGCTTCGTGAGGTTTTGTAGCACACTTTGAAGGATGGGCAGGTGGTGACTGAAGCAGGGAGTCATAGAATCATTGGATGCTTCAGGTTGGGAGGGACTTTTAAAGGTCTTCTAGCCCACCCCCTGTGCAGTAAGAAGGGACATCTGCAACTAGAGCAGGTTGCTCAGAGCACTGTTCAACTTGACCTGGGTTCCAGGGATGGGACTTCTACCACCTCTCCAGGCAGTGTCTCTGGTCTTATCACCTTCACTGTAAATACTCTCCTCCTTCTCTCCAGTCTGAATCTCCCTCTTTTACTTCAAACCATCACTCTTTGTCCTGTCACAACAGGCCCTGATAAAAACTCTCTCCCCAGCTTTCTGATCAGTCTCTTGAAGCACTAAAAGGCCACCAGAAGGTCTCCCTGGAGCCTTCTCTTCTCCAGGCTGAACAACCCCAACTCTTTCAGCCTGGCCTCACAGCAGAGGGCTTCCAGCCCTCCCAGCATTGTTGTGGCCTTCTCTGGCCTCACTCCAACAGGTCCATATCTGTGCTGTCCTGAGAACTCCAGAGCTGGCCCCAGCACTGCAGGTGGGGGCTCAGCAGAGGGTCAGAATCCCCTCCCTGCCCCTGCTGCCCACACTGCTGGGGATGCAGCCCAGGAGATGGTTTGCCTTCTGCATCATGTCCAGCTTTTCACCCACCAGCACCCCCAAGTCTTTCTCCACAGGGCTGCTCTCCATCCCTCCATCTCACAGCCTGTATCGATGCAGGGGGCTGCCCCAACCCAGGTGCAGGACCTTGCACTTGGTCTGTTTGAGCCTCCTGTGTCTGACACAGGCCAACTTCTCCAGCTCATCCAGGGCTGTAGCACTTCAGCTCATCTGCAGCTTATCCTCCCTGCCCTGCTTTGCCAGTCAGGCTTTATCCCCATGGAAGCATCTCTGAACCCAAGACAGGCAGGCACTGTTTCTCCTCTGCTCATCCCTTTTTCAGTCCCCTGAAGGTTCACTTTGCTGCTTGAAAGCTGTGCATGAGCTGGGAGGGGCTGTGCAGGAAAAGGCAAGCTTGAGATCAGGCTTTCAAAAACCTGCATTTCTCAAACTGGGGAGCTGCTGACCCCTTCCAGTGCAGTCACAAAGAAATCCAGGAGGAAATGGAGGGTGAGGGCCAGCAGGGAATTTAGAGAGATGTAATTTTTCTTCCTCCAAGGTGTTGTCCCACTGCCCCCCCAGCCAGGCTGGCTATTGTCTGAGGCTCCACATGGGATATGGGTTGCTGAGGAAGGCAAATGGCATCCTGCTGCATTCTTTCTAAAAATTGATTGATTTAATTTTTTCACAGTTGCTTGGTGGTTTTCTTTTCCTTGCTGAAAGTTACTCTGATGTTGGGGGAGATGTGGGCAAAAGTGGTAGGTTACAGTGTTGTGTGTCTTCAGAGAAAGGGTTTGCTGTGGTTTTGGTGTCCCAGTTTAGGTGATGAGGCAAAGCAGCAATGGCAAAATGAGGTTCAGCTGCTTTGAGAGAGCACAGGAGGGCTGCTGTGTGTTTTCCTGCATCCTGAACTCAGTGATGTTCCTCCTCACCTTCTGATTTTTCTTGCTTAAGAAGAGGCTCACGTTGTAGGTGACTCCTTGCTCCTCTGTGTCCCTCTTCATTCACAACCTACCATTACAAGAAATTCTTCCCCATGAGGGTGATGAGCCACCAGAGCAGGTTGCCCAGAGAAGTTGTAGAGGCTTCAAGCCTGGAAGTGTTCAAAAGCCAGGTTGGATGAGGCCTTGAGCAACATGAGGTTAGGAAGGCTCTGCAGAGAGACTTGAATAGGTTGGATCCATGGCCAACGTTCACAGGAGGAGCTTCAACCAGGCCAAGTGCCAGGTCCTGACCTTGGGGCACAACAACCCCAAGCAAGGCTCCAGGCTTGGGGCAGCGTGGCTGGAAAGCTGCTGGCAGAAAGGGACCTGGGGTGCTAAGGGCCAAGCAGCTGAAGAGGAGCCAGCAGTGTGCCCAGGTGGCCAAGAAAGCCAAAGACATCCTGGCTGGGATCAGCAATGCTGTGTGCAGCAGGAGCAGGGAGGGGATTGTCCCCTGGGACTCAGCTCTGGGGAGGCCACACCTGGAGTGTTGTGTCCAGTTTGGGGCAGCTCAATCCAAGAGAGATGTGGAGGTGCTGGAGCCAGGGCAGAGGAGGGCAAGGAAGCTGGGAAGGGCCTGGAGAAGAAATCTGATGGAGAGTGACTGAAGGAGCTGGGGCTGGTTAGTGTGAAAAAGAGGAGGCTGAGGGGAGACCTCCTGGCTGTCTACAGCTAACTGAAAGGACATTGTAGAGAGGTTGGTGCTGGTCTCTTCTCACAGGTAATTACGGATAGAACAGGAGGGAATGGCCTCAAGTTGCAACTGGGTAGGTTTAGACTGGGCTTTAGGAAAAATCTTTTCCCAGCAAGAGTGGTCAGGGATTGGAATGTGCTGCCCCGGGGGGTGGTGGAGTCACCAACCCTGGAGGTGTTTAAGGTTGTTTGGGTGTGATGCTTGGGGATATTGTTTAGGGGTGAGCCTTGTAGAGTAGGGCTAATGGTTAGAGCTGTGATCCTGAGGGTCTTTTCCAACCTGAATGTGTCTGTGATTCTGTGAAACTGAAGCTGTGCTGTGCTGAGGTGTGATTACAGACCAGGGAGGGGAAGAATGAAGAAATCCTGTTTTTGCAGAAAATGAGTTGTTGCATATCAGTTGTTATTATTATTATTGTTATTACTACTACTAGTGTATACCTTGGAAATGTAGACTCCAATTGAACAGTTGGACAACTGTTAAATTGCAATGTTGTGAATATGGAGTAAGGACTTTAGAATGGTTAAGGACTTTTCATAAGAGCCTGGAATGGGGGCCACAATGACCAGAAAGAAGCAGGTATTGTGTTGAGGAAGTTTTCTTTTTCTTTACTATTTTCTTTAAACCACAAATGAAATCATTTGGAAAAGCTATGTTGCTGTTGGGGGTGTTTAGCCTGGAGAAGAGGAGGCTCAGGGCAGACCTCATTGCTCTCTACAACTACCTGAAGGGAGGCTGTAGTCAGGTGGGGTTGGTCTCTTCTCCCATGCAACCAGCAACAGAACAAGAGGACAGTCTCAAGCTGTTCAGGGGCAAGTTTAGGCTGGATCTTAGGAAGAATTTCTTCCTAGAAAGAGAGATTGGCCATTGGGATGGGCTGCCCAGGGAGGTGGTGGAGTCGATGTCCCTGGAGGTGTTTAATAAGAGACTGAATGAGGCACTTAGTGCCATGGTCTGGTTGATTAGTTAGGGTTGGGTGATTGGTTGGACTTGGTAATCTTAGAGGTCTCTTCCAACCTGGCTGATCCTGTGATTCTGTCATCTCTCTGCAAAATGAGTCTCTGAGACAGCCTTCCTATATGATAAATGATGAAATACAACCATGGAAGCCTCCTGGGCCTTACTAAGATCATAGAATCATAGGTTTGAGTTGGAAGGGACCTTTGAAGGTCATCTAGTCCAACCCCCTGCAGTCAGAAGGGACACCTTCCACTGGATCAAGTTGCTCACAGCCCAGTCTGACCTCACCTGGAATGTTTTCAAGGATGGGGCATGCTTGAGTTTGCACCAGTAAGGCAGGAGAATGCCCTCACCTGGCTTTTCCTTCCCCAGAAATGATCTGGTGCCTCCCAGCAGCTGTCCACTGCAGCATCAAGAGGAGATATCACAGCAAGTGATGTGGAACGTTGTGATGCCCCATGTGCTCCCTTCTCCAGTTACCAATGAAGCAGCTAACAACTTGTGACAGGTACATGGCTGTCACTGGACGCCTGAGTTCACAGCAGGCAGATAAATGGGATGCTCCTTAGCCAGCAGCTATTGTTTCAAGCTCTGCAAAATCCCAGGCCTCAGCTTTTGGTCACAGTCTGCTCACATTTATAGCTATCCTCATAACTGTCTTGCCCAGCCGTGCTCAGTTTTGTTGTTTGGACATTTGCAGGTAAAATAAAGGCTGAGCATCAGGCTGGCCCTGCATCCAGAGGGCAGGTACAGCATGTGTGGCCAGCACTGTTTCAGACTTGCTCCAAAGGTGGCCAGCAGCCACCTTCCTGGAGCTGAGGAATTCCACTTACAGAATCACAGCATGGTGAGAGTCAGAAGGGACCTCTGGAGATCATCCAGTCCAACCCCCCTGCTAAAGCAGGGCACCCACAGCAGCTTGCCCAGGATCACAGTGGCCAGGGGGGGGTGGAATCTCTCCAGACAAGGAGACTCCACAACCTCTCTGGGCAGCCTGCTCCAGGGCTCCAGCACCCTCACAGCAAAGAAATTTCTCCTCATCTTCTGATGGAACCTCCTGGGTTTTACTTTGTGCCCACTGTCCCTTGTACTGTCCTTGGACACCACTGACAAGAGTCTGGCCCCATCCTCTTGTCCCCCACTCTTTGGCTCTTGCTGAGCATTGCTCAGCTCCCCTCTGGGGCTGCTCTTCTCCAGGCTCACCAGCCCCAGGGCTCTCAGCCTTTCCTCCTCACAGAGATGCTCCAGGCCCCTCAGCAGCTTTGAAGCCTCCACTGGACTCTCTGCAGCAGTTTCATCTCTCTTGATCTGCGGAGCCCAGAACTGTCCCCAGTCCTTCAGTTGTGTCCTTTTACTAGCAGGGCAGAGTGGCTGGGGAGATGAACCTCTCTGGCTCTGCCTGCCACACTCTTCTTGTGTGTGTATATCTTGTGTGTTGTATATTGAGGCAGAATTTGTCACTGGCTTCTCAGCCCAGTCCCTTTTTAACCTTTGTGGCTGCAAAGTACATCCCAGAATACATTGCAAGGAGACTAAAAATAATACCCTCAGTTTGAGTTCTCCCACAAGTATTCAGCTGACAAGAAGGAATCAGTTTGTCCTTTTTTTTTTTTCTTTCCCCATGCTTCAGTGTCAGCTCTCAGAGTGGAGCTGTAAGTTTATCACGAGTTATTGGACTCTTAGCCAAGTTGGATCACGTTGCTGGAAAGTTGAGTCACTTGCCAGGGCTGCCTTTGACTTTTCCACTTCCCTTTCCATCTCCCAGTTTTGTGTTATCTGTTAGCAGCACTGAAGGCCAAACTCTCACTGAGCAGATTGGAACCAGGAGCTGCCAGTCTGCCATTCCACCTCCCACTGCCAAAAGCTGATGTTCAATAGAAAGACTGACAGGGATGCAACTTGTGATCATCTGAAACACCTGAAGATCAGGACAGCAAACCTCTGGTTCTCCTAGTGACTTGGGATGACCACACTGTGAGTCAAGTTGTGTGTATGCAACAAGTCTTCATCTCACAGGCTCACAGGATGTTAGGGGTTGGAAGGGACCTCTGGAGATCGAGTCCAACCCCCTGCCAGAGCAGGACCAGAGAATCCAGCACAGGTCACACAGGAACACATCCAGACAGGGCTGGAAAGGCTCCAGAGAAGGAGACTCCACAACCTCTCTGGGCAGCCTGTTCCAGTGCTCTGGGACCCTCACAGTGAAGAAGTTCCTCCTCATGTTGAGGTGGAACCTCCTGTGCTGTAGTTTCTCTCCATTGCCCCTTGTCCTATCACAGGGTGCAACTGAGCAGAGTTTGTCCCCTTCCTCTTGACACCCAACCCTCACATATTAATAGACATTGATTAAATCCCCTCTCAGTCTTCTCTTCTCCAGACTAAAAAGCCCCAGGAAAAGGGGTAAATGGTCATGGCTTGTAAAAAGGAGTCATGGAAAGGATTGGGTTTTTTAAGATGTCATTGGAAAGGACTCATTTGGAAAACTTCAGACTAGCTCAGTCTAAGTGTAAACCTGAATCCAGATATCTGGGGCTAGGATTTATAGCAGTATAGCATCATAGAACGGTTTGGGTTGGAAGGTACCTCCAAAGGTCATCCAGTCCAACCTCCCTGCAGTCAGCAGGGACATCCTCCACAGGATCAGGTTGCCCAGAGCCCTGAGGAGCCTCATCTTGAACATCTTCAGGCAGCTGTTGATTTTAAAATGAAACCCATGTTTTGCTATTCAAATGTGAGCCAAACTATTTCTAAGGAGATGGTTTGGGTAGGTTTTCTGTGGTAGTTTAGGGGAGGTGGTTGTGTTTTGATTTGGTTTTGAAGTTAGGAAATGTCCAAAAGTTACATCCTAGACTGGACAAAACTTTGGGGAGCTGATGTGAGAAAATACCCATGTGTTGCTTGGCTTCAGAAGAAACATCTTGCAGTTCAACTCAAAGCAGTTCTTGCCCTCTGTGTTTCCTGCTTTTGTCACCCAAACACCATCTGTTGATCTTCTTGCTGCAGTCTTCTGATGGTGCTCACCCAGATTCGTTTTCCTTGGTTTCGGCTCATAGAATTGTCAGGGTGGGAAGGGACCTCAGGGATCAGCCAGTTCCAACCCCCCTACCATGGGCAGGGACACCTCACACTACAGCAGGTTGCTCACAGCCACATCCAGCCTGGCTGCAAAAACCTCCAGGGATGAGGCTTCCATCACCTCCCTGGGCAACCTCTGCCAGTCTCTCACCACCCTCATGGGGAAGAACTTCTTCTTGACATCCAATCTGAATCTCCCCATTTCTACTTTTGCTCCATTCCTCCCAGTCCATTCACTCCCTGATACCCTCAAAAGTCCCTCCCCAGCTTTCTTGGAGCCCCCTTCAGATCCTGGAAGGCCACAAGAAGGTCTCCTGGGAGCCTTCTCTTCTCCAGACTGAACAACCCCAACTCTCTCAGTCTGTCCCCATAAGAGACATAAAACTCGTGCTTCATGGCTGGAAGGGTTTGGTGTTTATCTAGCAGGAAGGTGACCATGAGGGTCTCTTGCTTCTACTGAGCTGCTTTTGTCACTCACAGTTGCAGGGGGCCAGTTTGCTGTAGCTGTACTTGTTCCTATTTTCCCATCCACCTCTGAGTCCCTGAATACTCTGGGCTGCAACTCAAGGAGTAAACCAAGGTGCTCATAGTTATCATTAGATGTTTGTTAATTCACTTGGATTGAGTCCTGGTGACTTGCAGCTGAGAGTCACCATGGCTGCCCTCAGCCCCAGCAGCAGGCTTGGGTTGAAACCTCCCAAGAATGTTGTTTCTGTTTCTCCTCCTGTGCTTGTATCCCTCCTCAGAGGCCTTCCCCAACAAGCTGCTCTCTCCCTCCCCCCCCATCCCAAGTGATGCTGTTGCTGAGGAATGCTTTGGGGTTTGTGCTGAATATGAGGGGGAGAAGATGTGGAAGGGGAATGCTGATTTTAGGGAGCACCCAGGTTTTGTATCACTGTGTTAAATTCACTCACCAGGCAGAGAGGTTTGTGGGTGCAGGCAGGGGGCTCAACAAGCTTCTCAGATGTTTCCATGCCTTGCTCAGGGCTGGTGTCCCTGGTGCTCAGGGAGGGGCACTCTGGGAGTAATCCCTCTGGGTTTCTTCTCCACAGAGCTGCTCTATTGTGTCTTCCAGTGCTGCTCTTTTTGGTTGTAGCTTCTGAAAGAGGGCTTGATTTGCACGGACTAGCACCAGGCAGAGGAGTTTGGTCTTGCAATGGGCTGAGAAAACATCTGGGCTGTTTTCTCTAAAGCACTCAAGTGGGTGTTTAAAGTTGTAGGTCCTAAAGAAGCCAGTGGTGGTAAGGTTTTGCTGAAGTCTGCTCTGAATATCTCCATGGTTTCCTAGACCAAGGATAAGTTGTCCCCTTGGCTCTTTAGATGTGGTGCTTGGGGGTATGGTTTAGGGGTGGATTTTGTAGAGTAGGGTTTAGTGCTTGGATCCCAAGGGTCCTTTCCAACCTGAATGATTCTGTGATTCTTTGCTGTCACCTCTGAGCTGGAGCACTCCTTACCTCAGAAGTGACCTCTGTGCTTCAGCTTGGCAGGGGTGCCATTTTCCCCCAATCTTCTGTCTTTCCTCTGCCTCCAGATTCTTTGATGGAACTCAACTCTGCCACAGTCAACTTCTTGTCATCTCCCTGAGCAGCCTGGTCTAGCAGGAAGTATCTCTGCCCATGGTAGGGGAGGTTGAAACCAGATGATCTTTAAGTCCCCTTCAACCCAAATCATTCTATGATTCTTGCTTTTGCTGAAGCAATGTTGCAAAGGCTTTTTTGCAGAAGGGGCCTTGCAGGGGAGGGAAAGGCTGTAAAGAAGATTTATAGGTGAGAATTTAGTGGGGAAAAGCTGGTGTGATGTAGAAGATAAATTCCCTTTAGGGAATCAGTGGGCAAACTGGGATTGAAACCTTAGTGCCCAGGTCTCAGGTCACACTTCTGACTGGAGCAAGCTGTTGAAAATTTGGTGTGGGTGGCTGGGGAGGACACAGCCTATACTGGAAAGGACCTGGCAGCCACAATGGGAACTGCATGTCCTGAATTAGTCACCTTGAGGACATTTCTATGATGTGTGCTGTAGCCAGGCCCTTCTGATGTTCCATGTCAGTGCTGACAAAGGGGTGAAGAAGGACTGTACTTATTTTTCCCCAGAGTTCAGCTGGAGGTGAGCTATATTCCAGGTAGATAGTGCTTCACCTCTCTTAATGAGTAACTGTGTGCTGTGCTGGCTCCTGCAGTAACAGCTGTCACTACTGGGAGGTAGAGAAGCTGTTTGTGAAGGCAGTGAAGCTGTGTAAATTGTTCAGAGAGGAGGGAAGGCACGGGCAGGGAGCTGAGCTTACAGCAGGAGCCATGAGAATTCCCAAGCCTGAAGGCATGCTCCTGATTTTAGCATTCCTTGCACTTCTAGGTAGTGTTTGATTAATGCTTCTAGTTCTGGTGAGACTGACAGCAAAACACCCATCTGGGTGGAATATCAGTGCTGTGATGATAAGGAAGGTGAGGCTGGTTGTTTTGTTTGCTGTAGGCTGCTGGGTCATGAGCAACATTTATGGCTAAGACCCTCGACTGTGGATGTGTGAGGTGGGAAGGGGCTGTTGTGACCTCTTTCATACTAGACAAAGGGTTTCTTTGCATGAAGTCTGGTTTGAATCAGCAGCAGGGTTTGAATCTATCAGCAGCCATAGATCTCCTCTTTCTATATGTGATCATCCTTCCCTGTGTGTCTGCAGTTGTGTACTGTCCCTATGGCAGCCCCAGCAGTTCTTAGGGAGGCAGCTGGATGCTACAAGGACACTTCCACTTCTCTGCCAAGCAACTTCATCTTCTGTGGTTTGTGGTTTGAGTCCCAGTGGCCTGTAGATCACCTTTGAATTGATGATCAGGCACCAGGTTTGTGTGGTTTTTAGCTCTGGTCTGTAACTTTCTCAGTTCATGGTGTCCTTCGGTCTTTCCTCAAACACTGGACCTCTACCAAAGTAAGACTATCCCTGTCTCCATCAACATGAGCTGTGCAGGGGAGGAGAGTGGGGCAGAGCCTTGTTAGTAAACCCATATGAAGCACCATGAATGAGACCTGGATGCCACTAGAGTTAGTGGTGGTGCTCCCACTCACCTGCCTGCCACTAGAAGCTTATTCCCTCCCCAGTGAAGAGCTTCTTCCCCTTGTGAATGTAAGGAAAGATGGACACTTTTCACAGAATCACACAAACATTCAGGCTGGAAAAGACCCTCAGGTCACCAAGTCCAACCCAGAACCCTACTCTAGAAAGTTCACCCTTAAACCATAGCCCCAAGCATCACATCCAAACCACCTTTAAACACATCCAGGGTTGGTGACTCCACCACCTCCCTGGGCAGCACATTCCAATCCCTGACCACTCTTGCTGGGAAAAAATTCTTCCTACTGTCCAGTCTAAACCTACCCATTCACAGCTTGAGGCCATTCCCTCTTGTTCTATCTCTAATTACCTGTGAGAAGAGACCAGCAGCAACCTCTCCACAAAGTCCTTTAAGGTAATTGTAGACAGCAATGAGCTCTCCCCTCAGCTTTCTCTTTTCCAGACTAACCAACCCCAGCTCCTTCAGTTGCTCTTCATAAAATTTATTCTTTTGTTCCTAGCTGACATTTTCTCCCATCTTTGAAGTCTGGTGGACATTAACCATGACATGGGTCAGTTTTGCTTGACCAAAACACAAGAATTGAGACTGCTGGCTAGTAAATTTGGAAGGTTCCTCCAGTGTTGGGTATCAACACTGAGAAATAACAGAAAAAATCAGCATGAGTTTTGAGGACTGTGTCTGCCACCTTCCCAGGGCGCAGTGCCAGGAAAGCAGGGAGAGCTGGGGACATGCTTTCCTTGTCAGAAGGCTGTTAGAGGTCTTGCTTTACTCTCACTTTATTTTTTAAAATGGACAAAGCTCCTTCTCTTCTGCATTTGGTGAAGTCTGGGTGGGTGTGGGGGAGCAGGTCCTCTTCTGCCTGGCAGAGGCTCAGTAATGCTTGTTGCCTGGATACAAGGCAACCCTGCATCCCAGCCCTCCCAGCCCTAAACCAGGGGGAGAGGTGGGGGAATGAGGCCCTGGGCACTTGGAGGCAGGAACTTTAAGTCCATCTGATGCAGCTTGTAAGCTCCTTTTTAATTTCTATAGTTACTGTTATTTAACACCATTCCAGGATCTGAAGAGGGCTCCAAGAAAGCTGGGAAGGGACTTTTGAGAGTGTCAGGGAGTGATAGGACTGGGGGGAATGGAAAAAAAATAGAAAGGGATAGATTCAGATTGGATGTTAGAAAGAAGTTGTTCCCCATGAGGATGGTGAGAGACTGGCAGAGGTTGCCAGGGAGGTGGTGGAAGCCTCATCCCTGGAGGGTTTTGCAGCCAGGCTGGATGTGGCTGTGAGCAACCTGCCCTAGTGTGAGGTGTCCCTGGCCATGGCAGGGGGGTTGGAACTGGTTGATCCTTGAGGTCCTTTCCAACCCTAACAATTCTGTGATATGTTCTGACAAGGCATTTCTATCTCCTGAGGGTGTTTGCAAGGCATTGCTGAGGCAGAAGTGGAAGAGGTGCAGTGATGTTGGTGTAGATATGGCTGAGAGCTGGTGAAGGAACTCATGGAGCAGCTGAAGGAACTGGGGTTGTTCATCCTGGAGAAAAGGAGGCTGAAAGGAGACCTCCTCCCTCCCTGCAGCTCCCTGAAAGGAGTTTGGAGGGAGGTGGGGCTTGGTCTGTATTCCCAAGTAACAAACAACATGGCAAAAGGAAATGGCCTCAAGTTGCACCAGGACAGGTTTAGATTGGACATGAGGAACAATTTTTTCACTGAAAGAGTGGTTAGGCCCTGGAAGAAGTTGTCCAGGGCAGTGGTGGAGTCCCCATCCCTGGAGGCATTTAAAAGCTGTGTAGATGTGGTGCTGAGGGACAAGGTTTAGTGGTGACCTGGCAGTGCTGGTCAAGTTTGACTTGAGGATCTTAGAGCTCTCTTCTAACCAGAACCATTCTGTGATGGAAGATGGTGAAACCAGGCTGGTACCTTCAGAGAGCACTCAGTGCAGTCTCTAGGAGCAGTTGTTGTTTCCAGCTGACAGGATTATCCCTGCTGGAATCCAAGATCAGGGTCCCTCCATCCCTGCCAATTCTACTCCTCCATGGTTATGGATAGGAGCAAAGCCCCAGCCCAGCCGCTGGGATCCGAGGGCTCCCGCAGGGCACTGCACTTCAGCCCGCTCCAAAAAGCAGCCACTGAGCTGTCTGCTGGGCAAGCACTTTACCCCACAGCCCTCTTCTGAGCCTCCTGCTCCTGCTGCTCCTGCTCAAAGCACAACTGCTGAGAAGCAGCCTTCTTGGCAACACAGCATCAGAGCCCAGGAGCTGCCTTCCTGCCATCTGAGAGCCCTGGAGAACACTCTGAAGAAGACAGTGGCTGCTGAATGTTTAAAACCAAGTGTTGCCTCTTAAACATGGAAATCCTCTTTGCATGTGGTACACGTTGCTGCTTTGTGACAGCCACTGGCCCCATCATGCATTATTCCTGTGCTCTGGGCTGTGCTACCTGCACTGCAGGAACTTGCTCCTTTCACAGAATGACAGGGGTTGGAAGGGACCTCTGGAGATGATCTAATCCAACCTTCCTGCCTGAGCAGGTTCACTTAGAGCAGATTGCACAGGATAGCATCCAGGTGGGTTTCAGAATGACTCCAGAGATGGAGACTCCACTGCCTCACCAGGCACCTGGGCCAGTGATTTACCAGCCTCAAAGGAAGTTCTTCCTCATGTTTAGATGGAACTTCCCTTGTGCACGTTTGTGCCCCATCATAGAATCATAGAACTGTCAGGGTTGGAAGGACCTCAAGGATCATCCAGTTCCAGCCCCTCTGCCATGGGCAGGGACACCTCACACTACAGCAGGTTGCTCACAGCCACATCCAGCCTGGCTGCAAAAACCTCCAGGGATGAGGCTTCCACCACCTCCCTGGGCAACCTCTGCCAGTGTCTCACCACCTTCCTGGGGGAGAATTTCTTCCTAACATCCAATCTGAATCTCCCCACTTCTACTTTTTTTCCATTCCCCCCAGTCCTATCACTCCCTGACACCCTCAAAAGTCCCTCCCCAGCTTTCTTGGAGCCCCCTTCAGATCCTGGAAGGCCACAAGAAGGTCTCCTGGGAGCCTTCTCTTCTCCAGACTGAACAGCCCCAACTCTCTCAGTCTGTCTCCATAGCAGAGGAGCTCCAGCCCTCTGCTCATCCTCGTGGCCCTTCTCTGGACACCTTCCAGCACCTCCAGATCCTTCTTGTCCTAGGGGCTCCAGAACTGGACACAGTACTCCAGGTGGGGTCTCAGCAGAGTGGAGTAGAGGGGGAGAATCACTTCCCTCAACCTGCTGGCCACACTTCTCTTGATGCACCTCTTGTCTTGTCACTGGGCACCCCTGAAAAAAGACTGGCTCCATCTTCCTGACACCACCCTTTAAGTATTTAGAAGCATTGATGAGATCCACCCTCAGCCTTTCTTCACCAGAGAGATGTTCAGTCCCCTGATCATCTTCGTAGCCCTTTGCTGTATCCTCTCCAGCAGTTCTTCTTGAAACTGGGGAGTGCCTAGAACCAGACACAGTACTGCAGATGAGGCCTCATTCTTGTACAGCACATATGGAAATATCTGTGGACTCCACTAACTAGGATCAGTCAAAGCTGCTTGCTAAGCTCTTTAAAACTTGGGCTGGTTCACATTGTGATGCTATGGGTTTGGCTGTCAGTGGCTGCAGAGCATCTTGCTGTCTCAAACTGCACTTGGTAGCAATGTCAGTGAGCACCAGTGAAGTCATGGTAATTGACCTCCAGATTGAGCTAGTATGTGGAATGGGTAACAAATGAACCAGGGGCCTCTTGTTCCAAGCTCCTTGTGAATGCAGAAATGCTGTCTGCTGTAAGAACATCTATATTTGCCTTTAATAGGAGAAGACAAATGTGTAGAATGCAGCAATGGACACCTGAGCCATGACCACGTCAAAGTCAATGACCTTTCTGCCAACCACACTAGGCACTGGCTCTCTTTTTAGCTGAACAGCAAAGTAAAGCTCTAAGGGTGGGTTGAGAAGCAGGACACAGAACGATGAAGAGATTTCAAAGTGTTACAAAATCCCATCTCAGACCTCACATTTTCAGCTTCTATCGTACAAAAAAAAAAAAAAAGTGCAGGTCAGACCTTTTCCTGTCATTTCTGATTTTGCTGAGGAAAAAAGGGAAAAGCTGGTGCAAGCAGATTCCTTCAGGTGAGAACTTTCTGCCACTTGTATTGCCAGGAGGGGTTTGTGTTTGGCACAGCCCTGGGTAAATGAACTGGCTACCCAGCATAGGCAGAGAACATCCTCGCTGGGCTGGCTGATAATGAAGGAAAGATGAAGTGCTCTCCTAGAAACTGTTCTCTTTTCTTGGCTGATTCCCTCCTGCTCTCCTTTTTCATACCCTTGTCAGCCTGTTGGCAAGAGGCTGAGGCAGCACCAGTCATCCAGATAAAACAGTGAGGAGCCAGAAGTCTCCATCAACTCAGATTCTCTCCAGCACTTGTGGACCTTCATTCCAATCCCTGTAAAAACATCTAGGCAGCTCCTGGCTTTCTGCTTCACCTCATTGTGTAGCCATCTCTTTACAAAGCTCTCATGTTCAAATGCAATTTTACAAGTGCTACTTTTACTGGCTGTTTCCTCTTCCATGCTGAGAGCACGAGCAGGGTGGAGATCCATGCCTTCTGTGTTTACTATCCCTTGCTTTCCTGGACAGCAACCTCCCCAAAGAACTCCAGGAGTTGAAACGAATGGGGAAATGATTTGAAAATCTTATTTTGAGTGGAGATGCATTCTTAAACCTGCATGCCTAGTAAGAAAAAAAAGAAGAAAAGAAAACAAACACCACCTTCAACATGATGAAAAATAAATCCCTCCGAGTCTTCAGCATCCTGCCTGACTCACTAATTCCCCAGGGCAGAAACCCAAGCAAGGAAAAAATTTTGTTTCCACATAGGGAAGCCAAAACACATCCAGTTCTGACTGAAGATGACTCCTGGGAGACATCTCTTCTTTAGTGTACCATGGGGCCAGCTGGAGCTGGCTTGACAAATGCACAGGTTGGGGTTTTTTCTCTCCTCCTTCAGAGCAAGCACCTGCTCCTGTCAGTGGGGCTCCTGTCAGTGGGGCTCCTGCCCGTCTGCGTTCTGTGGCTGGAGCTGCCCCTGGAGCGTGCGAGGATCAGCGGCTGCCAGGGCACAGGGAGGATTTTGGTGTGCCAGTCAGATTTTCACAGAACACAGAATCCAGCATGGTGGGGGTTGGAAGGGACCTCCAGAGCTGGACACAGCACTCCAGGTGAGGTCTCACCAGGGCAGAGTAGAGTGGCAGAAGAACCTCTCTCCACTCGCTGGCTATGCTTATTCTGCTGTTTCCATTTTGGCATGGTACAGAGGGATCTGGACAGGCTGAATCAAGGGGCAGAGGCCAATGGGATGAGGTTCAACAAGGCCAAATGCCTTGGCTCATAACTTGGGTCATAACTTGGCCTTGCTTGGGTCATAACAACCCCATGAATACTGCAGGCTTGGGGCAGAGTGGCTGGAAACTGCCCAGTGGAAAAGGGAGTATTGGCTGACAATCAGCTGAAGATGAGCCAGGCTGTGTCCAGGTGGCCAAGAAGGCCACCAGCATCCTGACCTGGATCAGCAATAGTGTAGCCAGCAGGACCAGGGCAGAGATCATTTCCCTGTGCTGAGCACTGGTGAGGTATGTGGCCTCAAATACTGGGTTCAGTTTTGGGGTCCTCATTCCAAGTGAGGATCCAGAGAAGGGCAACAAAGCTGGTGAGGGGTCTGGAGAGCAGGTCTGGTGAGGAGCAGCTGAGGGAACTAAGATTGTTTATTCTGGAGAAAAGGAGGTTGAGGGGAGACTTTCTGGCTCTCTACAACTCCCTGAAAGGAGGTTGGAGCCAGGTGGGGCTTGGTCTCTTCTCCCAAGTGATAGGAGGAGAGGAAATGGCCTCAGGTTGCACCAGGGCAGGTTTGGGTTGGATGTTAGAAGAAATTTCTTCACTGAAAGGGTTTTCAAGACGAGGAGCAGGCTGCCCAGGGAGGTGGTTGAATCCCCATCCCTGGAGATGTTTCAAAGAGGCAGAGATGTGCTGCTGAGGGACATGGGTTAGCACCAGGCTTGATAGAGTTAGGGAGTACTTGAACTCAGTGATCTTAAAGGTCTTCTCCAACCGCAGCAATTCAGTGGTTCCATGTGCAGGTCCTGAGGGCTTTGTGTGTGTCTCCTGTGGCCAGGAGGATCTCACTGTGTCCCTGAGGCTGTCTGGGGTACATGCAGCTGAGGGGAGAGCTGTTACAGGGGGCATTGGGAATGGGAGGCAGTGGAGCTGATGGGTGTTTAACCCTGGAGAGGAAACTCACCATTTCACCATCTGTCAACACGTGCCCCTAGCCACTATTAACATTAATTATGGAGGTACTTCTGTGAGCACCCTGATAGCCCTAATTAGCATTAATGGGAGATGTGTGGGGATGTCCACAGGACACCAAACAACCAAGCTGCCATTTCCAAGGATAAATATTCAGGAGCTCCCTCTTAGACATCTCCAACATCCTCTAATCATGCCAGGCAGGCTTATGCAAAAGCAGAACACATTGTCCTACCTTTCTTTTTCCCTTCCCCCCACCAAGTTCTGGCTACCTTTACTCTCTTTTTACTTAAATTGAAGAGCAAGCAGCACTGTGGCAGTGACCTCGGTTCCTTTGCTAATGTAATTATGCTACCTCTCCTCTCTGCACAGTGCACCTCAGTACCAGGCTTTATTAGCAACCCATTTGCTGTCCCTTTTATTCTCCTTGTAATGAAGGCTAGCAGAGTCACTTAGGAGGAGCGGGAAGGACTTGGCTTTGTTCTGAAGAGAGACATCTTGTGATCCAGAGCTGATGGCCTGTGTTCTTGAGTGGGTCCTGTAATACCCAAGGCCTGTAAAGTTCCCAGCACTGTGCTGTTGTTTGAAGCTGTAAAGACAAAGAAGCAGCTTCCTTTTGTAGAAGACCTTTTCTCTTGCTTGCACTCGTCAGCTGTCCTCAGTGTTCTGAAATCCAGGCTGAAGAGGCTGCAAAAGGCACAGGTTGTCTCCTTATCCTGCTCTTGTGTGTGACAGCATGCCCCTTCCACAAACTTCTGCCAGTCCTCATGGAAAGTGTCTTTTCAGGACTGTCTTGGAAACTGGTAAGCCTTCCTGAGTGTTTCTCCAGTGACTGTAATTGAAGGCAGCAGCTCACTTGGTCACCATTAGCCCTGGTGGTTTGGCACTTTCTGCAGTCCTCCCTAGTGACAGAACCGTTGCTATTAGCCAGAAGCTGTCTGGCAGGGACTCTCTTCCCTCCAGGGCCACAGAGCAGGACAGAGCATTGCTCCTGCTTGGCACCAGACTTGCTCTTGCATCCCTTCTAACACAGCACCTGCTGGTACCTCCTGGAGCAGTCACAGATTCACAGAATCACAAAATGGTTTGGGTTGGAAGGGACCTCAAGGATCATCTAGTTCCAACCCCCCCATGGCAGGGCCACCTTCCACTATTCCAGGTTATTCAAGTCCTCATCCAGCCTGGCCTTGAACACCTCCAAGGAGGGGACATCCACAACCTCCCTGGGCAACCTGTTCCAGTGTCTCCCCACCCTCACTGTCAAGAATTTCTTCCTGATCTCCAGTCTCAATCTGCCCTCTTCCAGCTCAAAGCCATTGTCCCTTGTCCTGTCTCTACAAGCCCTTACCAAAAGTCTCTCCCCAGCTTTCTTGTAGCCCCCTTCAGGTACTGGAAGGCTGCTCTAAGGTCTCCCCATAGACTTTTCTTCTCCAGGCTGAACAGACCCAGTCTGTTGCCATAGAAAAGGTGCTCCAGCCCTCTTGATCATCCTTATGGCCCTCCTGGATCCACCCCAGCTGTTCCATGTCCTGTTCGATATCACAGGCAGGGGATGCTTTCTTGTGGTCCACTCCCTTTGCCACAGTCACACATGGGGCTCTCAGATGATGTATTGGGCAAAAAGTGCATTTATTTCTTTCTCCCAGTTTTCTCCCTGTTTCACAGGCCTGCCTGTTCATTTGAACATCTCTTATTGCTCTGCAAGTGCAGCCCCATTGACTCCTGCTTACTTGCGTCCTTATTGCTCACAGCCTGTGGCTCCTGGGTGGTTGTTGGCTGGAGGGACTGCTGGGGATGAGCCAAAACCCTTGACCTCCAGAGCTGGGTGGGAAGTCAGTTTCTGTTCACATTTACCCAGAGAATGAGCTGGGGGGAGGTGAGGGATACTGATGTAGTCATTTGCTAGTTTCTTCTCCTGATGTTTCTGGTTGTCCAATTGTGCCATCACGAGTGCCTGGTTCATTTTGTGGTGCTTACAGAATCTCTTCAGCTTTCAGCTTAATGCTGCTTGCTTGATTTAATGTATGAAGCAATGCTTTCACGGGTCACAGCCACGTGGACCTTTTCTCCTTCCCCTTTCCCATTTGTTTGCTTGGGTTTGTTCATGGTTGTGTGGTTTTTAATGGCTGTGTAAACCTCAATGTGCCCAGATTTAAACAGGGAGGGGACACGCACACACACAGAAAAAAGGCTTTGGGATTTGGAGCAAGCTGTACTGGTTTGAGAGCTCTTGCTGGCTGTTGTTTAAAGAGGATGGATGGCTGCTTAAGAAACCTCCTTCTGTGCTGTGCAGGGTGGCTAATTTAGCTCTTACCTGCATAGCTGAAGTGGTGAAATCCCCAACTGCAATATGGCTTACTCCAGTTTAGGGGGAAATAATAAATTTTTTTCTGGTGTATCTACAGTTGGATCTGCTATCAAAAAGGACAGATACATCACCTCTAAAAAGGAAAAAGGCCCTGCATTGTAAAGCTTCTATTAAATTGCTCACTAAGCCTTCAGGTACAGAAGGAAAGAAGCTGATGATGCGGTAGTCTTGACATCTCATTTGATTTAAGCTGGGCTCAGAGCAGAAGCTGCCTCTCTCTCTGGTGACGCCATATTCTGCTTGTGTGGGTGGGAAGAAGAAGCACAGACTGAGTGAGGATGTTGTCTAGCCCAGGGAGGTTCAGCACTTGGCCCCAGGTGAGCTCCCTTGGTTTTCTAAGGTGCTGCAGCTGCAGCTGTAAAATGAGCTCCAAGCAAAGCTCAGGAGATAACCTCAGATGCTGCCTTTAGTAGCGAGTCCACCTTCCAGCAAGTAAAATACCAGTGAAGGCTGAGGAAAAGAAAATCCATCAGCATCCAGAGCTAAATTTGCTGTCTCAGTTCAGAGTGCCTGTGATGCCCTGTCAGTGCCTGCCACTGTGTGTATGATTGATGGGCTCCAGGTTTTGCCCCAGGCTATACCCAGTCTGCAGGCAAGCGACGCTGGTGGTGAAATTTCCACTGCTTTATGTGGCATTTAGATTGCAACAGAGCTAAAAGCCTGAGCCACTTCACAAGGGATATCATCCTCCCACCAGAGCTTGCAGCCTTGAAACAGAGTCTGCCTGGAGAGGCTCTTTAGCACTCTATGAAATACCCTTGTGGATAAATGGCTTCTTCAGCTGAGGCCTTCCAAATAGGCATCCTGGGTAGGATCAGCACCAAGCTCTGCCTGTGTTACATGTTTGGACCTGCTTTAACCCCAGCCAGGCCCCTCAGCATCTCTGTAGCCTCTGCTGGACTCTCTCCAGCAGTTCCCTGTCTCTCCTGAACCAAGGAGCTCTGAGCTAGACCCAGGCCTCGAGATGTGTGCTCCCTAGGGCACAGTAGAGGGGCAGGAGAACCTCCCTTGACCTGCTGGCCACACTCTTCTTCATGCACCCCAGGATCCCATTGGCCTTCTTGGCCACGAGGCCACACTGCTGGCTCATGGTGAACTTGTTATCCACCAGCACTCTCAGGTCCTTCTCTGTCAGGAGCGGCTTTCCAGCAGGTCCCCCCTCACCTGTACTGGTGCAGGGGGTGATTCCTCCCCAGGTGCAGGATTCTACACTTGCCCTTGCTGAACTTCATGAAGTTCTTCTCCACGCAGCCCTCCAGCCTGTCCAGCTCTCAGTGGCTGGCAGCAGGGTGTCAGCCACTCCTCCCACTTCAGCATCAGTTCCCAAACGTGGTGCAATGTGCCAGGCTGGCTCGCTGGCAGGCAGGCTGCTGTGCTGGCTGCTGGGAGCAGTGGCTGTGTTGCTATGGTGTCTCTGGCTCCAGCTCTCCGGCAGCTGAGCCGGCTCCCGGCCGCGCGTCCTAATTGCGGCTGTGCAGCAACGGAACGAACGCTGGGAGCTTTCCATAAAGGCTGTGATCAGAGGAGCAGCCCTGCCTTTTTAATATCTGCCTGAATGGCTTCATTTGTAAGCTTATTACGACTTCAGAGGGAGAAGCTATTAGGGTGATCATTAGCAGCCTGTGTGGATGGCAAGGAGAAGCCATGGTGTGTTCTGCAACAAGCCCCTTCTTAATGTCTGCACCATCAGCAGACATAACTGCCATACTGCCAGCCATACTGCCTTTCCTCTTTGCCTTGCCACCAGAGAGGACAACAGGGAAAGGGGAAGGGGGACAGTGAACTAAAACAAGTTCAGATGGAGAGAAAAATGAGGTGGTGAGAGCAGCGAATTCAGCAGCACGCCATGGTGTGCCACAGTGCAGCGTCTGTTACCGGCTGGGAGAGCAAGGGCAGCTAGGAGCCAGCCTGCACATCCTGGCTCCTGTCTCAGTTGGTCCCTCCGCTCTTGTCATCTACCTGTGAGTTGTGCTGGGGGTCTTTTGTCTGCCTGGAACCCGACTGGTGCCACAGTGCTTAGATTCTACGTCTTGTGGAGAAAGAGAGAGCCTTGAGGAACACGCGTGCCAAGGTTCTGGCCTTTGTTAACTCCAGCTGGTTTTCCTGAAGAGCATCTCAAGCCAATCTGTGTGGCCAGCAGGACCAAAGAGGTGGTTGTCCCTCTGCATTGGGCACTGGTGAGGACAAGACTGGGTTCAGTTTTGAGCCCCTCACTCTAAGAAGGACATTGGCGTGCTGGAGCATGTCCAGAGAAAGGCAACAAAGCTGGTGAAGGGTCTTCTGAGGAGCAGCTGAGAGAGCTGCTGAGAGTTGTTTAGCCTGGAGAAAAGGAGGCTGAGGGGAGACCTTCTCACTCTCTACAACTCCCTGAAGTCAGAGTGAGGTGGGTGTTGGTCTCTTCTTCCCAGTAACAAGTGACAGGACAAGACAAAATGGCTTCAAGTTGTGCCAGGTGAGTTTTAGGTTGGACATAGGAGCCATTTCTTCACTGGAAAGGTTGTTCAGCCCTGGAAAAGATTACCCATGAAAATGGTGGAGTCACCATCCCTGGGGAGGTTTAAAAGCTGTGTAGATGTGGTGCTGAGAGACATGGTTTAGTGGTGACCTGGCAGTCCACAGTTAGTGCTTGGACTTGATGATCTCAAGGGTCTCTTCCAACCAAAATAATTTTATGGTTCTCTCTGAAGCTCTGTTGTGGGCTGTGGTCATGGTTCTCTCTCTGCTCCTTTTTACTCAATCAGAAATATCTGTAGCAAAAGACATTGGATGGTTGGATGTTCACACCTTAGTTGGAACAGGTGTGCTGGACATCAGTCACATTTACCTTGCAGACCACAGCAGCTGCAGTTTGATGTCTCAGAGTAGGTTGAAGGTGCTGATTGAGGTGAAATGCAGTCTAGATGTGCACATGGAAGCTACAGGAGATGTCAATCTGTTTGGCTATGAGCAGGTGACTTGGGCTTTATGTCTGCCTTCCCTAGGTCATTTCTCATGATCTCTGTTGCATTCCATTTCCCCTGGGTGTACCTATAGCTTGTGAAACGTATTTCTTTCCTAAGTAAACCAGTCACTCTCAATTGGGAGCCCTGTAGGAGAAAGAGTTTCCTGTTGTGGTTAGGATCCATGGCCCTTTGGGATGCATTATGCTTTGTTTTGTTAAAAACCTCCACAAGGTCAGTTGTGATCAATGGTGGAAGGTTTAGTTGGAAGCCTGTGGCTACTGCTGTTCCCCAGGAGTCAGCACTGCGTTCATTCTTGCTCAGTGTCTTCATCAACAACTGGAATGAAGGGACTGAATGCACTCTTAGCAGTACAAAGTGATAATACAAAACTGGGAGGAGTGCCTGATACACCAGAAGGCTGTGCTGCCATTCACTGAGAGCTGGACAGGATGGAGAGCTGGGCAGAGGTGCACCTCATGAAGTTCAACAGGGCAGGAGTAGAATCCTGCACCTGGGGAGGAATCACCCCCTGCACCAGTACAGGTGAGGGGGGACCTGCTGGAAAGCAGCTCCTGACAGAGAAGGACCTGAGAGTGCTGGTGGATAACAAGTTCACCATGAGCCAGCAGTGTGGCCTCATGGCCAAGAAGGCCAATGGGATCCTGGGGTGCATGAAGAAGAGTGTGGCCAGCAGGTCAAGGGAGGTTCTCCTGCCCCTCTACTGTGCCCTAGGGAGCACACATCTCGAGGCCTGGGTCTAGCTCAGAGCTCCTTGGTTCAGGAGAGACAGGGAACTGCTGGAGAGAGTCCAGCAGAGGCTACAGAGATGCTGAGGGGCCTGGCTGGGGTTAAAGCAGGTCCAAACATGTAACACAGGCAGAGCTTGGTGCTGATCCTACCCAGGATGCCTATTTGGAAGGCCTCAGCTGAAGAAGCCATTTATCCACAAGGGTATTTCATAGAGTGCTGAAGAGCCTCTCCAGGCAGACTCTGTTTCAAGGCTGCAAGCTCTGGTGGGAGGATGATATCCCTTGTGAAGTGGCTCAGGCTTTTAGCTCTGTTGCAATCTAAGTGCCACATAAAGCAGCGGAAGCTGCCCCGTGAGCCAGCAATGTCTCCTCATGGCCAAGAAGGTCAATGCCGTTCTGGGGTACGTTGAGAAGAGTGTGGCCAGCAGGTTGAAGGGAAGTTCTCCTTGCCCTCTGCTCCACCCTGGTGAGACCACACCTGGAGTATTGTGTCCAGTTCTGGGCTCCCCAGTTCAAGAGAGACAGGGAACTACTGGAGAGAATCCAACAGCGGGCCACAAAGGTTGTGAAGGGACTAAAGCATCTCCTTTACGACGAAAGGCTGAGAGACCTGGGGCTGTTTAGCCTTGAGAAGAGAAGGTTGAGAGGGGATCTGATCAGTGTCTATAAATACACTGGAGGCTTCATTTAAACATAAGGGAAACAGCTTTGAATGTGATGGTGCACAGCAACAGGCTGCCCAGAGAGGCTGTGGACTTTCATTTTCTGGAGACTTTGAAAAGCCATGTTCCTGCACACCCTGATTTAGGTGAATCTTCTTTGGCAGGGGGATTGGACTAGATGATCTCTGGAGGTACCTTCCAACCCCTCCCATTCTGTGATTCTGTTCTGTGATGTCTAGGATCTGGTGAGTAAGGCCACTTCTCAGGGTTCCAGCAGTATTTTTTTTCTGATTTATTAAATATTACTGAGCTCCCTCATTTAAGATCCGGGTTGTTTTTTTCCCAACCTTTCCTTTTCCAGGCTGATCAAACCTGAGTAAGCTGACTGGTTCGGTTTTGCATCTGTGTGGACACTTACCTTGAAGAAAGAGTTTATCCTTCAGTCTTTGGTGAAATAGTGACTGCAGTCAAAGTTCTCTTTGGGTTTTCTTTCTTAAAAGTAGCAAAGCTTATTGATCCCCTCCCCACTTAAATGGGTTTAAGGGGTGGGCTTCTTTTTCCCCACTTCCACGTGATGAAAAAGCCCTGAGAACAACAACAAAAAGCAGTTAACCTTCTGTTCTGATTCTACATTAAATCAGAGGATAAAAGCAGGGGGTTCACACTCCATGTGCCTCTGCCTTTCCTTGCTAAGGAGTCATCGTCATTATCATCATCATCATCATCATCATTTTGATGGGACAGGGCCCTGAGGCTCACAGTAATCTGTTTCGATTGCTTCCTCACTTCAAAGTCAATCATTTGCCCCCTCTGCCTTGTTTCTCTGAAGCCTGCAAAGTATCCAGAAACTTCTTAATGCACTGGAAAAACCTGGTCTGAGGAGGACAAGGTTGCCACAGCAACTGCCCAATCTTTGAGCTGTGTTCCTGCATCTTTCAAAACAACCCTGAATGCCACAACCTGAGGAGGTCCACAAAGCAAGGCTGTAGTGAAAGGGAACGGGAAAGAGCGCTGAGGAGCCAGCTGCTGTAAAGGTGAGACATGTGGGGCTCAGCAGAAATGTGGCAGGTGGATGCCCCAAGCATCTGGAGTGCCTTGTGAGCAGATGGGGGGTTTCAGCACTGGACAGTGAAGGATGCCACTTGGATTGTGGTGCAGCACCATGGTGCACTAAGGAGGGTGACGCTGATTCCGTCCTGAAGGGAAAGAGTTTTGGACACAGGAGGCTGAAGTTAGCCTTTGGTCTGCTGAAGAGACTTCTTCCTGGGAGAAGACTGAGAGACCTGGGGCTGTATAGTCTTGAGAAGAGGAGGGAGAGAGAGGATATTATCAATTTCTATAAATATCTGAGGGGTGGGCACCAAGATGAAGGTGCAAGGCTCTTTTCGGTGCTGCCTGGTGGTAGGACAAGGAGCAATGGGTACAAGCTGGAACCCAGGAGGTTCCACCTCAACATAAGGAGACACCTCTGTATGGTGAGGGTGCTGGAGCACTGGAACAAGCTCCCAGAGAGGTTGTGGAGTCTCTTTCTTTGGAGACTTTCAGCACCTGCTTGTGCGTGTTCTTGTGCAGCCTGCCCAAGGTGGTCCTGCTCTGGCAGGGGGGTTGGACTCAATGATCACTGGAGATCCCTTCCTGCCCCTAACATTTTGTGATTCTGTTGTGAGGAGATGCCTGTCAAACAGTGCAACTTGTGAGCCAAAAGTGATCTGCTTATCCATGGGTTTGGGACTGGTCTTGGTGTGGGCTGATGACCAGAGGACTGTACTATGAGTCAGGAGATCCAGCACATCCATTCCACTTTTAGCTTTGTTTCATTTAATCCTCTGAATACAAGTAGTGTTGTGGTATTATCAGTGCAAATTATCTTTGGGTCCTCTGGTTAGAAAGACAGAAGACAAGTGCCATGGAGTTCAGAATGCAAGGGGGAAATAGAGCTCAGAGCTATACCAGGGCTTTTCTGTGAGGAACAGGACTTAAAAGAGCTGCAGACCATCAGATGTGTTGCTTCTGTCTGCAGTACCATTGCTGCTGAGACAGCTGCTTTGTGAAAAGCTATGTGAGGAACAACTGAGGGAACTGGGGTTGTTTCACCTTTGAAAGAGGAGGCTGAGGGGAGACCTCTTCACCCTCTACAACTCACTCAAAGGAGGCTGGAGCCAGGTGGGGCTCAGTCTCTCCTCACACACAGCAAGTAACAGGACAAGACTGAAACACCTCAAGTTGTGCCAGGGGAGGTTCAGGTTAGATGTTAGGAACAGTTTCTTCACAGAAAGGGTCCTCAGGCACTGGAACAGGCTGCTCAGGGAGGTGGTGGAGTCACCATCCCTGGAGGTGTTTAAGAGGCATGGACATGAGGAGACACTTCTTCAGTGTGAGCTTGGGGGAGCCCTGGAGCCAGCTGCACAGACAGGTTGTGGAGTCTCCTTCTCTGGAGACTTTCCAAACCTGCCAGTGTGGCCTGCCCTGGGTCAACCTGCTTGGGTGGAGGGGTTGGACTCAATGATCTCCAGAGGTCCCTTCCATCCCCTAATATTCTGTGATTGTGTGATTCCTGTGATTCTGAGATTCCTGTGATTCTGAGATTCCGTGATTCTGAGATTCCTGTGATTCTGTGATTCCTGTGATTCTGTGATTCCTGTGATTCCTGTGATTCTGTGATTCCTGTGATTCTGTGATTCCTGTGATTCTGAGATTTCTGTGATTCTGTGATTCCTGTGATTCTGAGATTTCTGTGATTCTGTGATTTCTGTATTTCCTGTGATTCTGAGATTTCTGTGATTCTGTGATTTCTGTATTTCCTGTGACTCCTGTGGTTCTGTGATTTCTGTGATTCTATGATTTCTGTATTTTTGTGATTCCTGTGATTCTGTGATTTCTGTGATTCCTGTGATTTGTGTGATGTGGTGCTGAGGGAGGTGGTCTTGTGGTAGCAGCTTAGCAGTAGTGGTGAGATTGTGGACTCTAGGTGAGTGGTTGGACTTGGTGACCTCAAAGGTCTCTTCCAGCCTCAACACTGCTCTGATCCTAAGAGCCAGCTGTGCTTAGCTGTTGACCTTTGCTGTGGAAAGGAACAATGTGAGTGGTTTGTGTTTCTAACAGAGCCCTGTGCACATCTGCACTGCTTGAAATGGAGGGGTTTGGGGCCTGGTGCTCTGCTGGCACTTCAGACACATACCCTAACACTTTGGGAGCGTTTGGTGCTGCTCTGGGATTTCTGAGTTCTCCTTTTGAGTGTCTGTGTACATGGGGGGTTTTGTCCTTCCAGATGATCTCACATATCCTATGCACACATGGTGCAGAGTTGCAGATTGCGAAGCACAGATGCTAAGTGTTCTCTTACTGGTTTTGTTGCAAAGCTCTTCCTTAAGAGCATAGAAACATAGAATGGTTTAGGTTGGAAAAGACCTTTAAGATTCACATGTCCAACTATTAGCCCAGCACTGCCATGTCACCACTAAACCATGTCCCTCAGCACCACATCTACACAGCTTTTCCTCCACCACTGCCCTGGGCAGCTTGTTCAAGGGCTTGACAAACCTTTAGGGAAGAAATTGTTCCTAATGTCCCACCTAAACCAAGTCTCTCACAACTCGAGGCCATTTCCTCTCAGTCTGTCACTTCTTTGGGAGAAGAAACTAACCTCCACCTGGCTCCAGCCTTCTTTTAGGGAGCTGTGGAGAGTGAGAAGGTCTCCCCTCAGCCTCATTTTTTTTTTCCAGGCTAAACAACCCCAGAAAGACAGGCAGGAGTCAGGAAGGGATGTGTCCCAGTTATCCCCTAGGCTCTGCTTGGGCAGGAAACAGAGAGTGGTTTTCAGGGCAGCTCAGATTGGTTTAAACACTATCCCAAGCCTCGCAGGATTTTAGTGCTCTGAAAACCCATCCGATGATTGTGTGAAGGTATGAGGTGCCCCTGAGGGCTTTGCTCACTCAACTGTGCTGAGGAATTAAATGCTCTCAGGCAGTGCAACCACCTCATTTGCTTCAGCCTTGCAAGAGGAGGCATCCATCGCTGGTAAACGGTCCCACATTACAGTGGCATTAGCATTTTAATGCAGCTAAAGAGCAGGGAGATTGACTGTAATTTAGTATCTAGTTGCCTGGCCCTGTGCAGGTCCCCTGGTCGCTGCTGTCCGCAGGGGACAATTACTGCTGCAGGAGGTGGACTTTGGCGTCTAATGGGATTTGCAGGCAGGGAACGTGGCCGTGCCACGGCAAGGACTCCGCGTCTGAAGCACTGTGGGACTCCGGGGCCGTTAGTTAGCTGTGAGGAGCGGTGGCTGCAGGATGATGCATGGGGCTGGCAGCTTGTGCCAGGCTCCAGCTCGGGAGCAGCACACCTTTCACTCGTTACCTCAGTGGTGTTAATCTGACCAGGGTTCTGCAGAGGTCATAGAATCAGGGAAGTGTTGAGCTGGGAAGAGACCTTTGAGATCCTCAAGTCCAACTGCTCCCCTAAAGCTCACAGTCCCATGATGGCTGGTAAGCCCCCACCACTAAACCATGTCCCACAGCACCACATGGCTTTTAAGCACCTCCAGAGGTGATAACTCCACCACCTCCCTAGGCAGGCTGTTCCAATGCTTGATTTCTGGGAAGAGATGTTTCTCCTCACCCTCCACCACAAAATCATCGAGATCCAGCAGGACATGGCTTGTGTCTTCAGCTTCTCTGACTGGCTCGTGCTTGGCTTTCTCTAGATCCCGCAAATTGTGGTGGGCAAAGGGGGCTGGCAGTAGCTAGAGGCACTGTGAAGCAGGGCACCTGCAAGCCATGCATCTGGTGGCCTTCCTGTGCTAGTGAACTGATGTGCAGCACCACAGTTTAGCACCAGACTGGGTCTTTGGATAATGATTGGACTCAATGATCTTAAAGATCTTTTCCTACCCAACTGTTTCTCTGATTCTATGCAGGGGACTGGGGTTCTCCCAAAGATGGGCCTTGCTTCTCCACCTTCTTTCACTTGCTACCTGTTGACTCAGCAATGTGCCCTGGTAGCCAAGAGGGCCAATGGGGTCTTGGGGTGCATTCAGAGGAGTGTGTCCAACAGATCCAGGGAGGTTCTTCTCCTCCTCTACTCTGCCCTGGTGAGACCTCACCTGGAGTACTGCATCCAATTCTGGGCTCCCCAGTTCAAGAGGGACAGGGATCTGCTGCAGAGAGTCCAACAGAGAGCTACAAGGATGATTGAGGGACTGGAGCACTGCCTGGTGAGGAGAGGCTGAGAGCCCTGGGGCTGTTCAGTCTGGAGAGGAGAAGACTGAGAGGGGATCTGATCAATGTCTATAAGTATCTAAGGGCTGGGGGTCAAGAGGGAGAGTGCAGGCTCTGCTCACTTGCACCCTGTGATAGGAGAAGGGGCAATGGATATAAACTGCAGCACAGGAGGTTCCACCTCAACATGAGGAGGAACTTCTTCACTGTGAGCGTCACAGAGCACTGGAACAGGCTGCCCAGAGAGGTTGTGGAGTCTCCTTCTCTGGAGACATTCAAGACCCATCTGGATGCATTCCTGTGCAACCTGTGCTAGATTCTATGGTACTTCTCTGGCAGGTGGGTTGGACTCAATGATCTCTGGAGGTCCCTTCCAACCCCTAACATCTTTTGTGATCCTGTGATCCTTGCTGCCCGAGACCAGCGGGAGTGATGCGTTTGGCTGCTTCTCCTTCCTCAGAGCCTGCTCCTCACATAGAGCTGCTCTAAAAGCAGTGAACATCAGGAGAAGTTGATGCTCAGCCTTGCTGCAAGGCGAGCAGGGCTGCAGGAACAACATGTGCCAAGCACAGCTGCTTGCCCAGCTGAGGCAGCATGGCTTGCACTGGTCCAGCCCCACAGGTGGAGCCTTGGCCTTGGCCAATGCTGCAGCTTGCGTTGTGTTTCTCCAGCAACTGTAATTGAAGGCAGCAGCTCACTTGGTCACCATTAGCCCTGGTGGTTTGGCACTTTCTGCAGTCCTCCCTAGTGACAGAATCGTTGCTATTAGTCAGAAGCTGTCTGGCAGGGATTCTTTCCCCTCCAGGGCCACAGAGCAGGACAGAGCATTGCTCCTGCTTGGCACCAGACTTGCTCTTGCATCCCTTCCGACACAGCACCTGCTGGTACCTCCATCACAAAATGGTTTGGGTTGGAAAGGACCTGAAAGATCATCTAGTTCCAACTCCCCTGCCATGGGCAGGACCACCTTCCACTATTCCAGGTTGCTCAAGGCCCCATCCAGCCTGGCCTTGAATAATTCTAAGGAAGGGACATCTACAGCTTCCCTGGGCAACCTGTGTCAGTGGCTCCCCATCCTCACTGTCAGGAATTTCTTCCTAATCTCCAGTCCCAGTCTGCCCTCTTCCAGCTCAAAGCCATTGCCCCTTGTCCTGTCTCTACAAGCCCTTACCAAAAGTCCCTCTGCAGCTCTCCTGTAGCCCCCTTCAGGTACTGGAAGGGCCACTATGAAATCTCCCTGGAGCTGTTTTGAAGAACATTGAAGCTCTTCCTCCTCCATGGAGCTGTAATTTCTTTCAAATATTGTGACTGAAGAAGAATTAAAAAAATATATATATATTAAATTCCTCTCCCACGCAGCCCTTTGAGAGCTTGTGGGGATGTAATTAGAGGCGCAGGCAGTGGGAGCTGGAATTCCATCTTTCTGGTTATTTTCCTAATGAGAGGTTTAGATAGCACACTGTCAGCTCTGCTTCCCATTTGGAGCCATCTTCTCCTGGCAGCAGCTGTCCCAGGACAGTGGCATCACAGGACAGCACCACTGGAGAAACTGTCTCACAGTAGCATGTCCAAAACACAGGCTGGAGTGTCCACACACACCCAACAGGGACACATATGAAGGGGAGCATGAGCACCAGGCTCTGACTGTCAAAACAGGGCTCTCCAGCATGAGGCAGGGATGTTCTCTCTTGTCCTAGCTGAGGGCTCTTCAAGCTCCCCTCTGGAGGTCACAGGATCACAGAATGATTTGGGTTGGAAGGGACCTCCAAAGGTCGTCTAGTCAAACCCCCTGCAGTCAGCAGGGACATCCTCGGCTAGATCAGGTTGCCCAGAGCCCTGTCAAGCCTCTCCTTGAATATCCCCAGGTATGGGGTCTGAACTATTTCCCTGGGCAACCTGTTCCATCATGCCACCACCCTCATGGTGCAGAACCTATTCCTAACATCCAATCTAACTCTCCTCTTCTCTAAATGCAAACTATCACTCCTCATCCTATCACTGCAAACAGTCCCTCTGCAGCCTTCTTGTCACTATTAGGTCTCTCTGGAGCCTCCTCTTCTCCAGGCTGAACACCCCCAGCTCCCTCAGCCTATCCTCAGAGTAGAGCTGCTTCAGCCCCATGGTTATTTTCATGGTCCTCCTCTGGACCTGCTACATCAGGTCCATGTCCTTGCTGTGTTGAGGGCTCCAGAGCTGGACACAGCACTCCAGGTGAGGTCTCAGCAGAGCAGAAGGGCAGCATCACCTCTCTTGACCTGCTGGCCACACTTCTTTGGATGCAGCCCAGGCTGCCATTGGCCTTCTGGGCTGCAAGTGCCCATTGCTGGCTCATGTCCAGCTTAGAATCATAGAATCAGCCAGGTTGGAAGAGACCTCCAAGATCATCCAGTCCAACCTATCACCCAGCCCTAAGCAATCAACCAGACCATGGCTCCAAGTGCCTCATCCAGGCTTTTCTTTAACATCTCCAGTGATGGTGACTCCACCACCTCCCTGGGCAGCACATTCCAATGGGCCATCACCCTGTCTGTGAAGAACTTCCTCCTAACATCCAGCCTATACCTCCCCTGGCACAACTTGAGACTGTGTCTCAAGCTTCTCACCCTCCAGCATCACCAAGTCCCTTTCTGCAGGGCTGCTTTCTATCACCTCATCCCCCAGCCTGCATTGATATCTTAATGAGAGGCAGTTTTGCAAAGGTGCATTCACAGATGTTTGTGGGAAACAGATGTTAAATGCACCTCCTCCTGAAATCACCAGGAGATGCTGGCAGTGAGCCAGCAGGGGTAGACCCAGGTGATTTCTCTGGTCTCTCACAGGGAAGCTGTGAGTGTTTCAGAGTGACCTGTGAAGGATGAGTGAGTGAGTGAGTTACAATGCTGAGCAACCCTCTGTGACTATGGGACCCTGATGGCACAGGGCTGTAAAGAGTTAAAGGCAGCCCCATGGGCAGCATGGCATTGGGGGCTGTGTCCCACTGGTGGCCAAACCACCTAGAAGAGGGTGACCTGAGACATCAAGAGTCAAACAAGCACCCTTTGGACAACAGTCTGCAGTCACACCTTACCTTTGCCTGGCCAGAGACTCTTGTTGTGTGGGCAGAAATGAAAGTTGACTGAGGAGACACAGCTGCATTTCCATATCTGCAGGGCACCCAGAGGAAGGCTGGGGAGGGACTGTTTGTAAGGGCCTGTGGTGATAGGATGAGGGGCATTGGTTTGAAACTGGAGCAGGGCAGACTTGGGTTGGACATCAGGAAGAAGTTCTTCACAATGGAGGTGGTGGAACACTGGAACAGGTTGTCCAGGGATGTGCTTGAGGCCCCATCCCTGAAGACATTCAGGATCAGGCTTGATGAGGTCCTGAGCGACCTGATCTAGTTGGAAATATTCCTGCTTACTGCAAGGGGGTTGGAGAAGATGACCTTTGAGGGTCCCTTCCAACCCAGTGCATTCTGTGATTCTGTGAAATCACAACCTGGAGCTCTGGAGTGGTGGTGGTCTGCACCCAGGTCTCTCTGCCTGCACCAATTTATCTATCAGCGTGGTGGCTTCACCACTCCTCTGTCACTGCTTCCCAGGCAGTGAAAATGAGGCAGAGAGAGAAGAGAGAGTTTGCTCAGCATGGTGTGGGAGCTGCTGGAAGAAGCTGGGACAGCACCCAACGTCTCAGCCTGCTGCCTCTGTCTAATGGCTGGGCTGAGCTTCCCAAAGGTGCATCCCACCTCCTTTCCTCTGCCTTTGCCATTTTCCTGGTAAATGAGCTGTGAAGTCACAGCAGACTGAAACTTGTCCAAGCCTCCTATCAAAGAGTGAAGGTGCAGCTGGTATTCATCCAGCCCTGTTGTGGGATGAGGTGCATATGCAACGGGGCTCTAGATTTCCATGTGGTCTGTGGGCCTTTTAAACAACCCCAAAGGTTGTTAGAGAGCTTCTGAGGGATTGGTTCCCTCACTGGGTAGTAGGAACTCTTCATTAGTGCTAATGTACACTAAATTAAGGTGGCAATTAGCCTGAGCATATTCATCAGGATGGTGTCTTTTAATAAATTGTGTATTTAACATGATTGCCTTCTATTGCCTTCTGCAGTAATTGCATCTTTTTCTCCTGCAGGACAAGCTTGGCTAGAAGGAGATTCATGGGACACACAGACAGTTAAGGACTGGAACAGACACTGTGGTCACATCCCAGGACTTGTGAAGGTGAGTCTGGTTTACCACATTTCTGTAGCTGCACCTACCCAGCTGTGGTGTGCAGAGAAAAGCAAGGTGTTCCTTCAATGTCTCCAGGGATGGGGCCTCACATCCCTGGGCAACCTGTTCCAGTATTTTATTCCTCTCATTGTGCAGAACTTCCTCCTGATGTCCAACCTAAATCTTCCCAGCTCCAGTTTTGTACCATTGCCCCTCATCCTCTCACTACAAGCCCTTACAAACAGTCCCCCTGCAGCTTTCCTGTAGGTCACTTTCAGATACTGAAATGTAGTTATGTGGTCTCCCTGGAGCCTTCTCTTTTCTGGGCTGAACAACCCCAATTCGTTCAGCCTGTCCTCATAGCAGAGCTGCTCCAGCCCCCTGATCATCTTTGTGGCCATCCTCTGGACCCTCTCCATCAGGTCCATGTCTCTCCTGTGTTGGGGGTCCTAGAGCTGGATGTAGTACTGCAGGTGAGGTCTCAGCAGAGCAGAGCAGAGGGGCAGAATCACCTCTCTTGACTTGCTAGCCATGCTTCTTGTGATGCAGCCCACAATGCCATTGGCTTTCTGGGCTGCAAGTGCCCATTGCTGGCTCATGTCCAGCTTCTCTCCCACCAGCACCCCAAGTCCTTTTCTGCAGGGCTGCTCACAATCTCATCATCCCCCAGCCTGGACTGATATTGAGGGTTGCCCTGACCTAGGTGCAGGACCTTGCACTTTGTCTTGTTAAACCTCATGAGGTTCTCCCAACCCCACCTCTCCAGCCTGTCCAGGTCCCTCTGGCTGCCACCATTCCTGTCCTTCAGACATAGCCCTGAGCAACCTACTCTAGCTTTGAAGTTGTATCAAGCTTTGGGCTGGTTCCAAGTTGGAAGCAGTGAGTGTTTGAACTCACCAGCATCCTGAGGTCCTGTCCAAGCTCACTGTTTCAGTGACTCCATCTCCAAGGCAAAAGGAATGGAGCAATCAAATCCAGTGTGAAAGGGACAGAATCATCACAGAATGGTCTGGGTTGTAGGGGACCTCCCAAGGTCATCCAGTCCAACCCCTCTGCAGTCAGCAGGAACATCCTCAACTAGATCAGGTTGCCCAGAGCCCTGTCAAGTCTCACTTTGAATATCTCCAGGGATGGGTCCCCAACCACCTCTCTGAGCAACCTGTTCCAGTGTTCCACTACCCTCATGGTGCAGAACTTGTTCCTAACATCCAACATGGGGGAGGTTTGGGGTAGAGGAAAGTGTCAGTGGTAGCAAAGAGAACTTTGGAAGCTGTTTTTGGGGGTGTGATTGAGCAAGTGCCCTTAGATGTGAGAAGTTCAAGGTAGCTACAAGGCATGCAGAGCAAACCTCAGAAGGGAGGGAAGAAATGATGGCTGGAGAGGAGAAAAAAATGCAACACCTTTCAAAACCAGACTGCTCTGAACTGGAGACAGCAGCTGGGCTGTTTTCTATCACCACACTGCTGGGGATTTTTTTAGCTTTTTTTTTAATCTAAAATTCTTATTAAGGAGAAAAGGGGGGGGCAGGGAATAGATGTAGAATAATCTGCCTAAGAGACAGCTGAATGTTGCTAGCTGCTTTTGAGACAGAACCAAACGTGCCTCACAGGTCTGAGATGGGACAAGCCAGCATCTGTCAGGCCCTGTCTTCTGCTGTCCTGACTGTTAGTGTTTGCTTAGCATTAATTGTCTCCTGCAGAGGAGAATTTAATCTGTCACAAATTTGGGGACCTGGAGGAGGGCAGAGAAGATCTTTTCTAAAACTAGATCAAGACGTGCAGGCTCACTTTTCAGTCAGGCTCTAGGAAGAGCAGCAGAAATTTGCCCTTTTGTGTGTGTCTGTATGGCTTAAAAAGGGAAATGGAAGCGAAAAAAGCAGCTCTGTGGGTCAGGAGTGTCCTTTCAGGGCAGTTGTTTTGCCCATGGCAGCTTGTCAGCAGGGATGTGAGGTGCCTTCAGCCTGTTAGCAAGGCAGAAGTGGTTTCATCATGACAGTATTTGTAAGTAATGCTCTTGGCATTGTTTTTAAGTACACTCTCCAAAGCCCCAGAGCACTCCTGCATGTGGGACCCTGGTGGTAAGGTATCTCCTGTGCTTCAGCTCTGCCATGAAACAGTTTTAAGTGCTACATAAGAGGTCAGATCACACCTTTAGAGCTGGAAGAATGCAAAAGGACCTGGCAGCCATCATTATCTTGTGCTAGCCCCTGTTGCCTTGTTCAGGTAAGGAATGAGCTCTTCCGTGTAATGAGCTCCACAGGGTCTTGGAGGAAACACAAATGGAGATAGGATGGTGTCATTCCAATTAAAAAATGAGTGTGCTGAGGATGTGCTGGTGTTTTGCAGGAAGAATTGGATCAAGGAGCCTTGAAGACCATGGAGGGAGACTGTCTGAGCTGCATGAAGTACCTGATGTTTCTTTTCAATTTCTTTATCTTTGTAAGTATTTAGAATCTTCTTTCTCCTCTAAATCCTTCTGTTTCCAGCAGCCTGCTGCTCCCCAGCAGGAGAGGCTGTAATTTGGTGAGGCTGCCATGGTACAGAATATCTCCTCAGCTCTGTCTGGGCTGGCAATCACCCAGGGGTCTGCAGCATCCAGAGATGCTCAGACATGCAGCAAGCCAGCTCAGTGGGTCCTGTTGTATCCCCTCAGCTCTCTCTGGGCTGGCAATCACCCAGGGGTCTGCAGCATCCAGAGATGCTCAGACATGCAGCAAGCCAGCTCAGTGGGTCCTGTTGTATCCCCTCAGCTCTCTCTGGGCTGGCAATCACCCAGGGGTCTGCAGCATCCAGAGATGCTCAGACATGCAGCAAGCCAGCTCAGTGGGTCCTGTTGTATCCCCTCAGCTCTCTCTGGGCTGGCAATCACCCAGGGGTCTGCAGCATCCAGAGATGCTCAGACATGCAGCAAGCCAGCTCAGTGGACCCTGTCTCTGAGTCACTCCTGTCCCTGGCAAGGGAAAGCTGTAACTAGTGATATACATGGTCTATCCTTGAATGGGAGAAGAGGTTGTTTTCTAGCCCTGGGTGCCTCACTGAGGATCTCATGAGGAAACACAACCATATCATGTACTCAAAGTTAGAGATGATGGCTTCATCTCACCTGAACTGCAAGAAAGCTGGGGAGGGGCTGCTTCCAAGGGCTTGTGGTGATAGGATGAGGGACAATGGTGTGAAACTAGAGCAGACTAGGTTTAGGTTGGACATCAGCAAGGAAGTTCTGCACAATTAGGGTGGTGAGACACTGGAATAGGTTGCCCACAGAGGTGGTGGAGGCCCCATGACTGGAGATACTCAAGGTGAAACTTGATGGGGGCCTGAGTAACCAGATCTAGTTGGAGGTGTTCCTGCTGACTGCTGACACAGAATCAACCAGGTTGGAAAAGACCTCGGAGATCATCAAGTCCAACCTATTACCCAGCACCTCCTGACAACTAAACCATGGCTCCAAGTGCCACAGCCAATCTTTTTTGGAATACCTCCAGGGATGGTGACTCCACCACCTCCCTGGGCAGCACATTCCAATGGTCAACCACTCTTTCTGGGGAGAACTTTCTCCTCACCTCCAGCCTATATTTCCCCTGGAGCAGCTTGAGACTGTGTCCTCTTGTTCTGCCACTGGTTGCCTGGGAGAAGAGACCAACCCCCACCTGGCTACAGCCTCCTTTCAGGTTGCCCTTGCAGGGTCCCTTCCAACCCAATTCATTCTGTGATTTTTGTGCTACGTGTTCTGAGTAACTCTGTGGCTGTTCTCTTCAGCAGGACAGGTGGGGAGCACCCAGCCAGCCTGCCCTCTGTGGCCAGGGCATGGTTCATATGTGTTCTGTCCCTGGGATGTCCCCTGCAGAGGTGGCAGCAGCTTGACACACAACCTGTCAGCATTAAGAGGGGAGTAAAGAGTTGGTAGAGTGAGCTACCAAGGAATCAAGATGCTTTTGCTGCAAATGATCCATTTAGTGAGCCAGAGCTCTTGCAAGTAGCCTGCTGCCTGCTCAGTGGGGATGTATGGCACAGACAGACACCAGCTCTTTAATCTTTGATCAAATGGTGGCTCTGAATCCATTTGTTTTCTGCAGCAGTTGGTTGATGCTGACCTGTCTCCTCCTCTCTCCTCTCCTTGTGCTGTGACAGCTGGGAGGAGCCTGCCTGCTGGGCGTTGGGATCTGGGTCATCGTGGATCCCACGGGATTTCGGGAGATAGTGGCTGCCAACCCCCTGCTCTTCACGGGAGCCTACATCATGCTGGCCATGGGAGCGATGCTCTTCCTGCTGGGCTTCCTGGGCTGCTGCGGTGCCATCCGTGAGAACAAATGCCTCCTGCTCTTTGTAAGTGTCCTCCCGTGTCAGGTTACACCCAGCCCGGGAGGGGTGGGCTGAAAAGAACCTAGCCCCAGCTGGACAAAGAAACCCGACCCAGGCGGGCAGAGAGGCTTGGTCCCGGCTCCCAGGGGGAGGTCTGTTCCACTCCCCCCTGCTGCCCACCAAAGCTTGCTTAAGTGGAGCCACTGTCCTGTGCTGCTCCTCTGGCTCCTGCCCCTGGCCTGCCCAGCAGACCCTTTGCTGCTCCTGCTGTTGCTTAATAACCACGTGGTGAGGTCTGCTCCCTGCTGCATCCTAAGGACTGCATCTGAAGAGAATCCACGTTTGCACGAGAGAATCCTATGCCAACTCGGCCTGGTTTTGTGTATTTTTTATTCATTTACCCTTTTTCCTTATCCCTTTGTAACTTCCCTTTTACTCAGGTGCCTTTTCTAGTTTGCTAAACTTGATTTTTTTACTTCCAAATCGATTCTAGACTGGTTTCTTTCGTGTTTTACCTCTCGTTTCTCCTCCTGTCTGATTTGCTTTTGCCCTACTGGGAAAAAGGGAGAGGGGAGGCAATCTAGATCTGTTCTGTTTGTGCTTTGGGACTCCAGGAAAGCTTAAACCACACCACCTCACCAACCTTCTCTTGGCCTCTTGGTGCTTCCCAAGGATGGGGGTGACTGCAGAGATGATGTTCTGATAGAGCTACAAAGAATGTGTTTTTCCCTACAGCAGGTTTGAGCCCAGTGGAGTCTGGGAGTGTACTCTGACCCTCTTAAGCTTTCTTTCTAAATGGTCCTCTTTGTTTGGGTTGGTTTTTTTTCTTGTTTTCAATAAGTGACCAGAACTGGTCCTTTCTTGGCCACCCAAACCTCACTGCTCCACTCGTGGATTCATTCTTTGGTGCTTAGCAAAGCAGAGAGAAGATGTAGAGCGAAGACGTCAGCAGCAGTGTCCAGCTCAGCACTGCATGGTGGCCATTTGTTGCAGCTCTTGGCTCCTGCTCTGCTCCAAAACTGAAGCAGCTTCGTCATCTTTGGGTTAAACTTCAGCCTGTGTGGTCATCAAGTGCTATTTACTATGAGTTGGCCACTCAAATAAGTCACATTTGACATCCACCCAGGGAAGTGGGGGAGTCCCCATCCTTGGAGGTGTTCATGTGTAGACATGGCACTTGGGGACATGTTTTAGTAGGCATGGTGGTGTCAGGTTGATGGTTGGACTTGATGATCTTAGAGGTCTTTTCCAACCTTAATGATTCTATGATTGTGGTGCTGCAGGTTTTCCAGCCATTATCTCTGTCTGGAAGGCCATTACCAGTTAGGTACTAAAAGTGAAAATCACGAGTTTGATTTTTCATTTTTGTCAAATGTGGCCTTTTGCTTCTCCCTCTGGGTCTGCTGGGGGTTTGGAGGGGTTTTGTTTGTTTTTAAAATCTTGATCTTGCAATGCTTTGGTGTGATTGTATCTCACACAGCTGCTTCATGGTGCTGAAGAGGCTCATCTCTAACCCTAAACAGAACAGCAAAGTCCTCTTGCTTGAATGCAAACCCATTTTTTTTCCTAGAGATGAGCATGGCATCAGTGAGATAAATCCTCTCTGGCCCTTGGCTCACCCCTTGAATTCACAACCTGCAAACAAGAGCTCTTCTCTGGAAGCCATTATGGGTTTGATTTCTAGTGCCTGGCCTCAGAAGTAAATCAGAAACCCAAACGCATCACCTGTGGGGTCATGGAGATCTGCCCAGAGCAGCCTAATGAAATGCAAAGGATCAAACCCAATAAGCCTGAGGTGACTTCAAAGCCTGTCCCTCTCAGATTGAGCACCTAGGAGTTATGTTTGATGAGAAATATTGATTGAAAGTGAATGAGGAGAGTTAGTATTTCCATTTCAGACCGTGTCTGCTGCATACAGCTTGGGCACTTAGCTGGAGCTCTGGGCCAGGCTCTCTCCTGATTTAACATCACAGAGCTACACCAGGGTTTGAGTGTTCCTCCTGGTGTTTTAGTTATACTTCAGTGCACTCAATTTTGTGGTTATTACTTTTCTGACTCTTAGAAGTAGTTCTGAGCCCTGCTGCTTTATTTCCTTTCCTTTTATTCTTATTTTATTTTATACTTGGAATGTGAGAAATATATGAGCTGGAAGCAATGCCCTCGACTAGGAGCAACTCTGCAAGTCATTACTGGATGAGGAATTAGTGTTCCACTTTGATCAGGTCTTCCAGGCCTTCTAGTACCAAAGTCAGCTCTGGTATCAAAGTCAGCTCTGATAAACCACCTGCCAGCAGTGAAGAATGTGGATGAGGATCTCTGCTGATGCCAAGTGAGGAGAGAGAGACGTTGCTGATGTCTGCTTTTTGGGGAGCCACACCAGCTGGGGTTGAATTGCACCTGTAAGTTTCAGGCCTTGAGAAGGCAAACCCTTCGTGATCACGTACCAGAGAGCTTGGCAACACCTTGTAAAGGCAGTGATAGGCTGATTCAGGCTGCTGGTACCTGGGGAGAAGGTGCTAGATCAAATCAAGTCTGCTTGCCAAAGTTGTTAAAGAATTGATGAGGCAGAGAGCTGCCCGAGTGAGATTTCCCAGCGATGCATAATGTATGTCTGAAGCTTTTAGTCCAACTGTAAACAGGAATTAGAAGGGACAGAGATGCACAACTGCAGCTCCTCTAGGTTCTGTCTTCTGTGTTTGCCAGGACTTATTTTTCAGCAAGCCACTTGTCTTTTGGTCAAAACCCATCCCTGTGGAACCAAACGTGTTGCATTCAGCACAAGGCTGTGAAGTGTTTCTAGATTTCCCCCAGCATTTGGTCTTGGTTCACAAAAAGCAACAGACATTGGCCTGCAGATCAGACACTGAATAACTTCTGGGTTGTGCTAAACACCCTCTGCCTGCAAAGGGATGCCATGAAAATCAGAATCCAAAGTGCTGTTGAGCATCCAATGCTGCACCACGGGACTGAGTTTGACCCTGCGAGAGGAGCAGTCTGTATCAGGTTTGTTTGGCTTAGGGCTGAGTGCAGGCATCCTGGTTTAGACTCCTGTAAAACAGATGCTGAAACTTCTCAGCATGAAAACATGGATCCCTTGGGTTAAAGGGGGTTAGGGGACTGGAGATGAGGATAGGTTGAGAGACCTGGAGCTGTGCAAGGAGCTGTGTTGTGCCCTAATGAGGCCACAGCTGGAGTGCTGGGGCCAGTTCTGAGCTCCCCAGTTCAAGACAAACAGGGAACTGCTGGAGAGAGTCCAGCAGAAGCTGCAAAGCTGCTGAGGGGCCTGGAGCATCTCTGTGAGGAGGAAAGGCTGAGAGCCCTGGGGCTGTTGAGCCTGGAGAAGAGCAGCCCCAGAGGGGATCTGAGCAATGCTCAGCAAGAGCTGAACAATCTGAGGATCTGTGGGGCTCAAGAGGATGGGACCAGACCCTTCTCAGTGGTGCTCAGTGACAGCATGAGGGACAGTTGGCACAAAATGGAACCCAGGAGGTTCCACCTGAACATGAGGAGAAACTTAATTGGCATGAAGGTGCTGGAAGCCTGGAGCAGGCTGCCCAGAGAGGTTGTGGAGTCTCTGGAGAGATTCCAAACCCGGATGGCCATTGTGATCCTGGGCACCCTGCTGTGGGTAACCCTGTGTGAGCAGGGGGGGGACTAGATGATCCCCAGAGGTCCCTTCCAAACCCAGCATTCTATGATTCTGTGTGAGGGGCAATTGCTGCTCTTTTTTGAGCAGCATCACTGAAATAGGAATGGTGGGTGTGAAAAAAGAACATGAAGCGTTGGTTTGAGAACACTTTTGATAAACCATCAGCAGGAGCTGAACCGGGCCTTTTGACTAATATGCAAGCCCTCACTCCTCAGAATGTTCACCTTGGATGTGGAGGGTGCAGTGCTGGGTCTCAAGCATCAGTTTGGATGCAAGGCTGCAGAGTCCCAAGCAGTAACCAGTTGAGTCCTCTCATGTATCCTATGAAGGCAGATTGAGAGAGTTGGGGCTGTTTAGTCTGGAGAAGAGAAGGCTCCCAGGAGACCTTCTTGTGGCCTTCCAGGATCTGAAGGGGGCTCCAAGAAAGCTGGGGAGGGACTTCTGAGGGTGTCAGGGAGTGATAGGACTGGGAGGAATGGAGCAAAACTAGAAGTGGGGAGATTCAGATTGGATGTCAAGAAGAAGTTCTTCCCCATGAGGGTGGTGAGAGACTGGCAGAGGTTGCCCAGGGAGGTGGTGGAAGCCTCATCCCTGGAGGTTTTTGCAGCCAGGCTGGATGTGGCTGTGAGCAGCCTGCTGTAGTGTGAGATGTCCCTGCCCATGGCAGGGGGGTTGGAACTGGATGATCCTTGAGGTCCCTTCCAACCCTGATAATTCTATGATTTCAGTAATCAGTTTAATAAGCAGATTTTTGAGTCTTCTTAAAATGCAGAATGAGAGCAAGTCCTCAAACACTGCTGATCCATCTTCTTTCTCCCACCAGCCCTCATAGCTGCTGGTGGTTTTCTTACAGTAATGGTTACAAATCTGCAACACACACTGCTCATTCAATGTATGTGTGAATCCATTTGGGAATGGTAATGAAGCTTTTCACAGAGAGAACCTGGGAATGGCTTCTTCCACTTCTGCACAGACCTTGTGCTGGAGCTTGGGTGAACATTGCATCTCCTGGTAATCAGTAAATGAAATGCAATTAGCAGGGTGATGGGATTAATCACTTGATCACCACCTTAGACCTCTTTGTCACTATTCAGAGATCCCTTGATGGATGATGAGGTGAATTTGCAAAGCAGCCTTCGTTCTCATCACTTGTTCTTTGCCCTCCTGTAGTGAAATTAAAAACAAAGCGGGCTTGAGCAGGAAAGAGAGAAGCCACAGAGAAAACTCCAGCAGAAAGAATAAATTAGAGAGGTGCAGCCAGTTCAGCAAAACCAAGCAACAGCATTCCAGTAGCAACCAAAGGCCCTGCTCACCCAACTCTTCCTTTGAGCCCAGACTTCAATTCTTTTGTTTCCACTGCAGAAGCAGGAAGGTAAATGGGACAGGGTGTTGTGTGCACTTTTCCAGTGGGGAAGAATCACTCAGAGCTCTGCTCCTTGACAGCAAACCAGCGTTTTGCCCACTCCAAGCAGGTAGTTTGAATTCCTTCCCCATTACTGAAGTGCACAGTGTGCAGCGTTTCAGACACCGCTGATAAATGATGGCTTGGGGATCACCACAGCATTTCTGGCCCCATCTGCCTGCCTTCTGCTATCAGGAAGACCTTCAACAACCTTCTCATACAGAAAAACCTATCCAGACTTCCCTTGTGCCAGTTTCTACTTGGTGCTTCAGCCACCTTCATTAGTCATGGGTCCCACGTGTTTATTAACCTCTGGGGGATGCAGCCTCACTGGTTCTCCATTCACTCCTGATTCTCTCATATGGTCCCCAAATCTGAGTTAGTTTATAAACATTCACTCAGTCTGGTTAAATCACCTTTGAGTCTGTGGGCTGGATCTTGGGACCCTTGAACTGTAGAAGGGCTCTCAGAGGGGGATTTCCCATTATAAGGAAATTAAAAATGTCCTTCCAGTTCAGACCTAGGGTTCCTCAAGCCCACTATTTTGTCTTCAGGAATGGAAATAAATCTTCTTCTGGGTGAGGCTGTGAGCCTAGCCACTTTCTGTTCTGTTCCCATAGTTGTTAGAGGGCACATCCCTGCCTGCTCCTTTTGCTGATCATTATGGAGTGAAGCAGCATCAAACTCATGTGGAGGCATCAATGTCACTGAGAACTGATCCCAAAGGCAGGCTGAGTCCTTAGCTCCTTGATGTCAGTGAGTGCTTCCCTGCCCTGGCAGATTTCCTTCAACACTCTTTTGTCCTCTCCTTGAGTTTTACCTCTTATCTGTGTCCAGTTTTCTCTGCCACCTTCAGGCAGGAGGGTCTGAGTGTGGAGGCTGTGGAACAGGAATTGCTCTGGGTAGACAAGGTTCTGGGGACAGCACCCTCTCAGCAAGATGTTGGTGTCTGTGGGGATGAGACCTCTTCAGAGCATCTGGTTTACATCTGTGGTGAAGGCATAGTGAACCACTCAGTCTTGGTGACATCACAGAAACAAGATGTCTTCACTCAGGCTGAAGACCAAGAGTTTAGACCAAAGCAAAACAAAGTTGTAAGGGCACCAGAGTGAAAATACACTTCCAGCTTAAACTGAACCACCACATGCCCCTCTGCTTCCATTTCTCTTTCCTGGAATGATGATGGCATAAGTGTGATGGTTTTCCTTCAAACTGGATGCCTTTTTCTCTTTTGCTACCACCCACCCAGTCTGCCAGCCACTGCTGTCTGTCAGGTCTGCAGCATGCCCTTGGTGTAGGGATAAGAACACGAACCCTTTGGATACCGTATGAGACGGGAGTGCTCCTTGCACAAGCAAATGGAAAAGCATCATGAGGCTTTGCCAGCTTTCTGTAGAGGTTCTGAAGGGTTAACACTTAACCCAGCACAACCCTATTGTATGAAGGGGAATATTAACCAAGGCTGAGTTTGCCCTGAAAAGCAGAATGGTCATAGATGTAAGTAAGTTCCAGCACCTCCTTCCATACTGAATGAGCCATGACCATGCTGCTTGTGCTGTGCTGAGGAGTGTGTGTGCAGATCCAGGTATGTGATACAGATCCATGAATCAGGGCAGTGCAGCCCTGGATGAGCACTGCACAATCATAGAACCTTCTCCATCAAAGCAGGCTTTACTCGTTTAACCTGGGGCAGATTTATCAGGAGATGCTACAGGTCCTCCCTTTTCCTCATTTGAAGCAAGCTCCCATGTCCTGTGGCACGGTCAGACAGAGGCTGTGTCTGCTGCAGGCTGGTTTTAATTATCAGGAAGCCTGGGGGGCAGGGGGAAGAAGTTTCCTTAGTTATTTTTAACACCTCTTTGGTGACCAGCAAAGCCCAGTGTTCCTGTTCCCTGTGGCACACACCTAATGGTATGGTTTATTTTGTGCCTTCTCTCTTCCAGTTCTTCATGTTCATCCTGTTGATCTTCCTGGCAGAGCTCTCAGCTGCAATCCTGGCTTTTATCTTCAGAGAAAATGTGAGTATCCCAAAGGTGGGCAGATGCTGAGCCCTGGTAGGACTGTACCCAGCTGGAGCACGGTGTTAGGTGGTGGCTGATGTGTTTGTAGAGCCATTTTTTCTATTGGAGAAGCCATCAAACACATTTAATTACCACCCAGCACACCAGTGACTGCTAACTGATGCGTGCAGGATGGATGCTTGATGGGCGCAGGAGATGCACACTGAGGGGGCTGCTTAAATCTGGAGTCATTAGAGCCCTCCTGGTTCTTTTGCAGCCCGACCAGCTGCAGATTCCATCAGAGAGAAGTTTTATAACCAAGTCTCACTGAGATTAAAAGCAGCTCTTTTCTTTTTTTCAGTGTAGCCTATGCTCAACATGAATATTAATGATGCAATCTCCTGTTTTCCCCAGCAGAGACAAAACCTCCCTTCTGCATCTTCTTATGTTCCTTCTTGACTTCTCATGTTCTGCTGCTGGCTAGATGCCTCTCAATATTGCTTGCAAGATATCCCTCCTGACCTGCCCTGAGCAAGTCTCCCCATATCCTATTTTGTGTCCATAAAAGATCCTTTGCAACCCAAACAGATTGTCCAGAGAAGCTGTGGTGGCTCCAACCCATGTTCGAAGCCAGGTTGGATGGAGCCTTGAGCAACCTGGTCTAGTAGAAGGTGTCCCTACCCATGGCAGTGGGGGTGGAGCTAGATGGCCTTTTGGAGCTAGATGGCCTTTTGGAGCTAGATGGCCTTTTGGAGCTAGATAACCTTTTTGGATCTAGATAGCCTTTTGGAACTAGATAACCTTTTGGGTCTTAGATGGCCTTTTGGAACTAGTTAACCTTTTGGATCTATGTGGCCTTTTGGAACTGGATAACCTTTTGGATCTTAGATGGCCTTTTGGAACTAGATGACCTTTTGGATCTAAATGGCCTTTTGGAACTGGATAACCTTTTGGATCTTAGATGGCCTTTAGGAACTAGTTAACCTTTTGGATCTAGATGGCCTTTTGGAACTAGATGATCTTGAAGGTTCCTTCATTCTATGAATCTAAAGTCCTGTGCAAATTGAATGGCTGCTGGTCAGACCTGGCTGAACACAAGATGGGGAGGATGGGACCAAATTACTTCTAACAGGACTTTTTAATTGAATTTACTCTACATGGCTCTGAGTCTTGGCAGGTTAAAAGTCACACTTCAGCCACGTTCTTGTTAATGTATTTTAGCTGCAGTGCAAAAGGTTATGGGAATGGTTTTGTGGTTGTGGTGGTGTTGGGTTGATAGTTGGACTTGATGATCTCAGAGGACTTTTCCAACCTTAATGATTCTATGCTTGCCCTGTTAACAGGATGCTGGTCCTTCTCTCTGTGTTTTCATGTGATGCAGCCTTTTGCTGCTGTGCATATTATATGGTCACCATCCCTCCCCCGCACTAGCAGTAACCTTTTAGTACATCAGTAATAAGCCCAGTCTCATTTGTTTCTCTTACCACAGATCCACAGATTGCATTGGGTTGGTAAGGGACCCTCAAAGGTCATCTTTTCCAACCCCTCTGCAGTCAGCAGGGACACTTCCAGCTAGATGAGGCTGCCCAAGGCCACATAAAGTCTGATCTTGAATGTCTCCAGGGATGAGGCCTCAACCACATTCCTAGACAACCTGTTCCAGCATTTCACCACTCATTGTGAAGAACTTCCTCCTGATGTCCAACTTAAATCTACCCTGCTCCAGATGCAAACCATTGTCCCTCATCCTATCCCTACAAGCCCTTCTAAACAGTCCCTCCTCAGCCTTCCTGTAGGTCCCCTTTGGATATTGAAGCATGCTTATGTGGTCTCCCTGAAGCTTTCTTTTCTCCAGGCTGAACAGCCCCAATTCTTTCAGCCTGTCTTCATAGGGGAGGTGCTCCAGCCCTCTGATCATCTTTGTGGGCTCCTCCAGACCTTCTGCATCAGGTCCATGTCCTTCCTGTGTTGAGGGTCCCAGAGCTGGACTCAGCACTCCAGGTGAGGTCTCACCAGAGCAGAGCAAAGTGGCAGAATCACCTCTCTGGATCTGCTGGCAGTGCTGCTTTGGATGCAGCCCAGCATCAAAACCAGCAAAGGTTTGTGTAGTTCTTTGATGATCTTTGAGGTCTTTTCCAACCTTATTGATTCTGTGATTCTTTCATGTTCCTACCTGAAGAGCCTCACTACAGTCAGTCCATCTTTGAACTATGACTTTGAGTGATGGCTGGGAAAAAAACCCCATGGGTCAGTAGAATTGATCACTGATGACTTTATTTATTTGTTTGTTTGATCTCTTTAAGCAGTAAGAGAACATAGAGCACAGCCCCTGCACTGAACATGCCAGGAACATGGCATGAGCATAGCAGGGCCACAGAAAATGGTGATTCTCTTGAGCCAGGATCTATTTTTATTTTTATTCATACCAAAACATTTGGCTAAGCAAAGAATCAGGACTTAGGAGGCTCACAGCAGGGCAATGTGGTGTTTGTGTGGTAGGATGCTCTTAGGGATTAGTCAGGGGTGGGGATTCTTTTTCCCCTTGTATAAGCGGGTGGTCTTTTGTCTTTGCCTCAGATCTGAAGGCAATGGGGATGGGACAAGGCTCTGGGGATGGGACTGGGGGCTTCATTCCAGCTTAGGCTTGGAGACCCTGCCCTCATGGCAACAGCTACTGCTCCATCAGTAGGTCGCAGCATGGGGGGTCTGGTGTGTCCTGGCCATTACAGCTCTGCTGTTAGGGAGAGTTTAGAGAATTCCTTAGGTTCAGCAGCAGACCTTACATGCAGACACTGCCCAGCAGACCCAGGTACAGGCTTCAGGGCAGAGAGAGAACTTGATCCCTGGTGAGCAGGGGCTGGGTGAACAGCTAGCAGCTGCCTGCTCCCAGCTCCCATCTTCCCTGTGGGAAACTGGTTGAAAGTACCAGAAACCATCCAGGCTCTCTGCAGGTCCTGTGTGCAAGGTGACTCCTCCATGTAGCCAGGAGCCTGCTTACATCTGCCTCTGGGCAATGCATTGGTACCTTCCAGTACTTTGTCAGCCTTTCAGTGCTTCAAGGGGCTGATCAGAAAGCTGGGGACAGACTTTTTATCAGGGCCTCTTGGGACAAGACAAAAGGGGAGGGATGGATTTGAACTAAAAGAGGGAGATTTAGACTGGAGAGAAGGAAGAGATGTTTTACCCTGAGTGTGGTGAGACCCTGGCCCAGACTGTCCAGAGAGAGGTGGTAGAAGCCCCATCCCTTGAACCATCCCAGAGCCCTGAGCAACCTGCTCTAGTTGAAGGTGTCCCTGCTGGACTGGATGACCTTTAAAGGTCCCTTCCCACCCTGACCAGTCTGTGATTGTGTGGTGGGAGCCGTGGGACGTGTGAGGATATGTTGCCTGGCGAGATAAGGTCACGGTGCTTATTCTAGACTTCTGTGGCATCTGGCAGTGTTTTGTGAGATAAAACTTGAAGGAGAACAAACTTCTCCCTGTCTTGAGCTTGTCTCCTTGTTTGCAGCACCAGCTTCCCACTCTGTCAGCTTGACTGACAGGAAGGGGTTTTGTGTTAATGGGAAGGGATGAAGAGCGTCAGAGCCTGACATAGCTGAAGGTGGCTCCGGGCAGAAGTTAAGCTCAGGCTGCAGAGTCTTGTGGTTTGTTCTCTCCTCAGGTTTCTTCTGAAAAGACAAAAGGAAACACCACCAAAACCACCCTTGTTTTGCTGTTGCTGTGTATTGCAGTGGTAGCCTCTCTGGCAGAGCTCCTTAAGCTCCTTTTAGCCACTTCTCATGGCTGATTTTGCTGTCATCTTTTGGTTAGGCTGAGGCTGGATGGCTCCACACAATGTCCGTGGGGACAGAGGTGGTCCTCCAGTGACTCCATGTCGGGAAGCATTCTTCACAATAGCAAATGAAGGTCAAGCTTAGGTGTGGTTTTCCCTGCAAAATGAGTTATTTTCAAGCTGTGTGGTGGGAAATGCTCATTTAGGCAACCTAAAATCCTTGGAAGCTGACCAAGTGGGTTCCTGTGATGGTCATTGCACCACTGGGTGCATAAAGTGAGGCAGAAGAGGAAGATAAATTCTATCTATCTGTTGGTTTTCCAGGTGCTGTGGAGTGCAGCTTTCTCTTGTGTGGTGTTTCACATCCAAAACAGCTGCCAAACACTCGTCAGAGTTAAATTATTAATAGCTGAGAGAGTGTAAGAAATCCAGAGGCAAAAAAAAAAGGGAGACAAGAGATGTTTTCTGCTGAGATTTGACATGAGAGTAAGAGTCACTGAAGCAGAGGGGGAGGTGGTGGTGGGGTGAGTGAAAGTGGTGCTCTCAGTGAGCCTCTGCGATCTGCAAGGCCAAAGGACTGTTTCAAAGCAAGCTCTGAAGAGCAAGGCTGGTGTTAATCAGCTGTGGGAGTAGCAGAGTTTATCTCCCTTTGTAAAGGAGGCTTTGGAGGGTGGAGAACCCTTTTTCACCTGGAGGACCTCCCATAAAACAATGTCTTCCTTGAACAGGAGAGACAGACCATGAAAGGGTTGCACTTGATGATCTTAAAGATCTCTTCCAACCTAAACAACTCTGATTCCATGAAGGAGTGATCTTACCTAGGTACAGGGATTCCTTTTTGTTTGCCCTTCAGATATTTGACTCTTCTTAGTGAACTGTCTTAGCAAACAGGAAAAGGAGATGGTAGGAACAGATGATTCCTGTGGCAGAGTTTTGGATGGAGCCAGAGTGCTTGGATTTTTAGCCCCATTTCTGACACAACAGTCAAGTCCCTTTGGTTTCTGACACCTGTTGCTTCAGAAGTGAGGCAAAACCTGAAGAACATGAGCCATCCATGCCTCAGGTCTCTTGGATGGAATCACAGAATCATTAAGGGTGGAATAGACCTCTGAGATCATCAAGTCCAACTTTCTACCCAATACCTCCATGACCACTAAACCATTTCAAGTCTTTGTCTTTCCCAGCAGTGAGGCCACACCAATTCTTAAGACTTTTGGAGGTACCTTTGGAGACCTTGTGCATAGTTTAAATTGAAGCATTGGTTTAGCTAAAAATGAATGAAAAAGAAAAGGATAAATGTTGCTTTGAACTCCTTACAAAAGAATTGATGGTTTCTGACCTTTCTCCTAAGCATCTCCCCACATCAGCAGCTCTTAATGCTGGTCCTTGGCTGCGTGCTGAGCTCCTTGAAGGCTCTCACCCCACCAAAGGCAGACTCTTGCTGGGCAGAAGGGAGTGGGGCTTCTCCAGGAAGCTTGAGTAGCTCTGCTGAGGACAGCAGCAGACCCATTTGGCTGCACAGAGGGAGGCTGGGATGCATCCTGCCTGCTCCAGAGAGGGCTCTGTGTGCAGGACTGGCCCCAGCTCCGATGGGGACACAAAACCTCTACGTGCCAGCAGCTCGAGAGCCTTCACACGCAGCCACAAAGCAGAGGCTGTCACCTGCAGCCCCATCCTTGGCTCCCTGCTCAGCTTCCATGTGCAAAATCAGTTTAGGAGAGGAAGTTCTTCAGCTGCTGAGCAGGATGGAAGCAGGAAGAGCAGCGCTGTTCTGTGTCAGAAATGTGAGGATGTGCCAGGCAGAAGCAGATGGACAGAAGCATGTCCTGTTTTCCAGGCAGGCACCAGAACAGCTGGAAAAACCCACATCTGGATGGCTCTTCATTGTCCATGATGTAACTGTGTGTTGTCAGAAGTGTGTGGAAGATCTGTTTTGAGTAGTAGGTCCTCTGCTCCCTTCTGAATGGCTCTTGCCACAGCACTCCAAGGTGCAGCGACCCCATCAGTGCCATCCCTGCCTTCAGTGAGGGTGGGGAGAACTTCAGCTGCTCAGGACAAACAGTTGAAGAGCCACAGCAGTTGGAAGCAGTTATTTTCCTGGCAGAGCAGGGTTTGGTTTAGGCCAAGTCTCATAAAACTCACAGACAAACTCAGAGCAATTTCCTCTGGGGTTGCTGCTGTCAAAATAAAGGTTTCACTTTGTATTTAAATGACTCCTTTGTTTCAGGCCCCTCCAAAGGCAGACAGCTGGGATTAGTACCAACAGCAATATCAGTTTCAAAGCCCACACTTCAGGAACAGAGAAGCAGCAACAAGATGTGCTGCTGTCTCTGCAGGGTGGAGAAAGTACTCTGAGAAAGGGAAGTGTACTTTCTTAGTACTCATCCTCACTCCAAGAAGGACATTGAGGTGCTTGAGAGGGTCCAGAGAAGGGCAATGAAGCTGGTGAAGGGTCTGGAGAACAGGGCTGGTGAAGAGCAACTGAGGCAGCTGGAGTTGTTTAGTCTGGAGAAAAGGAGGTTCAGGGGAGACCTTCTGGCTCTCCACAACTCCCTGAAAAGAGGTTGGAGCCAGGAGGAGCTTGGTCTGTTTTCCCTAGGAACAAGTGATAGCCTCAAGTTGGGCATTAGAACAAACTTCCCTGGGCACAGGCTGCCCAGGGAGGTGGTTGAATCTCCATCCCTGGAGATGTTTACAAGAGGCAAAGATGTGGTGCTCAGGAACATGCTTTAGCACCAGCCTTGGCAGAGTTAAACAAGAGTTGGTCTTGATGATCTTCAAGGTCTTTCCCAACCAAAACAATTCTATGATTCTGTGGAAGGAGAATGCTGAGGACGTACTTCACCATCTGTGCTCAGCTCTGGTTAGACCACACCTTGAGTCCTGTGTCCAGTTCTGGGCCCCTCAGATCAGGAAAGATGTTGAGATGCTGGAAGGTGTCCAGAGAAGAGCAGCAAAGCTGGGGAGGGGTCTGGAGCACAGCCCTGTGAGCAGAGGCTGAGGGAGCTGGGGGTGTTTAGCCTGCAGAAGAGGAGGCTCAGGGCAGACCTCATTGCTCTCTACAACTGCCTGAAGGGAGGTTGTAGCCAGGTGGGGGTTGGGCTCTTCTCCCAGGCAAGCAGGGACAGAATGAGAGGACACAGTCTCAAGCTGTGCAAGGGGAGGTTTGGGCTGGATGTGAAGAAGAAATTCTTCCCAGAAAGAGAGATTGGCCATTGGAATGTGCTGCTCAGGGAGGTGGTGGAGTCACCATCCCTGGAATTGTTTAAAACCAGCCTGGATGAGGCACTCAGTGCCATGGTTTAATTGATTAGACGGTGTTGGGTGAGAGTTTGGACTTGATGATCTTGAAGGCTGCAGAAGGACTGTTTGCAAAGGCCTACAAGGACAGGACGAGGGGCAGTGGTTTGAAATGAGAGCAGAGCAGATTGAGATTGGGTGTGAGGAACAAGTTCTGCACCATGAGGGTAGTGGAACACTGCAACAGATTGTCAGGGAGGTGGTTGGGGCCCCATCCCTGGAGATATTCAAGGTGAGTCTTGACAGGGCTCTGGGCAACCTGCTCTAGTGGAGGATGTCCCTGCTGGCTACAGAGAGGGTTGGACTGGATGACCTTTGGAGGTCCCTTCCAACCCAAACCATTCTATGATTCTAGGTGTTCCTTGTGGCAATATTTGTAAAAGGGAAGCTGGTATGAACTGACATTTTGTGGTCTTGTAAAGAGTCAGCAGAGCCTCCTCCTTCTCTCCTTAAATTGTGTGCAAGGCTTAGAGAGGAAACAAAGCACGCAGTGCTGGTGCTCTTGGTGCCCACCCACCCCTCTCATCCATATGGATCCCTCTGTGTGATATTTCACATTGCATAGCAAGAACCCCAAGCCAACATGTAGCAGCAGCCTGTGTCACTGCCTCTGCAGTGCTGTGTGAACAGCAGGAAAAAAACAACCAGAGGGCCTTTTCCAGGCAGCTTCCCTCCTGATCCTGCAGACACACAGGGCTGGATCCAGCTGAATCCAACCCCCCTCACGTGGCAGAGGGGTTTGCCTGCATGGGTCTCAAAGGTGCTTTGTAGGAAGGACCACACAAGTGAGGAGCTGTTGGCAACCTGCAAAGGGCATTCCTTCAAGTTTTCATCCAGAGGTGGTATTAAATCAAGGGTGTTTGGTTTAACAAGTCTGTTAAGTTTGGATCTTTACTACTCCTCCAGAGTGTCATTTCAAGGGGTCTAACTTTTTGAGAGGGCTCTGAGCCAGAATCTTCATGCAGTTTTTCTCCCTCTTTTACTGCAAGGAGTAAATGAAATTCCACATGTCCATATCCTTGACCTTAGGGAAAATGTGTAAATTATCTAAACACTGGAAATAGAGGATTCTCCCCCTCCCAGCCCCCATAGGTTAGATAATCTAAAATATTGTCAGGGAAGTGGTATCCTTTTTTGTCTCTGTTTTTTACTGATTCATAAATTGATTTGTAAACTAGTTAATTCATTAATTAATCAATTTGGAGAAGAGAAGGCTCCCAGGAGACCTTCTTGTGGCCTTCCAGGATCTGAAGGGGGCTACAAGAAAGCTGGGGAGGGACTTTTGAGGGTGTCAGGGAGTGATAGGACTGGGGGGAATGGAGCAAAACTAGAAATGGGGAGATTCAGATTGGATGTTAGAAGAACTTCTTCCCCATGAGGGTGGTGAGAGACTGGCAGAGGTTGCCCAGGGAGGTGATGGAAGCCTCATCCCTGGAGGTTTTTGCAGCCAGGCTGGATGTGGCTGTGAGCAACCTGCTGTAGTGTGAGGTGTCCCTGCCCATGGCAGAAGGGTTGGAACTGAATGATCCTTGAGGTCCTTTCCAGCCCTAACAATTCTGAGATTCTGTAACTTGAACATTTCCTACCCATTATGAGATTTTATTATTTTTTACTTCCTTTTCATTCCCAGAAAGTTTCACGTTAGGGCTTCCTTCTGCTTTCTCACACATGGATGTAAACTCAGAGCAGTTCCCCCATGGTTAGTAGAGAACCAGGTGATTTAAAAAGAGAAGTGAGGGGGAAATGATGCTTTGGTTGCAGGCCTGATGAAGCAGAGTCAGATTATTGACTGTTTGGGAGTGGATTTGAAGGTAGATGTGGTTTATCTTGATTTCAGGAAAGCATTTGACAGTGTCTCCCACAGCAACCTCACAGCTAAGCTGAGGCAGTGTGGTCTGGATGATCAGGGAGTGAGGTGGATGGGAACTGGTTGAAGGAAAGAAGTCAGAGAGTTGTGGTCAATGGGACAGAGTCTAGTTGGAGACCTGTATCAATTGGAGTCCCTTAGGGGTTGGTACTGGGACCAGAGCTGTTCAATATATTTATCAATGACCTGGATGAGGGCAGAGAGTGCACTGTCAGCAAGTTTGCTGATGGCACCAAACTGGGAGCAGTGTCTGACACAGGAGGGTTGTGCTGTCATTCAGCCAGACTGAGACAGGCTGAGAGCTGGGCAGGGAGAAATTGAATGAAATTCAACAAGGGTAAGGGTAGAGTCTTGCACCTGGGAAAGAACAACCCCATGGAGCAGGAGAGGTGGGGACTGAGCTGCTGGAGAAACAGACCTGGGGGTCCTAGTGGACAACAGGATGCCCATGAGCCAGCAATGTGCTCTTGTGGCTATGAAGGCCAATACCATTCTGGAGTGTATTAGAAGAGTTGTGGGTGTAGGTTGAGAGAGGTTCTCCTGCCCCTCTACTCTGCCCTGCTGAGGCCACTTCTGGAATATTGTGTCCAGTTCTGGGCCCCTTAGGTCAAGAAGGACCTCAGGGAACTGCTTGAGAGAGTCCAGCCCAGAACCACAAAGCTGCTGCAGGCAGTGGAGGTGCAGAAGGGAGCTTTGGGAAGGGCCTGGGAAGGATGTGGCAGCAGCCTTCACATCTCCACTTTTCTGTTTGTTTCAGCTGACCAGAGAGTTTTTCACCAAGGAGCTGAAGAAGCATTATCTGAGGAACAACGACACAGATGTCTTCTCTTCCACCTGGAACTCTGTCATGATCACAGTAAGTGACCCAGATGGCTACCTCTGGCTTTCAGTCTGGGTGCAGAAGGCCATGGTGTTGCATGGAGCTTCCACCTTCCAGGCTACCTCAGGACTATTCCCAGCCAAGAGTAGCCATAAACTGGTGCCACATAATGGCTCCTGTGGAATGAGTTGGTGGGTGGCAGATTAGGTAGGAGCATGGACCTGGGGGTGGTGATTTACAGCTCTCTGAAGATGAGCCAGCAGTGTGCCCAGGTGGCCAAGAAGGCCAGCAGCATCCTGGCCTGCATCAGCAGTAGGGTGGCAGCTGGAGTAGGGCAGAGAATTTCCCCCTGTACTCAGCACTGGTAAGGCCACACCGTGAATGTTGGGTTCACTTTTTTGCCCCTCACTCCAAGAAGGACATCAAGGAGCTGTAATGTGTCCAGAGAAGGGCAGCAAAGCTGGGGAAGGGCCTGGAGAGGAAGTCTTTTGAGGGCCAGCTGAGAGAATTTGGGTTATTTAGTCTGGAGAAGGGGAGGCTGAGGGGAGACCCTCTCACTCCCTGAAAGGAGGATGGACTGAGGTGGGGGTTGGGCTGTTGTCCCTGGTATCTGATGATAGAACAAGAGGAAAGGGCCTGAAATTGTGACAAAGAAGGCTGAAGTTGAATATTAGAAAAAATGTCTTTGCTGCAAGAGTGGTCAGGGATTGGAACAGGCTGCCCTGGTTGGTGCTGGAGTGCCCATCCCTGGAGGTGTTCAAGAAATGTGTGGCCATGGCACTTTGGGACATGGTTTAATGGCCATGGTGGTGCTGGGTCTATGGTTGGGCTCAGTGATCATAGAGGTCCTTTCCAACCCAAACAATTCTAGGATTCTGTGGCTAATGGAGTATTTTCAGATATATTAGGCATGAAAATTGACCTTGTTACTCCAGCCTTATTCTGGCAGGTTACAGAGTGACTGTCACTGGGGTTGGAGGTGGTGTTATCTACTAGAAGGAGCTCTGTGTGTGTGTACACCTGAGAACAGCATGCTGAGCACAGCCTGAGGTGTAGCTCCTCAGGAGGGAAGAGCAGGATGTCAGGCTCTGCAGATGAAAAGTCAATTTTAATCTTAAAAGAAAAGGATGATTGCTGCCCTTCACACTGATCCAGGGCTTTAATAAAGACATTTCCTTTTGCTGACTGAAAGGAGACAGAGCCAGGCTATGACTTGAATCCGTAAAAAGGACCTGACTTGAATCCTGAAAAGGGACCTTGCTCAAATCACTCAGGCAGGAGCAATCCTGGCCATTAGCTGTGGGGAGAGCAGGCAGGAGCTGCTCTTGTGGCCAAGAAAGCCAATGCCAGTCTGGGGTGGCTTAGAAGGGCTGTGGTTAGTAGGTCCAGAGAGGTTCTCCTGCCCCACTACTCTGCCCTGCTGAGGCTGCATCTGGAATATTGTGTCCAGTTCTGGGCCCCTCAATTCAAGAAGGACCTCAGGAAACTTCTTGAGAGAGTCCAGCACAGAGCCACAAAGCTGCTGAAGGGAGTGGAACATCTTCCATATGAGGAGAGCCTGAGGGAGCTGGGGCTCTTTAGCTTGGAGAGGAGGAAACTAAGGGCTGACCTCATTCATGTTGATAAAGATGTGCAGGGGGAGTGCCCAGAGGCTGGAGCCAGGCTCTGCTGGGTGATGCCCAATGCCAGCACAAGGGGCAGTGGTGGGAGTTGAGGCATAGGAAGTTCCATGGAAACAGGAGGAAAAACTTTTTTCCTGTGAGGGTGACAGAACACTGGAACAGGCTGCCCAGGGGGGTTGTGGAGTCTCCCTCTCTGGAGATATTTAAGACCTGCCTGGATGTGTTCCTGTGTGATCTAGGTGATCCTGCCCTGCTCTAGGTGATCCTGCCCTGGCAGGGGGGTTGGACTGGATGAGCTTTGGAGGTCCCTTCCGGCCCCTAACCTTCTGTGACTCTGTGAGCTGGATTGTGCTGCTGGCTGCCTTGCAGACTGGCTGAGGGACATGAAGGAAGTCACTCTGGATGTGTTCCCAAGCCTTGTGTACTTTGTGGCATTATTCCCAGTGGTACCTTAGAGTCTATAGCATGACATGGGTGCAGTGGGATTTCACAAAAAGGCTTTGATGAAGCAGAAGCTCCAAGCTAGAAGCACAGCCCACTTCTTTGGAAACAACACTTGGTTTGTCTCTGCTTTGACTGAAGCTTTGATCCCCTACAAGGGTGGTGAGGCACTGGAACAGGTCACCCAGAGAAGCTCTGTAGGCTCCAAGCCTGGAAAGTATTGCAGCATCACAGTACATTAGAGGTAGGAAGGGACCTCCAGAGATCATTGAGTCCAACCCTCCTGCCAAAGCAGGATCACGCAGGGGAATCTGCACAGGAACGCATCCAGGTGGCTTTGGAAAGTCTCCAGAGAAGGAGACTCCACAACCTGTCTGGGCAGCCTGCTCCAGGGCTCTGTCACCCTCACTGGAAAGAAGTTTCTCCTTCAAAGAGTTCAAAGCCAGGTTGGATGGGGCCTTGAGCAGTGTGGTCGAGTAGGAGCTATCCCTGCCTCATGGCAGGGGGGCTGGAACAGGATGCTCTTTAAGGTCCTTTCCACCCCAAACCATTCTGTGCTTCTGCTGGAACAGGTCTTTGGTGGATTTCACCTATCTGCTTTCAGGGCAAAATGTCAACTCTGTCTTCCTTCTCCGCTGCCTCTCCCTAGTTCGCCTGCTGCGGAGTGAACGGACCAGAAGACTTCGACGCTGTGCCTCTCCTTCCCTACTCCTCTCTGCAAAGGAGCACACCAGAGGCTTGCTGCCAGCGGGAGCTGCAGAGCCGGGAAGGGATGTTTGTCAACAGAGAAGCCTGCCTCAGCGGGGTGGAGAGGTTCCAGAACCGCCAGGTAAGGGCACACAGCGCCAGCAGGAGGAGCCAGGGGCGGCCAGTGAAGCTGGCAGGCCTGTAGCACATGTCCTCATTCAGAGAATTGTTAGGGTTGTGGAAGGGACCTCAAGGATCAGCCAGTTCCAACCCCCCTGCCATGGCCAGGGACACCTCACACTACAGCAGGTTGCTCACAGCCACATCCAGCCTGGCTGCAAAAACCTCCAGGGATGAGGCTTCCACCACCTCCCTGGGCAACCTCTGCCAGTTCTGTTCCAGTTGCTGTTCCAGTTCTGTTCCAGTTCCTGTTCCAATTCCCCTTCCACTGACAGCTTTTGAAGCTATGGTACATGTCTAAGCTCAATTGTTGTGTGTACTAAGCCCAGGTTGTGTTGGACCAGCAGAGATATGGTCACAGGGGTTGGAAGGGACCTCTGGAGGTCTTCAAGTCCTACCCCCCTGCCAGAGCAGGACCTTAGAATCTAGCACAGGTCACATGGGAATGCATCCAGCCAGGGCTGGAAAGTCTCCAGAGAGGAAGACTCCACAGCCTCTCAGGGAACCCTTGTTCTGGGTCATAAGGTACTGCCATGGCAACACCCCCTTGCCATGTTCAGTATTAACACACAGATTCTGCCAGTCTTGAAGCTTCTTATAGTAAGAATGTAGGGAAGGGGAATTTGCTCTTTAATTGTAATACAAACAAGCAGTCAGCTGCAGCCTGGTCTCTCTTCCATGAATATTGATAGCCTAAAGGAGCAGCAGTTCAAAGAGAAGGGAGAGGTGCAGTGGTTTCCCAAAGGGACTGAGAGGTGAGGTGGAAATGTGCAGCAAGTTCTGTGGTGTTCCTGAAAGTTAGTACCATCCTGGAGAAGGTAGCAAGCCAGCACAGGGCAGCCAGTGAGGCTGCAGGTGACCCCAAGCTGGGTGGCTGTGTCCATCTGCTAGAGGGCAGGGAAGCTTTACAGCAGGACCTGGACAGGTGAGAGCCATGGACCAAAGCTGATTGCATGAAGTTGAACAAGGCCAAGTGCCAGGTCCTGCACCTGGGTCACAGTGGTCACATGGTGAGCTACAGACCTGGGGATGTGTGGTTGGAAAGCTGCAACTTGGAGTGGGACCTGGGGGTATTGCTTGATAGGCAACTGAACAGGAGTGAGCAGTGCCCAGGTGGCCAAGAAAGCCAAAGGCATTCTGGCTTGTGTTAGAGAAACAGTGGCCAGCAGGGACAGGGAGGTGATCACCCCCCTGTGCTTAGCACTGCTTAGGCCACACCTCAAGTGTTGTGTTCAGGTCTGGGCCCCTCACTGTAGGAAGGACATTGAGGTGCAGGAGCTAGTCCAGAGAAAGGCAGTGAGGCTGGTGAAGGGCCTGGAGAACATGGTCCTAAGCATCTAAGGGAGCTGCAGTTGTCCAGTCTGGAGAAGTGGAGGCTGAGGGGAGACCTCATTACTGTCTATGACTATCTGAAGGGAGGTTGGAGCCAGGAGGGGGCAGCTTCTTCTCTTTGATGGCAAGCAACAGGACCAGAGGAAATGGTTTCAAGCTGCACCAGGCTGGATGGTAGGAAATATTTCTTCACTGAAAGGGTTCTCAAACTTTGGAATGGTCTGCCCAGGGCAGTGCTGCAGTCACCATCCCTGGAGGTGTTCAAGCAGTGTGTGGAGCTGGTGCTTAGGGACATGGTTCAGTGTTGACCCTGCAGTGCTGGTTTGAGGGTTGGACTGGATGATCTCTGAAGTCTCTTCCAGCCAGATATATTCTGTGATTCTGAGTTAACTCTTCCTAGCTGTGGTAGTGGCTCCAGTTTAGGCTACAGAGAATCCTCATCAACAACACATGCAACCAGGAGATCAGGGGTTAAACAGCCATGTCTGTTTTCCAAGGATGTGTTGGGAAGCTGCATTTGAATGGCTTTGAGCTGGAAGAGGGAAGTTTAGGCTGGAGATTAAGAAGAAATTCTTTACATTGAGGGTGGTGAGACACTGGAACAGGTTCCCTGGGGGCACTGTGGATGCTCTCTCCCTGGAGGTGTTCAGGGCCAGGGTGGATGAGGCATGGATGAGCAACCTGGGCTAGTGGAAGTTGTGTTCACCTCAGCATGAATAAGCCAGCTGAGGTCTGTTCTGGCCCTTTTCTCTCCACACACAGCACTTGATAGCAGGATGTGAGAGGAGTAAAGGAGTTTGGAAGCAGCATGTGAGCTGTTCTTCCTCTGGCAGCTGGAACTGCTTGGCAAAGGCACTCTGGGTGAGAGATCTCAGCAGATGACACTGTGCTGCTTCTGCCAGGTCTGATGGGGAGAGACAGAGAGGAGAGAGAGATGACAAACAGCAGGGAGGGAAAGAGAAATGTGTTTTGAGAAAGAGCACTGAAGCAGCTAACAGCTTTAGCTTTCCTTAAGTGGGGATGCTGAGGCCTACCACATCTCTGCTTGTCACCAGAGTGTTGGTGGCAGAAGCCATGTGCTCAGCAAGTGTCACCAAGCATACAGTGAGGGATGTCTGTGCAATGGGAGAGACATTCCCAAGGAACTGATGGCTGAATTCAGGCATTCCTGGAGCAAACTCAGGCTCTTGGGACACCAGGCTGGTAGGACAATGCTGGCCACACTTGTGCTCTTTGTAGCCAGCTGAAAAGGGCATGCCAAAAGTTGAGATAATGGTGGAGTTTGGGTAATACCCAGGGATTTTATTGATGAGCTGGATGCTTTTCCCTGGAAACTGGGCTGAAACATGGCCATAATGTGACTGAGGAGCCTCATGTTGACCAGAGCATGGTGTTGACATCTCAGTTCCTGCCCCGGTGGTCTGCCCTCCCTTGGGTCTCAGGATCACAGATGTTAGGATTTGGAAGGAACCTCTGGAGATTTTCGAGTCCAACCCCCCTGCCAGAGCAGGAGCAGAGAATCCAGCACAGGTCACAAAGGAATGCATCCAGACAGGGCTTGAAAGTCTGCAGAGAAGGAGACTCCACAACCTCTCTGGGAAGCCTGTTCCAGTGCTCTGTGACCCTCACAGGGAACAAGTTCCTCCTCATGTTGAGGTGGAACCTCCTGTGCTGGAGTTTCTATCCACTGCCCCTTGTCCTATCCCAGGGTGCAACTGAGCAGAACCTGTCCCCTCCCTTGACACTCAGCCCTTAGATATTTATAAACATTGATTAAATCCTCTCTCAGACTGAACAGCCCCATGGCTCTCAGCCTCTCCTCACCAGGCAGTGCTCCAGTCCCTTCAGCATCCTTGTAGCCTTCCCTTGGACTCTCTCCAGCAGATCTCTGTCCCTCCTGAACTGGGGAGCCCAGAACTGGATGCAATATTCCAGGTGAGGTCTCAGCAGGGCAGAGTAGAGGTGGAGGAGAACCTCCCTGGCTCTGCTGGACACCCTCCTCTGAATGCACCCCAGGATCCCATTGCTGTCATGGCAGTTCAGACGTTTTCTTTATGGGTGGAAGGCAAAAATCAGGTGATGGAAACATCCCAGCAGCATGGATGGGATTCGACTGAATGTGTGAAGTAGCTGCTCAGTGGGGAGCAGACCTGCTTTCCACATCCAACAAACTCCAGTCTTCTCTTTATCTGTGACCTGTGGGCAGAAATGTGCTGGTGGGTTGGAATTTTAGGCTGGGAGAACTGAGGCCAGGACAAGCTGGTGATTGCCAGGAGCATCCTGAAAGCTCTGCAGAAGATCTGCCTGCTGTTAATTGCCTCAGCAGTGGGAAATGGTATTAAGGATGATGGTGGCAGTGCTGCAGAAGTGAAGAGGTTGCTGTGGGGTATGGCCCTGAGTTCTTGATGGAGTCCATTCTCCTATAGCCAGCACATCAGCAGGAATTTACAGAATGGTTTGGGGGGGAAAGGACCTTTCAAAGTCATTTGTCCAACCCCCTGCAGTCAGCAGGGACATCTCCAGTGAGAGCAGGTTGCTCAGAGCCACAACCAACCTCACCTGGAATGGTTCCAGGAAGGCATCTACCACCTCTCTGGGCAAGCTGGGTCAGGGTCTCACCACCCTGAGCACAGAATATGTATTGAGCACAGAATATGTATTCTTTCTCTCCAGTCTGAATCTCCCTCTTTTAGTTCAAACCATCACCCCTTGTCCTGTCACAACAGGCCTTGCTCTAAAGGCCATCCCTATCTTTCTGACAGTCCCCTTAAGCACTGGAAGGCCACCAGAAGGTCTCCCTGGAGCCTTCTCTACTCCAGGCTGAACAACCCCAACTCTCTCAGCTTGGCCTCACAGCAGAGGGCTTCCAGCTCTTTTGTTATTGTTGTGGCCTCCTCTGACCCCACCCCAACAGGAGGGCTGTGCCATGAGAAGAATGCAGTGTGTGATGCTCTGGTGTGTCTCACCACCTTTTGTCCTTCCTAGGGGTGCTACACTGTGATCCTGAACTCCTTTGAGACCTACGTGTACCTGGCAGGAGCCCTCGCCATCGGAGTGTTGGCCATTGAGGTACTCCCCCTTGGGGCACTAGGGAAGGCCATGCTGGCCAGGGGAAGCTGCTCCTGCTGGCAAGGAGTGGGTTATCAACCTGTGGGTTTAATTGCCTGGAAAGAGCCAGGTGCTTGCTCCTTTGCCAGTAAAGGCAGGGAAATAAGTGGGGCTGCCTCATGCTGGGCCAGCTGTGGATCTCACACCTTGCCCTGTTTGGCTTCAGGGACCTGCCCCACATGGTGCAAGTGAGCAGAGCCTGTCCCCTCCCTCCTGACACTCAGCCCTCATATATTTATAAACATTTATTAAACCCCCTCTCAGACTGAAGAGCCCCAGGGCTCTTCAGAGAGCACTGCCCTCACTGCAGCAGCACACCCAGCAAGCTGATGACCCCATCACTGGGTTCACATGGGTTTGCTTGACTCTGCCTTTGCTTTAAAAACTTCTGGCTAGAGCCTGAAATGGGGTTTGCTGCAGAGCATCTCCACTGCCCTCCATTGGTACCTGGCTCTGTGGTGACATTTCTGAGGAGCAGGCTTCCACCAGATGTGATATTAACCCAGAGGTGCCATCCCTGTAGCATTACTGGGGCAAAGCTGGGTGCTTTCCCCAGTCCCCTGCCCTGGGCAAGGGAAAGGGATCTGGCAGAGAGCTCCAGCAGCCCCAGCACTGTGCCCATCCCGGGCAGTGGCAATGATGTGCAGAGCAGAGACCACAGAGCTCACACCGACAATGGTTTGGGAGCAAAGCCAGGCTGCTCCTGTAGCCGCAAAGTTTGTGGGGCAGGGGGAGGAGGCATTGCCTTCAAGAAAAAGAGGAGGTCTGGGGCTTGAGGGAGTGACAGGAGAGGTGCTGCCAATCATCTGGAAGCTGCAGCTGACTCTTGTGCTTCTCTGTTTTGTGTCTGCCCCCTCCTTCCCACCTTTCTTCCCCAGCTATTTGCCATGATCTTTGCCATGTGCCTCTTTCGAGGGATCCAGTAAGAGGTGACCCAGGAACCACCATGTTCCCCACATGCTCAGAAGAGAGAAGGGAAAAAAAAAATCAGAAGAAACTAAACCTGGAAACACCCAAAAAAAAAACCCCAAACCCCACTTTATTTTTTTTAACAAAATGGGGCAGGGGAGAGGAAAAAAAAAAAAAAAAAAAAAGAAAAGAAAAAAAGGGAAAAAAAGGAGGAAAAAATCCAACAAAAAAATAAAAAGAGGGTTGTAACATATGAATGACCAAAAGGATTGTACTTCAGGGGCTGGAACTTTGAGGTGATGTGCACTACACTGTACACCAGACCCTTGCCCAGAGCCACCTGCAGCAGCCGTGGAGCAGGAGCCCAGCGCAGCTGATTGCACTACAGAATGCCAGAGCTGGTGGTGGGGGAGCAGGAGAAGGAGCACAACCACCCCTCCTGCGAGGCCCTGCCTGCTGGACTTTATCACCCTTCAGACAGCAAAGGACTGGAGAACAAACATGCAGGGGCTGGGTGAGAGAAGAGGTTGGCCCCAGTGTGTGGCTGCCCAGGTGGGTTTGAAAGGAGCGGTGGTGGCTCGTCTAAGAAGTCATCGTTGGTGTGCTTCTGGCTTTCATTCCCACAGCCACCGAATGGAAACAAAACACAGATTCTTCAACAGGAGCTTTGTCTCTCTCAGCTGAGAGGTGTCAGAGAAGTGGAGCACTCCAGTGAGGCTGACTTTTCCCTGGAGCCCCAGGCAGGGGCAGTGTGGTCTTGGCGCAGCGATGGGACTCAGCTAAGGCTGGCTGATGGTCAGGAGTTTGGTGCCTACCTTTCTGTTTTTACTAAGATTTACTGTTTGTTGTTGTGAAAAAGAGACCAAATGGTTCCCTGCTGTGTTCCCACCTCCCGGGAGAAGCAATGGCTCTGGTCAAGACTCACTGATCCTGCTGCCTTCCCTAGGAGGGGAGGAAATAGTGTTGAAATCTTGTCCGCCTTTGCCTTTCCCTTCACCTTGCCAAAACACAGTTTGAGGTGCTCTGGTAGCAGAAGGGTTTGCAGTGGTTGCCACCTGCTTTCCAGCCCTGAGAGGCAGAGCTGGAGGAGGCTGAGGTTTGTCAGCCGCTCCCACGCCTGAAACAGTCTTGGGGCATCAGTTCTGCTCAGAGGATGTCCCCTGGGATGCAGGGAGTCAGAATGGGGTTAGTCTGCCTGTCACTTGGGAGCCTGCCCTCGCATTTCATTAACATGGCACCGATTTAGTCATTTGGAAATGAACCTGAGAAAGGTGCCTGGGACTGGGACCTCAGTCAGGGATATGATGGAAGTGCTGAGGCCCCCAGCTGGCTCTGAGAGGAGCAAGCAGCCACGCTGCTGCTGCTCCAGGGGTTGTGGTTATCAGCCCAGGCAGCTCACTGGGTTCTCCTCTCTGGAAGCATCAACCTCTGTTGCCTTAATTACTCATCTGGTCACTCCCTGACCCCCAGACTCGTTTGACTTGGTGGGGGACAGAAGGGGGCTGTGGTTTCTTGTGTAGCTTAGGTGTTTTTACAGATTTTGTAGGCTCAGAGTATGGAACAGTTTTATAGAGGCTTAAACCAGCCCCTCTGCCAGGGAAGGAGAGGGAGCAGCAAGCAGCAGCCAGGAGCTGAGCAGAAGCCTCCTGCCCTGGCTTTGCAGCAGCAAGTACAGTGGGTGGCTGTTCCCTTTCACCCTGGCCCTTGGGGCTGTCCCAGTGGCACTGCTGCAGGAGAGGAAGGAAAGCAGCACAATGCCTGGTCCAGAACAGCCAAAGATCTTGGCTAAAGACACAGGTTGAGGAATCAGGATGCTGAGGAGCAGGAAGGAGGCAGTAGAGCTTTTCTAGGCTTCATCTGAGAACATGTTGCTTGTCAGAAGGAGAGGACCTGGGAAGGCAGTGCTGCATCCCACCCCACCCCATGCCATACTCAGTGTAATCCAGCATCAAAACAGGCATCCAGGGCTGCTGAGCAGCCTCAGATGATGCATAAAACCTTGTACAAAGCTTTTCTGAACCATTTCACCCCCCCGGACCTTCTTTTAATGAGGTGTTTTAGCATTAAATTCTGGTCTGTAATTTAATGAAGGAAATGAGTTTTGCTGGCCAAAGCCCAGCAGCCTTTGTACCCAACAGCAGGTGCTGTGCTGAAGAGAAGCAGCAGCTGCTGCATCTACTGATCTTGCAGGGAATGGGCCAAGCAGAAGGTGAGCTTGTCTGTGCTGCTTCTGCCTCAGGGGCTGGTGGCAGCTGCTCTTCTGGGAGGGTAGTTCCCAAGGGAGGAACAAAGCCAGCAGCAGATAATTTGGCTGGAGGTGAGCATGGTGGGTGGCCGAAGGCCAAAGAAGTCCCCCTCCTTTTTTTTTTTTTTTTTGGCCACCAATGGCAAAACTAGCAGAGCCTGAAAAAGGTTATCTGCTGGCTGAAGTCTCTTTGGTTTTCCCAGTTCTGGACTCATGGCTTTGCTTTTAGCTTTCTCACTGTCCCTCTCTCCCTGTAGTCCCAAAAGCTGCTGAGGGACGTGGTTTAACAGTAACCCAGCAGTGCTGGGTTAAAGGGTGGACCTCATGAAGGTCTCTTCCAACCAAAATGATTCATGTTACTCCAGCCTCTTTTACCTTGTTTGATCTGCCTTTTCCTGGATGAAGACTCAGATCCTCTCTGCAGCTGGTCAACATGCCCCTGGGAACCTAGCTTGAAAGCCCTCCAAAGGCCAGCAGCACCTTTCACCTCTTGTTAGAGATGGAGAGAGCTGTCAAGTTAGATACCTGCAAGTCCAAGAGAACCTGTGGAAGTCAGGAACCTTGCAGAAGGTTCCAGAAAGGAAATTCCAGAAGGAATTTCTCCAGAGGGGTGGAATTTAATGAACAAGCAAGCCCAGAAAGCAGACTCTGGCCCTATGGCCAAAGCCATGTCCAGTTGTTGGGTTTTGTCCCTTAGTGACTTGGCTGCCCCTGCTCTACAGAAGGTTTGCAGGACAGAAGGCAGGAGAAGCAGCTGTATTTTTATATTTAACAGCTCTGGTGAGGGTTTTGGAGTCAGGGGCTCATGCTGGGCAGGCTGGGAAGGAGAGGGAGCTGCAATGCTGCCACCTTGGATGGTCAAAGTAGAGCAGCCTGAGCCTTCAGCACCCCCTCTCCATGCACCAGACCTGTCCTGCTGGGATTGAATGCTCAAGTGACTGTCAGGACTGCCTGGGCCAAGGGCTGCTGTGTGTGAAATAATGATGGAAATCTATTTTAAGAATGAACCTGTAAATGTTCTTTTTATGATTAGATAGTGGAGCTAATTTATCCTGTATTCCCTACTGTAAGGCTTTTTTTTTTATATATATATATATTGAAAGGAATCTTTTTGGGGGTGTTTGGGGTTTTTTTTGTTGTTTTTCTTTGATATTATAAACCAGAACACAAGCCTGGAAGGAACACTCTCTGCACGGATTTTGTGTGCATTTCTTATATAAAAGAAAAAAAGAAAAGAAAAAAAAAAAAAGAAGGAAAAATAAAAAGAGATTGTGAGGGTGAAGGCTTTAATTCTCACTATTTGCTTGGTGTGAAGTACAGCCACTTTCTTACCAGAGGAGAAAGAATAAATTCAGGTAACAGCAGCTAAAATGAGGTATAAACTGAAGTGTCCCCTTCTCCCCCACCCCACCCCAAGTAAAAACCCTTGACCAGGAAGGAGAAACCAGCTTAGGACAGACCCAGCCTCTCCCTCCTCACCAGCTCCTGTTTGCCAGATATTGGGTAGGTGGAAATAAGGTGATGGAAGGAGTTGTGTGGATGATGATGATGATGATGATGAGCTTTCTTCACGGTGAGCTTCCTCCACCCTCAGCAGCGAGGGCTTTGTGAATGCAAGAGTTTGGGTCCATCTCTAGCTGAGACCCCAGCCTCAGACCTGAGTTGTGCCTGCTCCAAGCACAACCCTCAGGGGGGACACCACTGCCAGCCCTGCAGGACGTCACACAAGCACAGGTAGTTCCTTGCAGTCTCCCTCAGGAGGTGGTGTCAGTCCAAGGCCTTCCTCACCATTTAACAGAGAAGGAGACTGAGGCCTGTGGAGGTGCTCAGCAGATCAGTGGCAGAGCCTGAAGTGATGCCTCAGGCTTTTGCTCCACCAGCTGCCACCTGCCTGAGCTTCTGTCCGTAGGGAGGCAGGGCTGGACACACCCCCAGTTAAAAGACAGTTGTTGGTTTCTGGTGCTCTACTTGGGCTTCACCCTGAAGCCACCCTGAGAAACTCCCTCCTAAATCTCACTTGCTATAAGTAAGTTCACCTCCTCTAGTGGGCCTGGCCATATTTCTCCTGCAGCACCTTGCTGATGAGACAGGACCATGCCTTTTTGTAGCCATTCCCAGGCAGGACCATCCAACTTCCCCTTCTCAATTGCTGAAGACCTATAGAGCCCCAGTCCCTTTCCATAACCTTCCACTCTGTCTCTTTACAGCTAGATGGAGCAAGAAGCAGGAAAATAAAACCACTTCTTCACCTCTCCCCTTTCAGGACAAGTAGCACAAAAATCTCTTACGTGGCCTCTCTGCTCCAATTTGGAGCAGAATACATTGACTGGCCCAAGCAGACATGGCTCCCTCTCAAGTTTTGCAGAGGCCATCTGCTAAGCAGAGGAGCAGAGGAACCTGAGCTCACCTGACTGAAAGCTCCTTTGTGAAAGCTGTAACTGCTTTCCTCAACCTCCCACCTGACTGTACCATCCAGAAGTCTTCAGAGAACTGCTCTCCCATAGTGGAGTCGCTCATTTCTCTTGAAATTCCTAAGACCTGTGGCCCACACAGATGTGAGGAGAACATTAAGGAGACCCTCCCCATTTCCTTCTCCTGCAAGGTTGCTTCTGCTGTGGTCAGTTTTACTTGTCTTTCCTAGAAACATTATTTCCCACCCTCCCCACCCACCCCCCCAAACCAACGAGCAGTCTGTGTATACATTCATGTGACCCCCCCCCAAAAAACACAACAAATCCAAGCTCCACCTACCTACAACCAACAACTACAGCCAAAGTGAAGCCATTGCAGCTGCCCCATGCAGGTTGTACACAGGGTGAGGGCAACAGCTCCCTGCTCCTGCTCCCACACCCAGCACTACTCAGTCCCATCTGTCATGCTCCCCAGGCTGCACTTGATCATTTCCTCCTTCCTAGAGGCCAAACTCTTCCACCAGAAGAGGAAGGCTCCTCCTAAATGCAAGTTTTAGTTGCTCACTGTCATATTCTGGACATGTTGAAAGCAGCATGGCAGGTGGGAGGCTCCAGAGCTTGGCCTGCTGGTGGATGTTGCCTCTCCCTTCAATTTACTTCTTGGGAGAAAAATAAATAAATCACAGTTGTGATGTTTCCTGGCTCAGCTATTCCCAACATTCAGCTGTTCCCACATTCCCCCTCTGCAGAGCCAGCAGGGACAATGCACAGGGTGTCCCGAGTTTGGGCAGCTGCTTCTAAATGCCAAAAGCACTAACACAACATCGACTACCCACTACCTTCTTCTAACTCTACAAAGGTATTAAACAGCAACAGCCAGAGGCCCTGGTCTCACCAGCTTGAGGGCTGTTGGTCAGTTTGTGTAGGCTCTTCCTATTGGGATTTTTGGGCTGTCAGCTCCGTTCCAGGGCATGCTTTGAGCCGGTCAAGGGGAGTGCATGAGGGAAAAGTCCATACCCTGCACGCAGACCTTCTGGCTTCAGTCCCACGGGGAAGAAAAAAGTGCTGCCTCCAGCCATGGACAGGGATAAATCCACAAGAAAAGCAGGAAGCAGAGGAGCCAATGCTGTTAAGCCCAGGAGGTGTTGGAGAAACTGGCCAGTGAGTGCTGGAGCACATTTAGTCCGTCCTTGGCTGAGCTATGCAAGGTAATGAGGCCTTTGGACGCCCTGCTCCTTGCTGGTCTTCGTCCCAGTTAAGTCTCTTAATGCTACAAACTTTGGTCCTCTCTTCTCCAAGTCGGAGGGGCTGTGGTGCCTGCCCACATGGGCAGAGCTGGAACACCACCTCCCATGCTTGAGCCTCATCTCTGGAGGCTGTTCCCTGGCCCCAGCAGTTGTACCAACACTTGCTCTGCTTCCTCTAACCCCAGCAGTGTGCCCCAGCTCCTCCTTCCCTCACACCCACCACTGCTGCAACCATCAGGAAACTGTGGGAAATGTGCTGGGGTGAAGGGGGCAAAACCCCAGCCTAGAAACTTCACGTCACATCCCAAGCAAGGGAATGTCTTTGTGCTCAATGGGCTCTTTCCTCTTCTTAACTCCGTCTCCTGCTGGCACCTCCAGCAGCGAGGGAAGCAGAGCTGTTTGCCACCAGCTGGGCTTAACCAGCTCCCAGTTCCCCACACAGTCAGTGCTGGCTCAGAGGGGAAGGGGCTGTACAGGAGGGGCCATCCCAGCAGGCAGGAGAGGGCTGACCCAAGGGACTAGCCGAGTCCTTCATTGCTTCCCTGTCTTCCTCAGGGATTTGGTTTCGATGTGCTGGTCTTGTTTTGTGCTTTGTTCCAGCGGGTTCAGAGCCTGCGATCCCACCAGGCCGGTTCCCCCCATCCCTGGGGTGGAGAACCAGCTCTTTTCCCTGAGCCTGCCAGGCCCACAGACCTCCCTGAGCCTTCCTCCCACTGCTCCTCACCTCCTGCAGAGGGACTGGGGCGGGGGCGTCTCCCCTCCCCATTTCACCTGGCAATGGCACCAGCACCGGGTCACACACCCATCGATGCCGGTAAGTGGAAAAGAAGGAAACCCCTCGAGAACCAAAAGGGACTAAACAAAGAAACAAACAAAAAAGAACCCAACAACAACAAAAAACCAACCCAAAGCAAATCCAACTGAGGCGAACTCAAAATTACTGACACAACCCTCCCCCTCCCACCCTGGCCCTGACACAAAGCCCAGGAGTTAGACTTTCTTGGGGCGGCGGCCAACTTGGTAGTAATAATAAACGCTGATGAGGATGAAGAGGGCTCGGCTGGCCAGGAGGAGCACCGCACCCGTGGCTATCCGGCTGCTCTCCACCAAGGAGACAGTGGTAACTGGAAGAGAAGGAAGGAGAAGTCGGGTGAGGAAACAACCTACAGAGCCACAAGAGCACAAAGCTGTTTGCTGCTGCCCTCTAACGCGGTGTGCCTGAGCCAGACCTGCAGAGCCTGGTGAAGGCAGAAGCCTTCAGCACAGGCTCAGACACACAGGGAACAGCCCCTGGCCTGGAAGTCAGCCAGAGACACACAGGGCCCTGAGCTCTTGCTCCTAGAATCCCAGCTGTAAGGGTAGCCCCAGCTGAAAACAGTCACTTGAGCAGAGAGCATTATGGAATCATGCTGGTTGGAAAAGATCATTGAGTCCAACCAGCACTGCCAGGTCACCACTAAGCCATGTCCCTCAGCACCGCACTTACACAGCTTTAAAACCTCTCCTGAGGCACTACTCCAGCTCTGTGCTGGCTCTCACAGCTCAGACCATTTGTCCTGCCCACCTCCACCTCTCCATTGCCCTCCTCCTCACAGAATCAACCAGGTTGGAAAAGACCTCCAAGATCATCAAGTCCAACCAATCACCCAACCCTAACTAATCAACCAGACCATGGCACTGAGTGCCTCATTCAGTCTCTTCTTAAACACCTCCAGGGACATCGACTCCACCACCTCCCTGGCCAGCCCATCCCAATGGCCAATCTCTCTTTCTGGGAAGAAATTCTTCCTAAGATCCAGCCTAAACTTGCCCCTGCACAGCTTGAGACTGTGTCCTCTTGTTCTGTTGCTGGTTGCCTGGGAGAAGAGCCCAACCCCCAGCTGGCTACAACCTCCCCTCAGGTAGTTGTAGAGAGCAATGAGGTCTCCCCTCCCTCCCAGGAGGCTGCAGACACTCACCCAGGAACTGCACAGCGAAGTAGCAGGCCTCAGTCAGCAGGCTCCAGCGGATGATGACTTTCTCAGCTGTGTAGAGGGCATTCCACATGATGAGGGAGATACCTGCAGAGGCAGGGAGGAAGGGGCAGCAGAGCACAGCTGCCCAAGGACCAGGGGGATCGGGCAGTCTACTGGGGCGGGGCGGGCAGACCCCCGGGACGGGGCAGCCCACCCGCCTGCTCCCAGCTGGACCAGTTCAGCATCCTCTGGGAAGATGGAGGGACTGAGCTCTGCATCTGGGGTTCAGCTGCACCACCCAGCATCCCCACAAGGTGCTGCTGCAGGCTGCGGGGAGGAGCCTTGGCCAGGGTAGAGCACCCACCGCCCGCTCTCAGTCCCTGCCACCCCAAACATCCTCCACCTCTCACCAGCACCTGCCTGTTCTCTGCTGCTGGCCAGCACACTCTGCAGCACCCAGCCCCGGAGAGGGACCTGGCTGGGCACCCAGGAGGTGCAGTGCCTGTGGCTGCAGCACAGGGTCCAGAGCTGCACAGACCCCAAGAGTCTGCTTCTGTCTCTCATTTTCTTTTCCAGACCACTTCTTCAGGCTTCTCTCACCTTCTCTTCTTTTACCCATCACCTCCTGGGCCCCTCCTGGGATGCCATCACCTGCCCCTCCTCTCCTTCCAACTCCCATGAGGAGGGTCTGGTAGCCCAGCAGGCCATAGAGCCGTTTTGGTTAGAAGGACCTTTCAGATCATTGAGTCCAACCAGCCACCCAGCACTTCCAGGTCACCAGTAAGCCATGTGCCTCAGCACATCTCCATGGCTTTGAAAGCCCTCCAGGCATGAGGACTCCACCACTGCCCTGGGCAGCCTGTGCCAGGGCTTGACAACCCTTTTGGGGAAGAAATTGTTCTCATGTCCAACCTAAACCTCCCCTGGTGCAACTTGAGGCCATTTCCTCTTGTGCTATCTCTTGTTCCTCAGGAGAAGAGACCAACCTCCACCTCACTCCTACTTCCTTTCAGGGAATTGTAGAGAGCCAGGTCTCCCCTGAGCCTTCTTTCCTCTAGACTAAACAACCCCAGTTCCCTCAGCTGCTCCACCTTCCAGCCCATCTCCAGTCTCCCTTTGCTGGGACACTTGGGTTCCTCCGCCAGGTATTTAGAGTTTGATGTTCTGCCCTACAGCTGCAGCTGCCCAGCTGGGCACAGGCTTTGCCCCCACTCCTGTCATTTTGTCCTCTCATCCCCTGACTCCACAGAGCAGCAGCATGCCCTGGGCAGGCACTCACTGAGGAGGGCTCCTCCGTAGAGCCGGATCGGGGTCTTGCTGCTCACTGGTTCCTCATCGAAGACAGCGTCGTAGAGCTGGTCAGGGAAAGCCAGGGCCTGGCAGGGGCAAGGGGGAAACTCAGCAGCCTGCTCCAGCCAGAAACATCAAAACATGTCCACATCAGGCCTTTAAGAGACTAGAGCCAGGGGCCAGGAAAATGGCAATGAAGGAGGTGCAAGAAACATCAGTGTGTCAGCTACTGGCTTCACGGTTGGCTTCTGTGGCTGTGTGGTTTCTGACCCTGAGCATGACAACAGGCTCTGGGGGTGGGAACAAGCCACCAAGGACACTGGTGGCACAGTGCAACACTGAGCCTCAGGGAGGGCAAAGGTCTCACCAGAGAAAGCAGATGGAGGAGGCAAGGGAATGGGATAAATTCCAGGGGCTGAGCAACCACACTGGGTACTCCTTGGGCAGTCTTGAGCTGGTGGTGCCCAGGAGCATGTCCCTCACTTACCATGATGGCCACCCCGGAAAACATGACGGCGGAAACCAGCTGCCAGACCCTGCGTGAGAAGAGGGAAGACAGAGGAGCTGGCATGAGCACAAGGGTGACCTCATTACTCACACTTCACAAAGCACTCCTGGCCACTGCTCGCTCATCAGCCTTCATCCTCCCTCCTCGCACGGCCGAGGCAGCCAGGAGCCTGCCATGGGAGGACTCAGCTCCCCACATACCTTGCTCCCTCCAGCCTCACCACCCACAGCAGCCTCGATGGTTGAAGCAGATCCAGAACCCCCCACAACCAAGCAGGGGAAGAACTGACCCTGCCAAGAGGACGGTGCAGAGGAGGCTCCCACCACCCTGTCACCAAACCCCACACAGCCCCTGTAGTTCCCAGCACCTGCTGTGGGATGAGACCTCAAGGGCCTCAGGCTGATTTATGGGGCAAGAAAGCAGGTCTGGTTTGGTTCCACATCCCCTGAGAAGCCCCTGCAGGTAGCAGTGATGCAGCAGAGCTGGAGTCAGCAATGCTGTGGCTGAGACAAGCCAGCTCCAAGGTGCCCTGGTACCTTCTTACCTGAGCCCCAGCGGCTCCCGCACAGCAAACTTGATTTCGTTCCCCAGTACTTGGCTAATCTGAAATTCAAATGGAAGACACCAGGTGACTGAGCAGACCCTTCCCCAGTCTGCAGGCAGCACTGTCCAGCCCCAAGCTGCACACCTAATCCCATGCACTCCTCACCCCAACCCTCCAAGAGTGCTGACAGAAGGACCAAGGCAAGGGATTCAGCTGTGACCACTTGGTTCCAATCCCTACCTTGATTTCCATCAGAAGCTGCAGCCTCTGCTGCTCCAAGGACCAGCCACCTGCAGTGTGGGGCTGGGGCAGGGTCAATATCAATTTTTTCTCCTCTCACCATAATCCCATCATCTTGTCCCACACATCATTTGCATGATGGAGCACAGGCTCCAGCAAAGCCCTCATGAAACAGGTTCGTTGCAATTCAAGCCTCTTCTGAGAGGCATCACTTAAACTGCTGCTCCAGAGTCCAGGCCACCAGCTGTTGGGATTGGTGGTGCCAGGATCCTATGGGTGCTGGCTCATAGGTGTCTCCACAGTACAATTTTAGGAATGGATTAAAGCAGGTTGAGGGCAGAGCTCACCCCCTTACCATGAAAAGCCCTTTTGGGCAGCTCCCATGCACCCAGCAGGCAGCATGGCCCATCGCTGCTCAAGGGCAGCACTGCCTGTGCCACCACAGCCTTCAGAGCATCACAGAATCATTTAGGTTGGGAAAGGCCTTTAAAAATCATCATCAAGTCCAACCATTAACCCAGCACTGCCAGGTCACCACTAAACCATGTCCCTCAGCATCACATCTTTTAAATCTCTCCAGGGATGGGGGCTCCACCACCGCCCCAGGGCAGCATCTCCTCCTTTTTGGGGACAACCATTTCAGGGAAGAAATTATTCTTCATGTCCAACCTCAATTTCCCCTCTGTCAGCTTGAGTTTCCTCTTGTCCTGTCACTTATTCCCTGGGAGAAGAGACCAACCTCCACTTTACAACTCCCTGAAAAAGGAGGTTGGAGCAGAGAGCAATGAGGTCTCCCCTCAGCCTCCTCTTCTGCAGACTGAACAACCCCAGCTCCCTCAGCTGCTCCTCACCAGCCCTGTGCTCTATGTTCTCCCTTCACAGGAACCCCATCGAGCTCAAAGCCTTTTCCAAAGAGGCTGCAGAAGGGAGATGCTGGATCCCACCACCACCACCACCACCTCCTTGTTTTCCGCTGTTCTCACGCGTGCTTCCCTCACCTTCGAGCGATGGACCTCACCATCATCATCCTCCCCTCCGACGCCCAGGATCTTGCGTGTCTTCAGCCTGCTCACCAGGTCGGTCTGGCTGTGCTTCTTCATCAGTGGTGGGGGCTGCTTTGCTGCCATGCTGCTGGCCCTCTGCCCCCCAGCCCTTGGCACAAGGAAGGTGTGAGAAGTAGTGGAGCCCTCACATGGAGTTTCCCCCCTCAGGGGAAAGAAAGAAAAAAAAAAAAAAAAAAAAAAAAAAGGAAAAGCAACCAGCAGCAGCAGCAGGAGATCTCCTCCTTAGTCCAGCAGAGGGGTCCTCATTGTCCCAGGGTAGGGTGCCCTGGCAGTGGGGCCACCTTGCCTATGGGTGGCACATCTCAGGGTGCCCCTGCCGTCACCAGGATCTGCTGAGGAAGGGAGAGAAGGAAATCAGAGCAGCACGGCTTCAGCGTGGCCATTTAGCTTTAAAAGTGTCTGACCTACAAAGCAGAGCTTGGCTTAGCCCAGCCTGAGGCACAGCCCCCTCCTGGCTGCCTCCCAGCTCAGGGGAATTAAACACTCCCCAGGCTGGGGAATGAAAGTCATTAAGTGAAGCTTTGCCTTTCCTCTTCTCCCCCACCAGACATCACACCCTTCAGCTGCCACTCCAGGCCAAAACCCACACAACGCTCAGGTACTTATCTGTGTGTCCCCTTCCCAAAGGCTGCAGCCCACATCTTGTGCTAGGACACAGCAGACCCTCAAGAACAAGAAGCCAGAGGTAAGACTCTGCCCTAGGGAGGCCACAGCTGGAGTGCTAGGGCCAGTTCTGGGATCTCCAGTTCAAGACAAACAGGGAACTACTGGAGATAGTCCAGCAGAAGCTACAAAGATGCTGATGGGCCTGGAGCATCTCTGTGTGGAGGAAAGATTGAGAGCCCTGGGGCTGTTGAGCCTGGAGAAGATCAGCCCTAGAGGGGATCTGAGCAATGCTCAGCAAGAGCTGAAGGGTGGGGAGCATAGGATGGGGCCAGACTTTTGTGACCAGTGATAGCAGAAGGGGCAACAGGCACTCGGGAGCTTCCACCATCTGAACATAAGGGGAAAATTCTCTGCTGTGAAGGTGCTGGAACCCTGGAGCAGGCTGCCCAGAGAGGTTGTGGAGCCTCCTCTTCTGGAGAGATTCCAAGCCCACCTGGCCATTGTGATCCTGGGCAAGTTGCTGTGGGTAACCCTGCTTTAGGAGTGGGGCTAGACTGGATGATCTCCAGAGATCCCTTTCAACCTCCACCATGCTGGGATTACATAAAATGTTAGAGGATGGGAAGATAGGACTGGGGAGATAAAACAGAGTAAGGGGCGGGGAGGGGGGTGTGTAGAAAGAGAGACAAAACCAAACAAACAACAAACCAAACTAGCATTTTGACACACAGAGAATCTCTTCTGAGGGCAAGAAGCAAAGGAAGGGGTTGGTGGTTGAAGGAGAGCCTCCATGACTCATCAGTGAAGACAGCACTGAACAGCTCTGTCATTACCAGGCAGTTTTGCAACTGACCACAGGCTACAGGATCAACATTTCCCTTCCTCACTTGTCTCCTCAGTTGCTCTCAGGGCAGGAGGTGGTGGAAATCGATCCACACCACCAGCAGCACTGCTTTCCCACTAAGCACTTCCACTGAATTTGTGGTGAACCACTGGCCAAGAGCTGGGACAAGGTGAGCCAGAGGCAAGTGCCCATGAAACAACCACCAAAGGCCATTCTGGTCCATAAAAGCCAGTCCCACATCTCACCATCCCCATCTCCCAGAGCAAGAGCCTAAGGAAGGCTGAACGGCAGTGGGCGAGGAGCTAACAAACACATTAGTGCTGAGGCAGGGAGGCTCAGGCAGTGGATGCCGAGGGTCTGGAGATGTGGTACTTACTCTGATGGATCCTGACACACTGACAATCTAGAGGATGTTTTCCATCAGCCCCAGTGTTTTCAGGGAGGAACCTTCTCCTCCTCCTCCTCCTCCTCTTCCTGCAGTTCTTTTCTCCTTAATCTGTTTTCTGAGCACCCCAGGGGCCGGGCAGATCAATCACCATAAGCAGGCAGCTCCTACCCCTGACTCGGCTCTCTGCAGTTCAGAGTGGTTTGGGTTTTTTTTTTCCTCCAGATCCTTTTCCTTTGCAGGCTCCTTTCAGTGCCTGTTCCCCTCTCCCAGGGGTTCAGCAGACTGCACTCTGTTTGGAGAGCTCCTGCTCGGTGGTGCAAAGAAACCTCCTTGGTGCCACGCTAATGACAGCTCCATCTCTCCCCAACTCCACAGCTCTTCCCTCAGCACCTCCACTCTCCTCCCAGTGCCTGGAGGGAAGAACAGCTCTGCAGCACAGGAGAGGGGAGACTCCACCACATCTCTGATGATGCTGCAGCAGCCAGGGCTCCACACCCATTGAGGGAGGTGCAGGAGGGCACCCAGACCCTGTTCTCTGGAAGCACCTGAAGTTCACTGCCTACAGCTTCAGCAAGCTGCTGCCCATGGGTGCTACCCTGCCCACTGGTGAGGATGTGGCTCCTTGGGGACAGGGATGCTGCTCACTGCTTAGCTGGCCCTTGTTTTGGTGGCACTGCCATTCATGGTGCAGCCTTTCACACGAAATAAAGAGGGGATAAATCCTTCCAGGGTTTGAGGCCACTTCCAGGTTGCAGGCAAAGGATGAGGAAATGAATCAGAATCGAGCCAGGATAAGCAGTGAAAGATTTATACTTTTAAGCTGGCCATAAGTTTGTTCAGCTTCATCACTGTCCAGGCCAGGGAGAGCACTCTTGCTATGATGTCAGGCTCTAGTTTGAGATGTCCTAACACCTTGAGCCAACTGTTAGGCCAAAGACTTAACCAAAGGTGCAGTGAGTACAGCTGGGAGAGACGGGGCTGATCAGCCTGGAGAAGAGAAGGCTCCAGGGAGACCTTCTTGTGGCCTTTCAGTGCTTCAAGAGGCTGATCAGAAAGCTGGGGAGAGACTTTGAGCAGGGCCTGTTGTGACAGGACAAGGAGTGATGGTTTGAACTAAAAGAGGAAGACTCAGACTGGAGAGAAAGAAGAAATGTTTTGCAGTGAGAGTGGTGAGACCCTGGCCCAGGTTACCCAGAGAGGTGGTAGAAGTCCCATCCCTAGTTGGAGATGTCCCTGCTGACTGCAGGGAAGTTGGACTAGATGGCTTTGAAAGGTCTCTTCCAGCTTAAACCAATCTGTGACTCTCTTTCTGCAACTGCACATCCCAAACCCACAGTGACTGAACCAGCTCCCTGGCTTTGATTTCTATCCAGAACAGAGATCTGGATGATCAGGACCTCAGGACAGCTGCAGCAATCCATCACTATCCCCACATCCTGGTGGATTTCTTCCTTGCCAGCTGCAGCACACTGCTTTGCAGGTTCTGCTCTAGCAACCACTCTTTCAACAACCACAGAATAATTCACTTTTTTTTTTTTTCCATCCAGGAAGAATACACTGCAACCCATCCCCTGGAGGAAGGCTCTAAGTTCTCCACTCTAGAGAAGAGAAACTCTCCCAAAGCAATTTCTGCAGGTTAGGAAGCCTCAGAGACCTGCAGGTAATGAAACTTGATCAAGCCAAAAATAACCTGATGCTCAGGCAGTAAAAACAATTAGCATTGAACCACAATGGCTGCATGATGTGGCTGCTGCTCCTGCTCAGTCTGGCACCATCTGCACACTTGAGAACAAAGTTGCTTTAGGTTCCTCACCTGCAGCAAGCAGGACAACCTTCCCACCCAAACACCAGCAGGGAAGGCTCTTTGAACCACCAGAAGGAAGTAACTACCTGAAGGGAGGTTGTAGCCAGCTGGGGCTTAGTCTCTTCTCCCAGGCAACCAGCAACAGAACAAGAGGACACAGTCTCAAGCTGTGCAGGGGCAAGTTTAGGCTGGACCTTAGAAGGAAGTTCTTCCCGGAAGGAGAGATTGGCCATTGGAATGTGCTGCCCAGGGAGGTGGTGGGGTCCATGCCCCTGGGGGTGTTTAAGAAGAGACTGAATGAGGCACTCAGTGCCATGGTCTGGGTGATCAGTTGGAGTTCATGATCTTGGAGGTCTCTTCTAACCTGGTTGATTCTGTGTGTGATTCTGTGATCATTCCCCAGAGGTTCATTCCCAGTTCTGCCACAGCCTTGCTGCTTCCTTCAGCAACACCAGGAGGCACAGGGACACTGCTCTCCCCCAGAGGAAACCCACTGCAAACCCTGGCAGTAGGTCTCTGCTTCTACACATGGTGAACATGCAAAGCAAAATATCCCAAGGCATCTTCACTGGGTGCCTCCAGATCATCTGCTACAGACAAGGAAATCACAGAATCAACCAGGGGACAGGCTCTGCTCAGTCACACCCTGTGATAGGACAAGGGGCAATGGATATCAACTACAGCACCTGAGGTTCTACCTCAACATGAGGAGGAACTTCCTCACTGTGAGGGTCCCAGAGCACTGGAACAGGCTGCCCAGAGAGGTTGTGGAGTCTCCTTCTGTGGAGCCTTTCCAGCCCTGTCTGGATGTGTTCCTGTGTGACCTGTGCTGGATTCTCTGGTCCTGCTCTGGCAGGGGGGGTTGGACTCTTTGGATGATCTTTGGAAGTCCCTTCCAATCCCTAACATCCTGCCCACAAGCTCCCTGTGCACACATAGCCATCCTGCACCCTGATCTGGGGCCAAGCCACACCATCTGGGAGGCACAGCTCAGCTGAAGGATTTGATTGCCCAGAGGTTTCAAATGTCCTTTCAGAGGGAAGTTTCTCTCCATGTCACAGGACGTGTCAAGCAGCCCCTCCCTTGTGCTGCCTAGTGTTTTGGTTGCAGATACAAAGGCCACAAGTTACAACCTGCTGCTTCAGCAGCTCCCAGCTGAATTATGAATAATTTACCCATGGATGAACGTGAGCCAGCCTGTGTCCAGCTGGCCAAGAAGGACAACAGCATCCTGGCCTGCATCAGCAATAGCATGGCCAGCAGGACCATGGCAGGGATCATCCTTCTGTACTTGGCACTGGTGAGGCCACACCTCAAATGCTGGGGTCAGTTCTGGGCCCCTCATTACAAGAAGGGCATTGAGGTGCTGGAGAGTGTCCAGAGAAGGACAATGAAGCTGGTGAAGGGTCTGAAGATCAGGTCTGGTGAGGAGCATCTGAGGGAACTGGGGTTATTTAGTCTGGAGAAAAGGAGGCTGAGCAGAGATCTCAGAGTTGCTCTCTACAACTCCCTGAAAGAAGGTTGGTGCCAGGTGGGGCTTGGTCTCTTCTCCCAAGGAAGAAGTGACAGGATGAGAGGAAACAGCCTCAGGTTGCACCATTGGAGGTTTAGGTTGGACATTGGGAACACTTTCTCCCCCCAAAGGGTTGTGAAGTCCTGGAACAGGCTGCCCAGGACAGTGGTAGAGTCCCCATCCCTGGAGGGATTGAAAAGCTGTGTAGATGTGGTGCTGAGGGACATGGTTTAGTGGTGACCTGGCAGTGCTGGGTTGGACTTTAGAATCTGAAAGATTTCCTCCACCCAAAACTACTCTATGATTCTGTTACTGGGATAGAAGTCCATGCCTCCATCCTCCTCCCCACTATGGAGGCTCTCAGCCTGGCCAGCTGCAGCAATCCATCACTCCAAAGCTGTCCTCATCCTCCCCAGTGGCTTGGGCAGCCCTGTCCCAGCCCCAGCCAACAGCCAGCACCCACCCCAGGTTGCCACCACCAAACATCCAGGTCTCCCCTGGAGCTGGGAGGCTGGAGAGAGAAGGAGATGAGGTGTGTTGGGGTGAGGTGCTGTGTTCCTTTAAGGGTAATGAAAGAGAACTCCTCCTCTTTGATTTCCTAGCTGCCTCAGACAGGTGTTTGTGGGAGACAGTCCCAGAAGCTTAGCAGACCATCTGTCCTGCACATGATGTCTACAGGGAAATATCAGAAGGGAAAATAAAACTCATATGTACACACAGACCCATTAGAAAACCACCAAAACCCAACCTTGCTCCTGGAAAAGAGCAGCTTGAAAAAGCCAGGAGAGCCCTGCTGCCAAATGGGGCAGTAGAGGCTGGGTGTGCAGAAAAGCTGATGCAGCTCAGAATCTCATCTGCCTCACGCCTGAGGAATGACACAGGCTCAAAGATCCTCCATGGGAAGGCACCCCAGGATCAGGGAGAAGCCCTGAAACAAGCTGCTGAATCACAGAATGGTTTGGGCTGGAAGGGACCTCCAAAGTCAGTGAGTTTGCAGCCAGCAAGGACATCCTCCACTAGAGCAGGTTGCTCACAGCCCTGTTGAGCCTCACCTCAAATATCTCCAGGGATTGGGCCCCAACTCCCTCCCTGGGCAACCTGTTCCAGTGTTCCAGCACCCTCCTGGTGCAGAACTTGTTCCTCACATCCAATCTAAATCTCCTCTAATTTCAAATCATTGCTCCTCATCCCATCACTGCAGATCTTTGCAAACCTCTGCAGCGTTCCTATAGCCCTCTTCAGGTGCTGGAATGATGCTCTTAGGTCTGCCTGGAGCCTCCTCTTCTCCAGGCTGAATCCTGGATCATCATGGGAAAATGGGACTTCTTGCTACTTCTTCCCCCTAAAACCTCAAACCTCCCCCAGATTTTCTTCATCCCAAAGCCTCAAACCTCCCCCAGATTTTCTTCACCCCAACTATTCTCCAGCTCCATCCTTTTCCAGACCTCCAAAGGAAACTATAAGGAACTGCAGTCTGGGAGATTTGGTCCCCTCAGCCCCACACAAGAGCACAACATCCCTCTGTATTCCACTACTAAGATGAGGACCTCAAAGCCATCCATGATGGATTCTCCCCAAAAAGAGGATGAACTCCATCCCCAGGAACATCATTTCTTGATCAGCAATCTGACAACCACTGCAACTTTACAAACCACCAACATCTCTACCACTACGAAACGGAAGACGAAACAAACAAGGCCACTCCAGCACCCCAAAAGCAGGTTCCTGACCTATTTCTTAGGTGGATTTGCAGCCCCAGCCTGAGAGCAGCTGCTGCAGGAAGGCCCAGCACCACCACATTTGTTTCTCTTCCTTTTTTTGTGGAAAACAAAGGGTTCCTCTTCTCCTGTAGCCTGTCATGGTGTGACCAGATGTGCAGTCTGGGCACGCACAAGGAGGGCAGAAAGGGCAGACGAATACATTTGCATTAAGCAGGGAGATTGCCTCTTGGGCTAGGCAGGATGTTTCCCAAGTCTCAGGCTTGTAGGACTCCTTGTGCAAGCAACAAAATTTGCTTCCATGACAGAGAAGTCCTGTAAACCAGAACTGATACAAAATGGCCCCAGTGACCACCAGTCAACAGCTGGGTTGTCACCGAGACCACCTCCTAGAGCACTTCCCAAAGCACATGGTCACAGCCACATCCTGTGAGAGATTGTTGTTTATAGACATAATTTATAACTAAAAATAGATTATCACAGAAGCCCAGAATGGTGGAAGTTGGAAGACACCTTTGGAGATCATCCAGTCCAACCCCACTCCTAAAGCAGGGTCACCCACAGCAGCTTGCCCAGGATCACAATGGCCAGGGGGGGTCTGGAACCTCTCCAGACAAGGAGACTCCATAACCTCTCTGGGCAGCCTGCTCCAGGGCTCCAGCACCCTCACAACAGAGAAGTTTTCCCTCATGTTCAGATGGAACCTCCTAGGCTTCAGTTTGTGTCCCTTGTTCTGTCCCTGGGCACCACTGACAAGAGCCTGGCCCCAGCCTCTTGTCCCCCACCCTTTAGCCCTTGCTGAGCATTGCTCAGATCCCCTCTGGGGCTGCTCTTCTCCAGGCTCACCAGCCCCAGGGCTCTCAGCCTTTCCTCCTCACAGAGATGCTCCAGGCCCCTCAGCATCTCTGTAGCCTCTGCAGTTCCCTGTTTCTCTTGAACTGGGGATCCCAGAGCTAGCCTCAGTTCTCCAGCTGTTACCTCCCTAGGGCAGAGCAGAAGGGGAGAAGAACCTCCCTCTTTGATTAATAACTCAAGTGTGCATTCTTTTTCCTATAAATAGACAAATCAGAGAATTGATTTCCACAGGCTTTCTTCGGGTCCTGACGCTCCCTGGTGCATCCAGACACTTCAGGCTGCCAGACCAGAGCAGTCTTTTGGCATTCATTTCAGTCTCAGGGGAGAGAGGAGCAGTTTGTCCCAGACTCCTTGCTTCCAGGTTAACCATTTACTGTTGCAGGCACTGCTCCCACCTTGACTCTCTCTGCAGGTCCTGGACAGCCACCCTGCACATCACTCAGACCCAGCTCTGCAGCTTGGCAACGAATCCTTCCTCCACTTTGCCAGTCTTGAGCCCTGCTTCTTCACACACAATTACAGCTCCAGCTTTACCACTCCCTGGTGGCTCCTTGGGCTGGAAATAAGCCCAGCCATGCAGAGGGGCTCAGGCAGCTGCTTAGCAGAAGGCCTCCCAACAAAACACATACTTCCACTACTTGATAGAGCCTATCCCCAAGTGGCAAAAGAAACACAAAACAAACAAACAAAAATACCTCCCTCTGGCACCTTTTGTGGTTTCCATAGCAACAGGTTAAAGCTAAAAATGTGAGATGCAAAATCCCCCCTGATGGACCAACAGGAGTCAGGAGATGGATTTAGGAGAGCAAAACTTCTAAAGAGCTGCTGGTGGAGCTTTGCTGATTCACACATCAGGGCCACATCACCTGGGAAAACATTCCCAGCAATTGACTCCTGGGGCAGCTCAGGGGAGCCTGAGTGTGGACCACCAGCCTACAGCATCTCCCCCACCCCCAACTGAACTGTAGCATCCCCCAGAGCAACAACACCCTCCCCAAGCTGACCTGCAGCACCCCCAGAATGACAGCACCTCCCCCAAAAACTGAACTGCAGCAGCCCCAAAACACAGCACCTCCCACCAAAACTGCAGCTTCCCCCTAAAAACTGAGCTACAGCACTCCCAGAATCACAGCACTCCCCCAAAAACTGCAGCTTCCCTTCTGAACTGAACTGCAGCATCCCCTGAACTCCAGCATCTCCCTAAAAGGGAACTGCAGCACCCTCAGGACCACAGCACCCCCCCCAAATTGCAGCATTTCCCTCAGAATTGACTTGAAGCACCCCCAGAACTGCAACATCCCCTCCCCCCACCCAGCTGAACAGTAGCACCCCCAGGACAACAGCTTCCCCTCCAGAATTGAATTGCAGCAGGCCCTGGAATCACAGCATCTCCCCAAAACTGCAGCACCCCCAGGACTACACCTTCCCCCCAAAAACTGAACTACAGCAGGCCCTGGAACCACAGCATCTCCCCAGAACTGAACTACAGCACCCTCAGAACCACAGCACCACCCTCCACTCCGTTCCCCCCCCCCCCCCCAAAACTGCAGTTTCCCCTTCAGAACTGAATTGCAGCACCTCCTAAACAAGAGCTTCCCTCCCCCACCCCCCAAAAAAAATAAACCCAAACCAGAACAGTGGCAGGCCCTGGAACTGAACTGCAGCACCTCCAAAACTGCAGCATCCTTCTCAGAACTGAACTGCAGCGCCCCCAAAACTGCATCATTCCCCCCAGAACCGAACTGCAGCACCCCAGAAGAAGAGGGAGCCACAAGCATCCTTCTCTCATGCAATGAAGCACTGGGAGCTGAACCCTGGGGCCCTCAGGCTCAGAAGTAGACTCCAGCAGCAGAAGATCAAGCCTGGAAGCCAGAATAGGAGATGAGAGGTTTGGCAGCATGGAGGTGCAGGCAGGACCAAGCTATTTAACCTCTCACACCTCCATGTTCTCAGCTCTACACAAATACCAAACCCACAGCCCAAGCTCCAGAGCCCACCAGTGCCAACCCAACTCCTGTTTGTGATGCCCCCACGCTGCTGAGGAAGGCTATGGGCCCCTGAGCAGCACTCAGATGTGTAGGACTGAGCAACAAGCAGCTTAGCATGGCATGGTCTCCTGAGGTGCATGAAGAAGAGTGTGACCAGCAGGTCAAAGGACATTCTCCTCTCCCTCTGCCCTAGTGACACCGAAGCTGCAGCCCTGGGGCCAGTTCTGGGCTTCCCAGGTGAAGAGTGATGTGGAACTGCTGGAGAAAGTCCAGTGGAGGCTACAAAGACACTGAGGGCACCTGAAGTATCTCCATGAGGAAAGGTTGAGAGCCCTGGGGGTGTTGAGCCTGGAGAAGAGCAGCCCCAGAGGGGATCTGATTGATGCTCAGCAAGAATTAAAGAGCAGAGGGCAAGAGGATGGGGCCAGACCCTTGTCAGTGGTGTCCAGTGACAGGACAAGGAGCAATGGACACAAACTGGAACCCAGGAGGTTCAACCTGAACATGAGGGAAAACTTTTTTGGTGTGAGGGTGCTGGAGCCCTGGAGCAGGCTGCCCAGAGAGGTTGTGGAGTCTCCTTGTCTGGAGAGATTCCAACCCCCCCTGACCATTGTGATCCTGGGCAAGCTGCTGTGGGTGCCCTGCTTTAAGAGTGGGGTTGGACTGGATGATCTCCAGAGGTCCCTTCCAACCCCCACCATGCTGAGTTTCTGTGATGACATCATTTTTTCCCATCCATCTTCACTGCCTGCTGGCAGGAGAAAGCACTGTGGCAGAACCTCACATCAGTACCACCACACAGCAGACGTTCATGGAAGATGCTCCTGGACAGCTTACACCAAAGCAGCTCAGCTCAGCGTGATGCCACACAGGGAGGAAGGTGGAGGGGAATTGCTTTATGGAAAGAATGGTCAGGCATTGGAATAGGTTACCCAAGAAGGTGGTGGAGTCCCCATCCCTGAAGGTGTTCAAGAAACCTGTGGCCATGGCACTCTAGGACATGGTTTAACAGCCATGGTGGTGTTGGGTTGATGGTTGGAGTGGATGATCTTAAAGGTCTTTTCCAACCAAAACAATTCCATGATTCTATGCTTTGTTGATGTGAGTTTTGGGCCAAGCAGCCCTGAAGAACCCACAGGCTTTCATCACACACCCCCTCCCCCCCCAGGAGCCAACACAAACCTGACTTTGCTTTCCTTTGCTGCTGTCGGTGCGTGCAGCAGCCTGCCTGCGCGTGCAGCTTTGTTTATGCATGAGCTGTGCTACCCCCACTTGTGCCCAGATCAACAAGGCTTGCTCCCTGCCCTGGCAGAGGAGAGCCTGTGACATTTCATCCTGACCTTCCTTCAGGGCTTCCTAACCTGCTCTATCAGCAGCTGGCACACAGGCACCCTTCAGAAAGCTTTCCCCATAAAGGAAGGAAATGTTATCAAGGAGGCTGACAAAGACAATGCCTCTGATGGGTGAGACGTCTGCTGGTTGCCACCAGGGGAATGGGGAGGATCACACACAGAGACACTCTGCCCCCAGCACAGCATAAGAGCATTTCACAGCTGGAGAGAGCAGTGCCAAGTGTAACACAACCCCTTGTTCTCCACAGCTCCCTCTCTTTGGGAACCAGACCCCAGAGTACCAGTTTCAGGACAGGAAACACCATGGAAGGTGCCCAGAAAAGGGCATGTGGAGGACATGATGCACAAGCAGTGGCTGAGGGAGCTGGGGCTGTTTAGTCTGGAGAAGAGAAGGCTAAAGGGAGACTTCATTGCTCTCTACAACTCCCTGAAAGCAGGCTGGAGGGAGGCTGGTGCTGCTCTCTTCTACCAGGTAACCAGTGACAGGATGAGAGAAAATGGGCTTAAGCTGAGCCAGGGAGGTTTAGGCTGGATATTGGGATTTTTTTTTTTTTTACTGAAAGAGGGGTGAAGTGTTGGAACAGGCTGTCCAGGAAGGTGCTGGAGTCACCATCCCTGGAGGTGTTCAAGAAATGTGTAGATGTGGTGCTTCAGGACATGGTTTAGTGGTCATGGTAGTTGGGTTACAGATGGAGTCGATCTTAAAGGTCTTTTCCAACCTTACTGATTCTATCTCCTGTGATGGTTTACCTCTTCCCACAGACTGTAGCAGGAGCCTAGAAGATGAACAAGACCATGTTTTGGTTACTTTTGTATGGACGGGCAAGACAAAGCAGTTAGCTACCCCACCCTAGGCAAACAACAGATCCCTTTTGCCCACCCCACAGCATGGAGGCAGCCTTGGAGATTATAAACCAGTGAGACAACAACCTGCAAGGAAAGGGGGTCCCATCTCTTCTGCTGGTCACAGAGAAACTACATCCCACTGACCTGCTCTTCTTAGTCACAGCCCCAGAGGGGACACATCAGCCTGAGGAGTTAAGCAAGAGTTTTCTCTTTATAGAAGAGAGAAGACCAAGGGGTGGACATCAGCATGTGGCATCAACAGCCTTTGATCAGATGGGGAATATCAGAAACACCACAGGGTCTCACAGCCACAGGGTCCCCATCTCACATGGTTCAAGCCATAGGAAAGAAAGGACAAAGGTGCTACTGAGTAGTCATCCTTGCCAAGTCACACCCTGGGACCTTTGCTGGATTCCTGTATCCAGGGAGGCAGAGGCAGTGGGGATGTCCAGTGAGCCAAGTGCTAGTGGCACCAGCACTGCCACATCAAGGTCTCAAGCTGCCAGATGTCTCATCCCTGCTGTCAAAGGTTGTTTCTGAGGCTTGTTTCTACCAGTCTCAGACAGCTGAATGCAGCAAGCTCCAGTAACACCAGTACAACACACCAGTGGAAGGTGTATGCATCCTTCTCTACCAGCAAGTGTAGAGCTCAGGACCCTGCTGAGCAGAGCTCAGGACACCAAACTGCCAGGTTTTAGTCAACCCTGCCCCCATTCCCTGACCTGTCATGTCAGCCATGGCTCTGGGGATTGCAGGCTGGGCTCTTCTCTCCTATGTTCTTTGCAGGCACTCATGAAGAGCACTTGGCTTGCACAGTGATGTGGAGCAGGGAATTAACTGGCTGGAGGAGGAGCTGTGCTCAAGTGCTTTGTTTAGAGGAGGGCCACAAATGATCTGAGGGCTGGAGCACTCTTCCTGTGAGGACAGACTGCACAAGCTGGAGTTGTTCAGCCTGGAGAAGAAGAGATTGTAGGGAGACCATAGAGGAGCCTTCCAATATTTGAAGTGAGCTACAGAAGAGTTGGAGAAGGACTTGTTACAAAAGGCATGGAGTGACAGGACAAAGGAAGATGGCTTCAAACTGGAAGAAGATGGATTTAGATCAGACATTAGGATGAAATTCTTCCTCACAAAGGTGGTGAGACATGGGAACAGTTGCCCAGAGAAGTTGTGGAGGCTCCACATCTGGAAGCTGGGTGGATGGGCATTGAGCAACATGGTCTAGCAGGGGGTGTCCCTGCCCATGGCATGGGGGTTGGAACTAGATGGTCTTTAAGGTCACTTCCAACCCAAACTATTCCATGATTCTCCGGTTCCATCAACCCTCCATACATCCTACTTGTGGACACTAGCACAGCTCACAGAAGGCACTTGTTGACCTCATGATGGGACTTTGCCAGCAGACAAGGCAAGAACACATTCATAAACCACAGTGAGCGCTGGGCTGAGCTGGGCAGGGCAATGGGGGAGGATGCACCACAGCTACTGGCTGTTTCAAAGCATGCCAGATCCTTGCCCAGCACCTCCAGAGGCTCCACTGGCAATTCTGGTATTAAAGGCAGCTCCACTTTCTTCTCACTCACCATGAAAACAACCTGGGAATGCTCAAACAGATGGTCTACACTCTTCAATCCTGTTCAGCAAAGCCTTTGACTCCTGGCAGGCTTCCACTACTGCTCACTGTGAAGCAAAGCTTGGATGCTCTTCATTGCTATTAAGCAGCTTCTGTGGTATTTTATTTTTCTTTTCCTAAGACACAAGCCAAACTCCACCATCCAGCTCATCTGGACTCAGTGCTGTAGTTTTTGGAGCTTCCCTCTCCTCTCTGTGAGAGGACAGCTTGCATAGCTACCCCCATGGAACACACCAAGCATCCACCCAGAATGATGGGCCAGGAAACTGAAGATTCAAAGAGTCACAGAATGTTAGGGGTTGGAAGGGACCTCCAGAGACAGAGTCCAACCCCCCTGCCAAAGCAGGATCACCTAAAGCAGGTCACACAGGAACACATCCAGATGGGTCTTGATAGTCTCCAGAGGAGGAGACTCCACAATCTCTCTGGGCAGTCTGCTTCAGGGCTCCATCACCCTCACCACAAAGAATTTTCTCCTCATCTTGTGGTAGAACTTCCTCTGTTCCAGCTTGTACCCATTGTTCCTTGTCCTATCACTGGGCACCACCACAAAGAGCCTGGCACCCTCACCTTGACACCCACCCCTCATATTTATAGACATTGATCAGATCCTCTCTCAGCCTTCTCTTCTCCAGACTAAACAGCCCCAGGGCTCACAGCCTTTCCTCAAGGGAGGGACATTCAAGTCCCCCAGTCATCCTCATAGCTCTTCATTGGACATCCTCCAGCAGATCCCTGTCTCTCTTGAACTGTGGAGCCCCAAACTGGACACAGTATTCAAGCTATGGTCTCACCAGGGCAGATTCTTCAACAGAAGGGTCCTGTGAGACCTGAAGTCATGGACCTTTAAAATGCTTTGGTTCCTAAGAAAACAGCCTGCAGAGCACCTGCACCCAGGCTGTGCTCAAGACATCTCCCACAGATCTCCCTTGGCTCTGCAGCCACACCATGCAGGGGACCAGCTCAGTGGGTGGTGAGACAGCCAGGATGGTGAATCAAAAGCACCTTCTTGGCCATAAGGGAGACAGGGCAGGAAACATGGTGTGCACAGGCAGACCTCCTCAGGAAGCCACCTGCTCTTTGTCACAGCCATCTGCACCTCCAGTAGTGAGCCCAGAGAGAGACCACAGCACCCAGCAAGGGCTAGAGTGGGTTTGGGGCCCAAAGAAACTCCCACATCCAGGAAAGCTTCTCCAATCTTCCCCTGACCACCAAGAACCAGCACCCAGAGGTTTGTATGTCACTCCTCAGATGGCACCACTCCAGAGGAGCACTCCTGCTGCCACCATGGGGTGCTGAATGAAGGTGTAGGCAGCCAACACCACCAGCTGAGTCACCCACAGCTTCCTGAAGACTTGTGGCTTTTCTCTGTGGGTCTCTTGCTCAGCTGCTGAGACAGCCCCAGGCTGTTTACTTTCTCAGCCCAGGCAGGAAACAGTAAAAATGAAAGGGCTGAAAGGTTTTGGGTGCTGCTCTGCCTGCACCTGCCTTCTTCTGCCCCTCAGGCTGGGCAGTTGATGTGCTGCCTGATTGTAATGAGAAGAGGCAGGATTTCTGCTCTGTGGGCAGCAGCAGGCAGCTGCAAGAGGGCATTAATCTCCCTGTAAAATACAGAATCCCATCAAACAAAGCCTTGAAGCCTTGGGTCACTGGTGGCCAGCATCAGCTGACACTCCGGTGTGCACCTCACTCAGCATCAGCTCATCCTGCCAATAGCCCTCTCCAGGAGGCCAGGACAACCAAACCACCATTTGCTTCCTTTCTAACTGGCTTTCTCCTTGTGCCCTCCTCAGTGCCTGTGACTTATTACCTTCATCCAAATCCCAAACTTCTAGGAAGCCCTGTAGCCTCCTCCCCTGTCCCTGTGCTCAAGCATCTGATTTTGGCCCCACAGGGTCAGAAGGTGACCACCAGGTGACCACCTCTCACCATCAACACTAAACCCAGCCACAATCTTTTGACCCTTTCCCACTCTTTGGTGGCAGACCTCTCCTCCATCCTTCCCACAACCATAGTGATGGTCAGCATGAATCTGGCTTAGAGCTTCCTTACCGACTCTGTTGGCGGCTATGGACATCCCTTCAGGTTCCTGGCTTTGCCCCATTAGATGAGCTGGGTAAAGCAAGATATACAAGATCTGGCACAGGTGAGCCAGGGACAGCCTAGGTGAGGATTTCCCCATCAAAACCAGTGTACAAACATGCTCAGTAAATGCCTGTTTTGCATAGAGGGACCAAAAGTCACTTCTGGGTTTGCCTAACCGCCCTCTCAGGGGGAGGGTGAGAAATGCAGCCACGGGGTGAAACCCCAGGGCAAAGTTTGCCACTGGGCTTTCATCAGAGCCCTGAGAGCCAGGGCGGTGGGAACAGCAGAGGCTCCTGTGTGGTGGGTTGTCCAGCACAGCCCCAGCGTATCTCCCAGCCTCATTCTCTCCATCTGTCACCACAGATGGGCACTGAAACACCCTGAAACCCATTAACCCTTCCAGATGGCAAAGAGCTTCACAATGACAAGAAGCCTAAGACGACCACAGAGCGTCATTTATCATCTCCCTTCATGTCTGAGCCATCAAACTGTCTCTGGCAATAGCTGGATTTGTCTTTGTGACCACCTTTTAGCATCCCTTTCAGCAAGAGCTCTCCAACACGGAGTGGAGGCGTGCTGGCCTGTGATCTCCAGGACCAGAACCAAAGCCATGGGAAGGCAGGAAACAGCACCAACAGGGAACACCTGGTCACCACCTCTTAAGTGTTGTTTTTCCTGCCCTGGAGAAAGCCCCAACGTACTTGGGGGCCAGCATTTGGGTCTTTTCCTCCCATGACTTGTTTGCACATTCCTACGTCAAGAAATACAAACCCCAGAAGACCTGCCTTCTATAAATAATGTCCCAGCAGTGCCAAGGTCGTGGAGCTGTTCCCCTGGCCCCAGGCCAGCAGCAGAACATAAACAATCTCAACATCTTTCTGGTGCACGTGTGCTCCTTTTTTTATTATTACTTTTTTCCTCCCCCCTGTGCCAGGGCAAGCCTTGAAACCAAAAAATACAACACCAGGAAGACAGACATCTCAGCTTCATAGTCCTGGTGGTCTCCTCTTACTTTTGGCAGCTCAGAAGAGCCCCCCAAGTCCAAGTGCAGCCTCCTGGGTATCTGGTGGCATGGCAGCCACCAGCAGGTCCTTGTGTTGGAACAGAATTTAGCACTTCTCCTTAGAAATCTGGATACTTCTTGGGCATTACCAAACACACACAGAGCAAGGAAAAGATCATGACCCAAACAGCTCTAAATGATGCTTGTGGAACCACCCATGTGGAAATGGGCAGATTCAGATTGGATGTTAGGAAGAAGTTCTTCACCATGAGGGTGGTGAGAGACTGGCAGAGGTTGCCCAGGGAGGTGGTGGAAGCCTCATCCCTGGAGGTTTTTGCAGCCAGGCTGGATGTGGCTGTGAGCAACCTGCTGTAGTGTGAGGTGTCCCTGGCCATGGCAGGGGGGTTGGAACTGGATGATCCTTGAGGTGCCTTCCAACCCTGACAATTCTACAATCCCTCCCAATCCCATGCACCAGCGTTAAACGCTTTGACCTTCAGCGAGCTGCAGGACAAGTGAACAGCAGCTGCAGAGGTGGCCTGGGCCTTTTGCATGCTTCAGCACTCCCTGCTCATTGAGGACAATAGAAGAACTTCTCTCTTTGGATCAGGCCCCAGCCCCCAAGCAGCTCCAAATGGGCAGAAACTCCCAGTGCTGCACAGCTCTGCTGTTGATGCTCCCACAGATCAATGCCTCTCCCCCTCAGCTTCTCTGCAATGCAAGTCCCTGGAGACACTCTTCTGCCCATATTACTACATTAAATCCTCTTGCAAGCAGAAGGGATAAATTTCCCTTGAGACTACACAATCTCTCTTCAACCTCCTGCTTGGGACAAACTACCCAGAGAAGAACTCCCTTGGCCATGTTCCACACAGCAGACCAAGGATGCAACTGCATGGACACCTCTGAAAGCAACCAAGTCCCCCTTCTCCTGGCCACTGTTAGCATCCATTCCCTCTCTGCCTGAGGGCATCAGGACACTCAGGTCCACACCAACCCTTGCAAAACCCTGAGGGGCATTTATGGAAACCAGCTGGGTGCAGCTAGTTGAGACAACTCCACTCCCAGTCTTAGGACCTTGTTTATTTTTGGTTTGTGACAAAACCTCTCTAAGCAAACTTCCTCCTGGGGGGCGAGGACTCCCCTGCCTGCTGTGCCACTATGGTTTATTTGTTTGGAAACCTCTTTCCTCACTCACAGGCCCTGAATGTCATCATTCAGCTGATTCTGCTTCAGTGCAGACACAGTGACTGAGCACAGTATTGATGCCAAGTGCAGAATAGCCAGGTCTCTGGTGGAAGCTGGAGTTTCTCACGGCTCAGCTGGGCTGGTGGGAACCCTGAAGTCAACAAGGCATTGGTTGCTGCTGGCATTCACATCTCCCAGCCTGTGGCAGACAGAGGAGATGGATTAAACAGTAGCCAGCTAATCCCCAGCAGCTCAGGCTTCGCTGGCCCAGTCTCTCCGGCAGCCACAAGAGGGACAGGGACGTCGCTCAGGTGAGGGAAAGGCTTGGTGGAACTCCAAACCCGAGCAGTGTCGGAGCAAGGCAAGGAGCAGGTGCTGGATATGGTGCTAATTATTCCTCAGCCTGGTTTGCTCACCTGGAAGGATCTAAGAGGTGCTGCCCTAGACCAGCACACTGCTCAGCTCAGTGGATGTCTCAGCAGGCAGGGGCATGCAAGTGCCCAGGCAGGGATGTGGAGCCCATCAGAGCTGGCTGACCTCATTGCTCCCCCTCCATGACAGCAGGAGCTCACTCATCCCATCCCTCTCCTTCTATCCCCAGCCCAAGCATCATCCCTTCACCCACAAGCAAGCCAGAGCTGCAGCCAGAGCAGCAGAGCATTTGAGGACCGTGATCCTCCTGGGACTTTTCCCAAGCACGCAGAACAGGGTGGGCACTTCCAGGGTAGAAGCCTCACAGGACTCCTCTAGCCTTTGAGTGCACTGAGTGACAGCCAGGACAAAGCCCTCACCACTAAGGGGCCCACCTAAGCATCACCTGGGCATAGCTCCTGTCCCTTCCATGCCTACAGGCAACCTGCCACTATCCCACCAGGCTGCAAGCGCTCCACTACCACCTCCTCCACCCATCCCACCCAGACCACGCATGCAGCGGGTCCCACCACAGCCGTGCAAAGGCTGTTCCTCTCCAGTCCGTCCGTCCTTCCTTCCTTCCATCCATCCCTCCCTCCCTCTCCGGGAAGCCACCGAGGAGACTCCTAGAAGCTGAGTCCAGCCGGCGGCTGCCCCCAGCGGGCTCCCGCGGAGGGGTCCCGGCCAAGGTGGGCTCTGTATCACACTACCAACCCCCGATCTCCCCCCCAAACATTCCCCTCTCCGGTGCCGCAGGGACACCCTGCTACTCACCGCTCTAACGCAGGTCCCGGCGGCGGCAGCGGGGGCGCGGAGGGGTCCCGAGGGCTCGGTGCAGCTGCCCCATGGGAGGAACCGTTGCGGAAAGGACCTGAGAAAGGGCAGGGGGAGCACCCACCGCGCAGCCCGCAGTGCCCAGACTGAGCGCAGCCCCCGCCCGGCGCCGCCTTTACCGGGACCGCCGCCCCGCCCGGGCCGGCCCCCGGCGGGCGGGACGCGCAGCTGCTACCGCCGCCGTCACCGCCCGTCCGACGGGGAGGCACCGGCCCCCCGGCGGCACCCCGGCAGACCCCCGGCATCCCTCCGGCATCCCCCCAACCCGGCTGCCCGCCCCGGGCAGGGCCGTGCGTGGCTTACACGCAGGTTACGCGTGGGGGAAAGAACAAAGAGCAGTGTCCGGGGGCTGGAACCTGGCCTCGGGGAGGAGTGGGAGTGGGGGTGTGGGTGGAGGTATGGAAGTAAATTGGTAAATGGAAGCGGCAGAAGACTCCTCGCCCCACCCAGTCGCCGTCCCTGCAGGGGTGAAAGGTGTAGGTGTGGGGAGGGGACGTGGTGCGTCCAGTGCTGGGTTAATGGTTGGGCTGGATGACCAGAGAATCCCGGAATCTCGGCATGGTGGAGGCTCAAAGGGACCTCTGGAGATCATCCAGTCCAACCCCCTCGCTAAAGCAGAGTCACCCACAGCAGCTTGCCCAGGATCACAATGGCCAGCTGGGCTTGGAACCTCCAGAGGAGGCTCCATAACCTCTGTGGGCAACCTGCTCCAGTGTTCCAGCAGCCTCACAGGAGAGAATTTTCTCCTCATGTTCAGATGGAAGCTCCTGGGTTCCAGTTTGTGCCTGTTGCCCCTTCTCCTATCACTGCTCACCACTGGGCAGAGTCTGGCTCTATCCTCTTGCCCCCTGCCCCTTAGCTCTTGCTGAGCATTGCTCAGATCCCCTCTGGGGCTGCTCTTCTCCAGGCTCAACGACCCCAGGGCTCTCAGCCTTTCCTCCTCACAGAGATGCTTCAGGCTCCTCAGCATCTTTATAGCCTCCACTGGACTCTGTCCAGCAGTTCCTGTGTCTCTTGAACTGGGGAGCCCAAATGATCTTAAAGGTCTTTTCTAACCTAAATGATTCCATGGTTTTTTGATTCCATGATCCCACCCCTTTGGGAAGCTGCCATAGGGCTGCTTCATCTCAGCATGTTCAGAGGGTCAGGGCTAGCAGGATAGCCACAATCTTCTGCAGTACAAACAGTGATTCTGGTGATGGGGACATGAGTCTCTGGGCTGTTATGCAATTCTCTGTAAAAGGCAAGAGAATAAATGTGAGCCTGGAGGAACACACTTTTTTTTTTTTTTTCTTTCCAAGCAAGTTCATGCAGGGGAAGAACCTGGCTCTGCTGCTGCACAGGTTGCTGGAAGAGCAGCCTCAGCCAGAGCCTGACCTGGAAAGATGGTCCCATCATGAGGGGTGCTCCAGGGGAAAAAAAAGGGCAGGATAGGTTAGATCAGACGTGTTTGTAAGGAGGACAACAACACAGTGAACAGCAAACATTGGAGCAATTAGGACACGGAGGGGTGGCTGTGGAGCAGGGGCAGCTCTGACTCCATCCTGAGGCCACTCCTTGGTTTCTGAGGGAGGTTTCTGGCGTGTTTGATCGGCCCAGCTCGTTTCACTGGTCCAGTTTGGAGGAGGAGAAGGGAAACAGGAGAAGTGCAACGCACCCAGGGGAGGAACAGGGAGAGGGAAGCACAGAGAGGCGGGATGGGGTGGGAACCTCTGAACTCGCTGTGACCCCATGAACAAACCCTGATGGGGAATTGTCCAGTGTGATGAGGTCACTGCAAACACAAGGGTGTCCTTTGAGGAACAGAAGGCTCATTCCCTGGGAACTGGTCTGAAATCTCCTGTTTCACAGCAGGCAATAACGAATCTTTGGGAAGCAGAACATTTCTGCGGAGGGAATAGCTGACATTTCCATAGCTGGGCTTGCTGCATGAAAGGGGAACAACAACAACAAAAAGAGGCTGCAGATTTGATCTCTTACAAACAAATACAAAGTCCCAAACCGCATCCAGACCTGGCTTGGAGCTAAGGAAACGTTTCCCTGTGCTTAGGTTCAGAATTTTTGGTGCAATTGTGCCAGGAGGTGTCGGGGAGATGAAATATTCCACATGCTCCATCTGGGCTTGCTGGTGTAGAAATATGATAATGGAGCAGCAAAGCGAGATGGCAGGGCTGAAACAGTCAAGTTGGACAGGATTGAGATGCAGTAGCTACGTTATTGTCAAACAAGGGGAGTCAAAATATGTCACTGCTGGCTTTTTGCAGGAGAAATTTGCATTTGGGGAGATCTCCCGGAACTGTCTGGCGGCAGCGAGGAGCAGACAGTTCTCCGTGGGTAGCTCATCCTGGGGGAGGGGTTCAGAAGCTGCAAACGTCATTTTTCACAGGGATTCAAAGGTTTGTGCTGTCCGATGTCACAAGGAGCTCTGGGGCTGTTTCTGGGACCTATAAATGTGACTTAGAGCACTCTCAGACAGGATTTGCATCCATAAAAGAGGCCCTGCTGCAGCAACAGCTTTATGGGAGACCTCCCAGAGCTCCCACCCACTCACCTCTTCCTCACACAGAGGCCTGGGAAGAGCCTTTGTCTTCCATGCTGAGTGTTTTACTGGCAGAACAACCACCACAAAGCATACTCTTGGCTCTGCCCCTCTCTGGTGCTGCATCAAAGCTCTGAAGAGACCTTATTGTGGCCTTCCAGTATCTGAAGAAATCTGAAGAAAGCTGGGGAGGAACTTTCTAGGGTGTCAGGGAGTGATAGGACTGGGAGGAATGGAACAAAAATAAAAATGGGTAGATTCAGATTGGATGATAGGAAGAAATTCTTGCCCATGGGGTGATGAGACACTGGAACAGGTTGCCCAGGGAGATAGTAGAAGTCTCATCCTTGGAGATTTTTGCAGCCAGGCTGGATGTGGCTATCAGCAACCTGACCTAGTGTGAGGTGTCCCTTCCCATGGCAGGGGGGTTGGAACTGGATGATCCTTGAGGTGCCTTCCAACCCTAACAATTCTATGATTCTATGATTCTGAACAACTTGGTCCAATTGAAGATGACCCTGCCCAAGGAAGGGGGCTTGGAACAAGATGATATTTATTAAGGCCCCTTCTAACCTAAAGCATTCTGTGATTCTACAAGGGGCTGGAGCTGGTGGTGAGATGTGCTGCATCCTCAGACATCCCTTCTCTGGGGTGAAGGAGTCTCTAGCCAGGGAGCTGGAGGTGAGATGTGCTGCATCCTCAGATATCCCTTCTCTGGGGTGAAGGAGTCTCTAGCCAGGGAGCTGGAGGTGAGATGTGCTGCATCCTCAGACATCCCTTCTCTGGGGTGAAAGAGTCTCTGCCCAAGGGACTGTAAAGTGCCCATCTTCAAGCCAGACCTCTGCCTACCCAGCCCCCGTGGGCACAGGACTGCTTTATCCAGTCACGTTGGGGAGGTGTTGGGTAGAAGCATAAAACTAGCCTGGTGGCAGGGGCTTGGCTGGGGAGGGCAGGATGTCCTTTGGAGCCTGGGGAAGCTGCTGACAGCAGTGAAGCCATAGACCTAATCAATACTCTGCAGATGAGTCTGGGTTTTTTTTATTAGCACCTCTAACAGCTCTGGCCATCTGTCCCCTTGTGTGCCCAGGGCATGAGCCCAGCCCCACAGGTCCTGTGAGACAATGTTTGGGCTAGAATTGCTTCTCATGGTGGGACCTAATCCTGCCCCTGAGGTGACAATGATGATGGGGACAGTATCTTCACTAGCAACAAGCCCCAAGCTGCTTTAACAGCAAGGTGGGCTTTTAGTCTGGGAAGGAGAACACAGATCTGCTGCCGGGTCTGTGTCCTTCTTCTGAAGGTGCTGCTTTCAGATGGACAGATGGCTGCAAGGAGGAAAAAAAAAAAAAGCTGTTTTGACAATGGAGTCTTCTGTGAAAGCAGTCTAGAAAGAGGGGAAAGTATGTTCCAGATTGGCACAAACTTTATGTTCTTCTTTCATGGAAATCTCCAAAAACTGTTGTTCCAGGTCAAGGCATTTTGATTCAGGGCATGCAAAGCACTGGATGTGGATCTCTGCCTTCTAAACAACTTGGTGTACACAAAATGAAGAAGTGCCCTTGGAAAGAGAACTTCACAAGCAATCCCTCCCAGTTTTACCTGAAAGCTGTAGAAGACGTGCTCAATATTTCTGCTGAAATGGCATTTTTAGGAGAAAAAAAAAAAAAAAAAACAACAAACACTTAAACACACACAAAAATGAAAGTTAAGAAGCTCTTCCAAGAGGAAGGAGTTGGAAGGCGTCTGTGCGAACTCAGGTATCACTGAAAAGGGCTCCAGGACCTGCACCAGGCACTGGCAGAAGCTTTGTTGTCTCAGTAGGATGGGCACAGCCTCCAGCCACTGTAAAAGGTCACATCAAGGTGGAGCAGAAAGTTGTTCCCTCTGTTTCTTACCCCTCAGCAGCCTCTCACACCCTTCTGGATCACCATCCTTGCTTTCAAAATCCTGCTATGCCTGTTTTGTTGCTTCTCTCTCTGCCTGCTCATCCCATCAGCTCTGAGTCTCCCTGAGCATCCCTGAGTGTCCTCTTTTCTGTCCTTTTCTGCTCTGTACCTGAAATTGTCTTGTTGTGCCTGCAGCATCTGGAGATACTTGCTGACTTCAATTTTCACCCTTTACATTGTCATTTTCTCACACTAGGAGAAATATTTCCTGGTGTTGCCTCTGAAATTCACAGCAGAGGATGTGCTGAGTGGTACATCCCTAAGGGGTAAGATCAGAGGAGATGATGAGATCGTGTAGCCCAGGGTCCTCTACCCATCAGAGTCCCTTGAACTTCCTCTAGGCAGAGCTGTACTGAGTGTGACAACCTGTGCTTCTCCTTAGCATACTTGCCAGGAAGGCAGCCAGGACTAAAGCTGCTTTGCAGAACTTCCTTCCCTGAATGCTGAAGTCCCCCAGCCAACAGAAAGTGACAAACCAGAGTGGGTTGACCTTGCCTCTCAACCCACAGCCTTGTGTGGGTGGCAGGGGCAGAAGCCACCCTGCTGTGCACATCCTTTAGCCAGCAGCTTGAAGCCAACAGCAAGTCCATAGGGTGGGCAGCAGCCACCCTTTGGGTAAGATAACCAGGTGGGATGGGCAACGGGGTTCCTCTCCCATGCTGGAAGCATGTGGTGATGTTTAATCAGCCTGCTGGTGGGCTTTTGACCAAAACAGGTCTAATTTCTTCCTGAAGGTGGCTTGCCATCCATCTCTTGTGGTCACCATGCCCACAAGAGCCATGTCACATGCTCTTCTCAGTGGTGCTGGGCTTGCAGCGATGGAGAGAATTGAGGAGTTGAACTGGATGAGGTGTAATTTGAAGCAGTGGAACCTCAAAGTTTCTCCACATGTGTTGTTTTTTTTCCTCTAGTGGACGTCTGGTTTTAGTACTGGGCAAGACTCTTCCTAAGGTCCAGGGTCTCAGCTTTGTGGCTTCTGTATGTAAAGGTCCTCCAGTCAGTCTTTACAAGGACTGCTCTGGGAGCATACAGGCACTAACACCTCCTGTTAGTAAAAGAGATGCCCCAGGACCACCTCCTGGATTGACACTTTGCCTTTCTCTCCAGCCTTCCATCTAAGGTCAGTGATCCCCCAAGCCCTCCTTGGTGCTCAGCAAACCTGAGAAGGAAGGAGACATGTACAGGGTCACAGGCTCAGAGGATGTTAGGGGTTGGAAGGGACCTCTGGAGATCTTCGAGTCTACACCCGCTGCCAGAGCAGGACCAGAGAATCCAGCACAGGTCACACAGGAACACATCCAGACAGGGCTTGAAAGCCTCCAGAGAAGGAGACTCCACAACCTCTCTGGGCAGCCTGTTCCAGTGCTCTGTGACCCTCACTGTGAAGAAGTTTTTCCTCATGTTGAGGTAGAACCTCCTGTGCTGCAGTTTCTATCCATTGCCCCTTGTCCTATCCCAGGGCACAACTGAGCAGAGCCTGTGCCCTCCCTCTTGACCCCCAACCCTCAGATATTGATAGACATTGATCAGATCCCCTCTCAGTCTTCTCCTCTCCAGACTGAACAGCCCCAGGGCTCTCAGCCTCTCCTCACAAGGCAGTGCTCCAGTCCCTTCAGCATCCTTGGAGTCCTCCTTCGGACTCTCTCAAGTACAGGATAAGGGAGGAGCATAAACCTGAATGGAAAGGTATTTGTGGAGAGTTGACTGCCAAAGCATGGCTGCAGAGGTTATCCCAAGTGGTCTACAATTTTACCTCATGCTGTATTTCACCTGCCCTATGATGATGGGCAGGTGGGCAGTGAGTTGTACTGGTGGAGTTCCATGGCTCCTGACCTCTGATACTTGCAGTTCCAGGACCCTGAATCCACCACATCCTCATCCACAGCTGGAAACCACAATGGTTTCCTTCAGATGGCAGCAACCACAATGCAGGAGAGAAGGCAGTGGTCATCCTCTCTCCTCAAAAGCAAAAAAGGCAGCAGGGAGGGATGGAGCAGCACCAAAGCAAGGACACCACAACCCCTCCAAGAGCTTCACACCCTCTGTGGTGTTTCCTTGGGGAAAGCAAAGCTGAGGGAGAGCTGCTGACAGAAGAAGATCCACCTGGGCTTTGATTTGCAGGTACAAGCAGAGGCAGGAGATGCTGGCAGGCTGCTCATCCTCAGGTAGCTGAGAGCAGCCCCAGCTTACACCCTCCCAGCCAAAACTAGGAGGTACAGAGCACTGGGAAGGGGGAAAGAGCAGCGGAGAGCAGTGCTGCAGAGCTCCTGGGGTGAGGTGGGGTTTCCTCCAAAAGCCAGGCACCACGCTGGGCTCGGGTAACGCTCTTGCCCATCTGGCAGGCTCTGAATGGGGCTGCAGGGGCCGCAACAATAGGAGCTGTGGAAGCAGATGAATAAGGTATAGAAAGAGGGACAGGGCTCCTCCCAGCCCCGTCCTCCTTCCTTTCAGCTGGAAAATCAATGAATAAGCCTTCCTCCGAGCCCTCACTTCCAAGGGCAGCTGTGCTGGGTGCTTCAGTCACGGCTGCCCCGTCCCCCCACGGGGCTGCCAGGACTGTCATAGCATCATACAGTCTCAGGATGGCAGGGGTTGGAAGGCACCTCTGAAGATCACCCAGCCCAACTCCCCTGCCAAAGCAGGAGCACCCAGGGCAGCTCACACAGGAACACATCCAGGTGGGTCTTGAAAGCCTCCAGAGGAGACTCCACAACCTCTCTGGGCAGCCTGCCCCAGGGCTTTGTCACCCTTGCAGTGGAGAAGTTTTTGCTCATGTTGAGGTGGAAATTCCTGGGTTCCAGTTCGTGTCCTTTGCCCCTCATCCTATCACTGGGCACCACTGAAAAGAGACTGGCCCCATCTTCCTGACACCTGCACTTCAGGTACTTGTAAACATTGATCAGATCCCCTCTCAGTCTTCTTCTAAACAGCCCCCAGGGTTCTCCATGTTCCAGTCCCCTCATCATCCTCATAGCCTATGTTGGAGGGCCGGGGCTTCTCTCCCTGCCCTGCTGCCTTCCCCCTCAGCCTTTTGGGAAGGGGAGGGAAAGCTCAGGGACCAGCTCAGTGAAGGCATTTCCAAACCACAGTTGTAGAAAAGTGCTGCCAGCAGTCCCATACCCAAGCTGCTCCCCATGCCAGCCCCAGTTCCCCCCAATCCCTGTGCCCCTTGATGCTGAGGCACTCCCTCCTCCCTTTTCTCTGCCAAAATAAGCCAGTTTAGCCCATGATTGCAAAGTGCTTTGAGAAGGATGAGTCAACCACCACCGCCTGATGATGGGGTGGGCACCACAGGGGTTTCACATCAGTAGATATGAGGCTGGGTGAGCCTTCCCCCTCTAACTCCTTGCTTCTGGTTGTTTGCTGCTTTTCTCACCCTGTGGGATGAGATTTCCTCTGCTCCAACAGAAAGTGAGATGCTTTCCCTTTGTGTAATTATTTCCTCTGCCAAAGCTTTGAGTCAGAAGGATGGGAGGAAAGGGGAGAGGGAAAGGAGATGACTTCCATGCAGGAGTAGTCAGGCATTGGAACAGGCTGCCCAGGGAGGTGATGGAGTCACCATCCCTGGAGGTGTTCAAGAAATGTGTGAACATGGCTTGTGGGGATATATGAGGAGGAACTTCTTTACTTTGAGGGTGGCAGAGCCCAGAGAAGTGGTAGAATCTTCATCTCTGGAGATTTTCAAAACCGGCTCTAGGTAAACCTGCTCTGGTGGGACAGTTGATCTAGACAAGCTCCAGAGGTCCCTTCCAACCCCTGTCACTCTCTGATTCTGTGGTGGTGGCTGAGGGAGGGGCTTGGTTCCTCTCACTGGGGGTGAGATAAGGATGCAGGGAGAATTGTGTGTGCACAGGAGGGGGTCCTGCTCAAAGCACAGTTTGGAGAAACCCTGATCTCCAGGGCTGCCTCCTGAAGAGGAGGGAGTCAAACCACAGCAGAAGCACCTGGTGGCAGGATTTCCTGCTGTGACCTTAAATGCCTGCAGTGCTGCCTGCATGCTTGAGGAGGGCTTTGTGATGGACTCCTCCAAGGTGCCAAAGGATCAAGATTTGTTCACTGGGAGCCAAGATTTACATCATCTGTGTGTTTGGTGTCCCTTGGTGGCTGGAGTGCACTGGAGAAGCTCACTGCAAGCCCAATGGTACTTGTGAGGAGCAGGTGGCCCTGCAGCTGCCTGTGGTATCAGTAGGAAAGGTGCTTTCAGGAAAAGCACAGCAAGCTCCTGGGAAGTAGCCTGATTCCACTCTTCTGACTCTGCCCTGCACCCCACCATGCCCTGCTGGGTTCATGTGAGTGGGGCTGTGAGGAACTGCAGGTGCCCACAGGACCCTGACTAGGTGTAGCTTCTGATGCTGGAAGAACCAAAAGAAAAGAGAAGCACTTGAGAAGGAAACCAGGAGCTAGCAGGTGGCTGCCTAGGGTCAGCAGGGTCCAGGGCCAGTCTTGTGCAGCACCAAGCTGAGAGCCTGCTGCTGATGCAGGATACATGATGGGGACAAAGTGTGACAATGCTCAACAATCCCCTTGCAAGGTGACCTGCTGCCTACAACCACCTCTGCTTTGCCCCAGGCAGAGGTCAGGCAGTGCTGAGTCCAGCCAGCTCCTTCTTTCCCTGCTGACTGGGAGTCTCCAACACTACAGTAGCTGTGGCACTCCCTGAGCTCAGGGAGATCACCACAATACAGGTGGGCAAGTGGTGTGAGCTCAGTCACTGTCAACAAGGCAAAGTGGAAAAGAGAGACAAAAGGTTTCTGCAGGTTTGCTCTGGTGACAGAGGAGAACCAAAACCAAACTTTCAACCTTGGTTGATGGGACTGCCCTGGGATGAGAGGTTGGGGCTGATCCCCACACCAAAGCAGTGCTCAGTTACAGAATCACAGAATGGTTTGAGTTGGAAGGGAACTGTAAAGGCCATCTAGTCCAACTCTCCTGCAGTGAGCAGGAACAGCTTTGGCTAGATTTTGTTGCTGAGGTAGTCCCTAGCTCCTTGTAGAACCATAGAATAGTTGGGTTGGAAGGGACCTTAAAGATCACCCAGTTCCAAGCCCCCATGCCATGGGCAGGGACAGCCCAGGCTGATCAAGGTCTCATTCAACCTGACCTTGAACACCACCAGGGAGGGGCATCCACAGCCTCCCTGGGTGACCTGTTCCAGAGTCTCAACACCCTCATTCTAAAGAATTTCTTCCTAATCTCCAGCCTAAATCTCCCCTCATCCAGCTCAAATCCATGGTCCCTTGTGCTATCACTACAAGCCTTTATCAAAAGTTCCTTCCCAGCTCTCCTGTAGCCCCTTCAGGTACTGCTCTAAGGCTGCTCTAAGGTCTCCCTGGAGCCTTCTCTTCTCCAGGCTGAACAGCCCCAACTCTCCCAGCCTGTCCCCATGGGGGAGGTGCTCCAGCTCTCTGATTATCTTCATGCCCTTCTCTGGACCTTCTCCAACAGTGGGATGCCCTTCTTGTGTTGGGTAAATCAACAGTTCTCCAGTTCCTTCTGCCTTTTTCACTGCCAGCCAGGAGGGACACCTCCTTCTGTCACCAGGAGGTAGCTGCCTCCTGGGGCATCCTGCCTGATCTCTTGGATGTGGATGCATTAAGCTGAGGGCACTCAGCAGCGATGGCTGGATCCTGAGGACAACATTCCCTTGGAGAGCAGGGCCTTGGTGAGCATGTAGCAGGATGGAATTGTTCCAGTGCCTGCCAGCTATACAAATATAGAGCTTGGCACCTTTTCGGGGAGACTTTCAATGCCACGGATGCCTTTGCCAAACGTTTTTCCAGCTTGCTGAGTTCTGTTCTCAGCATCCTTTGCCAATCTACTCAACATGTTTTCAGTCCCATTAGAGTAAATAAAAAGCTTCCTGCATCTGGCCTCTTCACGTCTCTGGGCACTCAGACAGCCACCCTCATGCCAAAAAACTGGGGCCAGGTCCTGGTGCAGCTATTCCCTGGGTCCAACCTTCTCTTGGGGAGCGAGGAGGAACAGCAGCACTTCTCAGAAGCGTGGCTGAAAGGAAACAGACCCCTCAAAAGTGAGTTTCAAAGCCAGGGTGAGGCGTGGGGAGCAGCAGCTGGGGAGGAAGGAGCTCAGGAGTTAATGCTGACAGGAAGCATCTGGCAGGTTCTTAATTCTGAAGTGATGCAGGCTTTGACTTGTCTCTCTGTCCCCAGCTGCAGGGGTGTGCACACACCTCTGAGGCAGCACATGGAAACAGGGAGTCAAATGGTCTGTTGTAGCTCTGGCCCAAAACTGTGGGTTCCCCTCTGTGGCAAGAGCTGGTCCAACACCTATGAGCCACTCCTAGCCTTGGCCTGACTTATACCTGACCTGAATTCACAGGATCACAGGATGTTAGGGGTTGGAAGGGACCTCTGGACACCACTGAGTCCAACCCCCCTACCAGAGCAGGAGTTCTTCATGCTATACCTCCATCCCCCCCGCCAAAGAGCCAGGAGAGGCTAAATCCCACATCAGCTGGCAAGCAGGACTGTGGAAAACAGATTTTCTTTTGAGATCCCTGCCCCTAGGCCAAGCCCAGCTTGGACAGAGCCAGGGGGTGGTGGGATCTGCTGGGGTCCAAGGAGAACAAGGTCCTGGCTCTGCACTCTTTCCCAGTGTGTCTTTGTGGTCAGGTGTGGTCAGCTCTTCTCCATTGCCCACCTTACTGAGAGGCAAACTGACCTCTGCCCATGCTTGGTAGTAAAATCATAGTGATGTTTCTCCAAAGAAAGGGGAGACAGGAGAAGGGGGAGATAGGACTCTCTGGGGTGCTGGGAGGTGAGTGGGGCCAGGTAGGCAAAGAGACAAACAGCATCAAACTAAAAGGTACCACTCAGGAAGATAAGAGCTTGCTCTCTGGGAAATACTGGGAACTATTCTAAGGCAGTGCAGTTAGCAACCTGGAGCTCTGCCTCTGTGGGGAAGGACATCTGGGAAGGGATGAGATGTTCCTTATTCCAACACAGACTCGCTCATCACAAGGCATGTAGTGACAGGACAAGGGGCAATGGCTTCAAACCAGAGAAGAGCAGATTTAGACTGGATGTTAGGAACAAGTTCTACACCATGAGAACACTGGAACAGGTTGCCCAGGGAGGTGGTTGAGGCTCCAGTTCAAGAGAGAGAGGGAACTACTGGAGAGAGTCCAGCAGTGGTCTGTGAAGATGCTGAGGGGCCTGGAGCATCTCTTTAAGGAGAAAGGCTGAGAGCCCTTGGGCTGTTGAGCCTGGAGAAGAGCAGCCTGAGAGGGGACTTGATCGATGCTCAGCAAGAGCTAAAGGGTAGGGAGCAAGAGGATGGGGCTGGGCTCTTTTCATTGGTGCTCAGCAACAGGACAAGGGGCAATGGGCACAAACTGGAACTCTCACATTCAAATGAACTCAGTTTCATCTGAATGTGAGGGAACACATCTTTGCTGTGAGGGTGCTGGAGCCCTGGAGCAGGCTGCCCAGAAAGGTTGTGAAGTCTCCTTGTCTGGAGAGATTCCAACCCCCCCTGGCCATTGTGATCCTGGGCAAGCTGCTGTGGGTGGCCCTGCTTTATTGGGGGGCTTGGACTGGATGATCACCAGAGGTCTCTTCCACCCCACACCATGCTGGGATTGTGTGAAACACAATACCTGTGTCATTATTCTAATCAACAGAGATTCCCATTTTCCTTTTTGGGTATCAGCATGACTACACACACCTTAAAAGCACTGTGCTGTAGCAACATCAGCTTTCTGCAGGCAGTTGTGCACCAGGTTATAGGCATTTGCCCACTTCTAGGTGTTGTGGACACTGTAAGTCAGACCCACAGTCACACACCACCCTCACTGGGTGTAGAGGTGAGGGCTGCAGAGCATCCTTCTATAGAATCACAGAATTATTTGGGTGGGAAGGGACCTTTAAATGTCACCTAGTCCAACCCCCTGCAATGTGAAGGGACATCTTCAACTCAAGCAGGGTGCTCAGAGCCCAGAACAACCTGACCTGGAATGGTAACAGCAAGTTATCATTAAAAGAGGTCAACCCAAACCAAATTAAAAACAAACAAACAAACAAACCAACCAAACAACAACAAACCCCAATCAACCCCAAAACCAAACCAAAACAAAAAAACCCACAACCAAACCCCAACAAACCCCAAAATAACCCAAACAAACAAATGGGGGAAAAAGGCAAACAAAACCTAAACCAAACCAACAAAAACAAACAATCAAACAAAACTCAAAACACCCAAACAAAACCAAACCAACAAACCCAAATAAACCCCCCCCCCAAAAAAAACCCCAAACAAACCCAACCTAAACCCTCAAACCAAAACAAACAGAAAAACCCCACACCAAACCCAAACAATAAAACCCCCTGTCTAGAGGTCACAGCCATTTCCAGTCCACCCTGGGCAGGACAAGGTTGGAAATAATTGTGCCAACTGCTCATCACCTTGGTGAACTGAAGCCAGGGAGCAGGGACTGGGAGGCAGGAGCCCAGCAACAGCACTAACACTGAGGCTGCTGCTGTAAGACATGAAGGATGATCTGAGAGAAGAGTCCAAGTGCATACAGAGGGCACAGAAGGACACATGCCACTCCCAGCACCCACATCCAGTGTTGTTTTCCTCTCCTGCTTTCGTGGGTTTTAAGTGTTACCTGCAAATGAGCTGTGAGGTAGATTTGTAACCAGCACAATGACCTCTCTGGTTGACAAAGGTCCAATTTTAATTGGCTAAAAAAGCCTCTGGGCACTCAGGGCAGGCTTTGCCTGGGCTGCAAGCAGCTGCAGTCACCATGGCATTCTGAGCTGTCTGAGGCAGTGTGTACCTTAGGGTGACAGATGAGTGCTTTGAACTGGCTTTGGGAGCATTGCTCAGTCACATGCTTCTGCCCAGCACAAACAGCCAAGCCATGTTGTGCAGCCCTGTGAGCTCACTGGGGCTGACCTAAACCTCCTGGGGCAAGCAGCTGCCAGGCTCTGGAGGGGACAGCCAGGAGAGGAACAACGAATTCCTTAAAGCCCACCTGCTTTCACCCTATCAAAGGAGATTTGAGGGAGGTCTAAACTCACACACCTGTTGCCTGTCATAGAATCATGGAATCATAGAACCAGTCAGGGTTGGAAGGGACCTCAAGGATCATCCAGTTCCAACCCCCCTGCCATGGGCAGGGACACCTCACACTAGATCAGGCTGGCCAGAGCCTCATCCAGCCTGGCCTTAAACACCTCCAGGGATGGGGCCCCAACCACCTCCCTGGACAACCCATTCCAGGCTCTCACCACTCTCATGTTGAAGAACTTCTTCCTCACTTCCAGCTTTATTCCATTCCCCCCAGTCCTATCACTCCCTGATAGCCTAAAAAGTCCCTCCCCAGCTTTCTTGTAGCCCCCTTCAAATACTGGAAGGCCACAATAAGGTCACCTCAGAGCCTTCTCTTCTCCAGACTGAACAGCCCCAACTCTTTCAGTCTGTCCTCATAGGAGAGCAGCTCCAGCCCTCTGCTCATCCTCGTGGCCCTTCTCTGGACACCTTCCAGCATGTCCATATCCCTCTTGTAACAGAGGCTCCAGAACTGGATGCAGTACCCCAGGTGGGGTCTCACCAGAGATGGGTAGAGGGAGAGAATCACCTCCCTCGTCCTGCTGGCCACACTTCTCTTGATGCAGTCCAGGATGTCCACGGTGCATTGCTCTTGGTGGTGTGGTACCCCAGCACCACAGGTCTCCACTTCCACCACACTGGTAGGACAGGCTGTGGGGTTGTCCTCAAGACCAGACCACCAAAAAGAGCCTCTTTTTACTCCAACTAACCCAAGGATAAAAAGCCATTGGATGGGTTGGATGGCTCCAGCCCACCCAACAGCTGGGGGTCAAACTGAGCAAGGAGGTAGGCAAAGGTCATGTCTCTGGGGCCAGAGCAAGGAGGATGGGAGAAGGCACATGGCAGGGGAGCAAGGAGGGACTTTCTTCGAGTGGAGAACAGCTAGATTGGCTCCATTGTGCCTGGAACTCTCTCCTGAAGAAACCAGTGCTTGTGGCAAAACCCAGCTCCAGTCCAGTCCATGCTCCAGAATGTTTGTTCTGGGAGGAGGGAAGAAGACAACTCGTTTTCCCTCCCAAAAAAACCTCAAAAGAGTGGGAGACTGGAAGAACAACAAAAACCATCTGGAGTTCCAGCAGAGCCTTGACTTTTAGAAATAACATAGGTTGTGTTTGATTTTTTTTCTCTGTAATTATTAAAAAAAAAAGAAAGAAAGAAAAATAAAAACCCAAACCTAATTTAAATCCACTAGTAGTGAAGCATAGGATTAGCCAGGGCTAAATATGTGTGTAGGCTGTTTATTAGCAAATGGAAGCCAGCAGAGAAGGAAAGCAAACAAGCTCATTTGAGGGAGACTTTGTCACTGTATCACCGGTCAGAGGGTCCCCAAGGAAAAGCAGGCAAGCTTCTAATTGGACTTCCACAGCAACGAGCAGCTGGCAAAGATCCCTGCTTGGGAGTGGGAGAATTGTGAAATTCAGCTTTCTGTGCCTCGTGATCACAGAATCACAACATTACTGAGGCTGGAAAAGACCTCTGAGATCATCCAGTCCAGCCTATGGTCCAACACCACATCAGCTAACCCATGCCACCAAGTGCCACAGCCAAGCTTTTCTTAGAGACCTCCAGTGATGGTGACTCCACCACCTCCCTGGGCAGTCCATCCCAGTGCCCAATCAGCCTCTCTGTGAGGAAGTGCTTCCTAATATCCAACCTAAACCTCCCCTGGCACAGCTTCAGGCCATGCCCTCTTGTCCTGTCACTGGTTGCCTGGGAGAAGAGCCTGACCCCTACCTGACTACAGCTTCCTTTTAGGCAGTTGTAGAGAGTGCTAAGGTCCCCTCTAAGTCTCCTCTTCTCCAGGCTGAACACCCCCAGCTCCCTCAGCCTTTCCTCATCAGACTTTCCCTCCAGCCCCCTCACCAGTCTCGTCTCTCTCCTCTGGACCTGCTCCAGCACCTCAAGATCCTTCCTGGAGTGAGGGGCCCAGAGCTGCACACAGTGCTCAAGGTGAGGTCTCACCAATGTCCATCACAGGGCAGGACTCCATCCCTGCTCCTGCTGCCACACTGTTCCTGATCCAGGCCAGGATGCCACTGGCCTTCCATGCCACCTGGGCACACTGCTGGCTCCTGTTCAGCTGCTGTCACCCAGCACTGCCAGGTCCCTCTCTGCCAGGCTGCTCTCCAGACACTCAGACACTCAGTCTGTAGCAGTGCATGGGGTGATTGTGGCCAAAGTGCAGGACCCTGCCCTTGGCCTTGTTGAATCTCATACCATCTGAGCTGGTGTTGCTAGAGGTAGTGGTCAGTGGGACTGGGTGGGTGGTGGCTGGGTAAGGAGAGGTCAGAGAGCTGAGCTGGTCAAAATGCTACCCCTATAAGTCAAAACAAAAAACCAACCAAAGAAACAAACAAACAAAAAAAAATGTGGATTGATCCCCAGACAGTTCAGCTCCTGGTGACAGCCTGAGAAGGAAACCCTCATGTTTGCAGGGCTGGCACTTTGGCCACTCTGGTTGCCCCCTCACCTGTGCATGAGGGACTGCACTGCTGGCTTCAGGTGAGGGGTGGGCAGGAAGGCAGCCCTGGATTTGCTCAGAGTGGGCTGTCAGGGAGCTTTACCCTTGAAGTGTTTTCAGGCATGGGGCAGTTGGTTAATGTCCTCCTACTGCTCCCAGCCATCTCTTCCACCACTCTTATCAGACCATCTCTGATACCTAGGTGGGTCATGAGCCACCTCTGCACAGCAGCACCTTGCTCCTGCAGTGGAGACTCACTTCATCTGTCACACATACCACGTTCATACACCAAATATGGGCTTGATTTTACCCATCAGTTTGTAACTATGGTCTAAAGGCCACAAGTGTGATGCTTTATAAGCCCCTTTCCTCCAGCAGACCTGCTGCCCATCCTGCCATCTCCACTGTGAAGGAAGAAATTCTTCAGAGGGTGGTGAGACACTGGAACAGGTTGCCCAGGGAGGCTGTGGATGCCCCTCCAATGAAAGTGTTCAGGGCCAGGTTGGACAGGACCTTGAGCAACCTGGTCTAGTGGAAGGTATCCACGACAGGGGTTTGGAACTAGATGACCAATAAGGTCCTTTCCAAACCAAACCATTCTATGAGTTTATGATTGATTCTATGATTTTGTGATCTTCTCATGAAGTGTTTGCTGATTCCTTCCTGAGGAATAATTCCTTGACTTTATCGAAGTGCCTGCTGTCATTTTCAGGCTATCTCTTTATCTTCTCAAGACCATTTGGAATCCTGATCTTGCCCGACGTGCCCGCAGTCCCTCCCAGATTAATGCCACCTGCAAGTCTAATGAGAACGTTCTCATTCCAGCATCAATGAAAACATTGAATAACATCTGCCACAGGACTGATTGCTGCAGAATCTCAGCTGATGAATCATTCCAACCTGACAATTAAATCAGAGCAGTTTTAAGCTGCCCCTGTGTTCGAGTCTATGGAAGCTGCCTTTGGGCCACGCTTCCCCGACTTGTTTATGTCACCCACAACTGGTGTCATAAACCCTCTTGAAGTGAAGACACATGGCATTGACTGTTCTTGCCTCATCCTCAAACCCTATTACCCTGTCAGGAAGGGAATTGGATTGTGTTGACACAATTTATTCTTGACATATTCCTATTAACTCCCAACTTTTCTCAGCCTCACCACGGAGGTGCTTGCAAACAAATGGGTTTGGTTATTTGAGTCAGGGCTTTTTTTTTCTTTCTATTTTTTTTTTTTTTTCAGATGAAGAAGTTCAGATCCTGGCTCCATAATTTTCTGCCTCCCTCCCTTTGCCATGAAAGCCATGAAAGGCTTTTTCTCTGCCTGGGGGGCAGGATTTGCAAATGCTCTCCACAGTGGCCATAATCTTCAGAGTAGCTTTAGGTCATTTCCTTTGGGCCTGTGAAAAATTGTTCAGTTTTCTTTGGGCCTTTGAGAAATCTCTTCCCCATCTGCACAAAGGAGGTGCTAGAAGCCTCATCCCTGGAGTTTTTTAAAGCCAGGTTGGATGTGGCTCTGAGCAACCTGATCTAGTGTGAGGTGTCCCTGCCCATGGCAGGGGGGTTGGAACTAGTCATGATCCTTGAGGTCCTTTCCAACCCTAACAATTCTATGATTCTATGACTATGAAACCCAGGGCAGAGGCTGCTCCTGCACTCCATTTCTTTAGCACTACTTGGTTTTGTGGCATGCAGAGCAGGAGAACTTCTCCCCTCTTCTCTGAGCAGCAGGTAGTGCCTACTGCTCCACCAGGGATGGAGATGCTCTGCTGCAGAGGGACAGAGCCCACTCTGTTGACCCACCACCACGTCAGGAATGTGAGCCACTTACCACTTGCACTCAGGTTCAGCAAAGCCCCGTTGGGCTGATTCCAGAAGAACTCTTCTAAGAATTAGTACTGGGGGTGCCATTTGGTTGCGTCTTTCAGGAGGACAATGGGAGAGGAATTAACAGCACCATGGCACCGCTGAGCATTATGATGCTAATTTTTCATATAAAGGGTCAAAGGGTTTCAGGCAGTTGTGAAAGGAAGTCTCTCTGCTCCCACCCATCCTCCCACTCCCCAATGCATTTTAATTGGCAGTGGAAGCAGAGTATATGTCAGTGTTGGAAGCCCTGGGAGGAAGCTAAGAGTCCCTTCACAGCCCCTCTCTGCCTATTCTGGTCACAAGGGTTACATTTTGGCCACCAAATCGTGCTTGCAACTCTTCATTTTGGTGGGGACAGATATGGTTGGACCATTATGGTGATGTCTGCTCCGTCTGGGCACCCAGAATCAGCCTCACAGGAGGACCACAGTGATGCATGTGCTTGATCTGGGTACCCAGAAGCAGACTTATGGAAACACCATAGTGATGCCTGTGCTCGGTTTGGGTGCCCAGAAGCAGCCTTATGGAAACACCATGGTGAAGCCTGGCCTTGGCCTGGGTGCCCGGAAGCAGCCTCACCAAGGCAACACAGTGATGATGATGATGCCTGTGCTTAGTTTGGGTGCTCATAAGCAGCCTCACATGGGCATCATGCAGCCTTCCAGGGGCAGAGTACCAAACCTGACCTCACTCCTCCCTGAGAGGTGCTCACAGTGACCATGACCTTCTGGAGCAAACTTCAGTGTGATGCAAATAACCCTTCAACAAGGGTTTAACCTTCAGTGGTGGCCACTGATAGTTGATATCCTTCAATCACAGCCTGACATAAGCAACTTGGCCTGGCAGTGGGGCAGAAAGTAGTGCCACAGAAGTGCCATATCTCAGCACATCTATCCATCAGCAACCCGCTCTAGTTGAAGACGTCCCTGCTGACTGCAGGGTGGGGTGGACTAGATATTCTTTAAAGGTCCCTTGCAACCCACATCACTACATGGCTCTATGCCTCTCTGACCAGACCTCTCTAATAGCTGTGTTATGGGAGGAGAGGAGCAGCAGGGAGGGCTGGCAGACGTGCAGAGTGGAGAGGTCAGCCTGCTGTGAGCACACGTCCGTCCGAAACCATCTTCATGCTAGATGTGCCTTGAAGAAAACCAACTTCCGTGAGGAGCTTTGGCAGGCACAGTCAATAGTGCCTGTGAACAATGGTCCAGACAGCCTTTATCAGCCAGCACAGTCAGGGCACAGGCAGCTGAGCAGCTCTGGGCTGAGACACTGAAAAGCTTCTGGCAGATGGAAAGCCCAGCCTCTTTCTTTTAACCCCTCCCCAGCCTGACGGAGCAGGGAATGAAAAAGAATTGCTGCTGTGGACTCAACTGCCAGACCACAAGGGATAATCCTCCAGGAGCAGAGCAAAGTCTCCTGTTCCCTGGCATGGGTGGTAGGGCAGGATGAAGGTGCCAGTGTAGGCTTTCTGCTGGGTGTTTCTGCTGGGTGTCTCTGCTGCTGTGCCCACCTGTATGACCTGGGGGCCGTGGCTCAGAGCTTTCCCACCTGGCAACCATGGAAAAGGAAATACTGTCAGAGCTGTGGAGCACATAGGTGGGACCAGGTGGCTGAAAACATAGGGATGGGCACTTCTCCAACCTTTCTTAGTGGGTATCTGTGGTTTGGCATAAGTGATTTGCAAGTGGATAAAAGAAGGGATCATCTTGTCCAAAAGCATTTTGCAGCAGAGGAAGAGTCCATCATAGTCCTGGCAGGGAGCAAGAACCACAGCAGTGGTGTAGAGCATGGGTTATAGAGCTTGGGACCTGCTCTTCGCTAGGTAGCAAGGTCCCATACTGGGATACATGGAAGTGGTCCTGTTCGGGAGGGCTGGACACAGGTTTGACTTGGTGATCCTGAGGGTCTTTTCCAACCTGAATGTTTCAATGATTCTATGAAAGGGCTGTGCCAGCAGTGAAGCTGGAAAGGAAGGCTGGGTTTGGAGAGGCAGGATGGGCACAAGGAGAAGTCTGGCATGGTACAAGACTGGGCATGGTCAATCCATGCTGAGAAGCAGGAGCTGAAGGTGAGAGGCCAGCAGGATGTGGGGAGTTGGGGAAGATAGGGGGACAGGAATTATGCCGTTTGGAGCCAAATCTTTGTGGTTCCTTTGAGTTAACCCTTCCAGGGCTGCTTACCCTCTGGGGCCAGCACTGCTGAGCCCTGGGTGGGTGGGGGGTGGGTATGCTGGAGGAGGTCACCCCTCACCAAGCTTGCAGTCACTGCTGGGTGAGGAATGGATTTTCTGCACTCAGCTAACACCCTGTTAAGTTGATATGAATCAGATCCAATAAATGCTTCCAAATGAAGATAAGCAAACAGCCTCTGTACAAAAAATCCAGTTAATGAGACCCTTGTCTCCAGAGGGTGGTGAGAGTGGAGGAGGGGATGGAGGAGGGGGCTGAGCCCTGCACAATGGTCTCTCAGTGTCATATTCGGCACAGAAGGGAATTTCTTTTATTTTTTTCCTCCTTTTTCATTCTGGGATGACACAAAGAAGGAGAAAATAACTCCTTTTCTCCCCCCAAACTGGAAATGAAGGCTGCAGCTGTGCAAGCAGCACCCGCCCTGGTGTGCCTGTAAGAAGGGCCCCAGTTCAAAGCAGGGAGGCTCCCAGCAGCCGACAGATGATACCGCAGGGGAAGAAAGGTCCGAGCCTCCCTTGTTGGATGCTGCTTGGCTTATCGAGCAGCATTAACCCTTCTGCCCACTGCTTTGTCTGCAGGCTCGCAGCTGTCTCCAGAGGGGCTCCTCAGATGAGGTTGCAGTGACCTCAGCACCATGCAGCTTCCCACATGGGTCAGAGGAGCCAATAGCCCCCAAATCACCCCAGCATCTGCCTCTCTGGGGGACAGGGAGGTGATGCTGATCACCCCACTGTCTGTCTCCCTGAGGGACAGGGAGGTGATGCTGATCACCCCAACTCTGCCTCAGTGGGGAACTGAGAGGTGATGCTGATCACCCCAGCGTCTGTCTCACCGAGGGACAGGGATGTGATGCTGATAACCCTAACATCTGCCTCACTGGAAGGTGATGGTGCATGACCAGCTCCCACTGCCCCCCTAAATTAGCTTTCCAAGACAGGGAAACTGGGACCAGCTGAAAGGGAAAGCAGGCTCCTTACCCACAGTGTAGGGTAGGAAGAGGCTTCTCTCTGCTGCTAAGCACTCCTCCTTCCCGGAGGATCTGCCTTTACCATTGTCCCTTTGATTAGCTTTTGCTGAGCGCTAAGCTGAGCGATGGAGGTAATTTGTCTCCTGATGCTGTCAGCCACATCTCTGCCATGCAATGGGGGATGAGATGTGATGCTCATCAGATGAATCAGTGGACCCTGATTATTTCTGCAGGGGAAAGTGTGAGCGAGGTGAATGTTCCTGACGGGTTCCAGCTCCAAGGCGAGAGATGTGAGATCCCAGGTTGGAGAAGAGCCTCCCACTTCCCAGAACAGAAAAAAAAAACCCAAACAACCCAAGAACTGGGCAAGAAGAAAAAGAGTTATAAACTGAACTAAAAATAGAAACCACAGAAGTGCTTACCAATGAAAATAAACAAGGATCTTCTGTGGTTTGAAGACATGACTCCAGGTGTGGGGAAGTGGAGCAAGGCACGCGTTATGGAAACAGAGTGAGTCAGGGTTAAAAATAGGTAAATATTGAGAGCTGTAGTGCTTAACAGTCACTAATTGTAAGAGCAGGAAGGGATCCAGACCCAAGCAGCCATGCAACAACAACAACAAAAGATCATTTTAGGGAATAGCAACCCTCCCTCCCCCTCAATGGAGCGGCTTTAGCTCCCAGTGAGTGGCTGGGAAACACAAAAGAGAGGGGAAAAGGAAGGGACCAAATGTGACGAAGGATCAGACCTGGACTTAACTCTTGCTTGAATTATACACCCAACCTTTAGGTCAGACCCTAACTGTTTTCCATTTTATTCTCCTTGGGGAGCAGTTACACAAGTCAGTGTAAGGGTGATGGGGCTGAAATGCAGAGCTCTCCAGCAGCTGAGATGCTGTGCCTCTCCTGCCTGCTTCTCAGCCTGTGCCTCAGCTGGTTGTTGCCCAAGAGGTTCTTCTGGACTATGAGTTGCTCAGAGCATTTCCTATTCGTCTGTGCAGGCTCCAGGCTGCAACTGGAACAGCAAAATATAGGAATTCCTGGTCTGAAGCAGCAAACTTGTCCTCCATGAGAGTTCCTTACAGGGAGAGACTGAGGGAGCTGGGGCTCTTTAGCCTGGAGAAGAGGAGCCTGAGGGGAGACCTCATTCACATTGATAAAGATGTAAAGGGTGAGTGCCCAGAGGCTGGAGCCAGGCTCTGCTGAGTGATGCCCAATGGCCATGGGTGGAAGTTGAGGCATAGGAAGTTCCATGGAACTGTGAGGGTGACAAAATACTGGAACAGGCTGTCCAGGCAAGTTGTGAGTCTTCCTCTCTGCAGATATTCAAGACCTGCCTGGATGTGTTCCTGTGTGATCTGGTATAGGGGATCCTGCTCTGGAGGGTTGGACTGGATGATCTCTCAAGGTCCCTTCCAACCCCTAACATCCTGTGATTCTGTGACCTTCTGTGATTAACATGTCCTCTTGGATGTGGGAAATGAAATGACATAGCTGAGTATGATGAGGGTTGATGCTCATCCTGGAAATGGGGAAACCCACAGCAATGGGGCTGAATTCAAAAGAACTGCTGAGATTTTTGCAAGAGGACAATACCTTCATGTGTCCCACAGCTTCTGTGGGCATGGAATCATAGAATGATTTGGGTTGCAAGGGACCTTTAAGGGTCACCTAGTCCAACCTTTCCACAATGAGCAGGGACATCTTTAGCTGGAGCAGGTTGCTCAGAGCTCCAAACAACCTGACCTGGGACGGTTCCAGGGAGGGGCTTCTACCACCTCTCTGGGCAACATGGGCCAGTGCCACACCACCCCTGTTGCACTCAATGGCACTGAGCTGGCACTGAGGTGCTCTGGCACTGACTTAGCCTGGCACTGAGTTGGTCTTCAGTGCCTGTTCCTCTTGGCTACACAAACCTGCTCTGCCAGATCCCAGTCTGGTCCCCACAGAGCTTCAGGAAACAACTTGGTACACCTGCTCTCCACGTGGATCCACCCTGCCACCCCCTGGAAACATGGACACACATGGCAATGAATTCAGCCACCCAGCCCCTGCCTGGGCATCACACCCACCGCAGGTGTTGGAAAACCCCACTCCTGGTCCCTCCATCCATCAACACCTGCCTGAGAGCATACAACAAACCAGGCAGAGCCAGAGATAAAGATGACTCAGCCTTTTGCAGACATCTGAAGTGTGGCAGTGGGATGATTTTACAACGTGAAGAAATGAGCAAGAGTGTTTGTGGGGGGTGGGGAGAGGTGGTACCTGTCATGAGCATCACTCCTCCAGCTGGGACAAACCAATGAGCCTTGGCAGGGAGTTTAAGTTCTGAACCCAGAGCTAAAGGCATGGACGTGAATATCTGTGTCTGTGATTAATGAAGGTGTCAGGGCATGCTAATTAATTTCAGTGGGTTGTGGGGTTTTGGGGGTGGGGGGGCCAGAGGGAGGTAAAGACTGGGAAGTTATTCTAACCAGCCCCTTCTGGTGTCACCCCATGTGCTGAACCACATCATGTCTGGGTAGCTCCACACAAACACCGCTGAGTCAAACCACAGAGTATATTTGGTCGCTGACAAGTCTGTCTCATATTTTAGTTTCATGACATGAGCTGTGCTGGTGCAGAAGTGGGAAGCAAATATGATGAGTTTATAAACAAGAGAGGGAATATGAGTCAGACCCAGCAGTCGAGTCACTGGCAGGCAGCCAAGCCAGGGTTGTGGAGATCAGCAAGATTTAGCAGGCTTTGTGCTTGGGTTATGCCTAGAGAGAAGAAGACCTCTTAGCATGCTGGCTAAAAGAGCAGCAGTCTGGGGCTAGTGTGGCCACTAGAATAAGGCTTTGCCCTGCCTATGGTATGGAATGAAGGAAGAAATTTGTCCCCTATTCAAAATCTGGCTTTTGTGTGTGTGTGTGTGTGTGTGTGTGTGTGTGTGTGTGTGTGTGTGTCTCCTCCCACAAATCGCCCTTTGTGGAGCAGGCTGTCATGAACCTCACTAATTGGCTTCGTCTCGAGGATAAAGATTTCCTTTCTGGAATCAGTCAGCAAATAGACTCCTGGGTTTGCTTCTCTAATTTGGACTAACCATCCTTCCTTTGCCTCAGGTTCTGGGAGGGCAGGGGGGTGTGTGGAAGCTCTGCTTGGCCTGAAGGCTGAACAGCTTTTCGAGGCTCTTTCTTCTGAAGAAGGAATGCTATAGGGCATTTTAATTAAGGGGAGATAATAACCCAGTAAGGACTGAAGCTGGATCCTGCTCTTGTCGTCAGGCCAGCTAATGACCAGCCACTCCCTTAGTGATGCCTGCAGGAAGGAAGCTCCAGCGCCTGGGAAGCAGCAGGCCCTGAGTGCACAGTGCTGAGAGCACCTTTGGCAAATTAATCTCATTTTCTTGGCTTCCTCCTGAAAACTGCAGTCAGAACTTTTGAATGTTGTTACCACTTGGCTGGTTCTTCTCCCTGACTCTTCCTTGTCCTTTTATTTTTTTTTTTTATCAACCTTTGGGTCATTTGTTTTTGTTTTGGTTTTGGTTTGGTTTGCTTTTTCACAGGGAGAAATCCTCTCTTGGCCTCCATTACTCTTGCAAGAGCTACTGAGCACCAGGGTTTTTTTAATCTAGAGAACTGCCCAGGGCAGGATGATTGGTGCTGTTTCTGGTGGCCTGCACAGAAAATGTTTGCTGTGCCTTCACCCTCTTGAGAGAACACAGCTAGAGGTGAGGAGGTTTTCCTTCAACAGCCATGCAGGAATTCAACTTGGATTAGACAAAGCTGGTTTCAGGCTCAGCTGCCTTGCTCAGGCACTGGTGTCAGCCCTCTTGTTTGTTCAGGAGCATTATTTCAGGCACCTCTTCAATAAATGGGATAATTTGCCACTTGTTTGTTATTCCTGTGATGCAAAGCCAACATGTACCATCAGGCATGGACAAGCTGAGTGGGGTCAGGAGAATAAGGCTGTTGATTGTGCAGGGAACAGCACATTTAAAGGCCTGTAAATGAGTAATTAGGAAATGCAAGCTCCAACGTGGCTGTCAGACGTGACCCTGCAATACTGGATCGAGCATTTTATTCCCTCTCTGGCTTGAGAAATGTGGTAAAAGGTAAAAAGATGACTGAATGAGACTCCAGCCCATCCATAAGCCAAGATCTGCCTCTGCTGTCCTGGCTTCAGCAAGTCTCATTCAGAGCCAGGAGAGGAGAAAGCAGAGATCCTCCTGATGGAAACTTTGTGTTGGTTCACTCTCTTTGGCTTAAGGGCCTGAATCTCACAAAGTCCACATTTCGATGTGCCCTTGTGGCCAAGAAGGCAAATGCTCTCCTGGGCTGCATGAAGAAGAACATGGCCAGCAGGTCAAGAGAGATTCTCTTCCCCCTCTACTCTGCCCTAGTGAGGCCACAGCTGGAGTACTGAATCCAGTTCTGGGTTCTCCAGTTTAACAGAGACAAGGAACTACTGAAGAGAGTCTAGCAGAAGCTACAGAGATGCTGAGGGGCCTGGAGCATCTCTGTGAGAAGAAAAGGCTGAGAGCCCTGGGGCTGGTGAGCCTGGAGAAGAGCAGCCCCAGAGGGGATCTGAGCAATGCTCAGCAAGAGCTAAAGGGTGGGGGACAAGAGGATGGGGCTGGACTCTTTTCAGTGGTGCCCATCCACAGGACAAGGAGCACAAACTGGAGCCCAGGAGGTTCCATCTGAACATGAGGGAAATCTTCTTTGCTGTGTGGGTGCTGGAGCCCTGGAGCAGGCTGCCCAGAGAAGTTGTGGAATCTCCTTCTCCAGAGACATTCCAAACCCCTCTGGCCATTGTGATCCTGGGCAAGCTGCTGTGGGTGCCCTGCTTTAGCAGGGGGTTGGACTGGGGCATCTCCAGAGGTCCCTTCCAACCCTCACCATGCTGGGATTCTGTGAGCACATCAGGATCTCTTGCCCATCACTATCCCCCTTGAGACACTGTTGAACTTTGCCACAGACAAGCCTAAGCAGATCCCCAGCCCCAGCAGGCACTGAGCCCATCAGCTGCTTCCCTGGCTCCATGTGCAGTCCTTCCATACTGTTCCTTTATTAGTTCCTGGCTGTTCCTGTCTTTCTTCAGTGCTTCTTTGGCACAAAGCTGATACCAGCAGTGACAGTTATGGTTACCATCCTCACTTCCTTCGATTATTTGTGTTACTTCACTGCTTAGCCACCTGCCATGCCTTACTGATGGAGTATTCACCTCTGCTTTGGGTCAAGCCTGCCCATCTTCAGCCCTTCTCCACAGCTGTCACAACCCATCTTAACCCAGGCTTGAAATTTGCAATGGAATGTGAAATTCTTCTTTGGAATCACTTTTGTTGTGTGTTGTCCTTATTCCACAGAATAAATTAGCACTAACATATCACCAAAGCCCAGAGCTAACACAGCTCCTCTGGTAGATCTGGTGTGAAAGCTGAGCAATTAGAATAACTAACACAGATGTCCCTGACAGAAGTCACATGTGCTTTGTCTAGCTTAGACCTAAGTGCAAAGAGATAAAAACAGATGTTCTGGAGCCCAGAGCAAGAAGTTCTAGTTAGAGACACTAAGAAGGTCACCTATAGAGACACTAGGAGGTCATCTATACACACCATGGAGCCCACAATGGGAGTATGGAGACAGGGGGAATATGGAGATATCAGAGCTGCTCAAGGATGAAGATGATGGACATCAGGAGTATGGAGACTAAATCAGAGCTGCTCAAGGATGAAGATGATGCACATCAGGAGTATGGAGACTAAATCAGAGCTGCTCAAGGATGAAGATGATGGACAACAGGAGTATGGAGATCATATCAGAGCTGCTCAAGGATGAAGATGATGGACAACAGGAGTATGGAGATCATATCAGAGCTGCTCAAGGATGAAGATGATGGACAACAGGAGTATGGAGATCATATCAGAGCTGCTCAAGGATGAAGATGATGGACAACAGGAGTATGGAGATCATATCAGAGCTGCTCAAGGATGAAGATGATGGACAACAGGAGTATGGAGATCATATCAGAGCTGCTCAAGGATGAAGATGATGGACAACAGGAGTATGGAGATCATATCAGAGCTGCTCAAGGATGAAGATGATGGACAACAGGAGTATGGAGATCATATCAGAGCTGCTCAAGGATGAAGATGATGGACAACAGGAGTATGGAGATCATATCAGAGCTGCTCAAGGATGAAGATGATGGACAACAGGAGTATGGAGATCATATCAGAGCTGCTCAAGGATGAAGATGATGGACAACAGGAGTATGGAGATCATATCAGAGCTGCTCAAGGATGAAGATGATGGACAACAGGAGTATGGAGATCATATCAGAGCTGCTCAAGGATGAAGATGATGGACAACAGGAGTATAGAGACTAAATCAGAGCTGCTCAAGGTGATGGACAACAGGGTGGGGCTGTTGCAGCAAGGATGCCATCTGACTCTGCTTTTCTGTTTGTCTCTTGTCACAAAAGAGTGCAAAAAAATTAGATGAGAAATGTTAAGAAGGGCAAAGAGAAAACAAATTAGACAACAAGGAAGAAAGAGGAGTAGAAGAAGGAGAGGAGAAAGTTAGACTTGCAAAATCTGGATTTCTGTTGTAGGGGGATTGAAGAGGGTGAGGAGAGACCTGATAGGTAATCATAGAATGGTAGGGGTTGGAAGGGACCTCTGGAGATCATCCAGTTCAACCCTCCTGCCAAACCAGGATCTCCTAGGGCAGGTTACACAGGAACACATCCAGATGGGTCTTGAAAGTCTCTAGAGAAGGACACCCCAAAATGTTTCACAGCAGCAGTGGTGAAGGAGGGAATTAATGACACCCACAGAAGATAGCAGAGGAAAAAGCAAGAGCTGATGGTGAGGAAGGAGTGGATTTGCATCTCTCTGCCACCATTCACGGGCTGGCCAGGAGCAGGGCAGCACGATGGAGCCCTCCTCCCCAGGCTGTCAGAGGTGTGAGGTGTGCAGGGCTCAGCAGCTCAGTGGTGCAGCAGCCCTCTTTGCTGTAGCAGCTCTGGCAGTGTGTGCAGCTCAGTCTGTGCTCAGGAGCCTCGGGAGGCAGAGGGACAATCTTGCTGTAATTGTGTTCTGTGTGGCAGGGAAGCTGCTTCCCTCCCAATAAACTTGAGCTCAGATGAGGATAAAGAGAGATAAAGGAGATTATCTGCCTCCAATTGAGGCAATACAGAGCTAAGGGACCACTTGCACATACCCAGCAGGTGGGTTTAGACACTTGTTATTTACTGCTGCAGCACCTAAAGCAGTGCTGTGCTGCTCCCCAGGTTCTGTGCCCAGAGAAGACCACTCCATCCATCACTGATCTGCAGCACTACCTGAAGATTGATACCTGTTGGAATGTGCTGCCCAGGGGGGTGGTGGAGTCACCATCCCTGGAGGTGTTCAAGAGGGGATTGGACGTGGCACTTGATGCCATGGTTTAGTGGTCATGAAGACTTGGGTGACAGGTTGGACTTGATGATCCTTGAGGTCTTTTCCAACCTTATTGATTCTGTGATTCTGTGACCTGGCCAGGTGTATTTGGAGGCCAAGAAGGCCCACAGCATCCTGGGCATTATCAGCCATAGAGTGATAAGCAGGACCAGGGAAGGGATTGTTCCCCTGTACTCAGCACTGGACAGGCAACTTCTGAAGTACTGGATTCAGTTTTGAGGCCCCAATCCAAGAAGGTCATTGAGGTGCCAGAACATGTCCAGAGAAGGGCAGCAAAGCTGGTGAAGGGTCTGGAGAGCAGGTCTGGTAAGGAGTGGCTGAGGGAACTGGGGTTGTTTAGCCTGGAGAAATGTAGGCTGAGAGGAGACTTCTCTGCAACTCCCTGGAAGGGGGTTGGAATGAAGGGGGGTGTTGGTCTCCCAAGGAACAAGTGATAGGACAAGAGGAAATGGCCTCAAGTTGCACCAGAGGAAGTTTAGGTTGAATGTTAGGAGAAATGTTTTGACTGAAAGGGTTCTCAACCACTGGAGCAAGCTCCCCAGGGAAGTGGTTGAATCCTCATCCCTAAAGGTGTCTAAAAGCTGCAGAGATATATCACAGTACCACAGTGTATCAGGGGTTGGAAGGGACCTCCAGAGATCATCCAGTCCAACCCCCCTGCCAGAGCAGGATCACCCAGGGGAGTCTGCACAGGAATGCATCCAGGTGGGTTTTGAATGTGTCCAGAGGAGACTCCACAACCCCCTGGGCAGCCTGCTCCAGGGCTCTGTCACCCTCACTGTAAAGAAGTTTCTCCTCATGTTGAGCTGAAATCTTCTCCGTTCAAGTTTTTACCTGTTGGCTTATCACTGAGAACCACTGAAAAGATCCTGCCCCCCCCTCACTTGCCCCCCAGCCCTCAGCTATTGATAGACATTGATCAGATCCCTCTCAGCCTTCTCCTCTCCACACTAAACAGCCCCAGGGCTCTCAGGCTCTCTTCACAGGGGAGATGCTCAAGTCCCCTAAGCATCCTCCTGCCTCTCCCTTGGACTCTCTCCACAGGTCACCATCTCTCGAAGTAGGGAGCCCAAAACTGGACACAGTATTCCAGGTCAGTAGAGTCAGATAGGGGCTGGATCTGATGTTCTTAAAGGTCTTTTCCAACCAAAAGGATTCTCTGTCTCTATGATTCTACCAGCCACAAACAAATCCAGCAGCAGCCTGATCAATTCCACCTGCAGAGCTCCCAGTGGGTGCCACTCTGTGTCTACCAGCACACCACACCAATGAAGTGCCTCAGCAACATCTTCTGCAAATAAATGTGTGCATTCCACGAGGTCAGGCACTCTCAGTGCCCCCCAGCATGCTTTTGGGAATATTTACAGCACACATGCAGAAGATGCAATGGAATCCAGCTGAGGAACAAGGATGAGGCTGCTGTGATGTGGTTTTGATTGGAATCAGTCCATTACCTGCTTGTAGGAGCAAATGTTTTAGTGTTTCAGTGTAAATGTTAGTGCTTTGGCTTTGCTTTTTGTTTGGAGGGCAGGAAAAAGGTCACTTTCTGTTTTCCAACAAGCACCAACATCACTAATTGCTTCTAAAAATGGATCCCCTCTCTCTCCCATTTAAAAAGTGTACCAAATTCTGTCTGTCAAGTGTTGGGCACATCCATACCCACTGAAGGATACTTTTCCCCCTGGAAAACCTGGGAGCCTTTACATTGGACTTCTGGAGAGTAGCTCAGCCCCACAAATGCTCAGAGGAGAGCAAAGACAGGCCTGGAAGCAGGAGCACAGACCCTGCTTTTCCAGCACATCCAGAGCTGCTCTTGGGAGCAACAAAATTCTCTGAGAGTTCAGAGCAGAGATATATATCCCATGATAAGTCCCAAGTGGCATTAAGTAATGGTTACAGATGTTGCTGCATCAGATACATCCTATTACCTACCAAGCATGCTAAGGAAAAGACATTTTTCATGTGTTTGATTACCCTTTCTTCATTGTTATAAGAGGCAAATGTGTGCTCAAGCTGTGTTTAATGAGGCTGGGCTTTGCATGGCCTTGCTTCACACAAAGATCATAGAATCATAGAATTGTTAGAACTGGAAGGGACCTCAAGGATCATCCAGTTCCAACCTCCCTGCCATGGCCAGGGACACCTTACACTACAGCAGGTTGCTCACAGCCACATCCAGCCTGGCTGCAAAAACCTCCAGGGATGAGGCTTCCACCACCTCCCTGGGCAACCTCTGCCAGTCTCTCACCACCCTCATGGGGAACAATTTCTTCCTAACATCCAATCTGAATCTCCCCACTTCTAGTTTTGCTCCATTGCCCCCAGTCCTATCACTGCCTGACACCCTCAAAAGTCCCTCCCCAGCTTTCTTGGAGCCCCCTTCAGATACTGGAAGGCCACAGGAAGGTCTCCTGGGAGCCTTCTCTTCTCCAGACTGCACAACCCCAACTCTCTCAGTCTGTCTCCAGAGCAGAGCAGCTCCAGCCCTCTGCTCATCCTCATGGCCCTTCTCTGGACACCTTCCAGCACCTCCAGATCCTTCCTGGAACAGAGGCTCCAGAACTGGACCCAGAGCTCCAGGTGTGGTCTCAGCAGAGTGGAGCAGAGGGGGAGAATCCCCTCCCTGGCCCTGCTGGCCACACTTCTCTTGCTGCAGCCCAGGCTCTGCTTGGCTCTCTGGGCTGCAAGTGCTCACTGCTGGCTCCTGGTGAGCTTCTCACCCACCAGCACCCCCAAGGCCTTTTCTTCAGGGCTGCTCTCAAGCCAGTCCCTGCCCAGCCTGTATCAGTCCCTGCCTCACTCCTAAATCTCTAGGTGTGAGAAGCAACAAAGCATTTGCTGATCCTCTGCTAGAAGGTGTATTGATTTCCTCTAGACACTCCTATTCATACACCTGATTCCACTTGGTTTGGTTGGTTTTTTTTTTTTTCCTTTCTCCTTTGAATCAGAGTCTGGCCCCAAGCCAGATGACAATAAGCAGTGGGGAAATGCTCCTGGAATTGAGATTTTGCTGTTTCCCCTTTGTCAGACATTCCCACATGGGGAACAGAGGAGTTCAAAGTAGCAGCAAATTATGCAAAACGCTTGAACGAGAATTACAAGATGTGCCTAGATAATGATAGAGCTTTTTGTTTGCACTCTTGTTCAGCTCTGGAGCAGTCAGATGAGCCTTCTGTGGTGCTTTCCAGCTTAGGATGGGGGCTTTCTCAGCATGCTAATGAGAACAGCCCTGCTGTGGTCCGCTGTGGGGACTGTGATCATGCTGGCCCCAAGCAAACCATCTCAGCTCTGGCTGAGGCCACAGAGCGTGGCAGAGGAGGCTGGGGACTGTTTCAGTTGGACCAAAGACAATGTGCAATATGTTCCATCATTATCATCATCATCACCATCATCATCATCATCATCGTTGTCATCATCATCATCATCACCATCATCATCATCATCATCATTACTTGGAGTCCTGTGTCAGCCAGATCTGCTGTTACCTGCTCTGCACACAGCACAAATTTCTTTTCCTATCCCAGTACAAATGAAATTTAATCCATGAGGGAATTTGGAATGGGCTCTACTGAGCAGTCCAGGAGTATTCCTGAGACAGGTGGCATTCCAATCAAGTAGATGGACCTTCAGAGGAATGGAGGAAGATTATCCACTACCACAGACAGAGAATGGGATGAGACTTTCATATCTGCCTATGGCAAATAAGGAACATGAGCCTACAGCTCCTAACTCCATGCTGTTGCATGTTACAAGGTCTCCCCCATGTCTTCTCCTCTCCAGGCTGAACAGCCCCAATTCTTTCAGGCTGTCCTCATAGGAGAGGTGCTCCAGCCCTCTGATCATCAGGGTGTTCCTCCTCTGGACCCACTCCAGCAGGTCCATGTCTCTCTTGTGTTGGGGGCTTCAGAGCTGGACACAGCACTCCAGGTGAGGTCTCACCAGAGCAGAAGGGCAGAATCACCTCTCTTGACCTGCTGGCCACACTTCTTTTGATGCAGCTGCCATTGGCCTTCTGGGCTGCAAGTGCCCCTTGTTGGACCATGTCTGGTTTCTCATCCACCAACACTCCCAATTTCATCATCATCATTCCACTTTCAATGAAGTTTTTCCTCATGTTCATATGGAACCTCCTGGGTTTCAGTTTGTGCCCATTGCCCCCTGTCCAGTTGCAGGGCACCACTGAAAAGAATCTGGCTACTGTTTAGATATCTTTAAGCATGGATAAAATCCCTTGATCTCAGTCTTCTCCAGGCTAAACAGATCCAGAAGCGGACACCTGTTGTGAGAAGTGTTCTTTCACCTCGCTCACCTCATTGGAAAGTTCTTTATAACAGCTCCTTGGAAATTCTTGGTTGCTCCTATCTCCAGGAGATGTTTCACCCCAAGGGAGCAGCTGTAGCCCTTTCCATCTCATGCAGCACTTTTCAATGGCTATTCTGAGCAGAGACCACCCTCTGACTGTCTGAGCTGTCTCTTCCAAGGTTGGGATTTCAACAGAATCACAGCTAGAAGAATCTGCTGACACAGTTATGACCCACAGTACCAGTTCATCTAAGAGCAGGCTCCACCCTCCTTGACAGTCCTTGCCTTGTTCTGCTGCTGCCTGCCCTGCTTGTGGGTGCTGGGGGGACAATGGGTGCACAAACACTGCCAGGACAGAGAGACCATTTTGCATTTCCAATATCTCACACAGCTTTATTTTTCTCTCACTTTTCAGCTGTTATCACAGCGTTTATGGAGGAAAGGAAATGTGTGGATGATTTGTGGAGGAACAGAATGTGCCTGGAATAGCTATGTGGGTTTCCAATCACTTGGGAGCTGTCAAGGAGAGTATTGAAGGCTGCACACGAAGGGGCAGTCCAGTTTAACTGGTACCACTTGGGTAGGGGCTAGGAGGGCTTGGTACCTTCTGTCCAGCCAGAGACAAGTCACCAGATCAGCCTCTTTGAGGTTTGCCTTTTAAGAAAGGCTACACAAGGCTTTATGCCCCCAGCTGATTTGGAGTGGAGCAGCCTGACACTACAGGGAAGGAAAAATGTTGAGTCTGAGCATTTGAAGCAGGGGGATTCCATTGCTATTCAGTAAATTGAGGTCTCTCAGCTTTGGGGACCCCTCTCTCCACATTAACCAGCATTGCTGACCCACATGAGCCAACTCAGACTCTCTGCAGGGCTATTCAAGAGTCATAGAACCACAGAATGGGTTGGGTTGGAAGGGATCTTAACAATCATTCAGTTCCACATCCCACTAGCCTAGGTTGCCAAGGTCTCAGCCAGCCTGGCCCTGAACATCTCCAGGGAGAGGGCATCCATGACCTCCCTGGGCAACCTGTTCCAGTGTCTCCCCACCCTCACTGAAGCACTGTGCTACAGACACACACGTGGTGGGAGCAAGCCCAAAGCCTCTTGCTGGCAGACAGCTGGGCACACAGCTCTGACAGCCCCTTTCACAGCCCTCCATCCCAAAGGAACTGTCCTGCCTGAGTGCCAGCACCAAGGCAAGTTCATTTAAATGAATATTGAAGAGGTATTTTTTGGCAGCACCAGCCTGGCTTTAATCAAAGGTGAAAGGCTAATTGAAGACAATTAGCTTCTGAATGCATTGCCTCACACTGGGCTTGTTGCTGCCTTGCTTCCCTTCCTGCAGCCCTGCATGCTCCAGGCACTCTGTTCCACCAGCCTGGGGCATAAGAGCAGCTACCCTTGTTGGAATGAAAGTCCCTCTTAATCCGAGAACCACGGAATAGTTACATGGCATGGGTGGGAAAGGACCTTCAAAGGTCATCTAGTCCAAATGCCCTGCTGTGTGCAGGTGTACCTCCAACTGGAGCAGGCTGCTCAGAGTCCCACACAACCTGACCTGCAATGGTTCCAGGGAGCAACCTGGGACAGGGTTTCACCACCCTCACTGTAAAAAAAAATAAATCTTCCTTCTCTCTGGTCTAAGCCTCCCTCTTTTAGTTCAAACCATCACCACTTGTCCTGTCACAACAGACCCTGATAAAAACTCTCTCCCCAGCTTTCTGATCAGCCCTTGAAGCACTGAAAGGCCACCAAAGGTCTCCCTGGAGCCTCCTCTTCTCCAGGTTGAACAATCCTAATTCCCTCAGCCTGGCCTCACAGCAGAGGGTTTCCAGCCCTCCCAGCATTGCTGTGGCCTCCTCTGATGGTTTTTCTGGCCTCACTCCAACAGGCCCCTGTCTGTGCTGAGGACTCCAGGGCTGGCCCAGCACTGCAGGTGGGGTCTCAGCAGAGGGGAACAGAGGGGCAGAGTCTCCTCCCTGCCCCTGCTGCCCACACTGCTGGGGGTCAGCCCAAGACACAGCTGGGGCTGGGCTGGAAGTGCATGGTGCCAGCTCATGCCCAGTTTTTCACCCACCAAAAGTGGACTCCCACAGTTAATCTGGTTTGTATCTTTAGACCCATTTCTATTTTTCACTATAGTTGCCTCCTGTGCAATGAATTCTGCTTTTTCCTCACCATTGTGAGTACAGAATCCAAAAGCTATTTAGTTCTGAAGAGACATGTGGAGATTGTCCAGCCCAGTTCCCCAGGGAAAGCAGGACCAGAGTATGTGGGACTGGCTGGGTCCACAAAAGTTTTGCACAGCCCTCAGGGTGGCAATCACTGCAAGGAGTTCCCACAGGTAGGTTAGGTTTGGCTTTCCTCTACAGAAACCATGGTGACTCCTCCCTTCTGTACCATTTATATCTAACAGAGTAGAGAAGCAGAAATGCTGGTTTGTGGTTTCTCAGCTCACTCCTTGACTTCTGAAATCATAGAATCATAGAATTGTTAGGGACCTCAAGGATCAGCCAGTTCCAACCCCCCTGCCATGGCCAGGGACACCTCACACTACAGCAGGTTGCTCACAGCCACATCCAGCCTGGCTGCAAAAACCTCCAGGGATGACGCTTCCACCACCTCCCTGGGCAACCTCTGCCAGTCTCTCACCACCCTCGTGGGGAACAACTTCTTCCTAACATCCAATCTGAATCTCCCCACTTCTAGTTTTGCTCCATTGACCCCAGTCCTATCACTCCCTGACACCCTCAAAAGTCCCTCCCCAGCTTTCTTGGAGCCCCCTTCAGATCCTGGAAGGCCCCAAGAAGGTCTCCTGGGAGCCTTCTCTTCTCCAGACTGAACAGCCCCAACTCTCTCAGTCTGTCTCCAGAGCAGAGCAGCTCCAGCCCTCTGCTCATCCTCGTGGCCCTTCTCTGGACACCTTGCAGCACCTCCAGATCCCTCTTGTACTAGGGGCTCCAGAACTGGACACAGTACTCCAGATGGGGTCTCACCAGAGCAGAGCAGAATCACCTCCCTGGCCACACTTCTCTTGCTGCAGCCCAGCCTCTGCTTGGCTCTCTGGGCTGCAAGTGCTCACTGCTGGCTCCTGTTGAGCTTCTCATCCACCCCCAGGGCCTTTTCTTCAGGGCTGCTCTCAAGCCAGTCCCTGCCCAGCCTACATCGAGCTCTGGTTCCCCACACACTCAGGTCTTCTGGCATCAAGAGCAGTCTGAGCAGCAGGTAAGATCCCCAAAATGGGTAGTTCACTTGTAGCTCTTATTTAGACTCTTCTTAAGATGTGGGTGAAGTCCTGGTGTCTTGTTACTGTTTGTTGCATTAATTTGTTTCTGAATTCCCCTACATTTGGGAGGGTTTGGCTCAGCCCCTGCACAAAATAACTCTGCTGCAGAAACTGCTCCCTGAGCTCCTCTGCTAAAGCTGCTGCAAGCCACTCCCTTTGTATTCCTTGACTGGGAAGTGCTACTTGGACAACTTCATCATCACTGTTGGACCCAGCAGCTCCCTGGCAGGCTAGCAAGCTCCAGCAGCCAAAGTCCATGAGTGCTATGAAGACAGGGCTGGGATTTCACCACAGATCTGATGGACACCTAGCTCTGTTTTGGGCTCCTGGTGAGTGAGTGCTGGTCTTAGCCAGGCACTACTGTTTGCATGTAGATGTTGGAGCCACCCTGGAGTTGTTTTGGAGTGAAACATGCCAGGTCTGACCTGCAGGTGTTGTGTTCACACATGGTGGGGCAGTCTGCTTTCCGGGGCTGTGTCACAGAATCACAGAATCACAGAATGTTAGGGGTTGGAAGTGACCTCGAAAGCTCATCCAGTCCAACCCCCTGCCAGAGCAGGAACACCTAGAGCAGATCACACAGGAACACAGCCAGGCAGGTCTTGAATATCTCCAGAGAGGGAGACTCCACAATCCCCCTGGGCAGCCTGTTCCAGTGTTCTGTCACCCTCACAGGGAAATAATTCTTCCTCCTGTTTCCATGGAACTTCCTCTGCCTCAGCTTCCACCATTGCCCCTTGCGCTGGCATTGGGCATCACCCAGCAGAGCCTGGCTCCAGCCTCTGGGCACTCATCATTTACATATTTATAAACATTAATGAGATGTCCCTCCCAAAAGTGTTTCCCCACCTCAGGGAAATGCCTGTGGCTTGTCCCACGCAGGTATCAAGTTCTTCTGTGTGCAAACAACTGGAAGCAACAGATCTGCAAACACAGAGAGCTTCTTGCAGGGCTCTCCAACTGAGCACATGTGTTAGAGGAATGTGATGACAATAAACTGGTTATTATCTGCCCACACAGCCCCAGCCCTGCCCTCTCTGCAGCAGGGCTCAGGTCCAAGTCTCTTTGGCAGAGATGACAACCAAGATGTGGATATGGTGCCAGATCCAGCATGCCACGAGGTGTTTTGGGCAAAGCATCAGCATCCACACACTGTGCCCAGTGCCCAGGGTGGTACTGGTGGAGTTGGGAAGAACTTCTCTTGCTGCAGATGCTACAGAAAAAAGCAGAGAATCATAGAATGGTCTGGATTGGAAGGGACCTCCAAGGTCATCTTGTCCAACCCCCTCAGCAGTAAGCAGGAACATCCTCAACGAGATCAGGTTGCCCAGAGGACCTGTTGTCAAGCCTCACCTTAAATATCTCCAGGAATGGGGCCCCAACCACCTCCCTGGGCTTTAAGATCACTGTTTCAGCTGCACCTGTCAAAAAGTGACTGTGGGGTCATGTTCACAGCTCCAGGTGCCACCTCATAAGTTAGTGATGGGTGTTGGTATGCAGACTTGAAACGAGGAACTATTCAGGACATAGTTTAATGGCCATGGTGATGTTATGTCCACAGCTGGACTCTATGATTCACAGATTCATGGAATGGTTTGGGTTAGAAGGGACATTAAAGGTTATCTAGTTCCAACCCCATTGGCAAGGCCACCTTCCACTAGACCAGGTCACTCAAGGCCCCATCCAGCCTGGCCTTCAACACCTCCAGGGAGGGGGCATCCACAGCCTTCCTGGGCAACCTGTTCCAGTGTCTCCCCGTCCTCACTGTAAAGAATTTCTTCCTAATCTCCAGTCTAAATTTCCCCTCCTTAAGCTTCAATGCATTCCCTCTTGCCCTATCACTCCCAGGCCTTCTACAAAGTCCCTTCCTGGCTTTCTTGTACCTTTCAGGTACTGGAAGGCTGCTGTAAGGTCTCAGAGGTCTTTTCCAACCAAAACAATTCTATGATTCTATGGTTCCATCTTCTGGAAATACCTTAGTAACCAAACTGGACATGAAGAGAAACTGCTGCTCTCCTTTGCCTGATAAACCACAAACAACAGTTCAGATTTATGGATTTTAAACTTGTTTCAGGGGAGAAAGTTGTCTGTGACAGCTGAAGAGTTGATCTGACCCCATGCATGACCACCCAATGATGGAGGTTAAAAAGAGAAAGGAAATGTGTAATAACACAAGCAAAGGAGTCATGAAATCTCATCAATTTTGCAAGAGCACAGAGGCATCAAAATTATCCTTAAGTAGCCTGGCATTAAAATCCACATCTTGACAAGAAGCTAAATAGCTAATTTCTGAATTCAGATGTTTGGGAAAGCAGACCTAGGCCTGTGTCACACCATAATCAAGGTGTTTACCATGCTATTAAAGCACACCTCTGCAGCAAACTCATTATCACCAGGTTACACTGTGCACATCCAGTGCATAATGAATGAGCAGAGGCACTGCCAAGCCCCTGAGCAGAGAGTTCCATGTGGTGCCACCAGCAGACCTCTATCGCCATCACCATAGAATCATAGAATTGTCTCAGTTGGAAAAGACAGAATTACAGAATCACAGAATCAGCCAGGTTGGAAAATACCTCCAAGATCATCAAGTCCAACTGATCACCCAACCCTGACATATCAACCAGACCATGGTCATGAGTGTCTCATTCAGTCTCTTCTTAAACACCTCCAGGGACATTGACTCCACCACCTCCCTGGGCAGCATATTCCAGTGGGCAATCTCTCTTTCTATAAAGAACTTCTTTCTAAGATCAATCCTAAAGTTCCCCTGCACAGCTTGAGACTGTGTCCTCTTGTTCTGTCACTGCTTGCCTGGGAGAAGAGACATCTGAGATCATTGAGTCCAACAATCAACCCTACACCACCATGGCCATTAAACCATGTCCCAAAGTACCAAGGCCACACGTTTTTTGAACACCTCCAGGGATGGTGACACATTTTACAACTCTCTGCTATGCCTGGCACTAGTAAACATGAATGTGGAACTATCTGCCTATTCAGCACTCAGGCACTGAACTATGTCCTGAAGCATCACACCTATACATTTCTCAAACACCTCCAGGGATGGTGACTCCAGCACCTCTCTGGGCAGCCTGTTCCAATGCCTGACCACTCTTGCCAAAAGGAAATTTTTCCTCAGCTCCAACCCAACCTTTCCCTGGCACAATTTCAGGCCATTTCTTCTTGTTCTATTACCTGCCATTAAGGAGAAGAGACCAACCCCCACCTCACTCCAACCTCCTTTCAGGGAGTCGTAGAGAGCCAGAAGGTCTCCCCTCAACCTCCTCTTCTCCAGACTAAACACCCCCAGTTCCCTCAGCTGCTCCTCACCAGCCCTGTTCTCCAGGCCCTTCAGCAGCTTTGCTGCCTTTCTCTGGACCTGCTCCAGCCCCTCAATGTTCTTCTTGTATTGAGGGGCTCAAGAGTGATGTAGGAGAGGGGTGCACATGAGAAAGAGTCAGAGGATGGGGGTAATTGCTGCCTTCTTTGTGAGGCAGATCACACTGCAGAACAAGCAGAGACCTCTTTGGACAGGAGTTCTCCTGGGTTTTGGTCAGGGATGCAAGAATGCACTGTGTCCCATAGATCATAAGTGGATTTGCTATGAACAATGCATTCCACATTCTTTTGTGAGGACTTTGCTGAGCTTTTGTATACGTAAAAGACTAACTAGACACCAGGAATAGATTGTCCTGGGGATGACACGTCCAACTGTGCAAAAATAATTAGTCTAGGGCAGGAAACCTGGTTTCTGTCAGCTTGAGGGATGTTACATGACCAGGGTGTTGGAGCTGCTCCATGCTATTCATCAGTGCTGGGCAAGGTGGCACATTTGCACAGGCTTTTGGATTATTTCATAGAATCATAGAATTATAGAATTGTTAGGGGTTGGAAGGGACCTCAAGGATCCTCTAGTTCCAACCCCCCTGCCAGGGGCAGGAACACCTCACACTAGAGCAGGTTGCTCACAGCCACATCCAGCCTGGCTGCAAAAACCTCCAGGGATGTGGCTTCTACCCTGGGCAACCTGTTCCAGTGTCTCACCACCCTCATGGGGAAGAACTTCTTTCTAACATCCTATCTGAATCTCCCCACTTCTAGTTTTGCTCCATTCCCCCCAGCCCTATCACTCCCTGACACCCTCAAAAGTCCCTCCCCAGCTTTCTTGGAGCCCCCTTCAGATCCTGGAAGGCCACAAGAAGTTCTGCTTCCTCATGTGCAGCGATGTGGGGGGAGTACAAAGGGACCTGTCAGGGTTGTCCTGTAGCTGAGCTGATTACCAGAAGAAATGAAATGTGATCAGCTGGAACAGCATTGTCCAAGGGCACCTCTTAACTGGCTGCTCTGCCTTCATCCCTGCGTGGCATTATCCTTCAGCAGAGCTCTCTGATCTAAGCACAGGTCTTGGGTGATTGTCTCTAAGCACTGGAAAGAAACTTATCTCACATTTTCATGCATGAAATTTTCTTTGGCAGGGCAAAGAAAATCGGCAGAAAAATTAATTTCTCTGCCTCAGCGTGCCTGAGCTGGATGGGAAGCTGAGATCATTGCAGTGGCTAAGAATGGGCAAGGCAGCCTGTCACAGTGCTTGGCCATCTTCTGCCTGCTCCCTCCAACTCTTCCTCCCCTCCCCACCCCCCATTTCCATGTTGGATGGCAGTGCAGAAGCTGGTAACACAGAGGCATGTGTGGATGCTCAGAAAGCTGTAGCTGCAAAGCGTTGCTGAGATGGCTCAGGGCCCAGAGCTGTTTTCTCCTGAGTTGAAGTGCAGAGAAATCTGACAGCCCTCCTAGAGACTAAGAACTTCAGTATGAGAAAGAATTTGGAAAAGATGCCCTAAAAAAGTCCATTTCATCTTTCCTGGAGTTGACAGAGCCTAAGAAAAATTGAATGAGTCAAACATTATAACAAGGATATAACATAAGCATCCCTGAGGCTCACTCAGTAGGTGCCTGATGTGTGCCCGACTGAGCACTGAGCAGTCAGCCTCAGTGGGTCACCAGCACTGCTGCTCTCACCAAGGCTGGGGCTTGCAAAGCCACCAATGGTCCTGAGAGAATCATTTGGGTTGGAAAAGACCTTTAAGATCATTGAGTCCAACTATTCTCTAACAAGGATGGTGCTAAATCATGTCCCTCAGCACCACATCTCTCTGTCTCATTGAAACACTTCCAGGGATGGGGATTCAACTACTTCCATGGGCAGCCTGTTGCAGGGTTTGACAATGCTTCCAGTGAAGAAGTTTCTTCTAATGTCCAACCTAAAACTTCCCTGGTGCATCCTGAGGCCATTTCCTCTTGTCCTATCACTTGATACTAGGGAGAAGAGACTGACCCCCACCTGGCTCCATCCTCCTTTCAGAAAGAGAGCAAGAAGGTGTACCCTCAGCCTCTTTTCCTCCAGAAAAGGAGAAGTGCTTCTCCAGCAAAGCTTTGGGTAAAGCTGGGGAAGAAAAGAGTCACTGAATTTGAAGAGAAACTCAGGGAAAATTAGGGGGCCACAGCTGGGTCATCTCTGCCTTATGTTTGTGATTGCAGCATCACCTACAGTGACCATGTGCAGCAATTAGATCTTTTCCTCCTACATGCTTCAGAGAAATCACCAAAATTGGCTGAGAGCCTGAGGTATCAGGCACAGAGATGTGCAAACGAGCATGGTGCTGGCTGGAGCAGCAGTTGGGCAGAGGGGAGCATCTGGCACTGAATCACAGAATTATAGAATCGTTTCAGTTGGAAAAGGCCTTTAAGATCATTGAGTCCAACTGCTGACCTCATACCATCACAGCCATTAGATCTGTCTAAGCCTGATATTAGATTATGAGTGTTAAGTAATGATGACTCACTCCTGTAGAGACCTGCCTGAGGAAGTTCAACCCCCCAGACCTGAACAGGCTGCCCAGGGAAGCGGTGGATGGCCCCTCCCTGAAGAAGTTCTTCAGTATCAGGGTGGTGAGACTCTGGAACAGGCTGCCCAGAGTGGTTGTGGATGTCTCCTCCCTGGGGGTGTTGAAGGCCAGGTTGGATGAGGCCTTGAGCGACCTGGGCTAGTGGAAGGTGTCTTTGCCCATGGCAGGGGTGTTGGAAGTTCATGACCTTTAAGGTCCTTTCCAACTTAACCTAAACAATAAACTCCCCAAATGCCAAATTTCCACCATCCCACTGAGACCTCTTGCAAAATAATGAAAGACAAAGTATGAAGATCCGTGATCTGATTGCATTAAAGGTCAGTCCTTTCTACCCTCAAAAAGACAAGAAGAAATGCCTGCAAGGCCAGCCTGGTTCCATGCAAGTGAAAACACCTATCCCCCCAGCTGGACTTCATGGCCAAAGTCACCATTAAATTAAGATGGAGAAGGAGTTAAGGCTGCTTGCCACGACTGGCAGGGACAGACAACCACCACAGCAATTCCCTGCAGCAAATACCATCAGTGGTTAATAATGGGGGTGTTTCTGTTGGAGATGACGAGCAGCAGGCTGCAATATTTAACTAGAGCTCAGCATGCATCATGCAGAGCCTGGGTGAAGCTTAAAAGCTTTCAGACACAAAAATGAAATTATCTCGGCGTCTAAATTTGGATTAATTGCCTTATCATTAGTTAATATTAGCCACGGTGCTCCTAATAGATTAAAATCCTATATTAGGACCAAGAAACAGCATCATCTTGTGACTGAGGCTGTGCTGCAAGCGTACACAGCTTCTCACTGAGGTGTGATGGAGATGTTGGATCAGATCTGTTGCTGGCATCATGATACATTAGTGAGAGCTTTGTTCACAAGCAGCCTTCTGGCTCACAGAAATCTCTAGCCGGCAGGGAGACAAGACAGGCAATTAACCATGAGCAGGCAGCCAAGGGAGAAAAGGGGCTTCCTTCAGGGAATCAGAAGAAAGCTGGGGGGGTCCACTGCACTCAGTTTTGGACTCCCCAGTTCAGAAGGGACAGGGACCTGCTGGAAAGGGTCCAGCGGAGGGCTACAAGGATGATTAGGGGACTGGAGCACTGCCTTATGAGGAGAGGCTGAGGGACCTGGGGCTTTTTAGTCTGGAAAAGAGAAGACTGAGAGGGGATTTAATAAATATTTATAAATATCTGAGGGCTGGGTGTCAGGAGGGAGGGGACAGGTGCTTCTCACTTGCTCCCTGTGATAGGACAAGGAGCAATGGATGTAAGCTGCAGCACGGGAGGTTTCACCTCAGCACAAGGGGGAAGTTCTTTACTGCAAGGGTCACAGGCACTGGAACAGGCTCCCCAGGGGGGTTGGGGGTTGCAGAGTCTCCTTCTCTGAAGACGTTCAGTGCCCATCTGGATGCGTTCCTCTGTGACCTGAGCTAGATTCGATGGTCCTGCTCTGGCAGAGGGGTTGGACTCGATGATCTCCTTGGGTCCCTTCCAACCCCTAACATCCTGTGATCCTGTGATTATGACAGCACTCACTGCTGTCATAAAGGAATGCAAGTCTGTGACCTCCTGGGGCTCGAAAGGTCAAACTTGGCAACGGTAAAAATGTAGAGATCCTAACGTCAGCTTCATTTCAAATCCCACTGGATCAGAGAATCATGGAATCAGTTTGGTTGGAAGAGACTTTACGATCATGGGGTCCAACCCTTAACTCAGCACTACCAGGTCACCACTAAACCATGCTACTCAGGACCACATCTACACAGCTTTTAAATCTTTCCAGGGATGGGGTCTCCACCACTGTTCTGGGCAGCCTGTTCCAGGGCTTGACAATCCTTTTGGACAAGACATTGTCCTTACAGTACCACAGAATCACAGTACATTAGAAGTTGGAAGGGACCTCCAGACATCATTGAGTCCAACCCCCCTGCCAAAGCACAACCTCTCTGAGCAGCCTATTCCAGGGCTCTGTGACCCTCACTGGAAAGAAGTTTCTCCTCAGGTTGAGGTGAAACCTTCCATGTTCCAGCTTGTACCTGTTGTTTCTTGTCTTATTACTGTGCACCACCCAAAAGAGCTTGGCCCCCTCCACTTGACACCCACCCCTCAGATATTGATAGGCATTGGTCAGATCCCCTCTCAGCCTTCTCTTCTCTAGACAGCCCCAGGGCTCTCAGTCTCCCCTCATAGGGGAGATGCTCAAGTCCACTAAGCATCCTCGTGGCTCTCTGCTGGATTCCCTCTAGCAGGTCTATGTCTCTCTTGAAGGTCTTCATGTCCTACTTAAACCTTCCCTGACACAGCTTGAGGCCGTTTCCTCCTGTCCCATCAGAGGTCAGGTCTGTCTTTTTGCAGTCTCTCCTGCCACTTGTCTCCCTGCTGCCCGACAAGATGAGTCTCTCTTCGGAGCTGCTGAAATCCATCTGGTTCCTTTGCTTTTGGGAAAGGTTGGAGCAGAGTTTGGTGCCCATGGCAGACACCCTGGAGCAATGGGGTAGGAGAAAGAGATGTCTTTCCTTTCAGCCCCCAAAACTGGCAGCAGGGCTGGTGGCTACATGCATGAGGTGATACTTCACAGACATGTTCCTACTCCCAGGAAGGAGTGTATGGACACTGTAGGCAACCACAATCCCCTGCCTCGAGGGACCACAACTACAGTCAGTGAAGCTGTAGCTCAGGCTGGTTCCTGCCCTCAGCAGTGTTTCAGAGGACAGCCCACAGCAAACTGTTGCAAAATGACTGGCCCCATGTGGATATTTTGACCTTAGTGCCTACCTTATGTCCTGGAAAATGACATCAGCCTGGAGAGAAGACGACTTTGGGGTGTAGTTGCCTTCCAATACATGAAGGGAATCTACAGGAAGGCTGCAGAGAGACTTTTCATAAGGATGTCAAGCAACAGGCCTTGATGATCTTGAAGGTCTTTTCCAACCTGGTTAATTCTGTGACAAGGGGGAATGGTTTGAAGTTGAAGGAGAATGGATCTTAGGAAGAAGTTCTTCAGTATGAGGGTGGTGAGATTCTGGAACAGGCTGCCCAGGGAGGTTGTGGATGCCTCCTCCCTGGCGCTGTTCAAGGCCAGGACAAGGCCTTGAGCAGTCAAGTGCAGTTGAGAGGCATTCCTGCCTATAGCAGGGAGGTTGAAGTAGATGATCTCTAAGGTCCCTTCCTAAGCCGTTCTGTGATTTTATGATCTTATTTCTCTCCCAAATTCTTGTAGCTGTCCAGCTGTGATTTTAGTGCTGTAGTACTTGAGAGCATCCTCCTCCATACAACACACTCTACGTCCTTGAGTCCTTCTGAGCTCCTGACTTATATGCCAGGGACTCTCCTGGCATTTAAGCTGCCTGAAAACCACATTTCCCCCCCTAGTATTTACTGAACATCAGCTCCACTGAAAGCCTTCTTATTTTTCTAGGAGGAGAAAGCAGTCAGGATGTACTGTTTCAAGCCTGTTCGTATCTCATGCAGTTGCAGCCTGTCCTTAGCAATCATTCTCTTTGCAAACCAGGCAGCATCTGTCTTGTTGGTCTCTTTTCAATCTGTCTTCCCATGGAAGGTTTCCCATGCCTCTAACCAACTTTTTTTCATCCCTCTCTTACATTAGTCTCCATCACGACAGGAAAAGGCTTCATCCTCATGAAGGCTGAAAGTGCTTTTCTGGTTTGCAGCTGCATTTTTCAGGGGCTGAGAAGCACTCACATTCAATTATGCAGCCCACCACAGAGGCACAGGATGGTGCTGGAGGTCCAAATGGAGAGTCATTAGAGACATAAAAACATCTAGCCCCTCTCTGAAGGAGCTGTCTCTGCTTTCCTACATAAAAAGTTCTCTCTTGTCCTACAAAAACATCAGAACCTCATAACAGATTCTAGGTTTTAGAGAGGGCTGTGCCAAGTGCAATTCAATGAAGCAGCTTGTGAGAAGGATTTGGGGATTGTTGGGCTGCAGGAACTTTGAATTGTAGAATTACAGAGTGTTTGGGGTTGAAAGAGACCTTTAAAGGTCATCTAGTCCTACTTCCCTGCAGTAATCAGGGACATCTTCAACTACAGCATGTTGCGCTCAGCCCCAAACAACCTGACCTGCAATGATTCCAGGGATGGGGCTTCTACCACCTCTCTGAGCAACCTGGGCCAAGCTCTCACCATCTTCACTGTAAAAAAAAAAAAATCCTCCTTCTCTCTGGTTTAAATCCGCCTCTGAGTTTAAACCCATCACTCCTTGTCCTGTCATAACAGGTCCTGATTAAAACTCTCTCCCCAGCTTTCTGATCAGCCCTTGAAGCACTGAAAGGCCACCAAAGGTCTCCCTGGAGCCTCCTCTTCTCCAGGTTGAATAACCCCAATTCCCTCAGCCTGGCCTCACAGCAGAGGGCTTCCAGCCCTCCCAGCATTGCTGTGGCCTCCTCTGATGGTTTTTCTGGCCTCACTCCAACAGGTCCCTGTCTGTGCTGAGGACTCCAGGGCTGGCCCAGCACTGCAGGTGGGGTCTCAGCAGAGGAGAACGGAGGGGCAGAGTCTCTTCCCTGTCCCTGCTGCTCGCACTGCTGGGGGTTAGCCCAGGACACAGCTGGGGCTGGGCTGCAAGCACAATCTGAGTTAAAATTGCAGAGATCAGCTCTGCTTTTGAGGATGTGGGGGATCTCCTTGCTGCTGCAGCACATCTTGGCAGGGAGCTGCAATGTGGCGATGCTCATCTGTGCTGCGAAGTTGTTCACACCAGCACAGAGCTGACACTGGGTGTTGGCAAAAGGCGGTGGGAGCAGGCTGCCTTGGAGGGCTGCAGCCTCATCACCCTCATGGAGTGCAGGAGAGGGCATGCTGGCACCAGCACCACGATGCCAGTCTGCCTCTGGGGGTTCCTCAAGGCTTGGTGCCCCTCTGCTAAGCAAACCAGTACAACAAAACGTTTCTGCCTGGCTTTGCTGGAAGTGCAGAATGGGAAATCAGAGCTGCCTCCAGCAGCTGCTGGTGTGAAAACTCAGCGTTTACAAGCTGTCAGAGTGGGAGGGAGGGGATGCTGGGAATATCTGTGCCTTGGACTAATCTCCATGAAAATGAAGTCAGTCTGGTAAGTCAGAAAAGAAGACATCTGAGGCTTCTTTCTTTTCTTTCTCTTCTTCCTTCCTTCCTTTCTTCCTTTCTTTCTTTCTTTCTTTCTTTCTTTTCTTTCTTTCTTTCTTTCTTTCTTTCTTTCTTTCTTTCTTTCTTTCTTTCTTTCTTTCTTTCTTTCTTTCTTTCTTTCTTTCTTTCTTTCTTTCTTTCTTTCTTTCTTTCTTTCTTTCTTTCTTTCTCTCTTTCTCTCTTTCTTTTCTTTTTCTTTCTTTCTTTCTTTCTTTCTTTCTTTCTTTCTTTCTTTCTTTCTTTCTTTCTTTCTTTCTTTCTCTCTTTCTTTTCTTTTTCTTTCTTTCTTTCTTTCTTTCTTTCTTTCTTTCTTTCTTTCTTTCTTTCTTTCTTTCTTTCTTTCTTTCTCTCTTTCTTTTCTTTTTCTTTCTTTCTTTCTTTCTTTCTTTCTTTCTTTCTTTCTTTCTTTCTTTCTTTCTTTCTTTCTTTCTCTCTTTCTTTCTTTCTTTTTCTTTCTTTCCTTCTTTCTTTCTTTCTTCCTTCTTCCTTCTTTCTTTCTTTCTTTCTTTTTTCTTTCTTTCTTTCTTTCTTTCTTTCTTTCTTTCTTTCTTTCTTTCTTTCTTTCTTTCTTTCTTTCTTTCTTTCTTTCTTTTTCTTTCTTTCTTTCTTTCTTTCTTTCTTTCTTTCTTTCTTTCTTTCTTTCTTTCTTTCTTTCTTCTTTCTTTTCTTTCTTTCTTTCTTTCTTTCTTTCTTTCTTTCTTTCTTTCTTTCTTTTCTCTCTTCTTTCTTTCTTTTTCTTTCTTTCTTCTTTCTTTCTTTCTCTTCTTTCTTTCTTTCTCTTTCTTTCTCTTTTCTTTCTTTCTTTCTTTCTTTCTTTCTTTCTTTCTTTCTTTCTTTCTTTCTTTCTTTCTTTCTTTCTTTCTCTCTCTCTTTCTTTCTTTTTCTTTCTTTCTTTCTTTCTTTCTTTCTTTCTTTCTTTCTTTCTTTCTTTCTTTCTTTCTTTATTTATTTCTTTCTTTCTTTCTTTATTTCTTTCTTTCTTTTTCTTTCTTTCTTTCTTTCTTTCTTTCTTTCTTTCTTTCTTTCTTTCTTTCTTTCTCTTTCTCTCTCTCTTTCTTTCTTTTTCTTTCTTTCTTCCTTTCTTTCTTTCTCTCTCTTTCTTTCTTTCTCTTTCTTTCTCTTTTTCTTTCTTTCTTTCTCTCTTTCTTTCTTTCTTTCTCTTTTTCTTTCTGTGTTTCTTTCTTTCTCTGTTTCTTTCTTTCTTTCTTTCTTTCTTTATTTGTTTATTTATTTATTTCTATTTTTCTTTGTCTCTTTCTTTCTTTCTTTCTTTCTTTTTCTTTCTTTCTTTCTTACTAGGGAGAAGAGATCCATCCCCACCTCACTCCAACCCCCTTTCAGGGATTTGTAGAGAGCCAGAAGGTCTCCCTTCAGCCTCCTTTTCTCCAAGTTAAATAGTCTCAGTTCCCTCAGCTCCTCCTCACCACCCCTGTTCTCCAGCCCCTTTATCAGCTTCGTTGCCCTTCTCTGGATGCACTCCAGGACCTCAATGTTCTTCTTGTAGCGAGGGCTTAAAAATTTCATCCCCTATCCTCTATTTTATGCAGTTAGACCAGAAGACATTTAGGTCAAGACTTGGCCTAATATCCAGAATATCTTAAATGCCTGCAGGAAAAATGATAACCAAGAAGAAATCTACTCAAAGGAAAACTCCTCCATGGCCACAGAGAAGCTGGGTGATGAAATTGTAAGAAAAGGTCCTGGATAGAGTGAGGTCCTTCTAGGGAGTAGCTGGTTCACTTCAGGGTTTATCCCTGTGGCTTAGAAATTATTTTTCCCTTCTGTGAGAGCTACCTGTAACTTGTCCACATGAAAAGCTGATGTGACTCCAGGTTCAGAAACAATTTCTTCCCCCTGAGGTTTGTCAAGTCCTGGCCCAGGCTGCTCAGGGCAGTGGTGGAGTCCCCATCCCTGGAGGGTGTTCAAAGCTGTGTAGATGTGGTGCTGAGGGACATGGTTTAGTGGTGACCTGGCAGTGCTGGGTTAAGAGTAGGACTCAATGATCTTAAAGGTCTCTTCCAGCCAAAATGATTCTGTGATTCTGCACCTCTGTGAGCTGTGGACCTCTCCAGCTGTGCCCACCCATGACAAGCTCTCTCTCCCCTCTGCCCCAGATGACAAACCTTCCCATTCTTCTCCTCCAGCATCTGCTGCCTGTTTTGATCAAGCCAAGCCTGCCTCTTCCGTTTCCTTTCATTGTGCTGAAGAAATGAGAAGCACTTGGCTGAGAAATATTTCCTCAGATATGTTCCATAAGCAATGCAGAGTTTTAGGCTTCCTGCACAAAGCAGGACAAGATTCTTCCCTCGTCTCCTGACTGTCCCTTCCTTCAGAGCTGATCTGAGGTGAGGTGAAGCCCTGCAAATGATTAATCAGAAAGGCAACAAGAGTTTGAGAAAGGATCATTTTATATCATGTCTGTGCCTAGTGCCATGGGGCATCACCAGAGCTGACAGAATCTCCTCTCCTCCACAATTCACACCTTCAGAGAAATTGTATTTTAAGATCTTCCACAAAGAGGGGAAGGAATAATAAACTGCAGCAGTACAGGCTGGGAGGTGATCTGCTGGAGAGCAGCCCCAAGGAGAAGGACCTGGGGGTCCTGGTGGGTAACAAGTTCTGCATGGGACAGCAATGCGCCCTGGTGGCCAAGAGGGTCAATGGGATCCTGGGGTGCACAAAGAGGAAGGTGTCCAGCAGATCAAGGGAGGTTCTCCTCCCCCTCTACTCTGCCCTGGCGAGACCTCACCCGGAATATTGCATCCAGTTCTGGGTCCCCAGTTCAAGAGGGACAGGGTTTAGGGTGTTGGGTAGTGATAGGATTAGGGGGAATGGATCCAAGTTAGAGGAGGGGAGATTCAGATTGGTTGTTAGGAAGAAGTTCCTCCCCAGTAGGGTGGTGAGACACTGGAACAGGTTGCCCAGGGAGGTGGTGGAAGCCTCATCCCTGGAGGTTTTTGCAGCCAGGCTGGATGTGGCTCTGAGCAGCATGATCTAGTGGAAAGTGTCCCTGCCCATGGCAGGGGGTTTGGAATTGGATGGGATCCTTGAGGTCCCTTCCAACCCTGACAATTCCGTGATTCTGTGAAGTTTTGACTCCAGTCCAGACTCAATGTTGTCCTTCTTTGCCTGAGTGGATCTCATGGGATGGTTTTTGTTGGTGGAGAAGGAGGTTGTCTGAGCTGCCATCCTTGTGAAGGTACAGCTGAATTCACAGTTAGATCAGGCTGCTCAGGGCTGTGTCCAAATGTGGAGACACTGCAGGTCCCCATTGCACCTCTTCCAGTGCATGACCACTGTTACAGGGCAGAATGCTTTACCCCACACACAGCCAGCAACCAGGTGTGAGCCTTTCTTCACACATCACACACAGCACCCTGACAGTGCCCCTCCAATGGATCTGCTTCAGCTCCACCACATACTGTCTCCCGTGATTTGGGCAGAGCTCTTCACACACCACCTGATGTGAGAGCTCAGCTGACAAAGCGTGGCAGGAGAAGGATGCAGGGTGTGAACCTTCCCCTCTGGCTCTGTTTGCCTCATCTGCAATTGCAAGAGAGTACCTGTGGCCCATGAAGATCATAGAAGCACAGAATTGTCAGGGTTGGAAGGGACCTCAAGGATCATCTAGTTCCAACTCCCCTGCCATGGGCAGAGACACCTCATACTAGATCAGGTGGCTCGGAGCCCCATCCAGCCTGGCCTTAAAAACCTCCAGGGATGTGCCACCATGTGAGAATTGTTGTCTGGAGCATCTGAGATGTGTTCAAAGACCAGTGCCTACCTTCTGCTATCTACCTGAAAGCCTCTCCCAGGAAGTGTGCTGTCAGGAAAGGTTTCCCAAGAAAGGATGGAACAGATGATCCTTGAGGTCTTTCTATGATTCTGTGAGTCTAAGTCTGCCCTCTTCCAGGGATGATCCTAGGCCATGATAATTTTGACAGTGCTAGAAGGTGGAGAATCATAGAATGGTAGGAGTTGGAAGGGACCTCTGGAGACCATCAAGTCCAACCCCCCCTGCCAAAGCAGGATGGGTCTGGAAAGACTCTAGAGAAGGAGGCTCCACAGCCTCTCTGGGCAGATCGTTCCAGTGCTTCATCACCCTTACAGTAAAGAGTTTTTTTCTGCAGAGAACATCTGAATGAGGGTAAAATCTGCAGAGAAGATGTGTGAGGAGAAACCTGCAATGTTTTTCCTTAATCTTTGTGCTCCTGGACATCTGTGCCTGAAGAGCTATTCCTCAGTGCTTGGATTACTGTCCAGAAAATGCCTCCATCAGGTGCTGTGGGTGTAGCCATGAGCATATCCTAGGAGAGGCAAATTCTCTGAGGGCTTTTGCAGGACACTGATGACCCATCAGACTTGATAAGGAAAGGTTTGTCCTCCCGAAGATGGGGAAAAGGAGAAGGCAGCAAAACATCTCAATGGTTTGTGGAAGCCATGGAGTTTCTGAAGGGAAAACCAAGCACGTGGTTGTGTCTGTGCTGTCCCATCTCTACATCCTCACCAGACAGCTGTGCTATCTCCTTTCCCTGCTGTGTGTGACCTTTAGGTGGTATTTTGCTTTGGATTCAGGGATAGACTGCAGGGATGGTCAGGCTGCTTCCCATGGTCCGTCAGAGGATTTCCTGCTGGCTGGGCTTGCATTTCCCTGCTTTGTTTGTTCTGTTTATACACAAACTTTAGCTAGGTGAGGTGACTGCAGGCAGGACAAGACAGCTCCTCTGTAGGACAGTATTTGTAGCTGGTGTTGGAGAAGGCCACTGTGAGGGATCCTGAAGCACTCCAAAGCTCCACAGCACTCAATCAGTGATCCAATCAGATCCAGGAGCAGCTCGATGCTGCTCCTGGATCTCCCCCACCTTTTGCCTTTCTGACTCAATCAGATCCAGGAGCAGCTCAATGCTGCTCCTGGATCTCCCCCACCTTTTGCCAGACCAGTCCTTGCCTGCTGCTCACACAGGTTGCCTACTGACACACCACCAGGCTGTGCTGCCTTCCAGAGAGACCTGGACAGGCTGGAGAGTTGGGTGGGGTGGAGCCTGCTGAAGTTCAACAAAGGCAGGTGTAGAGTGCTGCACTGGGGGAGGAATCACCCCCTGCACCAGTACAGCTGAGGGAGGACCTGCTGGGGTGAAGAAACTGGGAGTGCTGGTGGACAGCAAGTTCAGCATGAGGCAGCAATGTGCCCTTGTGGCCAAAAAGACCAACAGTGTCCTGCAATGTGTTAAGAAAAACGTGGCCAGCAGGTCAAGGGAGATTCTCTTTCCCTTCTACTCTGCCCTAGCGAGGCCACAGCAGTAGATTGCTTCCATTCAATTGTGTGAACCCATGAGGTCAAAATGGAGAGCTTCTCCCACATGAAAAGCTCCCTCAGAAAGGCAAATGTTGACAAATCCCTTTTGTTCCTGACCTGGTGAGTTGGACTTGTCCAGGCTCTGACCTTTGGGTGTGATGTGGGAGTGAATGAGTGAATGGAGGTGTGTCAGAGCAGGCTTTGTTGACAGGTTGTATGTCAGAGCAGGCTGTTGTCCCCAGGTGGACAGGGCATGAACTGTGGCTGCAGAATTCCCATGGGCTCAGTTTCCCTGGTGAGGCTGTGAATATGAATGAGTCAAGTCCTTCATGGCAAGAGATGAAGGTGACCTTGCTAGCAGGAAGGATAAAAAGAGTACTGAATGGTATTCCGGGGCCTGTTCCTCTGGTACTCCCAGTTTAGTTTGAAGCACAGGCTGCTGGAAAGCTAAGAAGGACCTTCCCACATGGCATTACTTGCTGGAAAGCAGCTCCATGGGGAAAGACCTTGGAATCCCAATGGACAGCAAGTTCTGCATGGGACAGCAATGTGCCCTTGTGGCCAAGAGAGCCAATGGGATCCTGGGGTGCAGCAGGGCTAGGGAGGTTCTTCTCCCTCTCTACGCTGCCCTGCTGGGACCACAGCTGCAATCCTGTGTCCAGTTTTGGATTCCTCAGTTCAAGAGAGACAGAGACCTGCTGGAGAGAGTCCAAGGGAGAGCCACAAGGATGCTTAGGGGACTTGAGCATCTCCCCTATGGAGAGAGACTGAGATCTCTGGGGCTGTTTAGTCTGGAGAAGAGAAGGCTGAGAGGGATCTGATAAATGTTTATCAATATCTGAGGGGTGGGTGTTAAGGGGAGGGGGCCAAGCTCTTTTCAGTGGTGCACAGTAGTAAGCCAAGGAACCACAGGTTCAAGCTTGAACACAGAAGGTTTCACCTCAACATGAGGAGAAACTTCTTTACAGTGAGACTGACAGAGCCCTGGAGCAGGCTGCCCATGGGGTTTGTGGAGTCTCCTTCTCTGGAAACATTCCAAACCCACCTGGATGCATTCCTGTGTGGACTACCCTGGGGGCTCCTGCTCTGGCAGGGGGGTTGGACTGGATGATCTCTGGAGGTCCCTTCCAGCCTCTAATGTTCTGTGGTACTGTGATCTTCCAGAGTCAGCTTTAAGTGACAAGTGGAGAGCACAAGACTTACAGTCTGCACTGCCAAGCATCAAAGGCTAACCATGTTCCAACAAGCTTCTCTGGTGATTATAGCTCTGCAGGATCAGAGAGGCTTCTCTAAACCACACTTCTGAGCTGTGCAGAGTGCAACCCTGCTGTCTGGTGGGGGATAGGAAAGGAGGCAGTAAGTGCATATCACATTTCATCCTGCTGGTAATTAACCTGGCATTTTATGGTGGGTGAAACTAATTTCCTCCCAAGATGTCAGATAAGGGAAACAGGGCTGACAACTTAATGGAGTAGGAAAATCAAATTGGTGCTTTAGAAGCAAGTTAGAGAGGTTCTGATGAACTGATGTCCTTACCCAGCACAGCAGCAGGGGGGACATGTCTTGTGTCTGCTATGTCCTTCTAGGATGGGTTGTTTTACTGTCTCAGGCCAATGTTTTGCAACCAGAACTGGCACCTCTGTGCTACCTAGGGTGAGATATAATCATGTGAGTGTAACCAGCAGGTTGAGAAAGGTTCTCCTCCCCTTCTACTCTGCCCTGGTGAGGCCACAGGTGGAGGACTGGGGCCAGTTCTGGGCTACCCAGTTCAAGAGAGACAGGGAACTACTGCAGGGTGTCCAGCAGAGGCTATAAAGCTGCTGAGGGGACTTGGAACATCTCTGTGAGGAGGAAAGGCTGAGAGCCCTGGGGCTGTTGAGCCTGGAGAAGAGCAGCCCCAGAGGGGATCTGAGCAATGCTCAGCAAGAGATAAAGGGTGGGGTACAAGAGGATGGGGCCAGGCTCTTGTCAGTGGTGCCCAGGGACAGAACAAGGGGCAACAAGCACAAAGTAGAACCCAGGAGGTTCCACCTGAACAGGAGGAGAAACTTCTTTGGTGTGAGGGTGCTGGAGCCCTGGAGCAGGCTGCCCAGAGAGGTTGTGGAGTGTTCTTCCCTGAAGAGATTCCAAACCCACCTGGCCATGGTGATCCTGGGCTAGCTGCTGTGGGTGACCCTGCTTTAGCAGGGGGGTTGGACTGGCTGCTCTCCTGAATTCCCTTCCAACCCTTACCATTCTGAGATTTTTGCCCTTTCCCATCTGTTTCACACAGCTTGTCAGACCTCACCCATTAAAAGACTTCACATCAGTGCAGCCTGCTCCAATCCTGTGCTGCAGTGGTGAAGAGACTGAAACAGTGAGTGTCCCACATACAACTCCTTCCAGCCACAGCACCAAGCCACAGCACCAAGTTGTTCAAGATCCATCAGCCACACTATATTTAGCTTTTTCTTTTTCCTATTTCTTTTTAATGGAGATTTGTCATGGGAGAACAAATTGTGTCTCTCACCAGCATCATCTCTCCCACAAGGAAGTGCTGGGAACAATGGAAATGCCACGAGTGCTGTAATTATCTAAGCTGCAAACAATCAAATCACATCACATCATTAGCTAAAACAATCCAGCCTAAATGACAAAGAGATGGGTACAGGTGCATATACCTCCACATCTCTAGAGAAATGTCTTTTCCAGAGTTGTCTGAGGGTTTAGTGCTTCCTTGCACCAACAAGTGTGTTAGGCTGACACCCAGATCTAGCCTTAAATCAACCTCTACAGAGACTGTCCAGGGTAAAGACCAAGACAATGAGATTAAGCCACCTTCTTGCCTGGATTTTGCTGCCTGCTTGTGAAGTGGAGTGGACACAGCAGTGTTGTTAGTTGTCAGTTAAATTAGCATTTCAATGCCAAGTAGGTGTATCCATGCACACCATCTTCACCCCTGGACTGTGTATTTTAGAGATATTCCCATCTCTGGAATGCTCTTTTTAGGAATTCTCTATTCCTAACAGCCTCAAATATGTGCCACAGAATCCCAGAATCCTAGTGTGGTGAGGCCAGAAGGGACCTCTGGAGATCATCCAGTCCAACCTCACTGCCAAAGCAGGGTCACCCACAGCAGCTTGCCCAGGCTGGACGTGAGGAAGTTCTTCCCCATGAGAGTGGTGAGAGCCTGGAATGGGTTATCCAGGGAGGTGATTGAGGCCCCATCCCTGGAGGTGTTTAAGGCCAGGCTGGATGAGGCTCTGGCCAGCCTGATGTAGTGTGAGGTGTCCCTGCCCATGGCAGGGGGGTTGGAACTGGCTGATCCTTGTGGTCCCTTCCAACCCTGACTGATTCTATGATTCTATGATTCTATTATAATGGCCAGTCTCCACACAAGGAGACTCCACAATCTCTCTGGGCAGCCTGCTGCAGGGCTCCAGCACCCTCACAACAAAGAAGCTTCTCCCCATGTTCAGATGAAACCTTCTGGGTTCCAGTTTGTGCCCATTTCTCCTTGCCCTGTGGCTGGCCACCACTAACAAGAGTCTGACTCCATAGTCTTGTCCCCCTACTCTTCAGCTCTTGCTGAGCATTGCTCAGATCCCCTCTGGGTCTGCTCTTCTCCAGGCTCAACAGCCCCAGGGCTCTCAGCCTTTCCTCCTCACTGAGATGCTCCAGGCCCTCCAGGCCCCAGCATCTCTGTAGCCTCTGCTGGAGTCTCTCCAGTAGTTCTCTGTCTCTCAAAGTGGGGAGCCCAGAACTGGCCTCAGTACTCCTGCCATATTCTCACCAGAGTGGAGAGGCAGGAGAATCTCCAAGCAGCCAGATCAGTTTTGGAGGCAAAAACCTCATGGCAAGGTCATCAGAAAGCATCTCTAGGTTGTAAAGTGAACAGTTTTCAGTACAGGCTATGATTAAGTGGTTTTGTATTGATGATCTACTTCCTAGGATGTCATGGTGCCCTTGTGGAATATCCCCAGGGTTTGGATTCATTCATATCTGCAAAGATCTCTGGGGTCTGGGTTCACCTTCATTCATATCTGCAAAGATCTCTGGGGTCTGGGTTCACCTTCATTCATAGCTGCAAAGATCTCTGGGGTCTGGATTCACCTTCATTCATATCTGCAAAGATCTCTGGGGTCTGGATTCACCTTCATTCATAGCTGCAAAGATCTCTGGGGTCTGGGTTCACCCTTGGTTCATATATGCAAAGATAACAGCTGCATTTCCCAGGCTTTCTTCCTCTCCTTTGTCCATGTAAATTTATCTCTCTTCCTGAAGGATTGCAACAAGCAAGAAAATAGTGAATTTAAGCTCCTTTCATGCTTTTAACCCCAACACAAAAATAGCTTCCAGCAGCACCTGCCATGCAGTTGTGTTCCTCCTTAATGTGCATCCTCTGAGACGTGTTGGTTCTTTGGGGAGGGATTTGAGGAGAATACAGAAATCATACCCACGTGGCCAGGAAAAGGGAGAATAATCCCATTTATCTCTTTTTCTCTGCTTCCCACAGCAGGGAATGGTGCCCTTTAGACCACACTCTGAGGTCTGTGAGGTGGGAATCTCATTCAGAGACAAAGACAGGGAGGGAGAAGAGCAGTGAGAGAAAAGGCAGCCAGGCAGTAGCCTTCAGGAAGAGATTTATTGGCAGTGTGGCTTATGGGGAAAAAGGCTTATGAGGAAGGCTTATGGGGAAGAAGGCTTATGAGGAAGAAGGCTTTGCCTTGAAGAAAAGACTTTTGCCTTCTCTCACTAGACCCCCAGGAATGCCTGTTCAGTTCTGCCAAAGCAATACGTGTCCCTGCACTGCCAGCAGACCCATTAAGGGCTGAACTGCTGGCCACAAAATCATTCCTACACAGGCTTAGCACACAGGTCTCTGACATGTAACTTATCACTGCTACTTCTTCTGGGCTGATCTGGAATGAACTAGCTTTGTGCCTTGGCCTCTCAGTTGCAGCTTTTCAAGAGCAAGCCAGGTGATGTGCCACAGTGGGCAAAGCTCAATCACACCTTAACTCTCTAGAAGGTCTGCAAGGGTTAGTGCTGGCAGCAACCCCAGCATTTCCCAGGAGAGAAGTCTGCTTTGCCATCTCCTGCCAGCTGGAAGGGCTTTAAGCTTTCCACCAGGTTACAGATATCCTACAGATTCAGGGTCTGGCTCCAAGCGAGCTGAGCTCTTCGCTTCTGCCAGCTCCTCTGGCAGGTGAAGGATTCTTCAGCAGCAGCTGGCCCAAGAGCCTGCTCTGTACCCTGTCATTTACTCCTGCAGCCACAATGCCTGGCAGAAGGCAGGCAGCCTGGGGCACCTTAGGTCTCTCAAGTTGCCTCCTGGCTTTTCTCCTTCCTCTCCTGTCCTCTGTGCTTTTCTTTTCGTATTCCTTTTGTGCAGTCCCAGACACTCTGTGTTGTCAGTCTATGGTTTGTCTCTACAAAGCTTCTGCAGGATGAGCTCCTTCATTTAGAGGAGTCTCCTGGGAGACAGAGATGAGATTTATGTCTTGCAATACCCAAACTTGTATCATTTGTAATTTAACCATGAGAATGTAAAGCATTACTGAAGAATTTGGTCTTGATACATCTCACCTGAAGGCTGCAGACACTGGGTAGGCTCCCAGTGCAGGTAAAGCAAGAAGTCACCTCCTTTGCCTTTTTCACCAGGAGCTCAGGATGCAGTTGTGAGCTCTACACAGAGGAATCAGCAAGCAGAATATGAATATCTAGAGACAGTTGGTGCTCATTGTTGCAGATGTGGTACTGAGGAACATGGTGGTGACCCGGCAGTGCTGGGTTGATGGAGAAGGGCAACAAAGCTGGGGAGGGGTCTGGAGCACAGCCCTATGAGGAGAGGCTGAGGGAGCTGGAGGTGTTTAGCCTGGAGGAGAGGAGGCTCAGGGCAGACCTTATTGCACTCTACAACTGCCTGAAGGGAGGTTGTAGCCAGGTGGGGGTTGGTCTCTTCTCCCAGGCAAGTAGTGGCAGAACAAGATAACACAGATTCAAGCTGTGCAGGGGGGAGTTTAGGCTGGATGGTGGGAAGAAATTCTTCCCAGAAAGAGAGATTGGCCACTGGAATGGGCTGCCCAGGGAGGTAGTGTTGGCTGGTTGATTAGATAGGGTTGGGTGATTGGTTGGACCTGATGATCTCTGAGGTCTCTTCCAACCTGTTCGATTCTGTGCGATCAGAAACACGAACGCAATACTTCTGTGTGATCTTAAAGATTTCTTCTAATCAAAAAGAATTCTATGATTCATTACATCAGAATATTTGAGGAAGATAAATTTGGTGGGTTTCTGTCTACATACCAAACCTATGTAAAGATTAATTCCAGCTTTTTCAATCAATCCCCTTGACAGTGGACAGAAAGCAGCAGACAACTCCTTGAAGAAATGCCTTTCCCTGATTCTCCTCAGCAGGCCACCCCAGTGAGAACAGGCAAACCATCCCACAGGGTGCTGTCAGCTGGGTACTTTCAGCTGGAGTCCTGCAGGAATCATCATTCCTACCCAACTTCTCATCTTTGGGTTTCTTTTTTTCTCCCTTCTCAGTGACACGAAAATTAATGAGGAATACCAGGTCTACCCAAAGCATCCCAAGTAATTCCTTAAGAAGATGCCAGATAAGGATGGGGATGGCCATCAGTGAAGGCTTTAAATATTTTTTTTCCTCTGGGAAGGCCCAGCCTGGACTAGGATGACACACAGGATGCCCAAAACATGCTGGAGATGCTTCCTGCAGTGAGGAGGCAAATGAGAGCAGCGGGTGCTGAAACCACCATGCTGCCTGATGACACTGCACATTGCCACCACAGCAGGAAATTATAGACCCTGCCACTCATCTCCATTTGTTAAAAGGATTAAAAATCTTGTATGGAGAGGATTTGCATCTGAAATGATACTCATTAGGAACTAATGATGAGATAAGGCCAGTGCTGTGCTTCAAGGAGAGGCTGATCTCTATCTGCATCAGGAAGAAATTGCTGCCTGCCCACTTCAGGAAACACTCTGTGATGGTGAGGTTGTGGTAATGTCACTGGTCATTGGGTCAGGGATGGGGTGTCCTGGGTCAGCAGGAGCCTTGGTCTCTCTCCCTAGACACATACCTGGGGGGCCTGTGCTTTCCTCTGGTTTGAGGTGAGTTAAGTATGGGTAACGCTGCCCAGTTTCCAGGCTCTGGTGCCTGTAGCTCTGTGGAATGAGCCAGGACCAGGCTGCTGTGACCTGCCCAGTGATGTGTGTCCTTGCCCACAGCTCTCTTCTCCCTGGGAGCACCTCAGCTCTGTGTTCCTCACCACCATAAGTTCTCACTACTCACTTTTGTCCACCTACTTCTCTGGTGGGGCTGTGTTCCAACAGAGCTTTTTCATGGGGACAGGGAAGCATGGAGCCTGTGCAAGGCTCCCAGACATGCAGTGAGCCCACTCTGGAGGTAGGAATAAGCCCCAGACCCCCCAGTCATGCTAGTAATTCCCAGTCTGCTGGAGCCTGGGGACATTGTTTTACTCCATCCCATCATGAGACCCTTTTGGGAAGGGTTGTACAACATGAATTTGCTCTTTAAGGACACCCAAGTCCCTTCATTTTCTCCAGCAAGCAGAACAAAAAAGAAAGAGAAGGAAAAACATGACTCTATCTTTGACTGCATTTGGAGGTGGCAAACAATTTCTCTGTGAGAAATGGGCATCAAAATACAACGAAATCTACTCTGGAGAGAACTCTCTCGTTGGCACACCTGCAGAGTTTTAGGACAGGGCTCTAAAGCAGACCTCACTGTGTCTCAGCCTGAGTGTAACAACAGCCTTAACAGCCCAGGGGAGACTGCTCTGAGCCAGCTCTTTCCCTGCAAACCCAGAAAGAAGATTTGGAGGGTTTTATCTGAAAATAAATGCTTGGAAGCAAAGTTTCAGGTAATACACAGAACAACAACAGAGACATATGTGTGTGTCAGGTGTTGGAATGGGTTGCCCATTCCATCCCTGGAGGTGTTCAAGAAACGTGTGGCCATGGCACCTGGGGACATGGCTTAATAGCCATGGTGGTGTTAGGTTGGTGGTTGGACATGGTGATCTTGGAGATGTTTTCCAAGCCAAACAGTTCTCTGATTCTATGATATGCACAGACATATACATATAGCTATGTAGGGGGGGGTTGTAGCTCAGTTGCAGCTCACCTTGGCTATTAAGAGAGCTCACCATGGTCTTTACAAGCTGGGCTCCTCTGCAAAACTCTCAGACACAAAGAGATTCATAATCCTGTCCTGTTCAGCTGTACTTGGAATAGCATAAACTGAGCAATTGCTGGCACAGGCTGTGAATTCCAAGCCTGGCTCATGAAAACTTGGCTACAGAAGGTAGACCATGAGAGGGAAGCTGGGGAAGGACAGAGAGCATCATGCTGAACAGTAAGCTGGAGACAGGGCTGGTTCTTTTGGGGTGCTTTCTCTCTGCTTTGTAGGAACATTAGATCAGCACTGCTGATAAATTTGGGCAATGTAGTCAACTGCCAAGCTTTTCACAGGAGCCCATCATAGTGAGGTTGGGAGGGACCTCTGGAGAGCAGCCAGTCCAATCTCCCTGCTAAATCAGGGTCACCCCACAGCAGCTTGCCCAGGATCACAATTGCCAGGTGGGTTTGGAATCTCTCCAGACAAGGAGATTCCACAGCCTCTCTGGGCAGCCTGCTCCAGGGCTCCAGCACAACAAAGAAGTTTCTCCTCATGTTCAGATGGAACCTCCTGGGTTCCACTTTGTGCCTGTTGCCCCTTGTCCTGTGGCTGGGCACCACTGACAAGAGCCTGGCCCTATCCTCTTCTCCCCCACCCTTTAGCTCTTGCTGAGCATTAATCAGATCCTCTCTCAGGCTGCTCTTCTCCAGGCTCAACAGCCCCAGGGCTCTCAGCCTTTTCTTCTCACAGAGATGCTGCAGGCATCTTTGTGGCTTCCCCTGGACTCTCTGCAGTAGTTCCCTGCCTCTCATGAGCTGGAGACCCCAGAACCAGATCCAGTAGTCCAGCTGTGGCATCCTTCAGGCAGTGCAGAGAGGCAGGAGAACCTCCTTCCACCTGCTGGCCACACTCTTCTTGAATTCTTTTCCTGTGCCTTGTCAGCAAGATGTAATTTAGGTATAAAATGTTTCCCCTCTTGTGCTTGCAGCAGTATGAGGAGCAAAGAAATACGGAACTTGGCCTGAGGAATTAATTCAGCAATCCAAAAGAAGAATTGCTGCTCATGTGAAGCAGACATCACCACGACCATGCAGAGACAGAGGCAGAGGTGTGGGAGCAGCCTGGCAATCAGAGAGGACATCTCTCTTCAGAGGAACTTCTCACCCAGAATCAAAAAAATGTTAGGAAGAAATCCTTTCCAATGAGGGTGGTGAGACACTGCAACAGGTTGCCCAGGGAGGCTGTGGATGCTCCTTCCCTGGAGGTCTTCAAGGCCAGTCTTGAGCAAGCTGATCTAGTGGGAGGTGTCCCTGCCCATGGCAGGGGGTCAGAACTAGATGGTCTTTAAGGTCCTTTCCAACCCAAAGCATTCTATGAATCTATGAATAGAAGCATGTGGATGTGCTGTGAACACAAATCCTGGCTCCCACCACGGTGATTTGGACCATGCTGCCAGCACTCCTGCTCCTCTCTCTGTCACCTCCGATCTGCCAAGCCATGAGGGCCACAGTCTAGTGGGCAAGGTGTGGCAGCTCCAAAGACATTGTCCCTGCTCAGAGATGAACAGAACAAAGACAGGCAAAACTAGCATCCCTCACAATGAGAGGAAAGGCCTTTGGGGAGAGCTGACCCAGGGTCTTATGCCAGGAACACGGTGCCATGCCTGCTTCACATGTTTCAGGCTCTGCTGTCAGTGGGAACCTGCCGACAAGCAGCCTGAGAAGAAGTGAAAGGGTTGGGATGACTCCAAGAGAACTGCAGATCACAGCCTGGCACGGAGCTGCTTCTGTTGGCAGTGCATAATTGATGTGAAATAAATGAGAAGCCCAAACCCAGAGAAAGCAGCCTGCTCTTTAGGGCCCAGCCTCTAAACGGGGGGTGAACATTTGCTATTTCTGGCTGAATGATGCTGACGTGTGAAGCGTGACAGATTGACTTGCTGCCCAGCATCTTAGTAGGTTTATTACTCAAAAGCAAAAAGCATGGGCAGATAAGATAATCACACCCCAGGTCTTCCTCCCCTTCCTCATCCTCTCCCTCACCCCACCCTGCAGTGACTTGCTGTTAATTCTATCAGAGAGCCACGAGAAATGGGCAGTGGGGAGGCAGAGGCTCCATGCCCTGTGATCTGGGAAGCACAGCCTGGATGCTGATGCTGAGGGACTGAGGCTCACACTCTCTTGGGTGGCACTGGCTGAAGCATGAGGGAGGAGGCAGGGAATGGGGAGGGAGCTGGGAAGTGGACAACTTTTGTCCTCTTTGAGAGAGAATTCAGACTCGATCCCTTCTAATTTACTTTGAGGGTGGTGAGACACTGAAACAGGTTGCCCAGAGAGGTCATGGATGCCACCTCCCTGGAGGTGTTGAAGGATGTTGGATAGGCCCTTGAGCAACCTGGTCTAGTGAAAGGAAGGGGATGGATTTGAACTAGGTGATGTTTAAGGTCTCTTCCAACCCAAACCATCCTATGAATCTATATAATGGTAGGCTATTCCTCTATACACCCAGCCCTCCCCACCCCTCCAGTCCCCAGGTATCTCTGATACATCCTCACAGCCACACTTTGCATATGAAATTACATCTGCAGGCAAAACCAGAGCTCCCCAAATGAGGAAATATGCTTATTAAGAACATATTTATGACTGCAAAGGAGTCCTCAAGAAGCACTGTTATTAGCCTGGAATGTTGCTGCTTGCTCCCTGTTGCCTGCTGTGCTCCTTCAGGTGTCTGAAAAGAACATTTCCTTCCCTGCTCATTTTCTCTTCTAGCTTGAGTAAACAGTGAAGGGTTGGTGATGGGTTTGCTGATAACTCTGCTCTTTGTGAAGAAGTCAGCTCTGTGACAGGAGCAGCACTCGGGCAGGCTCTCAACTGATGCTCTCACGGGATTCTGTTCCACAAAGGGCTCTTCAGCCTGCAAAGGATGAACCAGTCTTGTCCTGCTCCATTTACAGCTGCTCCAAGAGTGACTCCTGGCAAGGCAGGACACCTAGACTATGCTTTAATCCAGCAGTGAATTCATGCAGGATCTGCTGCATGTGTGTGACAGCCCCTCCTTCACTTCCCCAGTAGAAAACAGACCGTGCATCCTTGCAGCCTGCAGCAGAGGCAGAAAAGAGCAGCAAAAGTCTGACCCAGAGGAAAAACCGTAGAATCATAGAAAGATTTGGGTGGGAAGGGGCCTTTGAAGATCACCTAGTCCAAGTCCCCTTGCAGTCAGACATCTGCAACTAGAGCAAGTTGCTCACAGCCCCAAACGACCTGTCCTGGAATGGTTCCAGGGATGGGAACCTGGGAGAGGTGTAAAAGATTTCTTCCTCCTCTGTGGTCTGAAGCTCCCTCTTTTAGTTAAAACCCATCACCCCTTGTCCTGTCACAACAGGCCCTGTCCCCAGCTTTTTGATTGACCCCTTTAAGCACTGAAAGGTCATCAGAAGATCTCCCTGAAGCTTTCTCTTCTCCAGGCTGAACAACCCCAACTCACTCAGTCTGGCTTTGCAGCAAAGGAGTTCCAGCCTTCACATCACTGTTGTGGCCCTAAAATGTAGGACCTTCCCTTGAAAAATTTTTTAAAAAGATTAAAATGTTTCATCTCCACTCAAGACTTGTTTGGAAAAGACTCCCCACCTGACACAGCTGATGAGGTTCTGCTGGGCAGTGCATGTGCTGGTCTCATGAAGCCTAAAGCTTTGGCAGTGTGACGGAGCTTTCTTCAGCTCTTGGGTTAGGGGCTCAGAGCTGTCATTCCATTGCAGCTATGTCTGGTACAGGCTTTCACAGGAAGGCTGCACAAAGCTGGCTTTTTCCTCCAGCTGTCCTTCAGACCCTGGTCTCTCAGCAGAACAGCAGATCTCTGGTTGCACCCAGTCTATCCCATGCCAAAACAAATATAACTGAAACTTTGCCCATATAATGAACCAGAAGGAGTGAAGGTCTTAACCCTGCCTTGCCCATACCTGAGATAAACACAGTGAGCATGGGGCTATTTGGATACTGATGTGGGATTTGCAACCTCTGCCTGTGGGTTGTGGGTTCAGGGGAGGGTTTGGTGTTATGAGCTTTAGCTCTTTTTAATCTTCAAACATTTGATCCTTTGTGAAAAGGCTTTTCTTCTGGTCAGCTCTGGTGGGTAAATCGGATTTCTTCATCATTGAGTTACAAGGAAAATACAGAAGAATGGATCAAAGACAAGGCTAAGGTGAGTGATGTTGCTAAATTAAAACAGAGCCCACTTGCAGCAGTGGATCTGGGATTTGTTTGATTTACCTTAAGGTTAGCGATGTAAATTTGGGTGCCTGTGTTCAAATGTTGTGCTCAACATGCACCGGGAATATTCACAGCTGTCTCAAAAGCCACATCATCATAAAATCATGGAATTGCAGATTAATTTTGGTTGGAAGAGACCTTTAAGATCATTAACCCAGCACAGCCAGGTCTCCACTAAACCATGTCCCTCAGCACCACATCTACACAGCTTTTCAATCCCTCCAAGGGATGGGGACTCTACCACTGCCCTGGGCAACCTGTTCCAGGCTCCTTTCAGGCTTCTAATATCCAACCTTAACCTCCTCTGGTGCAACTTGAAGACATTTCTTCCTGCCCTGTCACTTGTTACTAGAGAGAAGAGGCCAATCCCCATGTCACTTCTGCCTCCTTCCAGGTAGTTGTAGAGAGCCAGGAGGTCTCCTCTGAGCCTCCTTTTGTCCAGGCTAAAAAACCCCATACAGATCACCCTTCTCCCTCCCCAGAGACTGGAAAGCAGCTAATAGGCATTACTGGAGATGAAGCAGCAGGATTAAAGTGGGGTGCTTCTGAGGGCTCAGTCTAAGCCTGCTTTGATGGCAACTGCAGCCAGCCCAGCCCATCTCCCACAAAAGCAGGAAAGAATTTAGCTGCAGGCTGCATTTGGTGCCCACCATTGCAGCACGTCTAGCACAATCCAGGCATCCAGCACATGGAAGAAATAAAAACAAGTCTTGCTTAAAATACTGAACTAATCCTGGGTGGTCCTCAGCTGTCCAGGCAGAAAGCATCCAGCTAAGCAACCAAGAAAATGCCCAGTAAATTAAGCATGGTTTGCATTGTTCTCTATTTTTAGCTAAGCACAAGGTCTGAGGGAGGAAACTCCCCTGGGATCAGCACTCATTGCAAGCTCAGCAGCCCGCAGCCCTCATGCCTCCTGCCGGTGCTGTTACAAACAAAGCCAAGATCTCAGGATGAGCTACTGAAATGCACCTACAAGTACCTGGGCAGCCACCACAGCTGGGAGAGGAGGAGATGGTGCTTTGTGTCTTTGTAGCACAGGACAGCCTCTTCCTTCCCTGCTAACTGAAGCTGATGAGGGACCTTCAAAGCTGGAATGGGCACAATGTCTTTAGATCAAACCCAGCAGCTAAACTCACCCTCACAACTGATCTGGGAACAGAACAGAACCCTTGAGGGTCATCAGCTTCCCTGATCTGAGTTTCCACCAGTTTTTAAACTCGGGAGACTTGACAAATTGTCTCTGGATCATCCCAGTACACTCTGGTTATGAAGAGAGACATGAAAGTGGTCTGTATGTGTTCATGCCACAAAATTTGTCTGTAAGAGTTGGAGAAGCAAATCTGCAATCATTTAAACAGATTTTTGCCTGAAACTTAGATTTCTATTACATGTTAATTTGCCCAGATGGTGGATGACAAGGCAATGTTGATATCACACTTCAGATCTGCCATCAGTCGTCACATTAATGTCTCTTAGCCTTTCTGATAGTATTTTAAGAGTAAAAGAGATCAAATGCATACAACTGTGTGTCTAAAAGCTCACAAGAAAAAGGATGGCATTGTCCAGGTGGGTTTGGAATCTCTCCAAAAACACTCCACAACCTCTCTGGGCAGCCTGCTCCAGGGCTCCAGCACCCTCACAGAAAGGAAGTTTCTCTTCATGTTTAGATGGAGACTCCTGGGTTCCAGCTTGTGCCCATTACCCCTTGTCCTGTCACTAGGCACCACTGAAAATAGTTTGGCCCCATCCTTTTGCCCTTAATCCTTTAGCTCTTGCTGAGCATTGCTCAGATCCCCTCTGGGGCTGCTCTTCTCCAGGCTCACCAGCCCCAGGGCTCTCAGCCTTTCCTTCTCACAGAGATGCTGCAGGCCCTTCAGCAGCTTTGCAGCCTCTGTTGGACTCTCTCCAGTAGTTCCCTGTCTTTCTTGAACTGAGGAGCCCAGAACTGGACCCAGTACTCTATCTGTGGCCTCACTAAGACAGAGTAGAAGGAGAAGGGAATCTATTCCAACTTGCTGTTCTCTTCTTCATGCACCCCAGGATCCCATCTGCCTTCTTGGCCACAAGGGCACATATCTGCCTCATGGTGAACTTGTCCACCAGCACTCCCAGGTCCTTCTCTGCAGAGCTGCTTTCCACCAGGTCCCCCCTCACCTGCACTGGTGCAGGGGGTGGTTCCTCCCCAGGTGCAGGATTCTACACTTGCCCTTGTTGAACTTCATGAGGGTCCTCCCTGCCCAATTCTCCCACCTGTCCAGGTCTGGCTGAATGGCAGCACAGCCTGAGGAGGTGCCAGCCATTCCTCCCAGTTTGGTATCATCAGTGTCTTTCACATGGACAAATCAGAATCAGGACTCAGACCTGATTCCCTTTATACATTCATATCAAGGGAATCAGCACTCAGGGGACTACTGCGTGCAACCACTTCCCAAAGCTACAAGCCCTGGATTCAGTTTTGAGGCATTTTTTCCATGCTGGCCCATGTAGGTGTCAGATCACATTTTAAGCTTGAGATCTGTCCAAGAGGTTGAGGCAGACACATATTTCCCCAGGGAGGACCTAGATGCCAGGAGAAACGCCCCTTTCCAGAACAGCTGCCTCCAGGAAGTACTTCCCAACCATTTAATGAGATTATTGCAGCTTTTATAGTCAGTGAATGCTATGGCACAGACATCCACCTCAAAATTATACTCCCCCTAGGTCCACCATTGTATGGGCTAATTTCTCATTAAAGAAAGGAGCTGAAGAAAAGCAAGAGCTTGGTGGTGGCTGGCAGCAGTCAGTACACGGAGCCAAAAGCAGTGCTTGTCACTCCAGTGCCAGCCCACGGCTGGGGAAAAATTGCAGGCCAATAGCTTTAGCAACATCTCATTTCACACCAAGGGGTGAAGGCTGCTGCTGGCAGGGAGGCAAACACAGCTACAGCCCATGATCACCCTGCCCATTACCATCCACTGATAGCCCGTGGGCTGCTCCCCAGTGGAGAGCTGGGCAGAGAGGAACCTAATGAGGTTCAACAAGAAGTGCAGAGTCCTGCACCTGGAAAGGAATAATAAACTGCACCAGTACAGGTTGGGAGGTGATCTGCTGGAGAGCAGCCCCAAGGAGAAGGACCTGGGGGTCCTGGTGGGTAACAAGTTCTGCATGGGTCAGCAATGCGCCCTTGTGGAAACAAAGGCCAATGGGATCCTGGGGGGCATTCAGAGGAGTGTGTCCAGCATGTTGAGGGAGGTTCTCCTCCTCCTCCCCTTCTACTCTGCCCTGCTGAGACCTCACCTGGAATATTGCATCCAGTTCTGGGCTCCCCAGTTCAAGAGGGACAGAGATGTGCTGGAGAGAGTCCAAAGGAGGGCTACAAGGATGCTGAAAGCACTGGAGCACTGCCTGGGGAGGAGAGGCTGAGAGCCCTGGGGCTGTTCAGTCTGAGAGGGGATTTAATAAATATTTAAAAATATCTGAGGGCTGAGTGTCAAGAGGGAGGGGACAGGCTCTGCTCACTTGCACCCTGTGATAGGACAAGGGACAATGGATGGAAACTACAGCACAGGAGGTTCCACCTCAACATGAAGAGAAACGTCTGTACTGTGAGGGTCCCAGAGCACTGGAACAGGCTGCCCAGAGAGGTTGTGGAGTCTTCTTCTCTGGAGATTTTCAAGCCATGTCTGGATGCATTCCTGTGTGACCTGTGCTAGATTCTATGGTCCTGAGGTCCCTTCCAACCTCTAACATCCTATGATCCTGTGAGTACCTACACTGGGTACAGCCAGCAACCTGTTGCAGGGGAGCCACACATGCCACTGGCTGAAACTACAGGTTGTGTAACTTGCTCGTGCCAAAGAGGAAAACTTGGATCCACTGAAAACATGGAGCAGTTTTGCCCCTGTTTTCAGAGGGACTGACCAGGTTTTCAACCCATCTTTCCAAATGCCAGATGGGTGGGTGGGTGGGTGGATGGATGAATGGATGGATAGGTGGATGGATGGAGGGAGGGAGGGAGGGAG